>NW_020664372.1:13110068-13181103 GCF_002925995.2 Terrapene triunguis
GGGGGGGTTGTCCCGAGAGATGAATATTGACCTCAGTGACTATTTATAGTCTCTGCGGTCATTGTTTATCCAAGAGATAAGAAATACTGATATTGAAATATTTGATCGATAGATAAGAAATCAGCCACTGTGAAGGACTACGCCCAGGGCCAGGCACTATTTAAACACCTGTCTAAGCCCTTAACACAGACTTTAAGTAGTGCTAGGGCCGCTGGCAGGATGGAGGTGCTGGGAATGGGAGGAGCTACAGAGTTGGCAGCTATGCTTACTCATGTGAGTAATTCCATTTGCTTCATTTTCACATCAACAAGGACTACATGTGTGCTTGAGGGTTGGCAGACTGTACTCTTTTCTTATTTCTAACATGACTGTTTTAAAACATTCTTGAAACTAGGATTTTTCTCTTGCATGTAACAATTTGCTCTAATCTGGTAGTTTTTTTTTTCCACACACACTTTATTGCAGGTCTTACTGACTATATTTAAATTGAAATCTTCATTCCATGAATGTATTAGCTTATCTATATTAAATTTCATCAAGGTGAAAAATATTTGTTGATGAAGAAATATTTGTAGATGACTAAGGCTGAGCTTTTCCTTTTATTTGGCTGATGTTTTTAGTGAAATCAGGAAGGTTTAGGGAGATATTGTTCCATTTCAGGTTTGTTATCTCTTCAAGCATATGTCTTATTGGAAGATATTGCTGATGGCTGTTTTATCTAAGTTAAATACTTTTTTCCTCTTTCTTTTTTTAAAGAATGGATATTTGCCCTCATCAAGTTACTGTATAATGTAGAAAAAATATTTTTTTCAATTCCTTTCTGCAAAAAATTGCTATTAATCTTAAAGATATGGTGATCCCATAATCTTCTATCATTCAACCTTCCTCTGGTATTATATGTATAAGTAATACATTGTCAATTACTAAAATTAGGGGCTTTCGAAAATTTTACTCTACATCTGATTTAGGGCTCAATATTGCAAAGTGCTGTATATTTCTGAAAGGAGATGGAGAATCCAAGTGTCATCAGCCCAATGCTTCATGATCAGTGCTGGGCACAGTGTCTTGCTGGCCTTCTACCCAGCATTATCCACTACCCTCCCTTAGTTTACTTCATCTAACTGGATTGTCAATAATGAAGTCTTACTGGATCACCATTCTTATTAGGATAACAGAGGATTGGATTCTTAGATGGTTACAGTGGGACACACAAATGCCTTATTTTGGAGATAGTTATATTTGGGCCCAGCAGAGAAGGAGATTGCTGTGCTTTCTTTATTGTTCAGGCAGCAAAACTGAAACCAACACAAATGGAGGTGTTGCAGTGGGGAGAGGGGAGTGCTCACATATTTAAAGGGACAGGACATCACATTCCTCCACTTCCCAAATATATACACATTATTGTTTACATGGCTAACATGAAACACTATATAACCTAACTAAAAGTTGTGGGTGCAGTGACTCGAACTCTTAAACTGCAAGGTATTATTCTGTCGTGGAATAGCAACTCACTAGCTAACCAATTTATAAATCTATAAATTCAGGTGCAGAATTAGTTTTGACACTGTGTTGGGATAATGTGGTGATGATGGTGTGACAGTGTCCTGAATAACAGGAACAGTCAGTGATAAAGAATTAACTGGATTTGGTATTGAATCAGCTGGATCTGCTACCAAAGTTTCTTCCAAAAAGTCATAAGAACATAAGAACATAAGAATGGCTATACTTGGTCAGACCAAAGGTCCATCCAGCCCAGTATCCTGTCTACCGACAGTGGCCAATGGAGGTGCCCCAGACGGAGTGAACCTAACAGATAATGATCAAGTGATCTCTCTCCTGCCATCCATCTCCACCCTCTGACAAACAGAGGCTAGGGACACTATTCCTTACCCATCCTGGCTAATAGCCATTAATGGACTTAACCTCCATGAATTTATCTAGTTCTATTTTAAACCCTGTTATAGTCCTAACCTTCACAACCTGCTCAGGCAAGGAGTTCCACAGGTTGACTGTGCGCTGTGTGAAGAAGAACTTCCTTTTAGTTCTTATATTATGGGAACAAGTAAATAACTTTTCCTTATTCACTTTCTCCACACCACTCACATACCTCTGTCACAGGGATCGGCAACCTTTGGTACATGGCTCGGGAGGGTAAGAACCCTGGCGGGCCGGGTCGGTTTGTTTACCTGCCACATCTGCAGGTTCAGCTGATTGTGGCTCCCACTGGCCGTGGTTTGCTGCTCCAGGCCAATGGGGGCAGTGGGAAGCAGCATGGGCTGAGAGATGCACTGGCTGCCACTTCCTGCCACCCCCACTGGCCTGGAGTGGTGAATTGCGGCCAGTGGGAGCCACGATCAGCCGAACCTGCGGGCGCAGCAGGTAGGCAAACCAAAGCCACGTGCCCAAGTTGCTGATCCCTGCTCTATCATATCCCCACTTAGTGTCCTCTTTTCCAAGCTGAAAAGTCCTAGCCTCTTTAATCTCTCCTCATACGGGATCCATTCCAAACCCCTAATCATTTGAGTTGCCCTTCTCTGAACCTTTTCCAATGCCAGTATATTTTTTTTTTGAGATGAGGAGACCACATCTGTACACAGTATTCAAGATGTGGGTGTACCATGGGTTTATATAAGGGCAATAAGATATTCTCCGTCTTATTCTCTATCCCTTTTTTAATGATTCCTAACATCCTGTTTGCTTTTTTGAATGCTGCTGCACACTGCATGGACATCTTCAGAGAACTATCCATGATGACTCCAAGATCTCTTTCCTGATTAGTTGTAGCTAAATTAGCCCCCATCATATTGTATGAAGAGTTGGGGTTATTTTTTCCAATGTGCATTACTTTACATTTATCCACATTAAATTTCATTTGCCATTTTGTTGCCCAATTGCTTACTTTTGTGAGATCTTTTTGAAGTTCTTCACAATCTGCTTTTGTCTTAACTATCTTGAGCAGTTTAGTATCATCTGCAAACTTTGCCACCTCACTTTTTATCCCTTTCTCCAGATCATTTATGAATAAGTTGAATAGGATTGGTCCTATGACTGACCCTTGGGGAACACCACTAATTACCCCGCTCCATTCTGAAAATTTGCCATTTATTCCTACCCTTTGTTCCCTGTCTTTTAACCAGTTCTCAATCCATGAAAGGATCTTCCCTCTTATCCCATGACAACTTAATTTAAGTAAGAGTCTTTGGTGAGGGACCTTGTCAAAGGCTTTCTGGAAATCTAAGTACACTATGTCCACTGGATCCCCCTTGTCCACATGTTTGTTGACCCTTTCAAAGAACTCTATGTCATTGAAATTAGGAGTTGTGTGAGAGGGAGGTTTGATCAGAAGAACAGAAAGTCCCATTGGAACATCCCTGGACTCTAGTACCAGTCAAGGATGCAATTGATCCACACGTTATTTCCATAAAATGCCTTTGGACAGTTTTACCACAAATGAAACAGGTCCTGTGCATTTTACAAGTTCTCCTAGCACCCATTTCACTTCACAACAGTAGTTGCAAATCCACACTAAATCTCCTACTTGAAAAGCACTTTGATGAGTCTCACATAATCAACCAATTTGCACAGTTTGGGATTTGGCTACACATGAGACAATATCAAGACATAGCTGGTCCGAAGAGGTACAGAAAGATTACGTCAAAGAAAGAGTTGCAGGTAACTCCTGGATAGTAGCATGTGCTGTGTTCCTGCAGAAAGCAAGGAATGGTCCAGTTTCTATTTGATGACTCAGATAGACTTGTTAGCTTTTAAGGCATGCTTAAGTGTTTGTACAAAGTGTTCTGCTAGTCTATTTGTAGCAGGATGGTGTGGAACAGAGAGCATATATGCTGAATTCCATCTGAAGCTAGGAATCTCTGAAATTGTCCAGAACAGAATTGAGGTCCACTGTCACTCACAAATTCTAACAGTAAACCAAATTGGCTAAATGAGGAAACAAAGATATCCAGTGGTCTTGGTCATTCTGAAAATTTCTGGCCATTTTGAATGGGCCTCAACTAAGACCCAAAACATATAACTTCTAAAGGTCCAGCAAAGTCCACATGAATAGATGTCCAAGAAGCTTTATGACATGACCAGAGATGTAGATGAGTGGGGCCAGGATCAGGCTGAATTTGTTGCCTTCCTCTCAATACCTTTGTTGATTTCCGGCCACCAGCCATGACTCTGGGCTATCACCTTCATCTATATAATGTCCAAATTATTTTCATTAAGAGCTTCAAAACATGAGATTGAAATTATTTCAGATTGATAACTTGCATTCCCCATAAGATGCAACCCTGATTCACAGATAGTTCATGTTGATGTGACACAAAGTATGTAAACTGGGGATTCTTTTGATCCAACACTGTACTTTGTAGAACCATTCCCTTCACAAGAGAAATCACATCATCCTTAGCAGTTTCTTCATTGATGTCTATGCTAGTGATGGGTAACCTATCCATCAAATACAGGTAAAACACTTTGTCCAACATTTCTTTGGGTTGATGCGAGGTTGGGCATGGCAGGCCTAATAACCCATTAGCATTGCCATGCTGAATCCCTTTACAGAACTGAATAACGTAGGAATGAGCTGAAAGTTGCAAATATCCATCATTCCACACAAGCAGGAGCTAATGACAGAAATCTATATTTCGGGCCTAAAATTGAACCTAATGGGAAACAATCTGTCATCAAGTTAAAATATCTACCATATCAATAGGTATGGAACTTCTGAATTCCGAAAATAATACTGAGAGCTTCTTGCTGTATTTGCATATAGTTCTTCTCAGGCATAATGAGTGTTCATGAAGTGAAGGCAATTGGTTTCCACATGCCATCAGGAGAAATGTGAGAAAATTGCACATACACCTGATATGATGAAGCATCACAAGCCAATTGCAATGGTAGCAAAGCGTCAAAGTGTAAAACATCTTTGAATGATGTCAACAGTTTCCTTGCTTCCTTAAATGAACAATCACATTCCTTAGTCCATTTCTATTTTTTCTTTGTTTGAAAGAGTTCATGTAAAGGTGTCAATACTGTCACCAGATTAGGCAGAACTTTACCATACTAATTAAGCAGTCCTAAAAATGAATGCAACTGTGACACATTATTTGGCAGTGGAATTTGAAGAACCACCTTCTCTTTCTACAGTGATTTCCTTAGGCCAGTGGCATCAATTACATGTCCAAAGTATTCAGTTGAAGGATTGAAAAACAAACATTTATCTCAAAATATTCTCAATCCATGGTCTTTCAAATCAGCATCCAAATTTTTGAGATGATCCTCAGATCCTTTCCTGTTACAAGGATGCCATCCAAATAGCATTGCACTCTGTTCAGTCCCCTCAGGATCTCAACTATGGGTTTCTGGAAAAGGGAAGGTGTCAATATGATACCGAAAGACAACCTGTTTGTAATACACCTTTTTGTGTTGATTGTGAGATATTTGAGAGAAGCCAGATCAATCTCAATTTGTAGGTATGCACTGAGTAAATCCCACTTATGGAAACACGTCCCCCACTAAATGTAGCAAAAAAATCTTCAGTACCAGGTAGTGGATACTGGTCTGCACATATAACTGGGTTCAGCATCACTGAAATCTACTAAAAATTGGATGGAGCCATCCTTTATGATCTCTGGTATGATGGATGTAGCTCATTCACTGGGTGAAACCATTGACAAAACTCCAATATTTACTAAACAGTCCAAATCAGCTTCTACCAGCTGCTTCAGAGCATACAACATAGCACTAGGTGTCATGGACTCACAGGTCATGCCCATTCTTGGCCCCGTACGATCCCTGGGGGGAACCCCCTTCAGTACAATAGCCCTTCTCAGAGGTCCACTCTCTCCCGGGGGTTAAGCCGTAGGTCCCTCCGCCTCCTGGAACCACACCTCTCTGAGCCCTCAGCACGCCTGTCACTTGCCATGGGCCCCCTCAGGGAGTCCACTCGCTCTGGACCCCCCAGGCCTCCACTCCCAGAGGGAATAATGCAACCCTGATCTCTAGATTAGAGTGACTCTCAGCCAGCATAAAACAGGAGGGTTTATTGAGCATCTGAACACAGCACAGGAAACTCTCAGGACTCTCAGGCCTGGCGTCCCTCAGCACAGTACATCTAGGTCTCTCTGCATCCAGCTAGGCTCTGCCTGCTCTCTCCCTCCAGTCCAGAGACCTACACTTTCCAGCTGGGCTTCCAATATCACCGACCCCAACAGCTCCTCCCCTGTCCTTTGTCTTCCGTCCCAGGTAAACAGGTCACTGGGGCCCTCTCTCTTCAGTCCTTTGTTCCCCGTTGGCTGCAACTGGTTGGTCAGGTCACTGGAGTCCTCTCTCCTCAGCCTATTGTCCTCCCATTGGACAGAACAGGCTGACTGCCAACCTAGGGTGGACCTCTTAGTCTCCAGGTCACCAGTTGTTAGGGTTCCCCATCTCCAGGCCATTGTCCGGGGGTCCTGGCTGCTAGGCGAGGTCATATCTTGTCCTCTTCAACAACAATCCCTCTCCCTCCACCTTGTTAAACATGCAGCACACAGGGAAACTGAGGAGCGCACAAACTATTCATGTAAAACACTACAAAAATCCCAAACTTCGTCACACTAGGGTTGCAATATTGTGGCTGTCTGTTAGACTTAACAATGAGCTTCACTGACACATTTTAATTTTTTTTAATTTAATTTTTCCTGGGAATTTATCAGTGTTTATTACCACAACAACAAAAACCGGTGAAAATCAGTGCAAAATATTAATATTTTTTCTGGGTAAATATCAGGGTTTATTTTGGTGGACATAAAGACAGGGGGAAAAGTATTTAGTAGATTAATGCTTCGATTTCCGTTCATCAATGTGGTTTGGTGCAGAACTAATACAGAACTCAAAAGACAATGCCACCGCTGAGTTTAAGAAAACAATATATCTCTAATCCCCAAATAAAACTTTTCATTTGAATAAACAGTTTACTGTTGTAGACTTACAAGTATTAGCATATACATATTTACATTTAATAATTGGGCCGCTATACTTGCAGCTCATAAATTCAACTTCATCCTTTTCTCCTATTATTGTTATTTAACATTTTTTGAATACTTCCTTGTGTTCAGAAACATATTCTGATATACATTTTCATTTTCTTTGCATTTTAGTGTGTCAAATCTTTAAAATGTTATCTGCTAACAGCTTGAAATGTGTACATGGTGAGCGGGAGATTCATCAGTACATTCAGATGTGCATGTTCTTCAGAGCTTGAGTGCGTGCCTGTTTATTGTGTGTATCTTCTAGACTAATACATTGCCTTACTTGAACAGATAGCTTTCCCTATAGATAGAAGACTAATATATGATTGTAATACATATATCTCATGCAATTTATTGTATTTTCCTAATAAAACAAGTTATTTTTATCTATTTGAATAACACAAAAGTAGGGTGAAAATCAGAACACAATGAATACTACTTTTTATAAAACCTGGGAAATTTTCAGTAAAAAATGGTTTAAACTGAAAACAAAGAGGCTTACACATTGCTTATCTGTCCAAGTTATTTTTCAAAAACTTTGGAGCATCTGCTTAATATTTCTTAAAGATTTCAAGGTGCTTTCATGATCTTCTTGATCTTGGTTCAACTCACCTTTAGCTTTTCAAACCAAGATCTGCCAAATAATTGTGGATACTTTATTTCCATTACATCAAAGGTAAAACAACTAATACTCCATCTAGTTGAAATTTCACAAGGAGTATGACTCTTGGGATCCACTTTTCTCTGATATAACTTTTCAAAACCATGGAAGTTTCTTGCAGAGGAACTTGGGAGAAAATCTGGTGATAGGTAGATGGAGAAATCAATGAAATAGCAGCTCCAGTATCAAGCTCCACTCTTATAGGAACTCCTTCAATCAAAGCTGTGACCCAGATGCCATCTCTGACTCCAGTTTTCAATAACATATGCAGTGCTAGATCTTGGTCAGTATCACTAGAGCTCTTGTCTTTTTCTACATTATGAAATCCCAACTTCCAGCCTTTCTTAGTTTCAGTCTTCAGGGGTGTATACTTGAATGGACAGCTACTCTCTGTTGCTGGTCTCTGAACTGTGTGACAGGCTCTTTTTTCTTGCACTTTCTGCCAATAACTTGGCATGCCCAGCATTCCTTCTCAGTGTGGATAGTTTGTGCACAACGGCCACACAGATATTCCTCTGTCCTGTCGATTCACGAGATGTACTTTTGAACTCACACTAAATTCCAGAGAATCATTTTCTGCAGTTACCATTGCATCTGCTACTTCAACAGCCTTGAATATAATCTCTGATATAGTCAATAACTTTTTTTCAAATTGGAATCATTGAGTAATCCAAAGACTAACTGGTCACACGGGGCATTACTTATTGTTTGTCCAAACTGACAATGCTCTGAAAACTTCCTTAGAGTAGCAACAAATTGTGCTCTCAAATATCTTCTTCCCTAGTGTTGCTGATGGAACCATTATTGATCAGCTATTATCAGTGAGGTAGGAGAAAAATCACCACTGCAGTAATTGTGGTGTATGTGGCAGCTTTGGGAATAGCTGGAGAAAAGAGATAACATAGTCTCTGAACCCATCACTGTCAGACAGAATGAAACTCTCTGGAATGGTGTTGCAGGTTAAAAACTGCTCAAAGTGTTTGAGGTACACCACACCCGATTCACAATTTTTGTTGAATTCACTGACATTGCCCACAAAAGTGGCCATTTTACTGTTCTCCTGTTGGACTTCACATGTTCTGGATGTCTTCTTTGCCAGAGGAAATCCCCCCGCCCCTCATTTTTTTTAACAGTGAACTAGCTGTGCCTTATTGCCCTCTCCTGGCTGTGTGCTTATACTGCATACTGCAGAGTTCTTCCTTTGGCTGTACTTGGCCTCCCTCTTCTGGCTACGGATCCTCAGTGAAAGCTAAGGCTGCTTGCCTGCCTGCTTGCACATGGTCAATAATATAGCTATTTGTAATTGCAGAATCCTTATCCTTTCTTCTACCTTTATTTGCCAATTTCCCCTCTCTCGCTGGCTGGCTCTCAATGTGCCAGGAGCCACAATAATAAGAAGAAGAAATGGGACCGCTAAGCATTGAGGATGGTGTGGAGACTAAAGATTATTTAGGCCTGGCCCAACACCTAAACAAATACTTTGCCTCCATTTTAATGAGGATAATGAAGAGCTTAAGGGTAGTGGCATGGTGGCTAATGGGAACAAGGATATGGGAGTAGAAATTAACACATAAAATGTGGAAGACAAACTCAAACAGCTTAATGGGACTAAATGGGGGGGGGGGATAATCTCCATCCAAGAATATTAAAGGAACCAGCACATGAAATTGTAAGACCAATAGCAAGGATTTTTAGTAAATCTGTAAAATTGGGGGTCATACCCTATGACTGGAGAATTGCTAACGTAGTTTCTCTTTTTAAGGAAAGGGGGAAAATGGTGATCCAGGTAACTTCAGGCCTGTTAGTTTGACGTCAATTGTATGCAAGGTCTTGGAACAAATTTTGAAAGAGAAAGTAGTTAAGGACATAGAGATGAATGGTAATTGGGATAAAATATAATATAGTTTTACAAAAGGTCAATAGTGCTAGACCAATCTGATCTCCTTTTTTGAGAAGATAACTGATATTTTTAGGCAAACAAAATCCTGAAATCCACATAGATTGCATCTTCTGTAAGGCATATGATACAGTTCCGCATAGGACATTATTAATTAAATTGGAGAAGATGGGGATTAATATGATAACTGAAAGTTGAATAGGGAACAGATTAAAGATGCAACTACAATGGGTCATATTGAAAGGTGAACTGTCAGGCTAGAGGGAGGTTACTAGTGGAATTCCTCTGGGATCAGTCTTGGGAACAATCTTATTTAACATTTTTATTACTTACATTGGCACAAAAAGTGAGAGTGAGCTAATAACATTTGTGTATGACACAAAGTAGGGAGGTAGAGCCAATATGGAGGAGGACCGGAGTATCATACAAAAAAAAAAACTGGATTACCTTGTAAACTGGAGTAATAGAAATTGGATGAAATTTAATAGTGCAAAAGTGCAAGGTCATGCAATTAGGGACTAACAACAAGAATTTTTGCCATAAACTTGGGATTATCAGTTGGAAGTGACAGAGGAGGAGAAAGACCAGGATGTATTGGTCTATCACAGGAAGACTATGAGCCACCAATGTGATGCAGCCATAAAAAAGGCTAATGCAGTCCTAAGACACATCAGGCATGGTATTTTCAGTAGAGATAGAAAATTGTTAGTATATTATACAAGGCACTGATGAGACCTCATCTAGAATACTGTGTGCAATTCTGTTCTCCCATGTTTAAGAAAGATGAGTTCAAACTGGAACAGGTGCAGAGAAGGGCTGCTAGGATGATCCGAGGAATGGAAAACCTGCCTTATGAGAGGAGACTCAAAGAGTTTGGCTTGTTTAGCCTAACCAAAAGAAGACTGAGGCAAGATATGATTGGTCTCTATAAATACATCAGAGGGATAAATACCAGGGAGGGAGAGCAGTTATTTAAGTTAAGCACCAGTGTGGACACAAGAATAAATGTATATAAAGTGGACATCAACAAGTTTAGGCTCCAAATTAGGCAAAGGTTTCTAACCATCAGAGGAGTGAAGTTCTGGAACAGTCTTCCAAGGAGAGTGGTGTGAGCAAAAAACCTAACTGGCTTCCCCTTGATAAGTTTATGTAGGGAATGGTATGATGGGACTGCCTACAATGGCATGTGGCCCATTTACAACTGCCAGTAGCAAAAATCCCCTAATGGCTGGAGACAGGACACTAGATAGGGATGGCTCTGAGTTAGTACAGAGAATTCTTTCTTTGGTATCTGCCTGGTGGGTCTTGCCCACATGATCAGGGCCTAACTGATCACCATATTTGGGGTTGGGAAGGAATTCCCCCCTCCCCCCTCCCCGTGTCAGATTGGCAGAGACCCTGGGGAATTTTCACCTTCCTCTGCAGCATGGGTCATGGGTCACTTGCAGGCTTAAACTGGTGTAAATGGTGAATTTTCTGTAACTTGAAGTCTTTAAACCATGATTTGAGGACTTCAGTAACTCAGCCAGAGGTTAGGGGGTCTATTTCAGGAGTGGGTGGGTGAGGTTCTGTGGCCTGCAAAGTGCAAGAGGTCAGACTAGATGATAACGATGGTCCCTTAGGACCTTAAAGTCTGTGACTCTATGAGCAAAAGCAACAGTTTTTCACCCTGTACCTCTAGGTGAATTTCCCCCCATTTTTATAGCATTATTTGCTTACTTTTTCTTCTTCTAAAGCAGAGACAGCACAAGACACTCATGGGATAGAAATCCTTTACCAGCAATGGTATATTTGGACCCAGCAGAGAAGGAGATAGACACACAGGGAGCTGTTCTGGCTTTATTTTTCAGGTAGCAAAACTGACACCAACACAAAAATGAGGCTTTGCACTGGGAGTGGAGTACTCAAACATTTAAAGGACAGGACATCACAGAAATGGTGACTGGAAATAGGCCAGTGGATAATCCAATGTAATGATTTTGTTACTCTAGAACAAGTAACTGCACAACTTCCACAAGAAGGGACAGTGGTTGTTAACAGAGCTGGTCAACATTTTTTTTTTAAGTCACATAATGCAGATCAAGGTGACATGCACTCCTGTCAAGGTACAGAACAAGACTAAAAGCACACACCACAAAACTGTCTCACCGTGAATACCCCAAACCCACAGCATAGCAAGTATTCTGCACCAAATTTAGCTTTCTAGGGTGAGATTTTCAAAAGCGCTCGGGATTGTTTTTACTCTACTCCCATTGAAATTGGATGAAATTTTACTATTTACTTCAAGGAGAGCAGTTGAGCCAATACTGTGTGCTTTTGAAAGTAACACTCCAGTGGATTTAAAGGTGTAACCTCTTTATAGAAAGTATTTAAGAAATCTAACAATGGTGACATGGGAATGGATCACACTAGGAAGGTCCTCATCCAAAATAAATGGTTCAGCCTCTTGGCCAGACACAGATGAAAAAGATAGAACTAGTGGCCCGAATAGCTTGTGATAGTCTAAAAGCAGCTGTAGATCCAACACAACTTTTGTTGCTGTCATAACTATAAAGGGAAGGGTGGCAGCTCTCCTGTGTACTGTGCTATGGAATCCCTCCTGGCCAGAGACTCCAAATCCTTTTACCTGTAAAGGGTTAAGAAGCTCGGGTAACCTGGCTGACACCTGACCCGAAGGACCAATAAGGGGGCAAGATACTTTCAAATCTTGGGGGGGGAAAGGCTTTGGTGTGTGTCCTTTGTTTAAGGGGTGGTTCGCTCTTGGGACTGAGAGGGACCAGACATCAATCCAGGTTCTCCCCATCTTTCTAAACAAGTCTCTCCTATTTCAAACTTGTAAGTAAAAAGACAGGCAAGGCGTCTTAGATTTACTTTGTTTTCTCAACTTGTAAATGTACCTTTTACTAGAGTGTTTATCTTTGTTTGCTGTACTTTGAACCTAAGACAGAGGGGGGGTCCTCTGAGCTCTTTAAGTTTGATTACCCTGTAAAGTATTTTCCATACTGATTTTACAGAGATGATTTTTACCTTTTTCTTTAATTAAAAGCCTTCTTTTTTAAGAACCAGATTGATTTCTCCTTGTGTTAAGATCCAAGGGGGTTTGGATCTGTATTCACCAGGAGTTGGTGGGAGGAAGGAGGGGGGACGGTTAATTTCTCCTTGTTTTAAAATCCAAGGGGGTTTGGATCTGTGTTCACCAGGGAATTGGTGAAAGGGTTCTCAAGGCTTCCCAGGGAGGGGATTCTTGAGATGGTGGCAGCGGGACCAAAGCTAAGCTGGTAGTTAAGCTTAGAGGTTTTCATGCAGGCCCCTACATTTGTACCCTAAAGTTCAAAGTGGGGATACAGCCTTGACAGTTGCAAAGCAGGTAACGAATGGCAGACAAACCCTATCAGTCAGAGGGGTTGATATAATCCATGCCAAATCCTCCAGTTGCTTCCCCCAACATGCCATTATCAGTCTAATCTGGACTGAGATTTAGCCATCTCATCATTCTCCATGTCAGTATCAACAAGGCACTGAGTAATATTCTGGATTTCACCAATAGGATCAGACAAGATAGAGACATACAGCTACTATTAGTGTCATCTTACCAAAGGCCCCCCAACCTAGGTTTTCTCTCTAACTTTCATAACAGCTTCATAAACATATTAAATAAGAGAAATGGCAAAAGAGAAACTCAGAAGAGGTGGATTCCATGTCAAATTATGCACTAGCAGAGTCAAAGATCTCATGGAGCCCTGCCAATCCCTTGAATCACATCTGGAGGAGACTAGGTGATCAGTGCAGTACATAGGATCCAGGTTATATTGTCACATTGCCCCACCTCAGCCAGGCAGGTCCCTGCATTCTACATCAGTTGAAACTTGCAAAGGGATACCAAAGATCATCACAATTGGAGCACATTACAGTAACACAAAAAGCACTGGCGACAAAATCAGTGGTGACAAATACAAATATAACTGTGATGAGGTTAGCATGTGAGAGGAAAAAATCATGGTATCTACATATTCAGTAATCCCACAGAACCCCAAGGTTGTGAAGCATGTTAGAAGAAGGACAACACTACAGTATTGTGGGGTGGAACCTAAGGACTCCTGATTTAACAAGAAAATTTCTATTTTTCCAGCAGTGGTTCTTGTACCAAATTACCATGAGGAAAATAAGAGAGAGAGAAAAAAGGAGATTTTATTTTATTTTAAATTATTAGTAACATATGATCACCGCTTAGACTTGTGTTGCTTCAACTCATAGCATGTAGATAATACAGGAAGAAATATAGTTTATCTGCAGACTATGTCACATGTTGCTGTATTAAGGAGTACTTCCTAAAGGTGTGCCATAATCTTTGAGAAAATTAGCTTTTTGTTTATATGTTGTGAATCTCTATTTTTGCAAGTTAGTTTAAGTCAAATTGTAATTTACAGGTAAACCAAGTTCTTATGAAGAATAAAGTCAATTGACTGTACATTGAAAAGATTCCACTTGAATGCATTTGTCATTAAAGTTCTATAGTTGTAGGAAGATGGACCTTTTTAACATAGTATTTAAGTATTTATGCATTTGATGTTTATTAATGGTGTAGGCTCACTGAAGGGGAAAGGTATACAAATCTGAAATGAAAATATAATCTGTGAAATATATTTACAAAGCACATAGTTCTCAGAAGTAACCTTAAATAGCTTTTGATGTTTGGACATTGGTATTATTGCAAATAGCTTCTGCTATCTTTTAGCATAAAGGATTTAAGATAGCATTGTTAACTATAAATATATGGCAATAGTTAGTCCAGGCATCATAGTGGTTTGTATTCACAGCTGCCATGGGTCATCCATATGAAAAGAAAGAGATGTTCATCACCAAGCTGTGTCTGAAGACCGTAGTAAAAATAACAAACAGACGAATAAATTTTCCTAGCATTATGCTAGAGGCACAACAGACATTTATCGAGGTAAGTGGTGGTCTTGTGAATAAAGCACAGGGCTTGGAGTCAGGACATAGCAGTCTACTCTTGGCTCTGTCACACTCTTCTTGTGTGACAATTTGCATGTCAATGCACTTCAGTTTCCCCATCTTTGGAATGAGGGATATTCTGAAGCATAATTCATGCATTTGTGTAAAGTGCTTTTATAGCCTCAATGGGACTGTAGAAGTGCATAATGCTGTTAATTATTAACCTGAGTTGTGCGCATCACTCCAGCACACTTATGTGAGAATGAGATGAAACACAATGAATGAAATTAATGAAGAAACGTAAGGCTTGACTGTGCCCTCAGTTACACTGCTGTTAATTAGGATAATCTCCACAGAAGTCAATGGAAGTTACACCCAGGTTTAAGAAAAAAAAACTGATGTGAAAACAGAATCAAGCCTCTACTCCTCAAATTCTGGATTTCTGTCTAAGAAATTCAGTTAAAGATTCAGACATGAGCTGGTTCCATGTCACCTATTGTCCATAGTAGAGCCGGTTGAAAGCATTCTGACAGAATAGTTTTTCAGCAGGAAATGCTGATTCAACTGCATAGAAACATTTTTCAGGAAAGTAATGATTTAGTCTAAATTTTCTATGAAAATTGTACAAGCACTTCATTTTGACTTTGTTGTTTTGACCATTCTAATGATATTTTAAACATCAAATAATGTCAAAAGAAACCTGATGAGGTTCAACAAGGACAAGTGCAGAGTCCTACACTTAGGACGGAAGAATCCCATGCACCGTTACAGACTAGGGACCGAATGACTAGGAAGCAGTTCTGCAGAAAAGGACCTAGGGGTTACAGTGGATGAGAAGCTGGATATGAGTCGACAGTGTGCCCTTGTTGCCAAGGAGGCTAACGGCATTTTGGGCTGTATAAGTAGGGGCATTGCCAGCAGATCGAGGGACGTGATCATTCCCCTCTATTCGACATTGGTGAGGCCTCATCTGGAGTACTGTGTCCAGTTTTGGGCCCCACACTCCAAGAAGGATGTGGAAAAATTGGAAAGAGTCCAGCGGAGGGCAACAAAAATGATTAGGGGGCTGGAGCGCATGACTTATGAGGAGAGGCTGAGAGAACTGGGATTGTTTAGTCTGCAGAAGAGAAGAATGAGGGGGGATTTGATAGCTGCTTTCAACTACCTGAAAGGGGGTTCCAACGAGGATGGATATAGACTGTTCTCAGTGATACCTGATGACAGAACAAGGAGTAATGGTCTCAAGTTGCAGTGGGGGAGGTTTAGGTTGGATATTAGGAAAAACTTTTTCACTAAGAGGGTGGTGAAGCACTGGAATGGGTTACCTAGGGAGGTGGTGGAATCTCCTTCCTTAGAGGTTTTTAAGGTCAGGCTTGACAAAGCCCTGGCTGGGATGATTTAGTTGGGAATTGGTCCTGCTTTGAGCAGGGGGTTGGACTAGATGACCTCCAGAGGTCCCTTCCAACCTGATATTCTATGATTCTATGATTCATTTTCACATTTCCTAAATACATTTTGGGGGATTTTTTGTGGCTGGAAATTCCAACTTTTCCCAATAGATTTTCTTTATAATTTATGAGAGAGGTGTTCAGTGCCATGTTATGACCATTCAAAACAAAAACAAACAAACAAAAACTAAAACAAACAAACATAAAAAACTAAAAAAAACCCCACAGATCTGTTACTTAGGGGAAAGCGAGACACTTTTCTAAATCAGTAAGCATCATGACCTGTTCTTTGTACCGTATCTCACCTTGCCCCTCTGGGAGCTATTCATCAAGTCTCCCTATGCACCTCCATTCCTTTACTTATACTGCTGCTCCCTCCGTCCCTCCTTATTCCCTAGACTCCTAGAGGACATCTAGGACTGAACATGTATTCAGCTGGTTGCTGACAGCTCCAACTACAACCAACCAGGTCATTCAGTACTTAGAAGCTAGAATACTTTGCTCAGTAAACAGAATGAATGGCCCTATTGTAGAATACAAAAACAACAAGGAGTCTGGTGGCACCTTAAAGACTAACAGATTTATTTGAGCATAAGCTTTCGTGGGTAAAAACCTCACTTCTTCGGATGCATAGAGTGAAAGTTACAGATGCAGGCATTATATACTGACACATGGAGAGCAGGGAGTTACTTCGCAGGTGGAGAACCAGTGTTGACAGGGCCAATTCAATCAGGGTGAATGTAGTCCACTCCCAATAATAGATGAGGAGGTGTCAATTCCAGGAGAGGAAAAGCTGCTTCTGTAATGAGCCTATTGTAGAATGTACATGCAAGAAGGAAGAGATAAGGTTGTTGAGGGGCCTTTAACTCTGAATACCTTGATTTTTGAGGTGTTCGATCACAAATCATCTCATTAACATACAATTAACACAGAGTTGTATTTTTAAAATGTAATTAGAATAAAGATCAGTTGGTGGGGTTGGGAAAAGGATGAGTATGCAATTTTGTGTATGTGCTTGTAAATTGTGACATTGTTTAAAACATTGTGCAATGTTCCTTAAGGAAATCAATATTCAAATTATACATACCGGTATTTATTTCTCTACTTTAAAGATTTAGATAATGTGTATATCTGACAAGCTGTAAACACTTTGGCCATAATTAAATGATAATTTACTATATGAGGGCATGAGATCTGAAAGTAGCAAATACATTTTACTGTAGCTTAGCACTGGGAAGGCAGATAAGTATAATGGATACTATAAAGTGTTCTGTTAAGTTCAACTGTTTCCTAACAACTTATAATTACTTTCAAAGGGCATTATTTCTCTAGACAACTTGCTGCTGTTAGTAAGATTAAAGGGATCACAGTTTAAAGAGGGGAAATATTCATTCATGAGTTATATTTTTTGATCATTAATAAAATAATAAAATAAAATAATAACAATAATAGGGTTTTTGTCCATGAGAGACCTGGACAATCAAAACATTCTTAATGCTGTATTACATACCAAAAAGAAAAAACTATGTTGAAAGAACATTAGGGTGGCAAAATCAAGCTCTCAACATTTAGTAAATGTCAGAATGAAGGTTGCCAGTGCAATCTTAATTTGGCTCTCATGTATATATTTGTTTTGATACACTTTTAATTACATCACATACTATTTTCTTCCACAAGATCCCTGCCTCCTTCAGAACACAGAATGTATAGTGCTCACTAATAAGCAGCTATTAAACCTTTAATTTTTTCCTCATAATTCAAGGTATAGCCACATATATTTATTTATTTATTTAAACTCTGCTCTGAAGACAACATTGTTAATTTCCTCATGGGTTTTTCTCTGGCACTCATCACCACAGTAACCAAGTGCTTAAAGTATCAGAGGGGTAGCGGTGTTAGTCTGGATCTGTAAAAAGTGACAAAGAGTCCTGTGGCACCTTATAGACTAACCGACTTATAGGAGCATAAGCTTTTGTGGGTAAATATCCACTTCGTCAGGTGCATGTGGTGGAAATTTCCAGAGGCAGGTATAAATATGCAGGCAAGAATCAGTCTAGAGATAACGAGGTTAGTTCAATCATGGAGGATGAGGCCCTTTTCTAGCAGTTGAGGTGTGAACACCAAGGGAGGAGAAACTGTTTTTGTAGTTGGCTAGCCATTCATAGTCTTTGTTTAATCCTGAGCTGATGGTGTCAAATTTGCAAATGAACTGAAGTTTCCAGAACTCATCATAGAACGCATCATAGAATATCAAGGTTGGAAGGGACCTCAGGAGATCATCTAGTCCAACCCCCTGCTCAAAGCAGGACCAATCCCCAGACAGATTTTTTTACCCCAGTTCTCTAAATGGTCCCCCTCAAGGATTGAACTCACAACCCTGGGTTTAGCAGGCCAATGCTCAAACCACTGAGCTATCCCTGCCCCCCAGTTTCTCAGTTTCAGCAGTTTCTCTTTGGAGTCTGGTCCTGAAGTTTTTTTGCTGCAGGATGGCTACCTTTAAATCTGCTATTGTGTGACCAGGGAGGTTGAAGTGTTCTCTTACAGGTTTTTGTATATTGCCATTCCTAATATCTGACTTGTGTCCATTTATCCTTTTACGTAGGGATTGTTCAGTTTGGCCGATGTACATAGCAGAGGGGCCTTGCTGGCACATGATGACATATATTACATTGGTGGACGTGCAGGTTGTGACGTTGTGCAGTCTATATGGTTTTATAAAAACATGATAATAAGTGAATATATTGTAACTGGGATAGTTTTAGAAAAATATGGTAATAAGTGAATATAACGTAACTGGGATATGCTTCATGCAAAAGGTCTCTTCTAAGGTATTATTACAAAGCTTATAATCTACTGAGTTTGATCATCCAATTTGTATAAATGTGCCACTCTTGTATCTAAAACTAAAAATATAAAATATAACTCTGAGGGCCTATTGTAATCATGTAAAGGGTGGGCCATTAATGATGGTTTGGAATCTTGATGACTCCCATTAACCAGGACCATTATCTGCAGATGGCTGTGTTTACCTGTGAGTCTTCCTGTATATGTGTGTGCTGGCAAGTGGGCAATGAAGTCTTGCAGTGACATGTGATCATGTCACCTGAACTGGAATCCATCTTTAACCTGGTGCTTTTCCAGTGAGGGGGGATGGTAACCCAGAGGGACAAAGGATTCCCGCCTTATGCAAAATATATATAAAGGGGTGGAACAGAACAAAGAGGGGAGAGGAGCCATCATGAAGAATCCCCTAGCTATCACCTGAGCTGCAACAAGAGCTGTACCAGGGGAAAGAATTGTGCCCAGGCCTGGAAGGTGTCCAGTCTGAGAAAAAAACTTACTGAAGCATCACTGAGGGTGAGATTATCTGTATTTAGTTTGATTAGACATAGATTTGCACATTTTATTTTATTTTGCTTGGTGACTTACTTTGTTCTGTCTGTTACTACTTGGAACCACTTAAATCCTATTGTTAGGCCCAAGAAAATGGAGTATAGAACAGGTTGTTTGGCCAGCTTAGCCAAAGTTAGGCTAACAGTAGTTGCTGGGCCATTCCTGTCTCTCTGTGAAACATGAAGACATGCTTGCTTGGGCTTCAAAGAATGAGATGGGGGTGGGGGCGCATTCTTGTACCAGATGTACTAGGAACGGTTTGTTTGGACATATGGAGACTTGCACTCTCCACTCCCTGTTTCTGTTCTTCATCTGTACTCAACTCCCTCCTTTCTCCTAGTCTCTGGTGCATGACAACAAAGCTGATAAGATGTTGCTGAGGCATCACAAATTGTTTGTAGTGTCAAAGAAGATAGATATGCATGAATATTAGAAGCTTTTAACTAATAAAGGGGGGTGGATTGGGTTGTTTTAACTATGACGCGATGAAACTGTCTATATAATCTCACTAGTTATTGTAATCGTGGCTGGTTCTCTCTGGAGATGGGCCGCTCTCTATTGTTGTGTGCACTCTTCAATAAGGAGCTTGTGTTTGGACCTTGCTGGTGTTGCCTGTCTCTTTGCGGTCAGACAATGAACCGTGCCGTCCGGGTTAGAGTCCCCGACACTATTTTCTGTATTTAATAAAATCACTTTTTATTTAATAATTTACTTAGAGTATGTATTAATACCTGGGGGAGCAAACAACTGTGAATATATCTCTCTATCAGTGTTATAGAGGGCGAACAATTTATGAGTTTGCCTTGCATAAGCTTTATGCAGGGTAAAACGGATTTATTTGGGTTTAGACCCCATTGGGAGTTGGGCATCTGAGTGCTAAGGACAAGCACAATTCTGTGAGCTGTTTTTAAACTTGCAGCTTTGGGGCAAGTGATTCAGACCCTGGATCTGTGTTGGAGCCAGACGGGAGTGTCTGGCTCAGCAAGACAGGGTGCTGGAGTCCTGAGCTGGCAGGGAAAACAGGAACAGGGGTAGTCTTGGTACATTGAGTGGCAGCTCCCAAGGGGGTTTCTGTGATCTAACCCGTCACACAGGTGAATGAACCGGTTATGTTGTGGCTGATCTGGTTAGGTCCTGTGATGGTGTCGCTGGTGTAAATATGTGGGCAGAGTTGGCATCAAGATTTGTTGCATGGATTGGTTCCTGAGTTAGAGTTACTATGGTGCGGTGTGTGGTTGCTGGTGAGAATATGCTTAAGGTTGGTGGGTTGTCTGTGGGCGAGGACTGGCCTGCCTCCCAAGGCCTGTGAAAGCAAGGGATTGTTGTCCAGGATGGGTTGTAGATCACTGATGATGTGTTGGAGAGGTTTTAGCTGAGGACTGTAGGTGATGGCCAGTGGAGTTCTGTTGGTTTCTTTCTTGGGCTTGTCTTGCAGAAGGAGGCTTCTGGGTACACGTCTGACTCTGTTGATTTGTTTCCTTATTTCCTCTTGCGGGTATCGTGGTTTTGAGAATGCTTGGTGAAGATCTTGTAGGTGTTGGTCTCTGTCTGAGGGGTTGGAGCAAAGGCGGTTATACCTCAGCGCTTGGCTGTAGACGATGGATCGTGTGGTGTGTCCGGGATGGAAGCTGGAGACATGAAGGTAGGCATAGTGGTCGGTGGGTTTTCAGTATAGGGTGGTGTTAACGTGACCATCACTTATTTGTACTGTGGTGTCCAGGAAGTGGACCTCCCGTGTAGATTGATCCAGGCTGAGGTTGATGGTGGGGTGGAAGCTGTTGAAATCGTGGTGGAATTCTTCCAGAGTCTCCTTCCCATGGGTCCAGATGATGAAGATGTCATCAATGTAGTGTAGGTAGAGAAGGGGCGTGAGTGGACGAGAGCTGAGGAAGCATTGTTCCAGGTCAGCCATAAAACTGTTGGCATATTGTGGGGCCATGCGTGTGCCCATAGCGGTGCCACTGGTCTGGAGGTATATATTGTCACCAAATTTGAAATAATTGTGTGTGAGGATAAAGTCACAGAGCTCAGTAACCAGTTGTGCTGTGGCATCATCAGGGATACTGTTCCTGACAGCTTGTATTCTATCTGTGTGGGGGGTGTTTGTGCAGAGTGCCTCCACATCCATGGTGGCTAGGATGGTGTTTTCTGGAAGATCACCAATGCATTGTAGTTTACTCAAGAAATCAGTGGTGTCATGGAGATAGCTGGAAGTGCTGGTGGCGTAGGGTCTGAGTAGAGAGTCCATATATCCGGACAGTCTAGAAGAGGGCCTCATCCTCCCTGACTGAACTAACCTCGTTATCTCTAGACTGATTCTTGCCTGCATATTTATACCTGCCTCTGGAAATTTCCACCACATGCGTCTGACGAAGTGGGTATTCACCCATGAAAGCTTATGCTCCTATACGTCGGTTAGTCTATAAGGTGCCACAGGACTCTTTGTCACTTTTTACAGATCCAGACTAACACAGCTACCCCTCTGATACTTGAAGCACTTGGTTACAAGTGCTTCAAGAAGATTAATCAATCTAGCACCACAACAATCCTATGAGATGAGGAGGAGTGTGCAGCAATTGCAAGCACCCAAAATTAGATACCTATGGACTTATTTTTCTGATTATTTAGAATTTGGCAGCACTTTGTTTGATCAGAGCCCAATGGTCATTGGCTTCAGTTGCAACTGTGAATGCTCAGCAATTCTGCAAATCAATCCCCAGGTTTCTCGAGTCAGGCACGCAGAAAATGAGGAACACATGAATCATGACAGCCTATAAAGTGTTTGGTGTAATTGACTTGCCCTACATCATGCAGGAATTCTGTGGCAGAGCCAGAAATAGAATCCAATTACATAAGAACATCAGAACAGCCATATTGGGTCAGACCAATGGTCCATCTAGTCCAGTATTCTGTCTTCCGATATGGCCAATGCCAGGTGCCCCAGAGGGAATGAACAGAACAGGTAATCATCAAGTGATCCATCCCCTGTCGCCCGTTCCCAGCTTCTGGAAAACAGAGGCTAGGGACATCATCCCTGCCCATCCTGGCTAATAGCCATTGATGTACCTATCCACCATGAATTTATCTAGTTCTTTTTTGAACCTTGTTATATTCTTAGCCTTCACAACATCCTCTGGCAAGGAGTTCCACAGGTTGACTGTGCGTTGTGTGAAAAAATACTTCCTTTTGTTTGTTTTAAACTTGCTGCCTATTAATTTCATTTGGTGGCTCCTAGTTCTTGTGTAATGAGAAGGAGTAAATAACACTTCCTTATTTACTTTCTCCACACCAGTCATGATTTTATAAACCTTTATCATATCCCCTCTTAGTCGTCTCTTTTCCAAGCTGAAAAGTCCTAGTCTTATTAATCTCTCCTCATATGGCAGCCATTCCATACCCCTAATCATTTGTGTTGCCCTTTTCTGAACCTTTTCCAAGTCTAATATATCTTTTTTGAGATGCAATGACCACATCTCACGCAGTATTCAAGATGTATGCATACCATGGATTTATATAGAGGGAATATGATATTTTCTTTCCTATTATCTATCCCTTTCTTAATGATTCCCAATATTCTGTTTGCTTTTTTGACTGCCACTGGACATTAAGTGGATGTTTTCAGAGAACTATCCACAATGACTCCAAGATCTCTTTCTTGAGTGGTAACACCTAATTTAGACCCCATCATTTTATACGTATAGTTGGGATTATGTTTTCCAATGTCCATTATTTTGCATTTATCAGCATTGAATTTCATCTGCCATTTTGTTGCCCAGTCACCCAGTTTTGAGAGATCCTTTTGTAGCTCTTCACAGACTGCCTGGGACTTAACTCTCTTGAGTAGTTTTGTATCATCTGCAAATTTTGCCACCACACTGTTTACCCCTTTTCCCAGATCATTTATGAATGTGTTAAATAGGACTGGGCCCAATACAAACCCCTGGGCAACATCACTATTTACCTCTCTCCAGTCTGAAAACTGACCATTTATTCCTACCCTTTGTTTCCTTTCTTTTAACCAGTTACCTATCCATGAGAGATCCTTCTCTCTTATCCTATGACTGCTTACTTTGCTTAAGAGCCTTTGGTAAGGGACCTTGTGAAAGGCTTTCTGAAAATCTAAATACACTATATCCACTGGTTTCCCCTTTTCCACATGCTTGTTGACCCCCTCAAAGAATTCTAGTAGATTAGTGAGGCATGATTTCCCTTTCCAAAAAAACATGTTGACTATTCCCCAACAAATTATGTTCATCTATGCATCTTGACAATTTTGTTCTTTACTATATTTTCAACCAGTTTATCCAGTACTGAAGTCAGGCTTACTGGCTTGTAATTGCCGTCATATTAGCTATCCTCCAGTCATTTGGTACAGAAGCTGATTTAAATGATAGGTTACAGATGACAGTTAGTAGACCTGCAATTTCACATTTGAGTTCCTTCACAACTCTTGGATGAATACCATCTGGTCCTTGTGAGTTACTACTGTCCAGCATTGCATTAAAATGCCTTACTCACATTGTTTCTCTTCTGGCAGTCCCATGCCTCATTCATTACACACCTTCCAACTTCTGGAACAAGTGGAATAGAGGGCAAGCAATATAACATACAAGTAGAACGAATAATGAGAGTAAATCAACCTGAAAGAGACAGAATTGTTGAAGTTAGAACTTTTGTACCTAAGGGGGCAGCAGAGGCTTCTTAAATAAAAAGCATGAGCAAGCCTCACACAAGAACATAAGAAATAACTCCCTGTCTCTCCACCACCCCTCAAAAAGTGATGATATGAGAAAGCCGTTTCAACCTATTAACTTAACAATGAATGCATTTGACTCTAGGCTACATGAACTGGAAGGAACAGTGTACAGTTTAGAGGTTCAAAGAGACTGTCTGAGAAAATTCCCTTCAAAATAAATGCATAATTAAGATCCAGGAAATCAGGGTGGAGTATGTCCCCGATTGATGCAACAGCTTGGGTTTTTCATGTCTCTTTGTTAAGTATATAACTAGATCTGGTCAAAAGGGTTTTGTAAGAGTGATTTTTTTCAACTAAAAGTGCCCTTTTTGCTAAAGTAGAACTTTCCCCAAGAAAATTCCAGTTTTGCCCCCCTCACCAACAAGTAAGTAAATAAAGATTTTCTGTCAGAAAAATCCAAGTGATGGCTCCCTGGCAGCCTACCTAGAAGGCTCTTATCAATTCAACTGTCAGAAAGTGAAGTGACAAGAACTTTTCTGGAGAACTGGTTCTGGAGACTGAGAGACAGAGTACAACAGAAAACCCTGCCTTTCTGCCCTGATTCTTTTTGCTTATCTGCATACGTAGTGCATTAATCTGTATTTGGAATATGCGATTCTCAGAATGAAATTAGAGTGTTGGTTAAGACCCATCTGCTTGAAATTTTGAATCTGTTGGATTTGGGCAATTAGTCGTTCCAAGAATTCTTGGTATCTGGCTCATCGTGTAAAACATCTAAAATAAGTGCTCTGTTCAGCATGAAGAAGGAGTAGGATAGGTTTAACTAACTGGAACTAATCCTACTTTCAAATGCAATGTCTAATGCACTACAAGAGACTCCTGGGAAGACACAGTTCTCTATTCTTTCCCCAGATCATATGAACTTCATGCAACTTTTTTATGAATCTTGCCTACTATTCCACAGCTTTGCTCTCTTTGCCTCACACATAGGCTCATTGTATATATTCTCAAGTCCATGATATTTGTAAATGCCTTGGTAATCTTTTTAATCAGTGGGATACATTTACTTCAGCTTCTGACTGCAAGTACAATCTAAGGTGAAATGTGCTCAAGTTGCAAAGTCACTAGGCTTCAGATTCCTTTCTATCAAAGGGACTACTATGGGACCAGGGCTGCTGGAGGTTGTGTTGATTTAATTCAGCAGGTGTCTTCTAGAGACACTGGAGGAAGCTGCCGTACTCACAGTGGGAATAGATGGGTTGAGGGGGCAAAGAGTTTTATAATTAGTATCATTTTCTTCTTTGGTTTGATATTTAAATTGATGCAACTGTTTACTAAAATGGATGAGCAGCTTTGTGATAGTTTTTTGTGCACTTACAGTGCCTTTTAATATCCTGAGAGGGCACCTAGAATCCGTCATGGAGACCTATTGTTTTATACATACAAAATAAATATCTTTGAGAGAGAGTGGAGGTGAAGCCATCAGGAGGCAGTGGTGAATTCTCCTGGGAGTACAGTAGGATTTGTTGAGGCATGAGTCAGTTGTACTTCATTTCTCCTTTCACCTGCTGAGGTCAATCTAGCCCAGCCTATTAATCCTTGTTACAGAGGATTCCAGTTAGGTCACCCATTAGATTTGTATTAGGTGATACTTAAGTGAGCATGTTAGATAATACACAATCAAACAGGGGCAAAGAAGATTCAGTTTGACATATAGTATAGGTTAGGTAAACAAACAATTGGTATTTTTGTCTATGTCGGTTCCAGGATTCCACAATGTTCCATTTATAAAGGTTATCCACACCTTGAAGGACACTTAGGCTAGGAAAGAATTCATACTCATATATATGCTCCACTAATAATTGATTAAGCAATAAATCCTAACTAAACTTTTTAGATCATGCAAACCCACCTTAGTATAAGGTTAGAGGTTAGAGCAAAACTGAGTGACCTTAAATGTTTTAAGTTGGTCCGATGAGACAAAAAAACAACTCCTATACATGAAATATAGATGAATAGTTTTAGAAATGCACATGTGAGAAGTTCTACAATGAGACATCTTCACCTCTGTAAATTAAAGGACTCTTTTATATGTACAGAGATGCTGCCAATCTTAATACCACTGTTGAGTTGCTAAACAAGGAAAAGGCAACAGCCACAAGCAAGTATTAGGCTAAATGAAATACACAGGCAAAAAATATAGTACAGTAACATGAGTCCATAAACAAAATCTCTATGTAAATGGGCTTAAGGTTCGTTGAGTGTATCACCCCACTCGTAGGCAATCAGTAAAAACTAAACCAATGCCAAGTTAATGGGGTACTTCTTCACTGTACCATAACATCCACAAAGCAGCTTTCCACTAACAGTGACACAATCTGCATCCTTATCAAGAATTCCCTTCTCTCTCCAACAGATAAGGAAAGATAGATTAATCACATTCAGCCTAGAACACAAAACTTTAATTATAGTAGTGATGGGGTGTGTACCCCACACAGGTCCTGAAGGGGTTAATGTGGCCATGAGAGGCCAATTAACATACCTGGCAGCATCCTTGAGAGAGAGAAAGCCCTGCTTAATTGATAATGAAACCCAGATGAGGAGGGGTTGGGTAGTGATTAGAAAGCCAGGAAGTTGGTAGCAGAAAAGGGCTTTTATTCAATTGCAAGTGGAACTCCACAGGGGAGTGTAATTAGTCCAAACCTCTTTAACATCCTGATAAATGACCTCCATTCAGAGATGAGTATTGGAATAGGGATCACATTATTTGCTGACAACTGTGCCATATGCACCAAAAGCAGAAACCTTGAAAGCACTTCCAAAAGAATCAATGATTCATTTAAGAGAAGTGTAGAATGGGGAAACAGATGTGGTTTCATATTTTCCACACACAAAACTAAGGGAATGATCTTCACAACAAGGAAAATAAAAAAGGATGTAAAGTGATATCTATATGACCAACAGATAAATATAAGGAAAAAATAAAAATTCTTAGGTATGATATCTGATAACAAGCTCACGTGGAGGGACCATATTGAAAATGTTAAATATAATTGCAAAAATATAAGTAACTTACTTAAAAGTATCTCTGGAACATCCTGAAACATGGATAAGAATATGGTTGTAATGCTATACAAAGTGCTAATTAGGCCAGTTATTGATATATGGATGCCAGGCCTTTGCATCAGCAGTGAACACAAATCCGAGAAAACTAGACTATATCCAAGCACAGATATTGTGTATCACATAGTGCCTTCATTACTATGCCTTTGTGTGTACTACAGATAGCAATCGGTGAAATGCCTGTCACTCTTTCAACGAACCTCTTAGACTTTACCTTTTGGGCCAAAGTACTAGGTCATAGTGAAGATGACAACACAAAGCTAATATATAATAATTGTTGGAAATTAAGTAGAGGCTTGGTAAGACAAAAAATAAATAAATCCCCATTTAAGTAGAGTACAGAAGTGGATAAATGATTTTAATGAAAAGAAAGGATTGAAAGAGACCAAAATCTATAGCTATGGGAAAATACTCTTATCACTGGAAAACCATCCTCCTTGAGATAGACATGGAATTACATAATGAAATAAATAAAAGGAGAACACCAATAAATATGCAAGCTATAGAAAATCAATATATGTGTGATAAGTGGAGAAACTATTTATAAATATATATCAATGGCTCCAAAGAGAAAAGAACAGGAAAAGTGGAAACATCTTTCTGTGTGCCCTCACTCAGACTCAAAAAAGCCATAAGGCTAACTAATTTTGTATCTGTCTTCACAGCTGTGCTAACAGGGATTATTGGGCTTTAAATGTGTTGCCAGATGCCATGGCCATCCTGTCTGACTCCTTTTTCAGGGCTGCAGGCAATTTGCAGTGGTAAATCTGACAGTACAAATGCTATTCTTAGTGAAATATTACTGCTAACAATCAAACTGGCACAACTGGATATAACCATAGTAATAACATGGATCCCAGCCCATGTAGGGATAGTAGGCAATGAATTGGCGGACAAATAGGCAAAAAGTGCTATTAATCATGAACAAGTTGAGCTAGTAATCCCCTTAAGCAAACTGGAATTTAAACACCTAATTAAAAATGAGCTAAGGCAGGAATGGCAAGAACTGTGGGCAAACAAAACAAAGGGAAAATATTTCCAAGAAGTAGGCCCAACATTTGACAGTGTTGATATAATCCAGGGCCCTGAGAGAAGAAGCAAAGTGGCTCTATTTAGAATTCTAACAGGGAATTGTGGATTAAATAGTAATTTATTTCTAATTAACATGCACAAAGATTAATGATGTGTAACATGTAAGGTCTATGAAATGACAGATCATATCCTTTGGGATTGTAAAGACTGTACCTATGAAAAAAGGTGTTTATATAGAAAACTCAGAGGCCTAAATGTAATAAAATTTTCTTTGCAACATCTATCAAGAATGGGGAAATGGAAAATGGGGTCCAATAAAAAAAAACTCTTTTGAAATTATTTAAGAATACTGGAAAAGATGTGAGACTTTTAGACATGAAAAAAATGCAAAGGTACAGTGCACAGCAGTCATAAATTCAGCAAGTGAGTCTGCTACAACACAAAACTGAAGAAAAGAAAGAAGAAGAAGAAGAAGGCGGAGGAGGAGGCAGCTGCAGGGAGAGAGTCTTCAGTCACTGAGGAATAGAAACGGTAGCAAGCAGTCCAGGGGTGCAGTTAGGAATCTGAGGGAGTAGACCTTGGCCACCCGCTACAGAGTCACTGGGATAGAACCCAGAGTGGAGGGAGGGCTTATGTTCCCCTACCAACCACCGAGGAACTGGGGTGAAATCCCCTGAGATAAGGGGTGAAAGGACAATGGAGCCCAGAGACAGATGGAAAAACTGCTGTAAGGTCACTGGACTATAGTTTGGTTGTACTCTTTGGTACCCCTGGAAAGGGTGAACTAAAGTGTGACCCGGTGGGAGGGCCGAGATGTGGGAAGAGATCACATCTCAGCGGCAGAGCAACCATCAGCAGTGGGTGCCATATGGAGAGACAGCCACCATGCCAGTTCTGGCCAAAAGGAGGAGCACCTGCAGTGAATGAATCCCTTC
This sequence comes from Terrapene triunguis, assembly GCF_002925995.2. Lineage (NCBI taxonomy): Eukaryota > Metazoa > Chordata > Testudines > Emydidae > Terrapene > Terrapene triunguis. The sequence goes on from NW_020664372.1 coordinate 13,139,220, forward strand.
ACAATGATCTTATAGTTCCTTCACAAAAACATATCACACATACTTGACTCATGCCCATACATCAGCCCTGAGTGTTAAGCTAATGTTGAGGTTCTAATTTGTCATTTAGCATTACTCACTAAGGGTATGTCTACACTACGGGATTACTCTGAGTTTACAAAATTTGATTTTTGGCAACCGATTGTATAAAGTCGAGTGCATGCAGCCACACTAAGCACATTAATTCGGCGGTGTGCGTCCATGTACCAAGGCTAGCGTCGACTTCCGGAGTGTTGCACTGTGGGCAGCTATCCCATAGCTATCCCATAGTTCCCGCAGTCTCCCCCGCCCATTGGAATTCTGGGTTGAGATCCCAATGCCTGATGGGGCCAAAAATTTGCCGCGGGTGGTTATGGGTAAATGTCGTCAGTCAATCCTCCCTCCATGAAAGCAACGGCAGACAATCATTGCGCGCCCTTTTCCCTGGATTGCCCAGGCAGACGCCATAGCACGGCAACCACGGAGCCTGTTCAGCCTTTTTTCACTGTCACAGTATGTCTACTGGATGCTGCTGACAGATGCGGTACTGCAGCACTACACAGCAGCATCCCCTTGTCTTTGCAAGTTAGCAAAGACGGTTACCAGTCATACTGTACTGTCTGCTGCTGTCATGGGTGCTCCTGGCCGGCCTCGGTGAGGTTGGTCGTGGGTGCCTGGACAAAAATGGGAATGACTCCCCAGGTGATTCTCTTCTTTAAGTTTTGTCTAATGGAGAGTCAACCCTGCCTAGAATATCAGGCAAGCCTACTAAATAAACAGAGAGGTAAAAAGCCGCTCCGGGTCAGAGCCCCAGACATCCCGCAGAAATGATGAGCTGCATGCCATTCTAGGGGGTGCCCCTACAACAAGCCCACCTGTTGCTTCCCTCCTCCCCCACCCCTCCCGGGCTACCTTGGAAGTTATTCCCCCTTTTGTGTGATGAAGTAATAAAGAATGCATGAATTTGAAACAACACATACTTTATTGCCTCTGCAAGCAGAGATCAAAGTGGGGAGGAGAGGGTGGTTGGCTTACAGTGAAGTCGAGTGAACCACCATTCTGCACTTGCTCAGCCTATAGCTGAAAATGGGAATCTGTGATAAGCACTAGGATAGACGCACAGGCAGGACTGAATCTCGATTTGTGTGTGGGCCTTTGGTTGACACTGGTAAAATACAAAATGTCCCAGGATATGTATGTTGGGGTTCAGTTCTAAACAGCAGCTTTATTTTTTTATTTGCAGAAAAAGTATCTGATTGTGAGCCCTGGGAGCAAGGGGTAGGCTGGGTTAGGTGTGACCGTGCGGACCTGCCGACTGAGAGAGCAGCCTGAGGCAGAAACCTCCAGCTGGCATGATATTCCAGGCAGGACTGAATCTCCATTACATAAAACTTAAAGAAGAGAGTGACCTGGAGTCATTCCCCTTTTTGTCCATGAGCCCCCAACTGACCTCACCAAGGCCAGCCAGGAGCACCCATGTCTGCCCAGGCGCCCCCGACTGACCTCACTGAGGCCAGCCAGGAGCACCCACAGGACAATGATGACGGTTACAGTCAGACTGCACCATCTGCCATCCGCAAAGCAAGGCAAGGGGATGCTGCTGTGTAGCGCTGCAGCACCGCGTGTGCCAGCAGCATCCAGTAGACATACGGTGACAGTGAAAAAGAGCGAGAAACAATTTTTTCCCCTTTGCTTTTACGGGGCGGGGGGGAGGGGGCTGATGACATATATCCTGAACCACCCGCGACAATGTTTTTGACTCTTCAGGCATTGGGAGCTCAACCAAGAATTCAAATGGTTTTCGGAGAGTGCGGGAACTGTGGGATAGCTACAGTCGTCAGTTGCCCCTCCCTCCGTGAGCGTCCATTTGATTCTTTGGCTTTCTGGTACGCTTGTCTCATATCCTTAAGTTTCATGCAGCACTGTGTTGAGTCTCTGTTGTGGCCTCTGTCCATCACGGCCTTGGAGATTTTTTCATTTAGTCTTTTGGAACGGAGTTCTGATAGAACAGATTCATCTCCCCATACAGAGATCAGATTCAGTATTTCCTGTTCGGTCCACGCTGGAAATCTTTTTTTGATTCCGGGACTGCATGGTCACCTGTGCTGATCAGCGCTCCACGCTGGGCAAACAGGAAATGAAATTCAAAAGTTCACGGGGCTTTTCCTGTCTACCTGGCCAGTGCATCCATGTTCAGATTGCTGTCCAGAGTGGTCACAATGGTGCACTGTGGGATAGCTCCAGGAGGCCAATACCGTCGAATTGCGGCCACACTAACCCTAATTTGAAATGGCAATGTCGATTTTGGAGCTACTCCCCTCATCGGGCAGGAGTACAGAAATCGATTTTAAGAGCCCTTTATGTTGAAGTAAATGGCTTCGTTGTGTGGACGGGTGCAGGGTTAATTCGATTTAAAATTCGAACTAAACTCGTAGTGTAGACCAGGCCTAAAAGAGATTACTGTTTTGTTTCTTGCCTTATTAGTTGGATGACCAACCTTAATCTCTTTTAAACAAAGGTTTTTTTTTAATAGAAATTCCTGTGCTTTTTAATACAGGAATATGGGACTAGGAAAGGAGTTGGTATGTTGAGGTGACAGCAGAGTGAGGAGAGTATGAGGGGCTAAGTGTGGGGTTTTGGTACGTGGTGGGGCCGTCTCTACCTTATTTATTTCACATAAAAGAGTGCCAATGTTCCATGGAAGCATAAGTCTGTCAAATGCCAATCTTACTCTGCTGTGCTAGCCACGGCCCATCAGAAGGAAGGAACCACTGCTAAAACTGCAAAGTTCAGAGACAGTTCCCAGCACTAGAGCTCATAGTTCCTCTCTCCCAGGAATTCCAGCTAGTGCATTTTCACTGAACAGCCTATTCTGTGAATCTCTATCTCTTTACAACTTCCTACCCACAGATGAAGGGGGTGGCCATTTTTGGTGAGGGAAGCCTGTTGCTTCACTTCCACTGGATAATATGGAATACAGTGACCATCTTTACTAGTGGCATCTCCTTCACTAGTGAAGTAATAGCTGTCTTTACTGAGGGCATGAATACCTTTATCCCATTCTGACAGGGAAAATTAATATAAATTAGAAAAATGGTGTTACAGCCCTGGATGAGCTCCTCATTGTGGTCATGCACAAGGCTTCTGTATTGGACCCAAACCTATGGATCCCATGGACTTTTAAGGTTACTGAGTTTGAATAATATTCATACACTGTCTATTGCTTGGCCTATACTTAAGACTTAGGTCAACATAGCTATGGTGTTCAGTTGTGTGAAGAATGCTTCCATCAAACTAGCTACCATTGCTAAGGGAGGTGGTGTTCCTACAGTGAAGGAAAAATGCCTTCTGTCGCTGTAGGCTGCATCTACATGACAAGCTTAAGCCAGCATAGCTACAGTACTATAGCTATATCACTATAAGCCCCAGTAGACATGGCCTGAATCTGGTCTTTTACACACACTTCTGGGAAACAGACCTCACATCTGGTACCCTTTCTTTGGGATGTCAGGACTCCATGGTCCAACTGCCACAGGCCCCATGGTTAGTACTGACCCCCCAAATCTCCCCAGTGGCTTAAGCAGTCCCTCTCCAATGTTGCATCCTCATGGGTACTCTGGAGTCCTGTCTTGCCCTTTGAGAACATTGTGACAGCTAATCAAGAGACATATAGCTTAAGTAATTTCCAAACCAATCACTTGAAAGACTCTGTTTCAGTTTCCTTGCTTTTTCTGAGAGTCCTTTGGATCTTAGACTTTGTCCTTCCAGGGAGTCCAGGATTCTTCTGCACCCCTTTTCCTCCCAATCAGTCTTCTTTTCATGTGCTGATCTCCCCATTCCACACACAGAAGTCCTCTTGCACAGTCTTGGTCATGAACCCTAGACCTCATGCCCCAGACATTCTGCATTCATATGCACAGCCCCTTTTGTTTCAGAGTGGGATGAAATCTTTAAGAGTAATTTGATAGTTAATAGTCCTTGACTGGTTATATCCATTGTCTTGTAAATGTAAGATTATTAAATTGTTGATTGTCCTTAATTTTCAGGGACAGACACCCAGGTGCCTATCCCTCTCCCCTTCTCAGAGAAAGGGTGATGCCAGGATATAAGATAGACATCAATACAGAGTTCATAAAATCAAATTGGAATTCATAAATTTACATAGACAGATTCCCACACTGTCACAGATGGGAACAAAATTTGTTAATAACTTTGCTGAATACAATCTAATTTCTTCAAATGTCCATTCAAATATACTTGGAAGGAAATTTTGACTATATGGAATGTTTGAAGGGTAATAAACCAGCTTTTAATTCACAAAACGCCTCTACAAAAGACCAGATATGGAAATTTGTAAAATTAGTTTTAAACTCAAACTAAGTTACAGATCAAATTGAAAATCCCCAGAAAATGCAACTTTTACTCATAAGTTACGTTCTGTAAATTTGGGGAAAATAGACTGTATGCTTCATAGAAAACAAAGATGATGGATCTCTGACTTCAGTGAAAAATCAACCCCAATCTTACTATGGAGGCACTACCATACCTCTGTAATAAGAATATCACAAACGTACAAGTTATAAAGTTCCAACCTGCACTTGCATTGTGCCCAAACATTGACAAGTGTGTTGCTTTGTTATAGTTACTAGTCTCATCAGAAAATTGAGCAGACTTTTAACCTATTACCAGGAGATGATTAACTTCCTATTCAAAACGGTTTCATTTAAGCAGCAGGAGCTAAGTAGTCTTATGCTGTATTTTCTCAAGTACCAGCACTCATAAACTCTATTTGTTTCCTGGAGGGCAGCCAGTAGTGGGAGGGGATGGGTGACAAGTGAGTCATATTGCAGAAGAGGGATGTCTCACACTCTTGAAGCATTTTAAAGCTCCAGCATAAAGCTGATTCATACTGGTATTAAACCTAAAACTCTTGAGGGACAGTGAGACTCTCCACAGGACTGTTTCACAGTTTGAATTGAAGTGAACTTTTTATTAATGAAAATAAAACACCTTCAAAAAGGAATTCCCTGCCTGAAAGCACTTCTTTGGAATCCCAGGCAGATGCTAACTCTCCCCCCAAACCAACACAAAACAGTATATAGTAATGAATCCTTAATTTGAATGACTAGTGTTCTAATTTATCTGTGAAGAAACTCACAGCGGGTTCTAAAACAACATTCAAAATAGTAAAGATATTAATGAATTTCAACAGAAATCACTGATTGTTTAAGCATTGTATGACAAGAGTTTTTCTGCTAATTATTTTTCAGTGTGTTATTTTATCTATTTTACATGGTGACTGAATTCTGCAACCATTATTTGAGGCGAGATCTTGTGAGTTTAAAACTAGGAAAGGGATCGTTACAAGAAGTAGAGCTGGTCAGGAATTTTCCAACTAAATCCTTTTCTGGCAGAAAATGGAGATTTGTCCAACTGAAACTTTATGTGGAAACATATACATTCTGCCAAAAATTTAACCAAAAAGGTTTCTTGGATCCAGAATAGAATTTCTGGTCACAAGAAGGAAGACTCTTCACCCCACCCCTACCAAACCTCTTCTTCTCTGCTAATAACCTGGTGGTTGGGGCACTTATAGATGGTATGAGAGACCCCAGTTCAAGTCCTTGCTATACCTGTGTCAGAATTTGGGTGTCTCATTTTTCACCAAAACTTTTCCAAAATGTCTCAGTTTTCCCCTGAGGAAGAACAGGAAAAATTATAATCTCAAGATTTTTTGCAGGACAGGAAAACCATTTCCCACCCAGCTCTGAAGAGTATTTGTCAGCAACTGATACTTTGAGAACTACAACTAATACATTTAGAGAAAGCTTTAGGAAAATGACTCTCTGGAGAGCTTTGCTGCTTCAAAATCATCTGAGTCCCATGAAAAGCTATTTAACTGACTAGGACACCCAAGATACATACATACCATGTCCCCAAACTCATATATAATGCAAGGTAGGAGAAGAGACTTGTGTCCAGAATGAATGTGTTGGATGTAGGATTAAAGAATATTGAGTGCTTTCTGCTATACAGAAACAAAGAGAGGGAGAACACTTATCAGACTGTGAGAGAATTCAGGCAGTGATTTGAGAATCCCCCAAGTGCTGCTGGTTTAACAACATGGTCTGAACTGGCTTTGCTGAAGACAAGATACTCAACAATTTTAACTATTAATTGCCAAAGAACCACAGTTAAATCCTCATGGACAATGTCAACCATGCCTTCACTTTACTCAGATATTAAGGTGAGGGCAGCAGTATAAAAACCTAAGATACATTTAAACCCCTATCCAAAAGTTAACTCAAATTCTTAAGAGATCTCAATTAAAAGTCAATTAATCCAGTCACAGAAAAACTTACATACCTTTTCAAATCTTCTGTTTTATTTTTATTTATTCCCTTCTAATGCTATGGGTTGTTGAAATTTTTCTCTTGTCAAATAAGAATAGTACTCATGTCATTGGAGTATATGCACAATACACAACTTTGGATAATTGCAAAAAGCCTCAGCTTTGCTTTGGTGTTTAATTACCCTTCAAAAGCCCTTTATTGTCTCAACAACTCCTTTACCTTGATCATTAGGCTTTCCATCCATCATCTAGTTCAGCCATTAAGAGACAGAATTGGGTTCTGCAGTACCAATAGTTATTTATAAAATTCACCTTTGTAGCATTGGTCTGATTTTTGTACTTGTGAATATATACATCATCACTGTGGAGCAGATCCACAGGAACAATTTCACAGATGTTCACTTGGCAGAGTATTGCATCCCTTCGCTATCATAAATATACTGGCATGAAAGGACACACAGGGCCCAGTTTTCACAGTGGGTGATTTAACAGAATGTTCAAACAGTACACTGGGATACTCAAATCAGCACTTAGCCAAGTAAAATTGGCACTTATTTTTTATAGGATTCATATAGCACCATATATGGACATGGGGCAAATCCTCGGCTATTGTAAATTGTTCTATCTTCACTGAAGTTAATGAATCTATGACCATTTAGAGCACTGAGGACCTGACTCCTGGTCTCTGCCCACAGGGTTTATATTCTAAATTAAGATTAACTAGGTAGGGATGATTAACTAGTTAGGGATGTTAACTCTAGGGGCCAAGAAAATACAGCAGTAAGATCATGAAGTTACCATGATGCATGCCTCATGGAAATTACAGTATTTTTTTCTTTAATAGGTAGTTTATAATACCATTGCGGTGAAGGATAGACTATCACCACAGTTGCAGTTTTTGACTCCAAGCAGGATATTATATGTAGATGTCAAATATTTATTAGTTTCATGGAAGGCATTTTGAAGTTTCTTTAGAATCCCAATATACTTGGAGATTATTCCCAGTTATATTGGGCATAATGATATAGTTCTCTGGACAATATTTATACTATAGTATTCTGCAAAACTCCCAATACTTCATCTCATATGATATATTTTTCCTTTCAGCACAGAAGGGGACTTAAAACTCTAGGGTTGGAGGCAAATTAACTGTAGTGGACTGTCATTTAATCTATCCTGGGTTAAGATTTTTAAATTGCCCCAAACTAGCAAAAGAAATGTCACTTAAAATTAAATTCTCCCTTGTGTATCAAAGCACTAAGCACCTGCTTGCCCAGTATTTGGACAGAAAAAACTAGCTTTCAAAATGTAACTGTCTCAGGATGCAGAGATTTTCTGTCAGAGGTTATAATGATCCACACTGATCAAGAGCTAGCAGTCTAACAAATGTGAAGAAACGATTAAAGAGAGTTTACAAGATGTCTGCAAACAGTTAACCCACAAATTGTTCCAAAGTTTTGTACAGTACCTATTGATTGTGAAAGGAAAAAAAAATATGAATAATTATTATTTTAATAAGGTGTCTGGGAGTAACATTTACAAGATCATTTTCAACAATTTTCATATGTGTTATATTCCTTAAACTTATGTTCAGTAAATGACAAATTTAAATCAATATAGTAATGATATACTATTTATTAAAGGTAATATCCAGCTTTTGGGTGCTACTCATGCACAATCAAGGCTGGAATTTTGTTCTATAACACTGCTCTACAGCCAAAATGCTTCTGAAATAAATGTAGTCAAACTTTACTAATTCTGGGTCACTGAGAATGAAAATGATGCTTAAAATTGTTGATTGGCTCTAGTTTTCAAGATATGCTATTGGGTCAGAATATACGACCCTTGACTTGGGAATGGCGGAGGATAAGTGAGTTATAAAGGGAAGGGATCTCAATTTAAACCAGAAATGACTAAAATACATCTTTGACTGGATCTATGAATAAATCTATGACTGGGTTTGGACAGTACTTGCTTTTTAGGCAAAACAATGAATGATGCAATCTGAAGCTGGTATTGCGTCATACATGATATGAATTGCATCATGTCATTCCTAGAAGTCATGGATGATGCAATCATAACGAAGCTTACATCACTCTGCTGAACAAATTGCCCTATATCAGCTCTAGAAATCATACAGTGTTGTGCTCTCTTATTTGTCAGTGTTTGATTCTGCAAAGGGACACATTTCTGTTTAGCCAAAGTGAGCAGAGATGCCTCGTACTTGTGTGAACAGTGCAGATAACTTCTGCTATGTTTGTGGTGAAGTGACTTTTGCATCACAAAAGTGCAGTATAACCACTATGGTTAAGAAAGCCTATCACCTTTATTTTGGCTGCAAAATTGGAGATCAGGACAAGAGGTGGGCCCCACACATATGCTGCAACACTTGTGCAACAAATCTTCGCCAGTGGTTGAACAGGAAAAGGAAATCTATGCCTTTTGCAGTGCCAATGGTTTGGAGAGAGCCAACAGATCATACCAGCATACTTCTGCATGGTGCCTCCAGTTGGGAAAGGTGTGTCAAAGAAGAAAAAGTGGACTGTGCATTATCCAAACATTCCATCAGCTATACGCCCAGTACCCCACAGAGAAGGATTGCCGGTTCCTGATGCACCAGAATCATTCTCACTTGAATCAGACGAGGAAGAGGAAGAGGATGAAACTTCTGGTCCTGAACCATCAATGTCACAGGACCCACATTTTCTCCCATCCTCCTCCTCTGAACCACACCTCATAACACAAGGTGAACTGAATGACCTTGTCAGGGATTTGGAACTACCCAAGAGTAAGGCAGAGCTGTTGGGCTCCAGACTACAGCAGTGGAATCTCCTGGCAGGTGATGTTAGGGTTTCCATATTCCGTGACCGTCAAAAGGATCTTGTCCCATTCTTCTTCATGGAAGGTGATCTTGTAGCCTGCAACAACATCGATGGTGTGATGGCAGCCCTCAACATCATTTATGATCCGGATGAGTGGAGACTGTTCATTGATTCATCGAAGACGAGTCTTAAAGCTGTTTTACTGCATAATGGCAATGTTTTGCCATCAATTCCAGTTGGTCATGCAGTCCATATGAAGGAACCCTATGACAACATGAAACAACTTTTGAGGTGCATAAACTATGACCAACATCAGTGGCAGCTTTGTGGCGATTTGAAGGTTGTTGCTCTCTTGCTTGGTCTGCAGACTGGATACACAAAGTACTGCTGTTTTCTCTGCGAATGGGATAGTCGTGCAAGAGATTCCCACTACATCAAGAAAGATTGGCCACTCCGACAGTCATTGGAGCCTGGGAGGAAAAGTGTTCAGCATCCACCACTTGTTGAATCAAGGAAGATTTTGTTACCACCCTTACACATCAAGCTGGGTTTGATGAAGAACTTTGTCAAGGCCATTGACAAAACACAAGCAGCTTTCAAGTACCTCTGTGGAAAATTTCCAAGGTTAAGTGAAGCTAAGATAAAGGAAGGTGTCTTTGTTGGTCCTCAGATTCGTGAACTTCTTTGAGATGATGCATTTGACCATGCACTGCGTGGCAAGGAAAAGACGGCATGGAAAGCCTTCCAGTTAGTGGCAATAAATTTTCTCTGAAACAACAAGGCAGACAACTACAGGTTGTTGGTGGAAAACCTCCTCAAGGCATACAAAAGCCTTGGTTGCAACATGTCACTAAAGATACATTTTTTGCACTCTCATCTAGATTGTTTTCCACCGAACTGCAGAGCAGTGAGCGACGAGCACGGCGAGCGATTTCACCAGGACATTGCAACAATGGAGAAACGCTATCAGGGCAAATGGAGCCCATCAATGCTTGTAGACTATTGTCGGACAGTGACAAGAGATGCTCCATTTAATGAATACAAGAGACAAGCCAAGAAGCGCTGAATAGACACTGAATAGGACTAAACTATGTACATAATAGTTTTTTGCCTTTTGTTCCATAATAAATTTTATTTATATAACCCTTTTGCTGATTTTTAAAGTGTTACATAAACAGGACAGGTGAAATATTATCATGTAAAGCAACCATAAACACATGAAAAGACCTAGGTTTACCATTTATGATTAAAACTCCAGTATCTACACAATATACATAGACATAAAATGTAAAAACTTAAATATCTTAGAAACAGTAGCCAATCAGTTGCTTTAATTGTCATATTTGAATTCAGCACATCAAAATACATAATAAATAGCACATTTTATCTCTGAAGCAGACGACTTCTCAAAAATTGTAGACCAGTGCAATTAATAATATATAATATAAATGAATAGCCAATTATAAAATATCATCTACCCAAGGTTTTAGAGTTACAGTAGACCTACTGAGGAAAAATAAGTTTGTGCTTTTTTAAAATTCTTTTAAGATTCATAAGAAAGATCTGAAACTTTCGTTTACTTTGTTTTAAAGGAGGGATTTTTCCTGTTCTTCTCATTATATTTTAACATTAAAAAATCTGTTCTTATGTACCATGAAACTCTATGGAAGAATGGAGAAGTAGTGGAGTTATGATATAATAAAATAAGAGATGGAAATCACCAGTTGCGCAGGGAAAGGATTTTTTTATTCAGATAATTTTAAACTATTTGGCATTTTTTGTTTGTTTGTTAACAACTATGTTTTAACTGTTCAATACCTAATAAATGCTTTGAGGAAAGGAAGTCTACTAAATGTTCAACATCTGCCTCTTAAGTAAAGGGGTCAGAAATCTTAATCCACTAATGAGACTCCCCAAAAGCTTCAAAACAACACACACACACACAAATGAAACAACCACCTTGACATTTCTAAGGGATTTATTTATTTATTGTTTTGGTTTAAAAGAGAGAGACTACACAGTTTCACAAGTTCCGAGTGCTATAACTGTTGGCTTTGCAAGATGGCAAAGCCCAGCACTGCTTTTTGCCATTAATCTCCTAAATTTTGACTGATCACTTAACATTTTTTATATGCAGTTGTCTTGTCTATGTGGATTTCAAATAACTTTGTGCATGATATTCTACAACCTTTATTCCCAAGGACTATACAGCTTCGTGCGCTTAGCCTCACAACATTACGAACCAAGTATCATCAATCCCATTTTACAGATGAGGAAAAGGAAACACAAAGGAGTTAAGTTCACCAATCTTACCTCAATAATAAAAGTGAGAAACAATATGCATCAGAACACATGCATATTGTTAATCAGCAAAATTATACAGCAAACACTTCCAGGTAATTACCATCCAGTAAAAATTACCTTTTAAATTGGGTCAATACTAAATATATTAATACTGACAAGTATCAAAGGGGTAGCTGTGTTAGTCTGGATCTGTAAAAGCAGCAAAGAGTCCTGTGGCACCTTATAGACTAACAGACGTATAGGAGCATGAGCTTTCGTGGGTGAATACCCACTTCTTTGGATGCATGTAGTGGAAATTTCCAGGGGCAGGTATAAATATGCAAGCACGAGTGAGTAAGGCTAGAGATAATGCGGTTAGTTCAATCAGGGAGGATGAGGCCCTCTTCTGGCAGTTGAGGTGTGAACACCAAGGGAGGAGAAACTGCTTTTGTAGTTGGCTAGCCATTCACAGTCTTTGTTTAATCCTGAGCTGATGGTGTCAAATTTGCAGATGAATTGACGCTCAGCAGTTTCTCTTTGCAGTCTGGTCCTGAAGTTTTTTTGCTGCAGGATGGCTACCTTTAAATCTGCTATTGTGTGTCCAGAGAGGTTGAAGTGTTCTCCTACAGGTTTTTGTATATTGCCATTCCTAATATCTGATTTGTGTCCATTTATCCTTTTATGTAGGGACTGTCCAGTTTGGCCGATGTACATAGCAGAGGGGCATTGCTGGCATATGATGGCATATATTACATTGGTGGACGTGCAGGTGAATGAACCGGTGATGGTGTGGTTGATCTGGTTAGGTCCTGTGATGGTGTCGCTGGTGTAGATATGTGGGCCGAGTTGGCATTGAGGTTTGTTGCATGGATTGGTTCCTGAGTTAGAGTTACTATGGTGCAGTGTGTAGTTACTGGTGAGAATATGCTTTAAGTTGGCGGGTTGTCTGTGGGCGAGGACTGGCCTGCCACCCAAGGCCTGTGAAAGTGAGGGATCATTGTCCAGGATGGGTTGTAGATCACTGATGATACGTTGGAGAGGTTTTAGCTGGGGACTGTATGTGATGGCCAGTGGAGTTCTGTTGGTTTCTTTCTTGGGCTTGTCTTGCAGTAGGAGGCTTCTGGGTACACGTCTGGCTCTGTTGATCTGTTTCCTTATTTCCTCATGCGGGTATCGTAGTTTTGAGAATTCTTGGTGAAGATTTTGTAGGTGTTGGTCTCTGTCTGAGGGGTCGGAGCAGATACGGTTGTATCTCAGTGCTTGGCTGTAGACAATGGATCGACCGCTATGCCTCCCTTCATGCCTCCAGCTTCTATCCCGGACACACCACACAATCCAGGTGAAGGGGATTTAGCCATACTTCTCACATTAAAATTAATGGAAGGGTGTCCCTGGGATATTTCTAAAATACTAGCACTAAAAGAAAAATGGGATTTACATGCCACAGGGGAATTCTGCTATTTCAATATTTAGTGGTATTTTTTTTTTCTTGAATCATGATGAAAAGCCAAATATCAAACCTTTTTTGCAGAATGACCATTTTTGATCAAAATTAAATGTTTCCTTACTCCCAAATCAAATTATTTTGCTTTGAAATTCCTGAACCAAAATGTTTTGTTGATTTGTTCCTTTCATCTCCACTACACATTTCTTTTACAGACTGTTCTTTGTATCTGCAGCTGATTTAAATAAAACTCCATTTTCTGACAGGAAAGTGTTTTATACAGATTGTTGCCAACTCTATACAATGCAAATAAATAATGCATTGGTGTAACCAAAACAAGTAGCTTACATGTTGAGTGACAGAATGGAGATGCAGTATGAATGGCAATTAATAGGATAAGTAAGCATTATTAACTTTACTGTTTGCTTTCCCTACAATACCCACCTTTTGCCCCTCGGTATGTAAGGTTACACTTATTTTGCACACCCATAAAATGCCTAACATTGCAAAGCACATTAGTTTATCAGTTACTCCTTCCTTCACCCCTAATCAGCTAACAGTCCACGTGTAAATTGTACATTTACATTGTATTTGGCCCAGAAACTTCCATAAGAGCTGAAGCTGTTTACACCAGGAGTGAATTTAGCCCATGAAGTCCCCAACCTTTCAAGGCTCTGAGCACTTCCATTCCCATTGTCTGAAATAGTATCTGTACTGCACTGGTTTGTGATTTAGCTTAAGCTTTGGAAGGTATTCTGAGCAGGTAATAAATCCTTTGAAGCTGTTGAGAAGTTACCATTTCAAAGAGTCTATTACAGAAATTTCAGCATGGAATTATTCTGGTAGAAGACAGGCAATGAAATCCCAGTTGGTATATCTAGAAACAGCTCAGGTCGGGGTTTGAGACCTGAGTGACATTCCTTTATTAGTGCTCCTTTTGACATGAGAATTTGGAGTAACTGAATTTCTGGGTGAGTTATCAGGGGACACACTGAAATAGTTGGTGTGATCATCTGTGGCAGGTGATAGAAAGGGACTCAAATCAGGAATTCAAAACTGTCATAAAGCAAAATTTCACTAATGAGGGTTTGTGTCCATTCAGCAATGATATTCTCAGCCAAAAATACTATACACAAATGACAAAAGGCATGTGCTAGCCAGAAACCCAAAAGTGAGTAAACCTTCTCTAAGAAATAGCCTGCCTGCATTTTTACTCTAGTGTAAGTCTGTTACCAATAATCAGAATTTGTAAACGATACTTGTAAATTGACCTATTTTTGCCCCAGACATCTGCACCAGGATGCTAGTTTCATAGTGCAAATATGATGGAATGTGTATTTGAATTTTAACACAGAACAAATTGTTCTAGTGTACATAGTAGCAGTAAGTTGTAAAACAACCCCCAAAATTATAATTTAATTTTAAAATAGATAACTGGTATACTATCACTTCAGTTTTTGAAAACCTTGGATTGTTCATTGAAGCAATATTAATAGAAGCAAAACCACACTCTAATCCCACTCTGCTGTGATCTTTAAAACTTAATACAAACAAACAACTGGGCATCTTTGTTATAAGTACACTTCATTGTGGATCTACTCCTGACTCCACTGCCATGTTTGAAACTGGCATGGATTTTAGTTACCTGCATGTGACTTTCTGGAAGCTGAACTGGACCTCTAAAACTATTCAGACATATCAGCATGCTGTACTGACTGTATTCACTTTATAATCCTGTAGTAATTATTGCCTAGTGGCATTGACCAGCTATGCTAGGAAGTGGACGGGAGACACAGGATGTTAATTAGGCCACAATTATTTATTCTTAAATGTCTGGGAGTATGCGGTAGATAACAGTGTACAGCGCAAGTAATTTCATAATCATTTCAATATATACCAGGGGGACTTCCGTCAGTCCTCCCTCTTACCCATCCCGGTCCCTAGCCAACTCTCTGTCTGCCACTTTGAATGAGGTTTAAGAGTTGGCTATAAAGGAGGGGGGTTGGGTCCCTGCCATACTAGTCATAGGAGTCCTAACTCTCTCCTCCCACCCCTCAACCCCAGTTCTACTTCTCTAAAGAGTACCTCCTTTAAATCCCTTACCAGACCATTTTTTTCTGATCAATGTATCCTTTCCCATGCAAGCACTGGACATCTGCTGCATGTTTACATAATGAGTTGCAACATCATAGCCTAACTCCTTTTTCATGTTCTCCCCAATTAAGCCTCCTCCCCAAACCCACTATGGGGAAAGTGGGGGAAGGGGGGAAACACTTCACCTAGGCCAGTCTCGCAGTGAGGGAAAAATTCCTTCCCAGCCCCTTGAGAAAGGACCGACTATCGCAATACCCACAGCAGATCCTGACAAATCCCAGTATTTCACCAATGCCATGGGTGCTGCTCCATCTAGTTCAGAGAAAAGAGGGTTTTTCCTGAACAAGCATGGACCTATATAGTCCCCGCTCTCTTCTGGTCACCTGTGGGTGATGGGTGAGCCTCCACAGGCAGATCTGATCTGCAGCTGCAGAAGAAAGTCACTCCCTGGCACACTAGCCCTCAAAAGGCACACATCTTTTCCAACAAGCCAGATAATGGCCCCTACCACTTAGTGTGTGGTGAGGTCATTTGCTCTGAATCCAGACCTTTACAGCTGCTTAAATAAATGTGCTTGTCAGTGTGTTTTAATGGTTGGCATTGCAAGAATCAATAAAACCCAAAGATATCTGATTTGAACTGATGGTACTATAAGGTTCAGCACATGGCGCTTTTCCCACTTTCGTTTGTTTCCCCTGGTACAGTTCTCTCTTATTAAGAATATGCACTACTTCTTGCAGTGCAGTACAGATAGAGTACTGCACAGATATCTGTACAAAGGGAGGATGTGAAAATGAATATTGAGAAAGCCATGAAATAGTTACTTCTAGATAGCAAGATAAACAGGCATGTTTTTTCATGAAGCAGTGTGAATGTTCGAGTCTTCCAAATATTTTTCAGAAACAGGAAGGAATATTTCCCAGAAAATGTATATATCTTTATGCATCTTGTCTTAACTGGATTGTTAACTCTTTGGGGCAAGATCTGTCTTTTATTGGGGGTCTTGTTCAGGATTGGAGCATTACTATAATAATTATAAACAATAATAAAATCTTCTTAAAATTGCATAGCTGAATGGGATGTAATAAAGTGATACTGGGAAAAAGGCAGAAATATCTTGATACCCAGCACTTCAATTATTTCCCCCCCATATATGAAGTTTAATCTTAGTTTCCATATTACTTTGTAGAAAGCAAAGACATTTACATCAGTAAATATTCTTATAATAGAATAATGTGCTAAACTCAGTAATTCAATAAAATCATACATTTTATTATAGGTCTATCCTGGAAACTGAGGTTAAAACAACTGGATATTCCGCCTTCAAGAATTCAAAAGGCTTCATTTCAAGCGTAGCTGAGGCTCCCCATGGAGACAAGTTGGGTGAAGCAATAACTTTTATTGGACCAACTTCTGTTGGTGTAAAAGCTAAGCTTTTGAGCTAGACATAGCTCTTTTTCAGTCATTCAGTTAATTCCCTAGGTTGAAAGGGCTATGTTTCCATACAAAATAGAAGGAAGTCAATTCCATGGTGGAAGGGGAGAAGATACACTTACATAATGCAGGTTTAGGAACATTTTCTGAACTGGCCCTGCTGTTACCTAGTGGAAGCTAAAGGCAAACTATGTGATCTGTAGCATGCAAAGACGATCAATTTAGCTATATATAAAAGTCATTTTATTTACAACAGAATCACAAATAGACATATTTTATTGACTTGCTTGTATTTACACCTGGCATTGGGGCCAGAGATTTTATCAGACTTGAATCAAAGTGGAGCTAGAGAAGAATACTGTTAACATTACAAAAATAAATTAGTTAAATATGCTACCAGAGGGGAAGGGAAGAAGAAATTATCCATTTATATGTATATTTTAATTTAAAAAAATCAGCCATACTTATCCCAAACATTAGCTACTGAATCCAGGAATGGGAAGAGCAGGATTCTCAGTGAACTGATTTGTATTAGTTAATAAAAGTTTATCAAAACATTTTTTGACCAGCTTTAATTAGGTAGTGATATTTGTAAATGTAACTAATCAGATTTTTAGATGGCCTCCAAGCAGAAGGAAATAAACTAAAAGATTCAGTCAAACTGCAGTTACCACTAAGAATAAAGGGTTTGAGGCAAGTAGTGATGATTTGGTCATATTGAGCACGAAGTTCTATACTCAGGAAGAAATTAACAGTGCTGATGTAAAATGAGTGGGATGTAACCCAACAACCATCTTGTTTCCTAACCTGAAGTAGTAATATTAGGGACTGTTATGAAGTCATCTAGTTGCTTTGGACTAAGAAGTGCAGGGCCCGTGAGAATATTCTCTTTTTTAAGAAGTGATACGTAATATGGAAATGTCTGAACTATTGTGTAAGTAGTTGGTCTCACTCACTCTCTCTCACACACACACACATACACATACACACACGAGAGTCTAAACTTACCCTCTTCCTGGCATTTGCTTTATTATTAAAACTAAATTACAACTAGGGTGACCAGATGTCCCGATTTTATAGGGACGGTCCCGATTTTTGGATCTTTTTCTTATATAGGGTTTTATTACCCCCCACCCCCGTCCCGATTTTTCACATTTGCTGTCTGGTCACCCTAATTACAACAAACAAACTTCCTGCCGAAGCTTGTGAATTGGTATATCTAGGGTGGTGATTCCATAGATGAATACCTTGTACTTAGTGCTGTCTGCTCCGAAGACTGGCTTACAGCTTTTTTTAAATCCTGGAAACTACCAAGTCTGCATTCCAGTGACAATATGCTGAAAAGCTATGGATCTTTATGCAGGGTCCTAGGGATCTCTTCTTATTGTGATGCTTTTATAGACAGTATTCTGTTTACTTTCCTAGCTGCTCCAAATCTATTAGATTAATGTTCAATTTTGTGTTTTTATAATCTCTATCATAACTCTACTTATATGGCTATGTTTTATTTTTAATTAAATACTTCAAATTTAGAATTATGAAAGTGAGAAATGGCAGCATTATCTTGATCAAAGTATTGTGTCACACTGAGATTAAGATGAAAGTTCACTGATAGCATTGCATGGGGATGCTTGCACTGGGCAAGTGTCCCCACTCAATGCTATCAATGTACTTTCATCTTAATCTCAGTGTGACATGTATGGTAATTTCCTGCAATACCTTTGGGAGTGTTTACTGTATTAAATTTATGTATCACTATGGGCTAACGATTGTATGTAATTCCATTAGAGAGGGGGATCACAGCCCTCAAAGAACTCAGAACAAAATGGAGTGATCAGGCAAATTAACTCAGGTGGTGACACTTCTCTAGAGGTATTGCCACCTGGAAATACTTGCATATACTGTTTTAATTTGGATTCGCTAGAGACCAGCAGACAAAGAAAGGTTACAGAGTTGTAGCTGTGTTAGTCTGTATCAGCAAAAACAATGATGAGTACTTGTGGCACCTTAGAGACTAACAAATGTATTTGGGCATAAGCTTTCGTGGGCTAAGACCCACTTCATCAGATGCATGGAGTGGAAAATACAGTAGGAAGATATATATGCATACTACATGAAAAGATGGGAGTTGCCTTACCAATTCTAATGAGACAATTCAATTAAAGTGGGCTATTATCAACAAGAGGAAAGATCACTTTTGTAGTGGTAATCAGGGTGGCGCATTTCAAACAGTTGACAAGAAGGTGTGAGTAACAGTAGGGGGAAAATTAGCATGGGGAAATTAGTTTTTAGTTCTTGTAGTGACCCATCCACTCCCAGTCTTTACTCAGGCCTAATTTGATGGTGTCCAGTTGGCAAAGTAATTCTAGTTCTGCAGTTTCTCGCTGGAGTCTGTTTTTGAAGATTTTTGTTCAAGAGTTGCCACTTTTAAGTCTGTTATTGAGTGTCCAGGGAGGTTGAAGTGTTCTCCGACTAGTTTTTGAATGTTATAATTCTTGACATCTGAAAACTAGAAAGGCTAGTTATTCAAAAGTCCTGAGTTTAAACTGACTCTGGGCTTTCTTGCTGTCCCAGGGGAGCCCCAATCCTTCCTGGGAATGGTCGGAAGGTCTTGGCCCATTCTGTGTGCTTGTTCTGAGCAAATAGCTGTTATGAAGTCATGACCACAGAAATCTCCGTTGGTGGGGTTCGACTATTAACTTGCCAGAACCCTTTTTGGAGTTGGGGTGATCGCTTGTAAGCTTATAACAGGGATCGGCAAGCTTTGGCACGCAGCCCATCGGGGAAAGACACTGGCAGGCCGGGACGGTTTGTTTACCTGCAGCGTCCGCAGGTTCAGCCGACTGCAGCTCCCACTGGTCGTGGTTCGCCACTCCAGTCCAATGGGGGCTGCCAGAAGTGGCACCGGCTGAAGGATGTGCTGGCCGCTGCTTCCCACAGCCCCATTGACCTGGAACGGCGAACCGCAGCCCGTGGGAGCTGTGATCAGCCGAACCTGAGGACGCTGCAGGTAAACAAACAGTCCCAGCCCGACAGTGGATTTCTCTGATGGGCCATGTGCCAAAGGTTGGCAATCTGGCTTATAAGCATGCAAGTAGGTTTCTATTGTCACCAATGTTTTTTTTATAATGTTTTTATCTTAATAAACTAACATGGTTGCTTAGACAGAGCTGTGTGGTCTCTATAACTGTGGCAATTACAACATTTTATAGCCTTCCAAGAGTAAGCAAAGTGTAGACACATGCTGGGGAATAACATAGTGTAGGCAGAGAACTGTTTAACTGGAAATATTCCAATATCAGCAGATGTGGGTCTCCACCCAAAAGAGATGATGGCTGGGGAACTGGAAGCCTAAGAGTGGGTGACCTGGCTGGACCACAAGGGGGAAATACAGTGCAGTTGCCCTGAACTTTGACACTCAGTTCATCTGATCTCCCACTGCCAAGTTTGCAATGAGCGGAGACTGCCAGTCACAATAAACTGTATGCCTAGCTAAGGAAACAATCATCAGAGTAACTTCATGAATTTCCTGAATCCAAATTTGAATAAATGTCCAAATTTAAATAAATAAATCCATCACACTACCTAAGCCACTCCAGTTTTCTTGTATATTGGCAACTTTTATGCCTTAACTCAAGTACTCTAATGCCTGTTGCAGTGTATCATATTCTATCACTTCAATTCAAAATTAATCTTCAAATGTCATCCCCTTAAGGAATGATCTGCAATTATGTTCTCTGGCACACTAAGGTGGTCACTTTGTTTGGGTCACTTCCACTGCCATTTTTATTTTTTTGTTTTTTCATTCATTTGCCATCAGATGAGTAGACAAACTGCTCATGAATCTCGAAATATGAAAAGTGTTTTTTTCTAAAGTAAAACCACTGACTTTATAATATGTTCCTTAGATTAGCTCTTTTCCCCAGAACTCCACTTATATGTAAGTGATATTCAGCATATTTCTGTATATAATTATGCAGGCAGATAATTCAGCTCTCACACTGTACTTCAGTTCTATAGCTCTGTCTAACTGCTTTCAATCTTAAAATGCTGAAGGCCAATTAAAATGGACAATTACTGTAGCTTTATTAATTCAGTTACAGCTATGTAAGCTTTGAAATATGTAAACTCTCCAAGAATTTGCCTTGCCTCAGGGTAGGCTTATAACTCCCATATAACTTGACTTGTATCTCTCTCTGGCAAAATATATAATTTTATATAATTATAAAAGTTAGAAAACAAGTTTTTGACCACCCACCAGAAGTAGGTTGTCTAGCACAGGGGTTGGCAACCTTCAGCACATGGCCCATCAGGGTAATCCGCTGGCGGGATGCGAGACATTTTGTTTACATTGACCATCCTCAGGCACGGCCACCTGCAGCTCCCAGTGGCCATGGTTCACCGTTCCCGGCCAATGGGAACTGTGGGAAGTGGCACAGGCTTCAGGGATGTGCTGGCCTCTGCTTCCCGCAGCTCCCATTGGTGGGAACGGCAAACTACGGCCACTGGGAGCTGCGGGAGGCCGTGCCTGCGGACAGTTAATGTAAACAAAATGTCTCGCATCCCGCCAGCGGATTACCCTGATGGGCCATGAGCCAAAGGTTGCCGACCCCTGGTCTAGTATATTAAATAGTTAATGTTCATCCAGCACCTTGAGCATAAGATGACATTTTCAAAAG
The DNA here is from genome assembly GCF_002925995.2 of Terrapene triunguis. Taxonomy (NCBI): domain Eukaryota; kingdom Metazoa; phylum Chordata; order Testudines; family Emydidae; genus Terrapene; species Terrapene triunguis. Next base: position 13,160,346 of record NW_020664372.1, read on the forward strand.
CATTAGGAGCACAATGTGACTTGTGCTTCTTGGGCAATTTTGAAAATCCCACCCCAAACACACTATTTTGCACTGGATTTTTTCAAAGGGGTTTAGCACTGTCTTGTCCAACAGACCAGGAATATATACCTGAGCACACAGGAGCATTTTCTTAGCTATCCCTATTTGCCATTTAGACATTTCTCCCCTTTATGCTCTTACTTCATGACATTTTGAGAAGTGCCAAAATGAGCAGCAAACTACTGAAGTTTCCAGAGACCCAACTCTAAAGAGAGTGGGGGAAGGCAGAAGGTGACAAGTTTGTCCCTATGCACCTGTGTCTATGTCTATCAACTATCTCACAGTTTAGAAACCTCCATAAATGTCATAGCTATGGGATTCACAAGGACATTCTCAATAGACTGAATGCTGAGGCAAAAAAACATTGGTCAAACACCTACTCGAGGTTTCACTCTTTATTTTTAACTGAAATGTTTAAGACGCTTAGCTGGAAAGGCAACCACACCCAATAGTCACCATGTCCTTTTCTCCTGGCCTCCTGGTGCACTTGGCTCTATTCTGTCACTCTCCCTGACACCATAAACTTCCTCTTGCTTCTCCACATGAACCATATAAAGCTTGAAGCTTCCTCTCTTATAGGCAGGAAAATTTTCTGAAAGTTTAATATCACAAGTGAACTCCTAATTCATCCTACTTCATTATGGGTGAAACTAGAACAGGGTGACTCTTTTTTCAGTGAAAACTGCAGATTTGTGTAGACAGAGACAATTTGTGAGTTTGTGTTGATTTTGCCCAATTGTTTGAGTCAAGAAAAATAAACTAAAAAAAATTCTGAAAAAAATTTAAATGTTTCAATTCAAAATGACCTTCTGTTTCGAAATGTCCTTCAATATTTTTTTAAATAAACATTTTAACGCTCAAAATCAAAAGTAACTTTAATATGCCTTGGAGCAGAAGAACTGGAATGTGAGTATGCCATCTTCCAGGTTAGTGCTTTAACCCCACCTGGCTATTGGATCCTTCTCATGTGCTATCTGTCCTAACAAATATTTCTTAATTGATACACAGTGGAACAGGAGAGACTGAGAGAAGAGTACCTCACAATATCTCATAGCCCACTGGTTAGGGTATTTTCTTGGGAGATGGCAGATCCAAATGAAAATCTCTTCTCCATAGCAAACAGAAGTGGGAATAGGAGTACTTGTGGCACCTTAGAGACTAACAAATTTATTAGAGCATAAGCTTTCGTGGGCTACAACCCACTTCTTCGGATGCATATAGAGTGAAACATATATTGAGGAGATATATATACACACATACAGAGAGCATGAACAGGTGGGAGTTGTCTTACCAACTCTGAGAGGCCAATTAAGTAAGAGAAAAAAAACTTTTGAAGTGATAATCAAAAATTTTTGAAGTGGGAATGGAACCTCGGTCTCCTACAGCCTAGGTGAGTGACCTAACCACTAGGCTAAAAGTTAGATTCTCAAACTGGGGGTCATGACCCCTCAGGGGATCACAAGGTGGTTACATGGGGGTCATGAGCTGTCAGTTCCATGGGGTTGACACCCCTGAGCCCCCATTAAATTAAATTACGCCCCCCATGTTTTTAATTTATAAGGAGAGATCACACGCAGGGGCTTGCTGTGTGAAAGGGGTCACTAAAACAAACAGTTTGAAAACCACCACCACCTCTGCCTCCACCTGTTTTGAGTGGGTTTAGGCCTGCTCAGAGCACACCTACCAGATTGGCCCCCCAAAACAAAACAAGTGTGGAATACCTAGTTTGTGAATCCTGTTGGGGCTTAGCTATGAATTAGGTGCCAAATAGATGAGTGGTGTCAGGACTAAGGTGACAATGTGTGTACCCCACCACTGAAAGTCAGGCACCTCAGGGACTTTAATGGTGGAAACTTAGACACTTGGGGTATTTAGGTGCTTATAGGAGTAGGTGGTAGTGGAGCAGCAGTCTTGTGAATGTCCTAAACATCTAACATTTATGCACCTAAATTCCTTTGTGAATCTAGGACCAAGTCCTCAAAGGTATTTAGGCACCTACCTCACAAGATAGGAGTCTAAATTCTTCTGAGGGTATGGACCAAAGCCCTTAGTTCTCTATAATCAGTGTCTTGATTTCAAGATTTGGAGTGTGTGAAGTGCCACTTAAAGAAAGTACAGGAAGAGACATTCTCCTGCAGAAGGAATACGTCATGTGGTAAGCCCTGGGTGCCGTGGCTGGGTGGAAAGCCCCAGCTGGAAGTTGTGTTTTCCTTTTGTTAGTGTGTGATTATTTGGACAATAAATGGAGCTCAGAACTACAGATTAAATTGGTGTGGCTGATATTCCCCGAGGCTGGTGAGGAAGCAAGCACCTTTTTTTATGTGGTGACAAGTTCTTAAATTTGCCAGCTTCAGAACCAGAAACTATTAATAATTCTGTTGTTCCTTTTGATCTTGGCCTCATGAACATAAAAACATAATATCAGAACGGCCATACTGTGTCAGACTAAAGGTCCAACTAGCCCAGTATTGTGTCTTCGAATGGTGGCCAATGCCAGGTGCTTCAGAGGGAATGAACTGAACAGGTAATCATCAAGAGATCTATGCCTTGTCGCCCTTTCCCAACTTCTAGCAAACAGAGGCTACACCACTACTGCCAAGATGGCCCAGTGCTTGGATGAGATTATCTTATTCATGAAGAACAGATGGCTGAAGCTGAATCCAAGCAAACAGAAGTGATGCTGGTGGACAGAGGAAAGTATTTTTAGCAGTTTGCAGTCATAGCGCAGGCTTTGGTTAATTTGGTCCATCGTCTAGGAGTACTCTTGGATTCCTTGTTAATGCAGAGCTCTCACACTGCAATAGAAGTGATTAACACTTTATGTTGGGCTAATACTTCTTCTTGGTAGTGGACTCCATTCCATCCTGATGGATGAAGACATGGCGCCAGTTATTTATGCCTTTCTCACCTCTCAGCTATACTACACAATACCATAAACCTGGGCATGAAATCTTCAACATGTAGGAAACACCAACTAGTACAAAACACTGCAGCATATCTCCTTAATAATATAGGCTACTATGAGCACATCAAACCTATCCTCTTTACACTGGCTTCCAACAGAATTTCAACTCAATTTAAAGATCTCATTCCTTATCTTCAAAGGGCTCCCTGGATAGCAAAAAGACCATTTAAAGCTCCGGGACAAAGACCATGGTCAACAACTTCACTCCTCTGGCACAGTGGAACTCTCAACAATGAGTAAAGGTTATTTGTGCATCAAACAGAACCTTCTCTTTGGTGGTCTGAGACTGTGGCATGAACTCCCCAAGGAACTAAGGGATATCACAAACCTCCCCAGTGTTCACTCCAAGAGCAATGCACATTTCATTGACCTTGGCTTCTCTAATATAAACCCATAGTAACAGGTGTATTTAACAAAAGCAAAACAAACAAAAACCTTACCACAATAAGAAAGTCCACTCCACATGCTTCTGCCTCTGTGGAGATGATGAGAGAACATGTGATGGATGTGTAGTCACACTGCTTAATGCACTCATGGAAGGCCCTCAGATACTACAGCAATGAATATTGTACAAAAATCTATATAAAATAGAATGAAATAGGTTGTTATGTTTTTCCATAACTAAAATTCTATTTAGGTCTGTATGGAAAACAATTGCATTAGATTTTAAGTGATTTGAAGCCAGCCCAACTTTCATAGATTTCATTTGTATATAGGAAATATAAGTTCAAATAGTGGAGAATACATTTTTTGAAACCACAGGCAAACTTGAGATGAGAAGATCGTTTATATCAGATCAACACCTGGTTTCGTAGCACGGATAGATTTTTGCAATTTCCCAATCCAAATGAACACTTCTGAGAGTCAGAGAAAGGTTAATAATCTGACAGTGTGAGATGATATATCACTGAATATTTCTGAAATCTGGTGATCACATAGTCCATAATATGTGCTTTTGATATAAATGTTTTTTCATTTCATTTTTAGCTAAAAACTGTCTTTCAAAAGAGGCTTCATATTTTTTTCCAGAAATAAATTAAAAATTGAGAGAAAGTTAGGATCGCCGGACATATCCACTCCCTCTGCAAAGGGCCCTAAATGAAACAGAAATTATAAGAAGAGCTAGAGCTTAGTGGTTAGGACAATAGTCTAGGACTTAGAAGACCTACGTTCAATTTTGTGCTCTGCTGATGACTTTCTTTGTGACCTTATGCAAGGCACTCAGTTTCTCTGTATTTCAGTCCCCCACCCTGTAAAATGGGGATATCCTTCCTCACAGGAGGGTAGTTGGGATAAGTACATTAAAGAGTCCCCACTAAGGGCGAGCCATATAAGGACCTTAGATAGAAGTGCATTCTGCTGAGCAAGGAGGAACAAAACTTTGTTCTTACACCAGGTGCATACACTGTGGAACCCAACTTCACAGGCGCTTATTGTATGGGACATGCCAGCTGAGAACAGTAGTCTGAGACGGGGTGGGGCCATGGTAAGTATATCTGCTTTTATCTGATAAATTTGCTATTATCTGGATGAATTAATAATTCTGCTCAGTAACAATTGAGGATACAACAGTATTGCCAACCCCAAGAATTAAAAAAATCATGAATTGTTCCCCCCATATCCAGCACGACCTCTGTTCCTTCTGCACTGGGACAGCATCTGCAGCAAGGCCATCTTCTCCCCCTTCCCAGATGGGAGATGTGTTCATCTACAGGGGTTCTTCATCTTCCCCTCTCCTCCTTCCAGTCAGAGCATCCCAATAATGGAGATGGGAGGAGGGGACACAGAAAGCAGATTGACCCATTTTTCAGAGGAGAGAGTGAAGCCACCCTGAGCTTCTGGGCTCTTTCTGTTCCTCCTCCCTCCTGTCTTTTGAGAATGGTGTTGGCTGATCCCTCCCCCCCCACCCCAAAACTCATTGCAGCTCCTGAGGGGAGGGGATGAGAACTTCACTTGACTCCTGCAGGAGCCCTGATTGGCTCTTCTTCCCCAGGAGACAGGTGGGAGGCAAGGGGGAAGATAGCCAATCAGAGGGGGATTTCCCACCACACAGTGCTGAAATATGTTACCGGGATGGAGCTTCTTGCATCAACCCAAGACTGTCTCCAGCCCAACCAAGGTTGTGTTACTGACAAGGAAAAATCCCTAGAACTGGCAACACTGATTATTTGCTTGAAGAGGGTGCAACAGGGTTCGTTGAGAGGATGGTGATGGCATGAGACTTTCTTTTACACTCAGTCTTTGCTGGTTACCATTGGTATACTGGCTGATATTGCTGTGCTTGTGCTGTATAACAGCCATTAGGACTGCTCAATCCACATATTGAAATGGGAGGATTTGTTTTCTGGAATATCGTTAGATTTGCATCTTTATTCAATGGAGGAAAGAAGTGAGTTTTTAAACAGTCATTCTAAGCTTAATATTTGCTGAAGTTATTGCAAATCATTTGAAAAAAAATACTGCTATAGTATGGAAACTCTTTGAAATGTAGTTAGCCATCCAGAATGCCTCTATGATTCAGCGAGGGTTGCTCTTCACTTCATTTTATTTTATGGGGGTCCATGGGGTCTTGTTCTTAAAACATTTTGGAAAGTCTAACTTTACAGATAACTGTTATTTTACAACTTTAAGGAATATGACAGCTATAGCCATGCATTTTCGGAGTCAAATCCTTGAGACCTTGTAGTTTTTCTGTTCTCCTAAACTTTAGCAGATCTTCTCAAACATAAGCGGCAGGATGTTCCCCTACCTTTACACAAACTAGTGTTGGCTATAGGTCTCTCTCTAACTCCAGTAAAGCATCTGTATTGCCAAACGTTACAATTGTGTTCTGCAGATGTACAATGGCCATCTGTTCAGTTCTAGTTTCTGTTGATTCCTCCTGGAGTTAGGGGCAATGCAGACAAAGCCAAAGTTCTCTGGGCTGACTCATAGGGCCTTCCCTTTCCTGTCAACCACCACCACCCTCCTGAATTGTCACTTTTGGCAGCTACAATTTTATTTTATTGGGAAGATACTGTGTGGCACTCAGGGTACTGCAGAATACATTTGTTTTTGCCTCCCTCAGGCAGAAGAAAGAACCTATAGTGTGTTTAAATTTAGCATCCATGTACAGATGTTGGCATTTCCCCCTTTGTTGCCTGAACTGCTCTACAAAGTCCAGCAGCAGTGGAGAGCACAATTTCTGGTAAATAACACAAAAAAGGCAAAATAATTGACACCACTGATTAAACGTTTGCAGCTTTTCTGATTTATATTGACAGAATTGACACCCTCAATGGCTGGAATCCCTTATCTGTGCAAAATCATATCAACCACACCACAACGATTTACAATTGTAGGATAAACAAGCTAAGTTGTGTCATGGCTCAGGTGCACAGGACTCTTTCTCATCACTGTGCAGTGACTCAGGCTATTCCCCCTGTTGATGTGGGAAATAATAATTAAATTACTTCTAAATATGTGTGGAATGCTGACAATTAGATAAGGGGAAAAATAGAAAAAGGAGGTTCACTACTGAGTCATACCCATAACTAATTAAACCTAGTATTTTAGGACTTGATCCAAAACTCAGTGAAGTATTTCCATTTACTTCAGTGGGTGCTAGGTTAACCCCCAACGCTGTTCTCTGACTGAATAACTGGCTGCACAGATGCTTTTGAGCGTTACCTTCCATGATGGCACCATAGAAAATGTTTGCTGGAATGCTAGTTTCTTCTTTACAAAGTCTGCCACATCTGGTCCATCCAAAAGGATTATAGGGAGCATCCTAACACCTGAAATAGAGCCAGGTTAGAATCCCCTGGGTCTATTATATGGTGTCACGGTAATGCTAGTTCCACATTCACAACTTATTCCTATCTCCTGAGGCTGCTCATTATTGTTATTATTTAATTGAATCACTTACCCACCCCCCATCTCTTCATCATCAGACCCCGAGTCTTTGTGTCACAGCCCAGAAAGAGAATTTAAACTGACAGTGGGAACACTTCTGCTACATATGTTGTGAATATATTATTACTTGCCCCAAATTTAGTGAAAGTTTTGAGATTCTTGAGTATGCGTACCTAGGGGTTGTCCAAATACTTAAACAGACAACTCAGCACTTTTACTCATAATAGAAAAGTAAATTAATAAATAAATAATAAAAAGGACTATTTGATCATTTTATAATCTCAGGCCATCTCTTCCTCTGTACTGTAACATTTTAAAATACATGCTTTCACCACCTCTCCCCTCAATAACTTTTTTTCAATTAATACTGAAAAAATATGCTTAATATAACAGTGTTCATTTCTCCTCAAGTCATGAAAATCCTTAAGAATGCCATCTTTAAGAGTGAACGTTAAGATTTTGTTCACAGGGGTAAATAATACATTTAATATTCTTATCTTCAGCAAGCCTGTTAATTTTCCAAATAGCACACTAGCACAGCATGATTTCTTTTTCTGTTATATATGAATCACATTCTCCCAAAGTCATCTGTTGCCTGTAGCAGAGGTTACTTGAACCACAATTTGCAGTACTATATTCCAACCATAATTTTTCATCAATTCAAACACAGTAATTCTACTGTCTGAGAACCATGATATCCCCATGACCTTTCCATCTTCGGTTCTTTATTCCCTACTCACTAATGATTTCCATGCAATTTGATGTAGTTTAGACTTCATTATTCTACGTGATAGCTCTACTTCATTACACAATTTTTTCTTATATTGAATGGGGATTATATGTGACTCAGGTTTTGGCTGCAATATGTAGCTGTGTGCTACTAGCTAACTCTCAAAAGAAGATGTGTGTAGGCAGGTGAGAAGCAGAGCGAGTGACACGTAATAATTCCAAATGTGTATATTTTGTATCTCTCACCTGCAGGGAAAAAATACAAGCCTGACTGGAACTTCTCCCCCTTACTAACACAGATGTCCACTTACTCACCAGTGTGAGTAAGGCTTCCACAACAGGTTGTATGATTAAATGAACAATCCTTTAAAATGTAATTAGCTTTAAAAGGTCTGTGCTGACAATGGGTCCTATTCAAATATATGAAAACGAGGTGGTCTTTGCAACTGAAAGAACAAAATTCTTCCAAACAATCGATGTAATCACTTTGCTAATGATTCATCCTCGTGCAATGTGGTGAAAACATTCTGAAAGTGCTTTTGCAAACCCCATCCATTATGTCTTTGATAAGATAAATAGTACTATATTTTACTGAACATTTAAAATAAAGATAGTAGTAGAAAATATTACATATGTGTAATATGGCTCTGACAGCTTCCCTTGGGGACCCTTATTTTTCCATTTTCTGTCATTTAAGGGTTTAAAGTTGTAATTTGTAAAGTTACTAAATCTAATCTCAATATATACAAGATACTTCTTTTTTTCCCTAAAAAGGAACCTAAGCAAGCTTTTAGTGCTTAATGTGACATCAGCCCAGGACTGAGATCTTACACAAGTCTCTATGAGCCATATAAACCCCACGTCAACTCCTCTTATGCTCTCAGCATAAGGCCAATGGTAACAGAGCCTTATGTACGGAGGTGAATTTCACCTTTAATTCACATTTAGGTACCGCAGTTACAGAGTTTATAAACTTTGCATGCTACAAGCTCTTCATTTGGTGCCATAATATTTTAGATGATGAGCACTGTCTACTAGGTACTGAGCTCCATGAACTCCCATTGCCATTGACGAAAAGATGAGGGAGGAGTCTTGAGGATGGCTCAGCATCACACAGGACCAGATCATAATAGAATATATAACCAAAAATAGAGAAGGGCTTATCTTATAAGATCCACTACTGATATAGCAACAAAAGGTTTCAATGTAGAAAATATACTTTGTCTTTCTGCCCTGAAATCTTTCAGCATTCAAAAGTCTTGCTCACCTTTCTGCATTAAAATATTTTTGTACAGCTGTCCTTATAACACTGCAATAAACAAAGAAAGGAGCACAACGATTTCAGTGCAAAGAGTCTTTCTCTCTACATTCACATTCTTCTCTGAAGATATTAGCTACAATCCTGGGCCCAGATCACCTTTTACAGTGGATTCAGTTAGAACTAAATCTACTGGAGTCAATGGAATTATCCCAGTATAAAACTTGAATGAATTCAGAATCAGGCCCATTTATCTTAGTCTCACAAAAAGTTAAACAGCTGCTCAATCACAGCTGTGAGCACATGATACAACTTTGAAAGGGAAGATGCTTACCCTGGCGAGCCACGTGCCAAAAGTTGCCGGTCCCTGTACTACATCATGTCCACAAATCTTAACACCATCCTTGACTACAGCAACTTGCAAATTCCTTTCTAAAGAAGCTGCCCAAATGCTTTACTAAAGCTACTTAAAATCAAACAAGTACACATCCAATATTCATAACTTGGAATACAAAAATGATACATGCATACAAATAGGATGAATATATTCAGCAAATCATAACCTTTACAGAGATACGTTACATGGCACATGTAGCATAAAACATATTCCAGTTATGTCATATTTACATTCATAAGCATATTTCCATAAAGCATTATGGGGTTCAACGTCACAATAGGTTCCTTTTGTGTGTGTGTGTAGATAAAACCTACACATACACACACCACACCTCTGTCGTGATAATTGGGCCTACAAATTAACCCTAAAAATTATGCTTGGTAAACAAGAAAATGGAACCAGAAATCAGTGAACCAAAATTGGTGTGTCGGACACTAAGCATAATGGTGGACAAAATAACAAGGGGATAGACTATTCCATACACCATTCCTTTTGTGGGTCTTTAAAGAAAGATTGTGGAGAGAAAAATTGGCTATTGGAGTGAGCTTCACCATCCTGGCTGCCACCCTCATCATCTCCTTGAACCCTGGGCCATTGACGTCCGGATCCTGAGAGATGTCCTGACTAGACCAGGCCAGCCAGAAGGACCCAGATGAGACAACTTCTACCTGCTCCACCTGAATTACAGACACCACAAGGGATGAAAGTTGATGCAACTTTAACAACAGCTGGCTTTTTCGTAGCAAAATTAGGATTCTTATCTTGATTACATTCAATGCCACAAAAGGCATAGAAGCAGTAACAGGGAAACCTTACAGATATTAATACCTTTACTAAACATACCTTACTTTTTTCAAGACTAACCAGAAATAAGCTGAAACCAGTTGGGTTCCAACTGTCATTTTGTAAGAAACATTGGGACCAAACTCCTCTGCCAGACGCTCATATTCCTTTCTCCCCACACCCAAATAACATCTCTCATAAAGCCATACATTCAGCCAGGACTGCAAAACTGACATTCTCGATGAGGATTGTCATAATAAAAATAAAAAAAAGTGGTTTCACTTTCATCTTATGTTGCCACAAACAAAAAGTGAATCCGCTATCACAAGCTGTTGATCACTGCAAGGAAGCCCTGCTTGCATAATCCACTGCCGTTAGTGGAACAAAAAGTCCAAATTTAGCAAACCATTTCTGGTATGCCAAGAAGCAAGGGATTAAATTTAATCAATCTGAAGGATTTAAAGGAGAGGTATGACCAATTAAATCTTATGGTTCATTTGCTTATGCCTGGAAATGTAGTCATTAGAAATGTTGTGGGGTTTTTTTTGTTTTTTTTTACTAATAAGTGAAAAATGTGAAGTTCATACAAAAGGAGGAAACTTAATAAATTAAGTAGATTATTTCTAGAACTGGGAGAAATTGTAGGGATTTTTCATGGTTAATTTTCATCAGAACTAGAAAATTATTAAATAAAAGACAACATGCAATTTCACCTGCTTGAGGCACACTTCTAATGGCGGCAGCAACTGCTTTTGAATGTCAAACACATAATGCTCTCACCTCTAATGTCTAAAAATGTTACATATGCTGCTGGAACCACAAAATAGTCTTATATATATTTATATCTGTGATAGAATATAACCCTGTGTACACACCCTATATATAATTGCAATCATTTTTGCACAAAATAGGTCTTATAAGGTATCATTTGAAAACTCATAATTTGCTAGTCAGTAGTCCTGATAAAATGTGTGAAAACATTGTATGTAAAGTTATAAGTGTGACGTTGCAGTCTATATGATTTTATAAAAATATGCTAATGAGTGAATATAATGTAACTGGAATATACTTCATGCAAAAGGTCTCCTGTAAGGTATCATTACAAAGCTTATAATCTACTGAGTGTGTTCATCCTATTTTTATAAATATATCACTCTTGTATCTAAAACTAGAAATATGAAATATTACTCTGAGGACCTATTGTAATTATGGAAAGTGTGGGCAATTAATGGTGGTTTGGAATCTTGATGGCTCCCATCAACCAGGACAATTGACTATGGATGGCCCTGTTTGCAGGTAAGCCTTCCTGTGAGTCAGGCTGAGAGGAATGAAGGCTTGGGGTCTTACAGTGACATGTGATCATGTCACCTGAACTGGAATCCATCTTTAACCTGATGCTTTTCCAGTGAGGAGGGGTGGGAACCCAGAGGGACAATGGATTTCTGCCTTATGCAAAAGATATATAAGTGGGTGGAGCAGAACAAAGGGGCAGCCATCATGAGGAATCCCCTAGCTACCACCTGAGCTGGAACAAGAACTGTACCGGGGAAAGGATTGTGCCCAGACTAGGAAAGTGTCCAGTCTGAGAAAATAAACGTATTGATACATCTCTAAGGGTGAGATTTTACCTGTTTTCATTTGTATTACTGTATAAGGTTTAGATTTGCATGTTTTATTTTATTTTACTTGGTAATTCACTTTGTTCTGTCTGTCACTACTTGGAACCACTTAAATCCTACTTTCTGTATGTAATAAAATCACTTTTTACTTATTAATTAACCCAGAGTAGGCATTAATACCTGGCGGGGGAGGGGGAGCAAACAGCTGTGTATATCTCGCTATCAGTGTTACAGAGGGTGAACAATTTATGAGTTTACCCTGTATAAGCTTTATATAGGGTAAAACGGATTTATTTGGGTTTAGACCCCATTGGGTGTTGGGCATCTGAATGTTAAAGACAAGAACACTTCTGTTAGCTACTTTCAGTTAAATCTGCAGCTTTGGGGCAAGTAATTCAGACCCTGGATCTGTGTTGGAGCAGACGGGCGTGTCTGGCTCAGCAAAGGGTGCTGGGGTCCCGAATTGGCTGGGAAAGCAGGGGCAGAATTAGTCTTGGCACATCAGGTGGCAGTTCCTAAGGGGGGGTTCTGTGAGTCAACCCGTCAGAATAAGATTTCCCTGTAAGATGTTATTAACACATGTTCCAAACCCCAGAGCCCTGCCCAAACAGAGCTTGGCAAACAGGTCTGTCCTAAAGAAAGAAATGTGTGCTCTTTTTAATTTGCATTGTGACTGTATTATACTATTAATTTTATTTTCTTATAATGATTGACGGCACTACTAGGCTTCAATCTAGCTTAAAATTGTAAATATATCAATAAAGCCTTGTGCTCAACTGATACATACACCTCTACCCCAATATAACATGACCCGACATAACACGAATTTGGATATAACGTGGTAAAGCAGTGCTCCGGGGAGGCAGGGCTGCGCACTCCGGCGGATCAAAGCAAGTTCGATATAACACGGTTTCACCTATAATGCAGTAAGATTTTTTGGCTCCTGAGGACAGCGTTATATCGGGGTATATACATATATATATATTATTGCTAGGGAAGCGAAAGTTCAGTGTTTCATTTTAATCTTGGAATTATATGGATTTTTATGGTATTTTCATTGGAGGTTTTTTTTTTAATCACAGAAAACTAGGATCCCTGCTCATTACTTGTACTCATGTAAAATCCCCCTCTTTGTAGTTAATGAACTTGTTTTACTATTTTATCTAATCCACTATGTTTCAATTGAAGTGCCAGAATAACTACTTCTGGTAATAAACTCACATATTATTCCCTTTAAGGAATAACAGATTTTAAAATATTTTGTACGGTCCAAGAGAAGGCTGGGAAGTACAAGACACACATTTCTGGGGGGAAATCTGGGACTGGGGTGTGTGAGGTCATCCTGTAGTACAATCAAGGGTACATCTACACTACAAAATTAGATCGAATTTATAGAAGCCGGTTTTACAGAAATCGGTTTTATACAGTCGATTATGTGTGTCCCCACATAAAATGCTCTAAGTGCATTAAGTCGGCGGACCGCGTCCACAGTACCGAGGCTAGCGTCAGCTTCCGGAGCGTTGCACTGTGGGTAGCTATCCCACAGTTCCCGCAGTCTCCGCCGCCCATTGGAATTCTGGGTTGAGATCCCAATGCCTGATGATGCAAAAACAGTGTCGTGGGGGGTTCTGGGTACATGTTGTCAGGCCCCTCCCCCTCCGTCAGAGCAACAGCAGACAATCAATTCACGCCTTTTTACCTGGGTTACCTGTGCAGACAACATACCACAGCAAGCATGGAGCCCGCTCAGCTCAGCTCAGCTCACCGTCACCTAATGTCATCTGGGTGCCGGCAGACGTGGTACTGCATTGCTATACAGCAGCAGCTCCTTGCCTTTTGGCAGTAGATGGTGTATTACGACTGGTATCCATCGTCATCATATTCCTTAGTGAGTTCAGTCAGAGGCACCTGGGCAGACATGTTTTGTCTCCTGGAGACTCAGTCCTGCCGGCAGTCCTATTGAACCGTCTTGACGATGATGGCTAGCAGTCGTAGTACAGCATCTTCTGCCAAGCACCCAGAAGATGACGATGGCTATCAGTCATGCTGCACCGTCTGCTGCCAGCTTAAGATGTAAAAAATAGATGGACCAGATTTGTTCTGTATTCATTTGCTTCCCCCTCCCTCCGTGAAATCAACGGCCTGCTAAACCCGGGGTTTTGAGTTCAATCTTTGGGGGGACCATTCTCTGTGACAGTTGTTTGTGTTTCTCCCTAATGCACAGCCACCTTTGTTGATTTTAATTCCCTATAAGCCATGTCATCACTCGCCCCTCCCTCCCTCCCTCCCTCCCTCCATCAGACAATAGTTTCGCGCTTTTTTTCAGCCCAAACGCCATAGCACTGGGATCATGGATCCCGCTCAGATCACCGCGGCAATTATGAGCACTATGAACACCACATGCATTGTCCTGGAGTATATGCAGAGCCAGAACATGCCAAAGAAAAACCAGGCGAGGAGGCGATTGCAGCGATTGCAGCGCGGCGACGAGAGTGATGAGGAAATTGACATGGACATAGACCTCTCACAAGTACAGGCCCCAGCAATGTGCAAATCATGGTGTTACTGGGGCAGGTTCATGGCGCAGAACACCGATTCTGGGCACGGGAAACAAGCACAGACTGGTGGTACCGCATTGTGTTGTAGGTGTGGGACAATTCCCAGTGGCTGCAAAACTTTCGCTTGTGTAAGGGCACTTTCATGGAACTTTGTGACTTGCTTTTCCCTGCCCTGAAGCTCCAGAATACCAGGATGAGAGCAGCCCTCACAGTTGAGAAGCGAGTGGCGATAGCCTTGTGGAAGCTTGCAACGCCAGACAGCTACCGGTCAGTCGGGAATCAATTTGGAGTGGGCAAATCTACTGTGGGGGCTGCTGTGATCCAAGTAGCCAGGGCAATGAAAGACCTGGTGATATCAAGGGTAGTGACTCTGGGAAACGTGCAGGTCATAGTGGATGGCTTTGCTGCAATGGGATTCCCAAACTGTGGTGGGGCGATAGACGGAACCCATATCCCTATCTTGTCACCGGAGCACCAAGCCACCAAGTACATAAACTGCAAGGGGTACTTTTCAATGCTGCTGCAAGCCCTGGTGGATCACAAGGGACGTTTCACTAACATCAACGTGGGATGGCCGGGAAAGGTACATGATGCTCACGTCTTCAGGAACTCTGGTCTGTTTCAAAAGCTGGAGGAATGGACTTTCTCTCCAGACCAGAAAATAACCATTGGGGATGTTGAAATGCCTATAGTTATCCTTGGGGACCCAGCCTACCCCTTAATGCCATGGCTCATGAAGCCGTACACAGGCAGCCTGGACAGTAGTCAGGACCTGTTCAACTATAGGCTGAGCAAGTGCTGAATGGTGGTGGAATGTGCATTTGGATGTTTAAAAGCATGCTGGTGCAGTTTACTGACTTGAATAGACCTCAGTGAAGCCAATATTCCAATTGTTATTGCTGCTTGCTGTGCGCTTCACAATATCTGTGAGAGTAAGGGGGAGACATTTATGGCGGGGTGGGAGGTTGAGGCAAATCGCCTGGCTGCTGATTACGTGCAGCCAGACACCAGGGCAGTTAGAAGAGTACAGCAGGGCACGGTGCGCATCAGAGAAGCTTTGAAAACCAGTTTTGTGACAGGCCAGGCTACGGTGTGAAACTTCTGTTTTTTTCTCCTTGATGAACCCTCCGCCCCCACCCCCCGGTTCACTCTACTTCCCTGTAAACTAACCACCCTCCCCTCCCCCCTTCGAGCACCGCTTGCAGAGGCAATAAAGTCATTGTTACTTCATATTCATGCATTCTTTATTAATTCATCACACAACTAGGGGGATAACTGCCAAGGTAGCCCAGGAGGGGTGGAGGAGGAGGGAAGGAAAAGGACACACTGCAGTTTAAAACTTTAAAACTTTAACACTTATTGAAGGCCAGCCTTCTGATGCTCGGGCAACCATCTGGGGTGGAGTGACTGGGTGACCGGAGGCCCCCCCCCACTGCATCTGGGTGAGGAGGCTATGGAACTTGGGGAGGAGGGCTGTTGGTTACACAGGGGCTGTAGCGCCGGTCTCTGCTCCTGCTGCCTTTCCTGCAGCTCAACCATACGCTGGAGCATATCAGTTTGATGCTCCAGCAGCCATAGCATCGACTCTTGCCTTCTGTTGGCAAGCTGACGCCACCTATCCTCTTCAGCCCGCCACTTGCTCTCTTCAGCCCATGATTCAGCCCGCCACCTCTTCTCTCATTCATATTGTGCTTTTTTGCACTCTGACACTGACTGCCTCCACGCATTCTGCTGTGCTCTGTCAGCGTGGGAGGACATCTGGAGCTCCGAGAACATATCATCCCAAGTCCGCCGTTTTCTCCTTCTAATCTTCACTAGCCTCTGTGAAGGAGAAACATTTGCAGCTGGTGGAGGAGAAGGGAGAGGTGGTTAAAAAAGACACATTTTAGAGAACAATGGGTACACTCTTTCATGTTAAATTTTGCTGTTCACATTACACAGCACATGTGCTTTCGTTACAGGGTCGCATTTTTCCTCTTATATTGAGGGCCTGCCGCTTTGGTGTGAGAGATCACTCACGCAGTGCCAGGCAACAGAATTCGGCTTGCAGGCAGCCATGGTAAGCCACAGTCTTTTGGCTTTTTTAACCTTCTTAACATGTGGGAATGGTTTCAAACAGTAGCACCCTCATTTCCCATATCAAGTACCCATTGGGTTGGCCATTTAAAATGGGTTTGCAATGTAAAAGGAGGGGCTGCGGTTTCCGGGTTAACATGCAGCACAAACCCAACTACCCCCCCACACCCAATTCTCTGGGATGATCACGTCACCCCTCCCCCCAACCATGTGGCTAACAGCAGGGAACATTTCTGGTCAGCCAAGCAGGAACAAGCACCTCTGAATGTCCCCTTAATAAAATCACCCCATTTCAACCAGGTGACCGTGAATGATATCACTCTCCTGAGGATAACAAGGAGAGATAAGGAATGGATGTTGTCTGCATGCCAGCAAACACCGGGACCATACGCTGCCATGCTTTGTTATGCAATGATTCCAGACTACGTGCTACTGGCCTGGTGTGGTAAAGTGTCCTACCATGGCAGATGGGATAAGGCAGCCCTCTCCAGAAACCTTTTGCAAAGGCTTTGGGAGTACATGAAGGAGAGCTTTCTGGAGATGTCCCTGGAGGATTTCCGCTCCATCCCCATACACGTTAATAGACTTTTCCAGTAGCTATACTGGCCGCGATTGCCAGGGCAAATTAATTAATCATTAAACACACTTGCTTTTAAACCATGTGTAATATTTACAAAGGTACACTCACCAGAGGTCCCTTGTGTGCCCTCAGGGTCTGGGAGCACGCGTTGGGTGAGTTCGGGGGTTACTGGTTCCAGGTCCAGGGTGATAAACATATCCTGGCTGTTGGGGAAACCGGTTTCTCCGCTTCCTTGCTGTGAGCTATCTTCATTGTCTTCATCATCATCTTCCTCGTACCCCGAACCCACTTCCCTGTTGTGTGATTCTCCATTGATGGAGTCAAAGCACACGGTTGGGGTAGTGGTGGCTGCACCCCCTAGCATGGCATGCAGCTCCGCGTAATAGCAGCATGTTTGCGGCTCTGCCCCGGACCTTCCGTTTGCCTCTCTGGCTTTGTGGTAGGCTTGCCTTAGCTCCTTAATTTTCATGCGGCACTGCTTTGCGTCCCTGTTATGGCCTCTGTCCTTCATGGCCTTTGAGACTTTTTCTAATATTTTGCCATTTCGTTTACTGCTACGGAGTTCAGCTAGCACTGATTCGTCTCCCCATATGGTGAGCAGATCCTGTACCTCCCGTTCTGTCCATGCTGGAGCTCTTTTGCGATCCTGGGACTCCATCATGGTTACCTGTGCTGATGAGCTCTGCGTGGTCACCTGTGCTCTCCACACTGGGCAAACAGGAAATGAAATTCAAAAGTTTGCGGGGCTTTTCCTGTCTACCTGGTCAGTGCATCTGAGTTGAGAGTGCTGTCCAGAGCGGTCACAATGAAGCACTGTGGGATAGCTCCCGGAGGCCAATAACGTTGAATTCCGTCCACACTACCCCAAATCCGACCCGCAAAGGCCGATTTTAGTGCTAATCCCCTCGTCGGAGGTGGAGTAAAGAAACCGGTTTAAAGGGCCCTTTAAGTCGAAAAAAAGGGCTTCGTCGTGTGGATGTGTCCAGGCTTAATTAGATTTAATGCTGCTAAATTCGACCTAAACTCGTAGTGCAGAGCAGGCCCAAGGCTAGTGAGAGCCAAAATGTAATGCAAGAGTAACTGGCAGGCTGCAGTTACACACAGACACTCATGGTGTAACTTCCATTCTGAAAATCTGTTTGTGAGTAGTCTAAGTAGGATGTACTTCAGCAAGGTATTGTAAAACACCCAAGGTTGCAGAGCACGGGTGACATAGCTTCTCATTAGTCTGGATTGTACGCTGGTATGTCACAATATCATAGATATAAAAATTGAATCTCAATACTGTGAATTTACAAAGAAAAAATTTAATTACTGACCAGTTCAGGACCAACTTTTTGCCCAGATTTTGTGAATCAAAACACTGTTAAAGCTGAAAACTGAATACTAAAATATAAAAGGGGAAGTTATAAACACCTGTGTATGAATCAGGAGCTGTTCCTTTATGTGCACAGTTGAGAAAATGTGTTATTGGTATTTTTCTATGATTTTATGTCCAACTTTTTGCTAGCTTTGTGCTTTAAAATAATTTTGAGTCATGACTTTTGTAGGATAGTTGAGACAATGTCTGTGCCTTGGCCTATGACCTCAAATATCTCAAAATACCTATGGACCTGCAGACTGACTGGGTATAGTTTTGATCCATGGACTTTTCCAGCCCCAAATTACTGGAATGGGGAATTTCTTTATTAGCATAAAGATGATTTAATCAACACTCATTGGTTAATGCCAATAATTCCAGAAAGGAAGTATGCTCTCACATGATGATTGGCCCCCTTTTAAATGGAGCAAGTCCAGCTCTCTATGCTAGAAACAAATGCTCAAAGTTTGCCCAATTAAGAGGGCAGGGCAGCAGCTCATGTCATAAAGAGCCAGACTGTCAGTAATCAAGAGGAGCAGCCAAGTGCAGAGGGGACAGAGGCTGTCTTTCTCAGAGTGCCCTGTCCCTGCGCCTAGGTGAGGAGGCACAGGATATGGAAGGATGGCTGTAGTACGGCACATGGGACTGCTTTCAGGGTCACACAAACTGGGGTTCAGAAGGGCTAGTGGGGGGACAAACTGGGGCGGGGGGACAGGAGCTAGTCGTGTGACAGCATTGAGTCAGGGGCTCAATGGTAGTGGAGTTTCATGGCTACACAGGGATGCGCAGAAGGGGATGGTGGCTGAGAGGGGATGCAGGGCCACATGGGGACATGTGCAGATATGCTTGGCTGACTGGGGAGTGGAGGTGCATGGACACAAGCAGACACGGTCAGATATGCGTGACTGAGTGGGAGAGGCTAGGGGTCAGCCAGAGAATTCATGGGTGAGGCTCACCAACTCCCTAAC
The DNA here is from genome assembly GCF_002925995.2 of Terrapene triunguis. Taxonomy (NCBI): domain Eukaryota; kingdom Metazoa; phylum Chordata; order Testudines; family Emydidae; genus Terrapene; species Terrapene triunguis. Next base: position 13,179,593 of record NW_020664372.1, read on the forward strand.
AATCCTCTCCCCTCAAAAATACCCTGTTCTATACTTTTCCCACCCACATCCAACAACCCTCCAGGTTCACACCCAGACTCCTTCCCAGCAATTACTTCCTTTTCAGCTCCTCCATTACCCCTGACTTCCCCCAAGCCTTTGCATTGCTTCAGGAAATATGTTTCTGTATTGTAGTTTAAATGCATGATTACTCAAATAATGTATTAATATGCCTCATAAGGAATCTATTTGTCAAAACGAAATTACCAGAATCTTTTTTGTTGTTTGTATTGTTACAGACATACTTTCTGACAGATATTTTTCAATAAATTACCCAAATAATTGAAACTGGCATGATTATGTGTTATCGTGACAGAATTTTAAAATATTGTGCACAGAATTTTTAATTTTTGGCAAAGAATTCTCCCAGGAGTAGAAGCAGGAAGGACTGTGTAGTGGTACTGGGGCCCCACTCCAGCAGGGGGGGGGGAAGAAGCAGCCAGGGAGGCTGTGGAAACCTGCAGCTAATTAGGGTGAGGTTTGTTAGGAGCCAGATGGGAGGCAGCTGCTGGAGCAGCCCAGATATAAGGAGCTGCCCAGCAGAGCAGAGGGGGGTCTCTCCCTGACAAGCAAGGGAGGAGGATTGGCTCCCAGGGATAGCACCTGAGATAGAGCACTTCTGGGCAGGATCAGGGGAGCGGAGGGTGAGGGCTGGAGGCCCCTGCTAGAAAGGGCCAAGAAGGTGCAAGGTCCAAGGGGAAGTGGCCAGGGATGATAAACAGATAAGGGGAGAGAAGGATGGCAGAGAGGCTGCTGCTAGATGGTCTCTGGGTTGGGACCCAGAGTAGTGGGGGGGGTCTGGGTCCCCCCTTTTCCCCTTGCACTGCATCTGGCTGCCCAGAAGCATGGCCAATAAGGACTGCAACTTGCCCCTGAAGTGAGGAGCTAGATTTTGGGTTGTGGTTGGCCCCTGTGGTGGGTGCAAGCCACAGGACTGCCATGACCCCTGGAAGGGAGCTGAAAAAGAAGTAGTGGGTACTGCCGGAAGGCAGTGTCCCAAAGAGGACACCGCCGAGCAGGGGAGCAACGCGGGTCTGAAACAGCGGAGTAGAGCAGACAATGGGCAAGACACCATCTGCAGAAGGCACTCTGGAGCTGGACAGAGCTAATTCCCAGAGCAACCAGCAGGAGGCATCCGTGGTGGTGAGTCCATGCTGTTACAGACTGACAAGGACAAAGGGGAAAATATCCTTGGAGCTGTAACCCAGGGTCGGTTGAGGAACTGTTTTTATATTTGCCTATGTTTGGGAAACAAAACTGTGCTTAGAAAGACAGTCTGGTTGTGGCAGTGGATGCTTTGTAGGCTGGGGACAAGTCACTACCTTATATGCTCCATTCTGGTTTGCAAAGATACTTCTGAGAAAATTTCTAAGGTGAAGTAACCAGCTACTCCTGAAGCCGAAGGAAGTTATTGCTTCCCTGCTTGCTTGCTTGATCCTGGCTGCTTCTACTGTAGACTGCTGGCCCCTAGC
>NW_020664372.1:13186103-13248308 GCF_002925995.2 Terrapene triunguis
TCCGGCGGCTATTTAAAGGGCCCAGGGCAGTAGAGGCAGCGGGAGACCCGGCCCTTTAAATAACCCCCGGAGCCCCGCAGCTACTCCAGGGCTCCAGCAGCAGGGCTCTGGTGGTAATTTAAAGGGCCTGGGGCACCAGCCGCTGCTGGGAGCCCCAGGCCCTTTAAATTGCCACCTGGGGAAGCTGGGCCACCCCGGTACGGCGCACCAGCTCTTACCGGTATGCCGTACCGGGGTGTACCGGCTTACTTTCACCTCTGACTGGGATGGCATTTCCCATTTGAGAGTGTGTGAGTGGCTAATAGGTTAGGGAGCTGACACTCAGCTAAGCATAAGCAAGATTCCCTCGTGCTGGAGGTAGTAGGGGGTAACAAGCTGACTCTCCATCCTGTTTAGACCAAGAACCATCACACAGCATCAAGGGCTGTGGAGTGCCATTTAAAGTAGGGGGGCATAGCTTTGTCTGTCCTCCGACTGATCCTCCTCTTGCCCTCTTAGGAACCCCTCTCCTCACAACAGCCTGGGTCATGAGGCCCTATAGCCATCCCCTCTAAGTTTGAATGTGTGGCATTGAGACCTGGTTCATGGGGTTGCAGAACCACTCAGGTTTGGCTAGACTGCCCCTCTGTCATGATGGAGGGGTGGCTGGGCCAAATTTGACCAAGGCTGAGTCTCAGAGTCACATGACTCCAGGACTGGGGCTAAAAGAAAAACACCAAATATTGTGCAACTCATGACAATTTTTTTTAGAAATAATACTGCAACTTCAATGAATGTTTTGTTTGTCCCTTATAGCAGAGCAGAAGACAAATAAGAGCCTAAGGACCAGATAGGCGAGAGCAGTGATGAAGAAATTCATTTGACAAGACCTGTGGAGAATGGAAATTTGTAGACTCGAGCTCATCCTGGGAAACAAGCCATATTCTTGCTAACATCCCCTAATTTGCATGAACAGAAATGGAGAAACTATGGGTATGTCTACACTATAGCTGATACAGAGGCATAGCTATGGCACTTCCGCTGTGCCACTGTAATGCCATAGTGTAGCTGCTACCTACATCAACAGAAGGGTAGTTCTATACATGTACATAATCCATCTCCCTTAGAGAAGGGGATCAACCAGGAGTTAAATTGATCTAACTATGGTGCTCATGGTGCAAAATTATATTTACATTGCAAGTGTATAGGGAGATCCAGGTCATTTTCTCAGACCTCACTTTGGTACTTGGCTGAAGAATGGAGACAGGATAATGGGGTTAAAACCAGCTGGATGGAAAATGGAATTTACCTTCTACAGGTAATTGTGACATTTCAAAATTTGTTTTCATCCAAATTGGCATGAAAAGTCAAAAATTTTAAACATATTGCAGAACGAAAATAATAAAGTATTTGGATTTGGAAATATCAAAATAACCTATTGAAACATTTGATTCAATTATCTTGTAACAATATAATATAAGTATTACATAAAACATAAAGGTATAAAATTATATGTAAATATATATTTACCGAGAGTTAAAACTTTTATTGAACGTTTAAATGAAATGAAGTCAGAAAAAAATGAAAATATAAAGTCAAAACAAAATACTTTATTTTGATTTGGAATCTTTTCAATTTTTTTTCGCATTGAAAGTTGTCAAAATCTACCTATTCTCACAACAACAACAAAAATAGATAAAATAGCATGTTTTGAGGGAAAACTGTTCTGCTGAAAATTTTTCAATCAGCTCTATTTTTAAAATACTAGTATGGCAAGTATTTGAGATAAAATAAGGATTGAGAGTAAGGAAGAAAGAATAGTGAAAGGCCAACATTTAATAGGTTTATAGTGGAATATAATAAAACAGTAAGCATGGTAATCCCCCAGAGGAGATTCTTACAACAGCAGCAGATTGGGAATACATACTGATCCAAAAATGGATCCTAGGCCATTAAAGGAGGTCTATTTCTTCTGCAAATATCCAGCACTATTCAAACAAGTTTGGTATTTTTTTTATTCCAAAAATTGAAACAGACAGTTTACTTCTCAGGAAGACAGATTTGGAGTGAAAGATAAACCAATACATAATTTCTCAAATCTGTTTGACTGTGACCTTTACAAACAGTTGGACAGTTATGGTTTAATGAGTTATTTTTTAAAATCATCATTAGGTCTCCATTTTCTACTAAAACTGTACACTGTATTTTACTGGTTATGACTATTTAAGGATCTCAAAAAGAAAAGAAAAGAAAAGAAAAGAAAAGAAAAGAAAAGAAATTGCTCACCCTTCAAATAAGCAAAAATCAACACCAAATTTCTGAAAACAAAATAATTTAAATCCCTCCAACTAGTATCCAAGATAACAGACATTTACTGTTCTGTGATATAAAACTACTAATCTTTAAATTTTAAAACAATGTAGACACTCCGTATTAATGATTACAAGCCAAGCAGTGCACCTGTAAGCCCCATACAAACATAATTCAATAACCTTTGGAGCATCATTTTCTACACACATTGATGTAAAACATTACCCCTTCTCTAAAAAGAGAAAAAAAGAGACAAAAAAGAGAAAAAAGGTGCAAATCAGATAAGAAGAAAACTGGAAACTAAACCTAAGTTGAGAGCAGGTATCAGAACAGAGGAGCCTATTTTGCATTCATTTAAATGACTTGGCTTCAGTACGGGCACAAATAGTCCCCTCCTGGCACAAATCCTGAGTAAGTGTACCTATGGGGAACTAAGTAGAGTTGGGGGGATAGAATTCATTCTCTCAACCCATGAGGCTTCCATGCAGCCTCTCTGTGCTCAGCATGGAGAGGTCTCATTGCATCTTCCCAGGTGACCATGACGGGTTATTGCACCAAATGCTCTCTCGCTTGGACCACTGCGGAGCTGTTGGAGTATATGGAGAGATAAGGCTGTGCAGTCCCAACTGTGCTTGAGCCATAGGAATTGGGATACCTATGGGCACATTTCTTGAGGCTTGTGCAAAAAGGGCTATGATTGGGACATGCTGCAGGGCTGAGCAAAGATAAAGGAGCTGAGGGAGGTGTGCCATAAGGCGAGGGAGGCAAACCGTTGCTCTGGTGCTGCTCCTAAGACCTGCCGGTTCTATAAGGAGCTGGACACTATCCTCAGTGGTGACCCCACTTCCATCATCAAGAGCCCAGTGGATACTTCTAAGGGAATGGATGTGGCGGATAGAAGACCTAACCCGGAGGACAAAGTTATTGATGAAGAGGTTGAGTTAGATGAGGATGTTCAGCTCCCGGCGGGGTCGCCTGGTGGGACAGGCAGCCAGGAACTGTTCTCCACTTCATAGGTGTCTAGCCAGTCTCAACAGTCACTCTCCAGGGAGCAAAAAGCAGGAGATGAGATGCCGAGTAAGTGGTGGTGGCTTGTGCAATGTGGAGGTGGGTTCAGGGTATAGAAATGTGGGAGGCTGGCTGTATTTCTGTGAGGTGGACATTTCCCTGTGTAGCTAATTTGTGCCGAGATCTCATGGGAATCCTCCAGAAAGATCTCCAGGAAAGTTTTCTGGAGGTACTCGATAATCCTCTGCCGAAAGTTCAGTGGCAGAGCAGCTTTGTTCCTTCCCCCATTGAAGGAAACTTTCCTGTGCCATTTGGTAATCACTTGTGCAGAGACCAAAGCGACACATAAGCGCACAGCATAGGGAGCAGGGCAGAAGCCACGAGCATGGAGTAGAAGTACCCTCATTTCCCTGCTTACCGTTAGCAGTGAGATGTCTGCTAGAATGACCCCCATCTGTGGAAAAGTGTGGGAGAATTTTAGAATTTTTTTCCATAGAATGCTGTACCATGACCCTTGCAGAGAATGTATGCTCTTTTCCCCATGTGGAGCGCCCCCACCTTCCCCACCAACACTCACCATGCTTTGAGTGTTCGCAGAGATGTGTGCCTGGTTAGGGTCAGTGAGAAAGTGATTGCAATGTTGCAAAAGGTGTATTTAACTGAAATGTTACAATGCTGGGTGTGAATTTAACGATCCCGCTTCTGTGCATTGTCCCCTGAGCTTCACCAGATGTGGCCTTCAGGAACACCCCAAGCACCCTTTCCAAGCGTCTCTGCCAGATAAGAAAGCGCCCAAGATGCAGCAAAGAAGACATGTTCCGGGAAGTACGGCTGTGCTCCAAGGCAGAAAAAAGGGGAACATAGGAGTGATGAGAAGCCAAATGGCAGGACAGAAAAGAGAATCATGCATTTGTTAAGGATCCAACTGAGAGGATGCTGCAGTCCTTAACAGGGCCGCCGAGAGCGGGTTCGGGCCCTGGTGAAAAAAATTTTTCGGGCCCCCCAGCAAGGGCAGACCGGCTAAACAGGGCCAACAAGAGGTGGGGGGAAGCCTGGAAAGCCTTCCGGACCGCCGGGCCCCTGTAATTTGTACCAGCTTCCCCCCCCTCTCGTCGGCCCTGGTCCTTAATAGTGCTGCAGACTGAGCAGATCTGTGCTCGCCCTCCACTGCAGCACATTCAGAACTCTTTTCCATGTACCCCCCAAAAACTCCTCCCACAAAGCCCTTTCTATTTTCTGGGACTTCTCAGATTCCCCTTCACTCCACCCCCTCAGAAAACATTCACAATGATAGCTGGGCCTACACACAGTTGTGAAAGTCTGTCCTTCCCTCGTTCCTCCTTTCCCAGCAGGCATCTGTGTGTTTGTGGGTGCCGTTTCTTGTTCAATAAAAGCAACGTTTTTTAAATGGTGAATCACTTATTTTTTTTCCTACAAATTCAGCTTGCAGGCACTACAAATACATGCACAGGCATGGTAATCATACTCTCACAGGAATATAAGGCCCAAAATGACACCATTGTGTCCTAGGAAAACTAACACTGGTGACAAAGGTATACATTACTGGTGCTCATTGTCAAAGTGCTGCCTCAAAGCCTCACTGACTCTAATTGCCACCCTCTGGGCTCCTCTGACAGTGCTGGTATCTGGCTGCTCAAAATCAGCAGCCAAGCGGTTTGCCTCAGCACTCCACCCCGAGCAAACCTTTCACCCTTAGCTTCAAAGAGATTATGCAACATACAGCACGCAGCTATGGCCATGGGAATATTATCCTCATTAAGGTCTAGTCAGCCATAAGGCATTGCCAGTGCGTCTTTAATCTGCCAAAGGCACAATCAACTGTCATCCAGCACCTACTCAGCCTGTTGTTGAACTGCTCCTTACTGCTATCCAGGTGTCCCGTGTACGGTTTCATGAGCCTTGACTGTAAGGGGTACGCTGGGTCTCCCAGGATCACTATGGCATTTCAACATCCCCCTCTGTAATCTTCTGGTTTGGAAAGAAAGTCACCACTTGCAGCTTCCTGTACAGGCCAGTGTTCCTGAAGATGCGTGTGTCCTGCACCTTCCCAGACCACCCCACGTTGATGTCAATGAAATGCCCTCGGTGATTCACAAGGAGAAGTACCCCTTCCTATTGATGTACTTTGTTGCAAGGTGGTCTGGTGCCAAATTTGGAATATGTGTGCCATCTATGGCCCCTCCACAGTTAGGGAACCCCATTTCTGCAAAGCCGTCCACTGTTTCATGCACATTTCCCAGAGTTACAGTCCTTCATAGCAGGATGTAATTTATTGCCTGCACACTTGCATTAACACAGCCCCAATGGTCGACATCCCGACTGCAAATTGATTCGAGACTGACCATTAGCAGTCTGGAGTCGTCACCTTCCACACAATGATTGCCACATGCTTCTCTACCAAGAGGGCAACTCTCATTATGGTGTCCTTTTGCCACAGGTCTGGGGCGAGCGCCACACTCAGTTCCAGGAAAGTGGCTTTACACATCCGAAAGTTCTGTAGCCACTGGTCTTCATCCCAAACCTGCATGACAATACAATCCCACCATTCAGTGCTTGTTTCCCAAGCCCCAAAGTGACGGTCTATGCTATGCAGCTGCTCTGTGAATGCCAAAAGCAATCTAAAGTTGCTCCTATCCATGTCATGCAGAATGTTGGGTGCCTGCAAGTCTTCTTCAGTTAGGAACTTGACGATTAACTGCACTGCCATCAAGCCGGAAGCCCATGGAGTGCTGGGACACAAAGCAATGCATCACAGGAAATTTAGCCAGGTTCCAAGATGCGCCACAATCCGCTCCACCTTCCCACAACACCTAGAAACGGGTGTCGAACTGGACTGTCAGATAGGTACCCACAGTGCAATGCTCACACTGTTGATGATGGTGCCCCCAATGTGTACACGATCTGCCGACAGAGGGAGCAAGTGTGAACACTGAGATTCTGATTTTTGTTATGTCGACTTTCGGGTGTTGACATCACTTTTGTCGACAAAAATTGGTAGTGTAGACATGGCCGTAGGCAATATTGCTATGGGCATCCACTCCATTGCACACAGGGGACAGAAAGACCATCTTTAATGGTTTCTCTTCTAGCACTTCAACTCCAGGTAGTCCTACTCCATCATTAGATGCTGCAGAGGGTATTGTTTTGGCCCTCCAAACCATGATGCATTCAATAAGCCACAAAGGCAGATGAAGAGCCAGTAGCTGTTTCTTGGTGGAACTCTTTCCGGACACAAGTTCTCATCAGTTTTCAAATCTTGGCTTCAGAGACCTTTGCTTGTCAGGTTCTGCTTCGTGGACATATCAAATGGTCTTTTGCAATGGGTTTCTCATACTGGCATCACAAAATTATTATGTTGCTTTTTTTTAATCAGATGCTATGCATTTACACACCTGTCTAATTTACAGCACATTGCCTGATATATTGTAATTAACATTTTGGAATACAATGAATATGAAAGTGATGAAGATAAAGATAAATAATTATTTATCCTGTATAGTCACTTTCAGTCAGAGGGCCACTACCACTAGAAAAAAATCTAATTATTATTAAACCCATACTTTCAAAGAAACATCACAAATTCTCCATGATGTTAAGTGCCTCTTCCCTTTTGAACTATCAGAGTGCTCGGCTGAGGAAAATTGGTGAAGATTTCATTTAAACTGACACATATTTTCAAAAAAGAATGTTATTGCAGAAAGAATGTATGTCTTATCCACTTTGCCTTTCCTTTTTTCTTTAAATCTAGGTTTGATTGAGGCTTGACTTTACATTTCATAAATCTGCCAAAGAGTAATTTATTTTCTGCTTATATCAAGTGATCATTATCAAAAGCACAGAGAAAAAAAATATCTATGTTCAGCAACGTAATACATTTCTCAGTGCTGAGCTAGAGCCAGGGATTGGCTTGATAAAAGCATTTTGAATTGGCATTAGTTGTTTCCAGTTGTTCTGTGTCATTGTGCTTTTATCATTTCACTAGTAACTTATCTATTTTTCATACTTACTAACTCCATTTAACTGTCGAAAAGCTGCAAAACTTTTGGTTAAAAATGAAGCCAAGGGTTTTCTAAATCATCTATTAAAAACCGAAAACTAGAGGATACTATCGCCTAGTAAGCTGGCAGGAACAGCAAGAAATGAAAAATTAAGCCATTTATTCAAAATAAGGGATTTTCTTTACCGAGTTGAATCAAAGCATGTGTTTTAGGAAATACTTAGAAAATGATGGAGAGCTTAAACTGCTTTCTTTCGATTGAGATGAAGGACATGAACAAAAACAAACCAAGAAAGAGCTCTTCTGTACACTAATAATCCATGGTGTATAGAGGGAGTATAGTTGGTTGGTTGGTTGGTTTTTTAGTAAAGTTAATCATTTAGAAGAATCCTATAGGAATGGATAGATTAAATTAGGCAAGAGCAGCATTTGAAAAAGCAATATAATAAATGTAAGTATTTTGTTTTAGGGAATCTTTATTAATACTTCACCAGTACATTTTTGTTCCCAGATAGGGCTATCAAATGATCTTTTCCTCCCTATCCTTGCTATCATACTTCTTTTACGATAGAGTGATGGTTTGCTAAATTTTGCTAAATATTTGCTAAAGTATAAGCATGCTAGGAGCAAAACTCTGCCTTCAGCTGCACCCATGCAACACCACTGACTTCCTCGAGAGTTTGTCATGTGTCACCAAGAGTACAACTGATTTTTTTATTCTGTTGTATGTGTTAGTCTGTTGAACAAGCTGTAGCATTCTACACCGCTGAGACAAATTAAAATAGATTAGCTGTTTCAAAAACTTGGTGCCGAGTGTGAATTTATAAAGGGTACTCTTCCTTTCTGAGAGCACAATCTACAGCTGCTGATTTTGTGTCTGTGTATTTGAACCTGCATTGGAATTGAAAGCGCAAGTCTGGTGCTTGGGCTTCTAATTACCTGACTGCAAGTTCATTTTATCTGATGTAATTTGCACCTCCTGCAAAAAGAGGCCTTACTCCGTTTGAGAATTTAACCCTAATGTTGAAAATAATATTTTAAACATTAAGAGGAGAAAATCATACCTGGTGTAAGTTACACCAGTGATTCATATGGGCCAATACATTTTACAAAGTAGAAAAGATTCCTCTCATTGTTACATGATCATTCTGATATACTGTCACTTTTGATAGCAATTTAATTTTGTCACTGCATTGTTGGGTCGGAGGAGGGTCACTTTTGAAATAAAATGTACAGGTCCAAACAAGAGAGTTCAAGTCTGTGTGTAGATCCATATTTAGAAACGGCATTTTTCAGTTCAACTTTTGAGACTAAATCATAGCAAAGTTTTGAGTTAAAAAAATTGTTTTGGAAGCTGTACTCATGAGATTTCAACCGCAGATGGACGGGGTCTCATTAGACCAATGTCTATGTCAGGGGTCAGCAACGTTTGGCATGCGGCTCGCCAGGGTAAGCACCCTAGCAGGCCGGGCCAGTTTATTTACCTGCTGACGCGGCAGGTTTGGCCGATCGCGGCCCCCACTCGCCGCAGTTCGCCGTCCTGGGCCAATGGGGGCGGCGGGAAACCGCGGCCAGCACATCCCTCGGCCCGCGCCGCTTCCCGCCGCCCCCATTGGCCTGGGACGGTGAACCGCGGCAAGTGGGGGCCGCAATCGGCCGAACCTGCCACGTCAGCAGGTAAATAAACTGGCCCGGCCCGCTAGGGTGCTTACCCTGGCGAGCCGCGTGCCGAACGTTGCCTACCCCTGGTCTATGTTATCCCAAAATCTTGTGAGAAACCTTGTTCTGAGAGCTCATCCTCATATGAAACTAATTGGAAAATATGCTGTCACAGCATTGGGTTTCCTATTATGTGGTCTCAGATACCTGCTTTCACCACCAAGTTTCTCACTTGGACATTTTGTCTTGGGGCACCTCTCTTCCTTCTCCCTTGTTATAAGGACACTGTTCCTGGGTGCAGGGATACCCTGATAGGTATGGTAGGTGTTCTTTGAAGGCTTCTGCGGAAACCTCCATTCACCAGATCTTCACTCCAGACTGAATTAAGGAACCTGTAATTTATTATTTACAATTGAAACCCATCAATGAACTCCAGAACTGATCATCTGAAGTGCCCACTCTCCTTTACAAGCCCTGGAAAGTTTTATTTGATACCCCCTTTCAGAGTTCCGTTTTTCATAAATCACCAGTGTTCTCCCATTCTGATCTCACAGCCACCTTATTAGCAGCCCAGACTTCTGTCATCTCTGATGGACTAGCCTCTGGAGTGTGGAGAGACCTTACTTGGCAACTTCATCCAGCCCTGACACAACCACGTCCAGCTGGCAAGTCACCACCCTCTTTTCAAACTAACATTCTGACGTGGTTCCTAACACCACAATGGGCCCTCACAGAGTCTTTCAGTTTCAAGCTGCTATCTCATTTCCACCAACTTGTTTAATATTCTACACACCTAAGGTAACATAAACATATATCCTAATGTTTTCCACATACTCCCCTCTTGAAGAAAACTTGCCATTTTGGGCTTTCAGGCCCAAATCCAAAATTTTAAGAGCAGTCAGCCCTTCTAGACAGGGTATCTAGTACCTTACCCATAACTCTATAGGCAGAACAGCTCAAAAGAACATGTTTCCCGGTATCTGCCTTATGAATGGCGAGGTGCATGAGGCTAGGTTTATCAGAGAAAATAGACATGGGTGCATACAGCACTGTCCTCATTGTGGCCTGTTGTTCAGTGGTCTGCCTGTCCGATAAATTAACTATCTGCATCTCTGGACAGATTTAACTCCTACAAATCCAGTCCACTAAAGGATCCTCCCCGCCCCTCATCCAACTGACTACATAACATCAGAACCAAGTTAGGGAAATAACAGGTTAACAAGATTTAGATAAATTAGATGTATTCAAGCCAGCAGAGCCTGACAAAACTTACCCTAAGCAATCTTGGAACCATTAGCAATTATTTTTGAGAACTTGTGGAGGACTGGTGAGGTCCCAGAGGAGAAGGCTAACATAGTAACTATCTTTAGAAAAAGGAACAAATAAGACCCATGGAATTATAGACCAGTCACCCTTATCTTTGATTCCTGGAAAGATATTGGAACAAATTATGAAACAAACAATCAATTTGTAAGCACCTAGAGCAGGGGTGGGCAAACTTTTTGGCCCAAGGGCCACATCTGGGTATGGAAATTGTATGGCGGGCCATGAATGCTCATGGAATTGGGGGTTGCGGTGTGGGAGGGGGTGAGGGCTCCGGCTGGGGGTGCGGGTTCTGGGGTGGGGCCAGAATTGGGGAATTCAGACTGTGGGAGGGAGCTCCAGGTTGGCGCAGAGGGTTGGGGTTCGGGGAGTGGGGGGGAAGGACTCAGGCTGGGGGTGCGAGCTCTTGGGTTGGGCTAGGGATGAGCAACAAAAATGCTAAAATGTTTGGAAAATCTCACCTATGAGGAAAGGTAGTTAAAAATGCTGGGTATGTTTATTCTTGAGAAAGAAATCTGCAATCATAATTTATTATTTACAATTAAAACCTATCAATATACTCTGGCATTGATCATCTGGAAGTGCCCATTGCCCTTTTTAAACCCAGGAGAATTTTATTTCATATCCCAGGTCAGGCTTCCTTGACAGAAACCACAGAATCCAATGTTCTCCCAGTCTAGTCTTTCTCCTCCCCACACACACACCTTGGAAGCCCAAGCCTTTATCATCCCTGATGGAACAGTTGATGGAGTCTGTTGAGACTTTTCTTGGCAATGTCAGCAAGCCCAGACCAAACTGCCTCCACATGGCAAGTCTCCACACTCCCCTCCAGTGGTCCTCCTACAATTGCTGACTTTCATACTAACATGTCAGGGTGGCTTCCTAGCCACCTAATCAGCCCTCAGAGTCCTTAGATTTCAAACCTCTATCTCACTTCCACCCGGTTATTTTCTCCCCCGCATACTTCATTCCTAAAATAATATAAATGCAACACATACCCTAACATTCTCCACATATGTCTTTTACAGTTTGAGATCCCACTTTGAACCAAACGAATTGGGGTGGGCTCACACCCAGCAATTAAATAACAAGACCTTTAAAAAATGTGTTTGCTGGGGTTTGAATTTGAGATTCTATATGTGTGCCATCACCATTTCAAACTTGAGTGAATGTTTATTTAAAGTAAGTAAATAAATAAATAAAATAAAATAATTAAAGAAGACCACCCCCACAGGCATTTAGGGGCGACTTGTAGAACCGCTTTATCCAACAAATTGCTGTTGATTTAAATGGATGTCCCAAGTCTAGTATTGTAAATTCAGGTCATTAGGGTCTTGTTCAGGCAATAGTAGGCAGAAATAATAGAATTATGTTGTCTGATTACCTGAGTCTGTGTGTGCAGATGTCACCTGTCATATCTATTTGCCTGTAATATGTCATGCACACCTATGGGGCTATAGACATAATAATTAAAATACTGCAGATTCAGAGATCCATGTGTTGCTTTCATCAGTGTGACAGTCACTTTCTGCTTGACTGCTCAGATTTCCATTAGTATCTAGCATCTATTCGAAGACTCTATACTTTGGGAGCTCATTGTAAAAGCAGCCCTCTCTTTTGATATTTGAGAAGTTGCACCTATCACCCAAGCAGACAGGGAGGTCATTTTTAAAGGCTGTTTGTACCAGGTCAGAGTGCAAAAAAATGTAGGAGTCAGAGGAATGAATTGTTTTTGAAATCTTAAAATAGCAAGCTCTGAAGGTAAATGGTGAATGCATCAAAAATCCCTAGAGTGCCTTAAGTGATTTTCCTTCTGTAGTGCTGTGAACCCTCTCTCCAAACTTTTTGACATGCTAACAAGTGAAATAAATAAGTCGAAAGAGAAGGCAGATGGCTCTGAGGATATCTGTTCTAAAAAATTAGCATCAAGGAGGTGGCACAAAGCAGAACTTAGAAAATACATCTCCAGAATCTCTCCTATGTGTTTTCCACATTTTCACTGTCTATTGGAAGGTTAGCCTCATTAAACTTCAAATATAATTGCAGAAGACAAAATAAAGATTTGTTTAGGAATGGGGATCAGGAAGCTCTTCAATATGTTAAATCACTTCTACTAATTTTATACTAACACCTAGACTGTCAATATCTTATGGGCTGGGTGGTTGTGGCACTGCATTGAGGCTGGCAGTTGATATTATACATAAAGTACAATAGATTATGATTAATATATTTTAATATACTGTATGAAGCCCATTATGTTTATGTACAAGTATTATCTCCCCAAGCACATAAGCAGCAAACTGTTCTGTCATAATTGTACAATCCTTATCATAATTCTATGAATGGAGGAAAATATGCCAGTACAAGGTAATTTGCTGCTAGAGGTTAAAATAGGTTAACGTGCCTTGATTAAAACAATGAAAAGATATTAAAGTACTTAATTGCTGGATGAGGGAGTGGCCAATCTCATGGAATTATAGGTCAAAAGGTTTACAAAACCTCTTTTGGGGGTTTGCAGCGCACACAAAACTAGTTTGAACTTTTTATTGTAGTCATTTAAACTGTTTTCTTGCAGAGGTGAGTTAATTTTAAATAGCAGATATATTTCTAAATGAATGGAAATCTTTTCTAGACACTGTGTATAGAAGAATCTTCAAACACAGAAGTGTATGCCCCCCTTATATGATATACACACACAGTGGGCAAAATCCTGGATCTACTGAAGTGAATGGGAGTTTTGACATTCATTTCAATAGGGTCATGATTTCATCCCTGTATTCTACATATTAGAAATTTCCTCTTTCTCCTCCTTCTTCCTGTGTGTCTCAGGATTTGTTTTCCATTCTGCCTATTTTCACCCTGTTTTTCCCCACTTCACTGGACTTGTTTTGCCACTTCCAATCTTTTTTCATAATATTTGAATCCAACCTTTGAACCAGTGATGTTCAGATGAGTTTGAAATTAAGCAATAATGTGCTAGATCCACAAAGGGAATATAGGCCATGTCTACACTTTAGTCAATGCAAGGTATGTCAGCATAAAGCTGCCAGAGTTAGTATAACACTTGCTCATGTGCATACTTTGCTTCTTTCATCAATGCTGCTCATATTCATCAGGAATGCTTGTGTCGCTGAACAGTACAGTGCACAGTAGGGAGGGATCACAGTGTGAAATCCACCATCTTCCAGTACACTGTCTTTTGGGAAATTTTGGCAATGCACAGTGAGGCAGAAATGAGTTGAACAGGGGAGCCTAGGAGCAAGGGATCAACTTCCCAGCATGTAACTGTCTCCATCCCATAATGACCTTTATATTCCATATTTTTAACACATATTTTTTTAAATTCCACAAACCCACATGGCCCTCCTTGCTGTCTGCCATCTCTGACACAGGCATGGAGACTGCAAAGCTCTGCACTATTTTCATAAGCAGTGCAAGCACAGATGCATGACAGAACAAGGAGTAATGGTCTCAAGTTGCAGTGGGGGAGGTTTAGGTTGGATATTAGGAAAAACTTTTTCACTAGGAAGGTGGTGAAGCACTGGAATGGGTTATCTAGGGAGGTGGTGGAATCTCCTTCCTTAGAGATTTTTAAGGTCAGTCTTGACAAAGCCCTGGCTGGTATGATTTAGTTGGGAATTGGTCCTGCTTTGAGCAGGGGGTTGGACTAGATGACCTGAGGTCCCTTCCAACCCTGATATTCTATGATTCTATGATCCTCCACTATTTTCGGAAATGTAAGAAGGACCAAATCAGCAGGGACCCTGACAATTTCTAGGAAGACAAATTGCTGTGGAACATAGCAAGAACCAATTCAAGGTTGTGTTCACAGAGCATCTGCAGATGGTAGAGCACTACATCTGGCCCCAAGAGATGAGCAATAACTGGTGGGATCATGATATAATGCAAGTTTGGGATGCCGAGCAGTGGCTGCAGAACATTTGGATATGCAAGGCTACATTTCTGGATCTATATGCTGAACTCGCCCTAGCCCTCCAGCCCAGGGACACCAGAATGACATCTGCACTGACATTGGATAAGCAAGTAGTGATCACTCCTATGGAAAGATGCAATTCTGGATTGCTACTGATCAATGCGATATCATTTTGGAGTTGGAAAATCCACTGCGGGTGCAGTTGTTGGGCAAATGTGCAGGGCCATTAATTGTCTTCTGCTACACAGAACTGTGACTCTTGGCAATGTGCAGGACATAGCAGAGGGATTTGCAGCTATGGAGTTCCCAAACTGCAATGGAGCAATAGATTCAATAGTTATATGCATATCTATATTTGGATACCACATCACCTTGTCACTCAGTGCATCAACATATAGGGCTACTTTTCTATGGTTGTG
The DNA here is from genome assembly GCF_002925995.2 of Terrapene triunguis. NCBI lineage: Eukaryota > Metazoa > Chordata > Testudines > Emydidae > Terrapene > Terrapene triunguis. The sequence continues at coordinate 13,200,754 of NW_020664372.1, forward strand.
CAAGCTTTGGTGGATCACTGGGGATGCTTCACCGACAACAATGTTGGCTAGTCAGGGAAGGTGCATGATGCTCACATCTTTAAGAACACAAGACTATTCAGAAAGCTACAAGCAGGGACTTTCTTTCCTGATCGATGGATTACCATTGTTGATGTTGAAATGACAATAGTGATCCTGAGGGACCCAGCCTTTCTATGCTATCCTGGATCATTAAGCTGTACATCAGTCACCTTGACAGCACCAAGCAAAAATTCAACTACCACCTCAGAGATGCAGAATGATAGCTGAATGCCTGTTTGGTAGATTGTAAGGACTCTGGTGTTGTTTACTCACAAGATTGGATCTCAGTGAAAAAAAATCCCATTGGTTATAGCTGCCTGTCTTGTCTTGCATAATATCTGCAAAAGCAAAGATGGAAAAGTTGTGCTTGGGTGGAGGGCAGAGATGGAGCAGCTGTCTGCTGACCTTGAACAGCCTGACACAAGGGCTATTAGAAGAGCTGACCCTGGAGCAAGGCTGCTCAGGGAGGCTTTGAAAGAGCACTTTAACTCTGAGACACAGTAATGTGTTGTCGTGTACTGTGCTCTACCTGACTGTGCTGTTTTGAGGCCTGTTAGGAATTGTGTGGGACTTGTTGTACATATATGACTATAACACCATCAGTGCATCTATTAATTTTGCAATGCTTGCTGTACATCTATGATTATTACACTGTTTGTCTCTGATCCTATGACTTGTGTTAGACTGCACAGTAACAAGTGGGTGCGTTCAGAACTGCTAGGCATTCTGCAGCATATGTTGTGAAGTAATAAAGATGAAATATTTTCCAAATAATAGTATTTTATTCAGTAAGAAAATCAGTGCAAAGAAAAATCCTGTGGGATTTTAAAAAAATACATTAAAATTTTAATAAATTAATGGAAGGGAACTTGCAGCTCTTTGTAAAATTGACAGGTCTTCTGCTTGGCACCACATTGCCTGTTAGCCTTCCTGGCCTTCTTATATGTCTGAATTCCTTCACTTTTCTGCAACACTACTGCTGGCCCCTGTCATACCCCTTCTCCTGCATTCCCCGTGCAATCTGCTTATAGATGTCCATGTTTCTACAGTTGGTCTATAGCTGAGCATGAACAGCCTCTTCTTCCCACAGGCCCAGGAGATCCAATATCTCCTGTCTGCACTAAATTGGAGAGCATCGGGAACATGTAAATGGCATGGTCAGCTGGGCAGTTGCATGCAACAATGGAGAGTTGCTAGGTGTGTTTACCAAGGAAAAGGCATTTCAAAAATTAATGGGGCCTTAAGTGGGGGAGGGGGACATCTGGAGTCCGTGACTACTGGACAATGGCATTCACACTTGTGATCAGAGTGGCCAGTGTCATGCAGTGGGACAACTGATGGAGGACCGTTAGGGTCAACATAAGTAATGCATTATTTACACTCCTACTGTGTCAACATCAGTATATGAACGATGTCTCAATACCAGTCAGGGAGGTGGTGTCACTGTAACAAGGCACTTACATTGATGGGAGACAAATTTAAGCATAGATACATGAACAACTAGATTGACATAAGGTGGTTATGTAGCTCTAATTTTGTAGTGTAGACCGGGCCTTAGACACAGCATTATATCATCGAGCATGTAGATGTCCTGCTGCCTAATGGAATCCACAGCCTTGAGTTAGATGTTCAGATTCCCTATACAAAGCATGGGGAAAGTCAAGTGCTTAATAATGGGATCCATAAAAGCCAGCACACTGAGGTCTGGAAAACATGGCTTATAGGGAGAGACTTAAGAAGCTCAATCAATTTAATTCTTCCAATAGAGGGCTAAGAGATTTCCTGATCAGAACCTACAAGTACAAATACGATTTCTGACATTATTAATTATTGTTATCTAGCAGAAAAATGTCATAACAAGATCCAGTGGCTGGAAGGCAACACTAGACTAATTCAAATTAGAAATAAAGTACAAGTTATTTCAACAGCCTTTAGCAACACAAGCATTACCTTCCAGGCCTCCACAGGCCCCGTTATCTCTTTACAGGTATACGCACACTACTGCCCCCAAGTTCTCTGAGAATTCCCAGATCCTTTGATACCAAAGGTTCAGTACACCACTGTATCCTAGATACACCATAGAACTCAGCTCTATTACACACTTACACTTGCTTTCTCTACAAACAAATCTAAGTTTAGTTACAAAGCACACATATTCAAATGATAGCAAGCAGAAATATTGGAAACAAAGTATTATATATGATTTTATTTTATAACACACATACTAGAGCCTAGATTTAACTGAGATTACGTTGTCATGTCATTTAGAACAAAAGCTCACCCAAAATCTCCCCATAGTATTAGAGGCCAGCTTGGCTGTGATATTCTGTTTATGAGACAAAGCATACTGTCCTCTTGTCTCTTCAGCACCTAAATTCTCACCACGAACACCTGCTAGGTGATAAAGTTTCTGCCATTGGTCATGTGTATTATGCCTCAGTGTAGGTGCCTGGATGTTCATCTCACACCTAAGTCTGCAGCAGAATCCTAAAACCAAATGAAACTAGGCATTGCTATGCCTATTTCACCTTCAGGGCCTGATGTGGTAGGCATTGTCAAAGCACGCATAAACTCCACACCACACGGCTGGCGAGACGGGGGAGGAGGAACAGCAGCCATCTTTATCTGGCCACGTTAGGAAACTCACCCATGATGTGGAAGACCACATTCAATTTCCCCTTCTGACTGTTGAGGTTAAAGAATTTGAAGATGGGTTTCTCACTTCTCAAGTGAGTGTCCTAACCACTGAACTATAGACCCATTCTCACTCTCTTTGGTCAAAAGAATATTTAGTTATTTATACACACTAGAACAGCTTCAACAGGAGAGACTGAGAGATTAACCTCAGAAGATTGCATAGGCTAGTATAACATGCACTCACATGAAATCTGGGGAACCCATCCTCAAATCCCTTCTCATGAGCAGTGGGATGAGAGTGGGGGGAGTGAATCAAGATCTCCTACATGCAAGGTTAGTTCTCTAATCACTATAAGGGCTATGAGGGAGGCAACCTCTTTCTTCTCCTCCACCTCCTGGCTGTGTTTGTTTTGTTTTGTTTTTTGTTTTTGTTTTTGGAGTTAGGCTTCCACCACCTCCATTTTTGTAAGAAATGGCTTTGGTACCCAAATCCAGGAGAAGGTTCCTAGCTGTGAATCCCAAGTGGAGATAGGCGCCTATGTCCCGGTGAAAGATGGGGCTTAGGACATGCACCTCTCCGTCGCATCTGCTATTGGCTGGTTTAGGCAGCTCCTCACCTAGCATGCTGGATCCTCTTCTTAGGCATCTCTCTCTTCCCATGCATTGTATGCAGATTTTAGGCACTCAGTCTCAGAGTTTGTGGTGTATACTAGGTGGCTAGACACGTAAAATAGAAAAGTTGAGGTCAAGTTGTCTTTCACTTTGTTCAATATATATTTGGTTCAATATGGCCTTCCTAAAATGCAAGGAGAGAAGTATGTGTATGCTGATTACATCTGTATTGCTGATATTGAAAACAGCTTCCACAGGATTGAAGGGCATCTCAGCCAAGAGATGGATACATTCATTATTTACTTCCAGTAATGGAGACTGGCAATTACTTTCCATCTAAACAATCATTTTGGCAAACAACCCATCTTGATCCATGTCCAAAGACTGCTAGTGCCATTCCATCCAGTTATCACATATTGGGAGTAAAACTTGACTGTAGCCTGACATATTGGTCTTACCTGGAACATATGAAAATGAAGATCTTTTACTATACCACCTAGATATGAAAACTATTTTGAAATCTCCTGGGGAGCAGACCCTTCAGTCCTTCCTACATTAGTATTGGTCCTGGTGTTTGCTACAGCTGATATTGCTCTGCAGTCTGCAGGCAGAGATGCCACACACAGCCTGTCGACACAATTGAATTTGGCCACTGGTATTATTAATGGCTACTAGAATTATGTACCAGTCTCCAATCTTCCTGGGCTGATTATGCGCAAGTCTCCATAGCTCTGTCAGATCTTTGACAAGATGCCATGACTGTTAAGTCTGCATGGAGAGCTTTGACACATGAAACCACTATTAGATTTCGGGTTGACAGATAGGAAATAACATGCAAATGTTAACTTAATAGTCTGCTTATATTCAAGTGAGAAATCCTGCACCTGCAGTCTGGAGCGCATCACCTTTGCTATAGCAACTCACACACTCTTGGACATAAGTGCTACTGTCTCTTTACCATACATGGATGATCAGCAATTCCAGGGAGTGAAAATTACGTCTTTACAGAGTGGAAGCACTGGTGGGAATGAGAGTCTAACACACTAAATAAATTCAGGAGTCCATTGCTGCACCTGCCTCCTTTTCTACTTTATTACAGATCCTGGACCAGGCTCAACAGATTACTCTCCAGCTCATCTGGAATAGCTGCAGCTATGCACTGCCTTTGCCTTGGTTTCCTGTGGCTCTGACTTTTGGGCAATGTTGCAGACAATAACTCATGTGGTGGAAGAGGGCCCAAAAGGGCATTTACAATGCCTCGCCTCCCATGATACAGAGGCCATCCTCTGATTACAGAAAATGGCCATTGAGCTATGTAATCATAACTATTAAATGCAATATTTAATACCTTGGATTAATTATAGACTAATTCTTTCACTTATAGCCTGTACACAGGATTACAGTTACAAATAATTTTAATATATGGAATGTTTGGCATGCCTGTATTATTCTGATAAGATTATTTGGGACAAGACTGATATGATGCTAAATTTCTTAAATGATCTGGATTCAATTAACTTTAACTCAAACTAATTAATGGATTTAATTGTAAATTCTCAGAAATTCATTTTGGATTCAGTTGGAATGGGGTGGAAATTTGGGGAGCATATGCTGTATTTTATAAATGCAGAGGCTGAATCCCTGTTTAAATGTAAAATGAAACTCATCCCTTAACTGAAGAGACCTAAATGTCTACATTATTAACATTTTGGTATGGATCATACCATCAGTTAAAAAAAAAAGTCTCCTGTGTTTTTCTCCCTTTCTTTTTATCCTTTAATTATTCATTCATTACCCTTTATCTTTCTTTGTACTGTGTGTCTTAGTCTGTATTTTCTTCTGTATTTTCAATGTTTTCCTTGGTTCTTAGATAACTTTTTCTCAAAGACTGTAATTCTGCCATCTCTCCTAAGATTGTAAGGCAAGTACCTCTTTTTGTTCTGTGTTTATACAGTGCTTAGCACAATAGAGTTCTGGTCCAAGATCAGCCTTCTAGGTAGAACTGAGCAAATAATTGATTTTTCAGTTCAGTGGATGGGGGAAAAAAGCTCATTTTGTTTCAACTGAAAATAGATTTTGTTTTGTTGTTTCTTACCAAAACTTTTTTAAATTTTTGTTTGTTTGTTGTCAAAATGTTTTGTTTGACCTAAAATGCAATCCAAAGCAACTTTTTGTTTGTTTTATTTCATTTTGGGATTTTTTTACACCCTCCACCCACTTTTTTGTTAAGTAAACTGAACTACATTTACAAACAAAATGTTTCAAAATGACCTGAATTCACAAATAGTTTCAGTTGAACTCAAACTTCATTTTTAGGTGAATGAATTATTCATCTGAAATATTTCTCCCAGCTCTACTCTTAGGCTTTACCAAAATACAAATAATAAATAATAATACTTTCTCTTACACTCAGCTTTTTAGCTTCTTTACCTCTAAACCCAAGGGATACTAAGAATCAGTCATTTCTGCCTGACAGCTTCAAAGCCCCAGGAACTGGAAGACAGGCTGGTCTCGGGGCTGAACGGAACAGAAATAATTGGCACTATCCTAAAAGACAGAAAGAGTTAGTGAAGGACCAACAATGCGACTACACTCTCTCATTAAACATCTGGTTGTGTGGCTTAGCACAGAATGATTAGTCCATTTTAATGGTCTGTTTTTTAAAAAAATCTGGGATGGTTAAAGCCATCCTGTGTGAGTCTCTCTGTTGAAAATTCAATGAGTGAAGCCTCAAGAAAGAATTCTTGTTGTGTCACATGCCCTATTTATTTGAGTTTATCAAAAAGGACTGTTTGCTGTTGCTGTGACCTAGGGCATGGATTATTGGACCCATGTTACTCTCACCCTGGCTCCAGTTCCTTCCCATTGTCTATAGACTCTATTGGGTCTTCTTCTGCAAAGCAGCTTCTCCAGACTCTCCTGGTCCTCTGTCCACCTTTTGGGTTGCTCATTTTTCTGCTTGCCATCCTTAGATCTAAATTCTGAATCTGGCCCTCATCATCATATCATCTGACAGCACCCCAAGAAAGACAAGTTTCCTGTTAGCAAGAAGAAGGTTAAAGATTTGTGGGTTTTTTTGTCTAGTGTCATTGGAAATCGATCTCCCTGGTCTCCCTCACAGCTCCAGCTTCTCACCATTGCTTGCTTGCATCTGCTGCTGCTCTGGTTGCTGTTGCCATTCCTCCCCATCCACTACTCCTCTCCAAATCTTTCTAGCTCTTTCCCACTACTCCTGATTCTTCCCTGTCTACTTCTCCTGTTCCTATTCTTTTCCTCTGCTCCCGATCACCTCCCTACTTTTCCTTTCTTTAGTCCTTACCGCCTCCTTTCTGCAGCTCACACTTACTTTCCCATTCCCTCAACTGCCTCCAAACACTTACTAAACCACCAGGTGTGATGGGGTTAAATAGATAAGTCTATTTGTCTAGAATAGGTTCTTCATCTTTGTATGAGATCTTTCAGTAAAGATCTACAATGTAGGTGCTGTTTTTATGATCGTCAAAAACATAGGACTAACAACAACAAAAAAGCTTTCAAGCAGCTTTTCTCTAAGATGCCTCCCCAGAGTTGTTGAAATTTGTAGTTCATTCAGCTCCTGGTCAGAGGTTTCATGAAGGTAAGAATTCTCTAAATCTCTATTTTGTGTTCTTTTACCTTGTACTATAAAGCCAGCCTTGGCTCAGTCAAATGCTTCTTTTCCTCTGACTGAACCACATTGCTATCTTTCTTCTGTGTGAGGCCTCTCCTTAATATTTTCCCCAAATCATTATGACAGCGAGATTTCACTTCTCATGTCCATTCAATTTCTAGCTCCCAAAGCACAGCTGTCTTCCTGCCCTGCCACCCCACACACCTGCAAATGAAAATATATAAAATAATACAAGTTAAGATCCAAAATGAAATTGAAATTACATTAAAAAGGAACTCTGCACCAAATATAGTTCACGCAGGGCTCGGGTACTGTTGATGCATATGTCAAAATACAATAGCACAGAGTTATAATACATACAACCATCCAAAGCAACAGCACGTCAAATTCTTCTCACATATAATTCAATTACCAATCATGCCCCATACAACTGAAAAATCCACCAGAAAGAAATTCCACAGTAAAAATGCACAGATATAGCCTCATTTTCAAAACTTACTTAATTTTGTCAGATTTCTAATTAGTCAGCATATTTTAGTCTGAAAAAATGGGCTATTTCAGAACAAAGCTATGAAAGAGTGGACACATTAAATTAATACAGTATTATAATCCTTGAACAGAGTTAAGCAAAAACAGCCTAGATCAGAACAAGCTATTCACAAACTGCAGCCAGACAAATCCCACTCAATAACTTCTTACAATTGAATACTCCATTCTATTTCTAGCTTATACAATTTCCGTGTTTTGCTGCTCAGTCAAACTGAATTAATTTGTTATGTTTGCAAAAGCTCTGTGCACAACCATATCGCCAACACTGTGACAAAAAACATGCTTCTGACTTCTTGCTCCAAATATTGTTCAAAAGTCAGAGAGCAATGAAAGGATGGGATATCTTTTCATGAATGAGAAAACATAGAAGAAACTAAACAGTTGGGCCAACTCCTCAGATGGTGTAGATCAGGGATCGGCAATGTTTGGCACACGGCATGCCAGGGTAAGCCCCATGGCGGCCCGGGCCGGTTTGTTTACCTGCCGCGTCCGCAGGTTCGGCCGATTGCGGCTCACACTGGCCGCGTTTCACCGTCCCAGGCCAATGGGGGCTGCGGGAAGTGGCGCGGGCCGAGGGATGTGCTGGATGCCGCTTCCCGCAGTCCCCATTGGCCTGGGACGGTGAAACGCGGCCAGTGGGATCTGTGAATGGCCGAACCTGCGGACACAGCAAGTAAACAAACCAGCCCAGCCTGCCAGGGGGTTTACCTTGGCGAGCCACGTGCCAAAGGTTGCCGACCCCTGGTGTATATCAATGTCACTTCATTGCTGTTATACAGATTTCAACTAGCAGAGAATCTGACCTTTAGCAGTTAGCTGAGTGTTTGTTGTTATCTGCAGCAATCAAAGGCACAGTGAACACCTTTCAGCTATAGTTGGTTGTCTCTCCCTGATTCAAAGGGTCTTTTAAGAGGAAAGAATGCTAGAAAGAGCTCCACTAAAAATAAACACAAACTGAGGTTCACTATTTATCAGATAGTGAGAAAACAGAAAGTTCCTAGGTAAAGAGAGGTGAAATCTCACTTTCTAAAGGCTAGGATGAAGGATAACCTAAGACTGGAGAAGTAGAGTCCAAGGTGCTAGGTATTTGTCTCTTTGCTGTTTGTCTCTTTGTTATTTGTCTCTTTGCTGTTTGTTTGTTGATATAACAAACATCTAGATCCCTTGTGGACATCAATTGTTTCCTTCACTTAAGTTTCCACCACATCACCACAAGCGCGGTTGCTTGCTGTAAGTCAGTATCTCTGAACAAAAGCGACTTAGGGGCCTAACTCCCCACTGTGTGTGTGTCTCAGTCTATCCAGTAACCCTCTGATTAGATTACTTACCTAAATTGTGGGAGAGACTAGTCTGAATCCTCACTCTGCCTGATTTGGAGCAGGAGCAGGTCTTCCACACCCCACGTGAATGCCCTAGCTACCAGACTATTGGTTATTCTGGAGTGGGATTCTCTCAGCCTCTCCTGTTGAAGCTATTCAACTTGAAAAAAAATAGACAATATTCATTAGAACAGGGACTTGAACCTGACTCTCTTATAGGCCAGGGAGCACCTTAAACAATGGGCTACAGAGTGTCTCTCTCAGATGTTTTATGAGAAATGCCTGACCTGATTTAGATTCCTAACCCAGGAGCAGTCTCACAGCTGAGACACCATAGCAGAGGTTGATACCTCTCTCCAGGCTGTCAGTGAAGTGCCTAAGGTCAAATCAGGGGGACATTAGGTATCTAAGTGCCTTTGGAGATACCAGCCCTAAACCCTGTGTCTCACTCCTGGCTAGCCTAAGCAGCTCCCAACTCAGACTGCTGGCTTCTGAGAATCCCTTTCTTAGGCACCTAACTCCCCTCCCCCCCACCAAATAATGTATTGGAAACTTTTGTGCCTAATTCAGGACTGTGAATTCTACTGCCTAAGAGTTAGATGTTGCAACTCCTAGGTCCTCTTTGTGAATCTAGTCCTAAGTGCCTGGGTCACTTTTGAAAAGTAGGTGTTTTTGAAAATTTTACCCTGACACATTATGTGTATCATATATGAGTTATCTTGAAAATAAGTGCATATGTTATGTTCTATATGTAAGCGGAGTCAGAATGAGCTCTACCCTGACATCTGGTGGTGAACTGTGGAAAAGGACTTCAAGGGCTGATCTCGTTTGCATGGGCACACCCGCCTTGCCTAGCATGATGGACTACTTTCCAAATGGTCACTTTGGGTGCTGTGGGATCCCCAGTCTCTTTGTTATTGGGGCAGGAGTAATAAAGAGTTGTTATTCTGGCTATGTGAATCAAGGACAGTAGAACTATACTTGTCATTTTATGATGGTGGGACTCGCCCTCAACTAAGTAGCACTTGCTAGGCAAGGGACATGGGTTCCAAAGCCCAGTGACCTGAGAGAGGCTGGGACAGGTATGTGTACCTGGTAGTGTGGGTGCCAAACACCAGTTTGACCCTGTATCTCTCCCTGGTGAGGCCAGGAGGTCCAAGAGGCAGTGCGCAGTAGCGTGGCTTGACCTGACCAAAGCCTTTGGGTCCACACCACACCATCACATCTTTGCCACCTTGGGAGAGTTTGGGATGCCAGAAACCTTCATCCAGATCCTCCGGGACCTCTGCAAGGACTGCACCACCCCCATCCGTGCCACAGACGGAGAGACGGACGCCACCCCCATCTGCCGTGGCGTGAAACAAGGATGCCCCCTTAGCCCCATCATCTTCAACCTGGCCATGGAACCGCTCATCCGAGCCATCTCCAGTGGCCCGACTGGCTTCAACCTGCATGGCAAGAAAATCAGCATTCTGGCCTACGTGGACGATCTGGTCCTGACCGCGGACGACCCAGAGAGCCTCCAAGGTATGCTAGATGCCACCAGTCAAGCTACTGACTGGATGGGGCTCTGCTTCAATGTGAAGAAGTGCGCAACTCTGCACATTGACAGCAGCAAAAGGGACTTGGTGAAGGCAACGGGGTTCCAGATCCAGGGTGAGCCCGTCATCCCCCTGGCAGAGGAGCAGGCATACCAGCACCTGGGCACGCCAACAGGTTTCCGTGTCTGGCAGACACCCGAGGACACCATCCAGGAGATCTTGCAGGTCGCCGCCAAGATTGATGCCTCCCTGCTGGCACTGTGGCAGAAGATAAAGGCCCTGAACACCTTCCTGATCCCACGCATCTCGTTCACCCTAAGGGGATCCGCTGTGGCGAAGGTGCCCCTCGACAAGGCAGACAAGATCACCCGGAAGCTGGTGAAGAAGTGGCTGTTCCTTCCCCAGAGAGCCAGCAACGAGCTGGTCTACATCGCCCACAGGCACGGTGGCACCAACGTCCCCCACATGGGTGACCTGTGCGATGTCGCAGTGATCACCCACGTCTTCCGCCTGCTGACATGTCCCGACACCACAGTAAGGAACATCGCGGCAAACGCCCTGCATGATGCGACAGAGAAGCGGATCAGCAGAGCCACCTCCAACCAAGACATTGCCATCTTCCTGAGCGGCTCCCTGGATGGGGAATTCAGACGGGACGGGCGCGACATCGCTTCAGTGTGGTCCCGCACTCGCAACGCCACACATCGCCTAGGGAAGTGCATCGGCTGCTGCTGGGAGTGGTGCAAGGAGCGCCAGGAGCTGGGAGTCTGGGTGCCGCACATCAGGTCCGACGACAACACCATCGTCACCCCGAGCGCCAGGGGCTTGCTGGAGAGGACTCTGAAGGCCGCTATCCACTCACTGTACGTGGAAACCCTGAAGCATAAACCAGACCAGGGTAAAGCCTTTGAGTTGACCAGCAAGTGGGACGCCACAACCACTTCCTTGCCGGGGGCGTCTTCACCTGTTTTGCCAACTGGCGGTTCATCCACTGTGCCCGGCTCAACTGCATCCCGCTCAATGGAGCCGGGCACGGGAACCGAGACAAGCATTGCAGGAAGTGTGGCTACTCCAACGAGACCCTGCCCCACGTCCTGTGCAGCTGCAAACCCCACTCCATAGCCTGGTAGCTGCACCACAATGCCATCCAGAACTGCCTGGTGAAAGCCATCGCGCCACGCCTGGGGGAGATCTCCGTGAACTGCACCATCCCCGGTACTGACATCCAGCTAAGACCTGACGTGGTCGTCACCGACGAGGCCCAGAAAAAGATCATCCTCGTTGACGTCACGGTCTCCTTTGAGAACAGTACCCCGGCATTTCGCGAAGCCTGAGCTCGTAAGCTGGAAAAGTACGCCCCCCTGGCTGACACCCTGAGAGCGAAGGGCTATGAGGTGCAGATGGACGCCCTGATTGTCGGAGTCCTGGGCGCCTGGGACCCCTGCAACAAGCATGTGCTGCGGACCTGCGGGATCAGTCGATGCTACGCATGGCTCATGCGGCGCCTCATGGTCTCAGACGCCATCCGATGGTCCAGGGACATCTAAATCGAGCACATCACCGGCCACCGACAGTACCAGGAGGTGTGAGCCAGAGTGACATCGTTCTCTCACTACAAGAAAGGTACCAAGTGACCTTCTCCGTTGGATCATATGAACTGGAACTATAAACTCCCTGAACATTAAATCTCACCAAATGAGGGTCAATCCATCCTCACCATCATAGCCACTCATTATACTCCACACCCGAACACAGCCACTCTATGAACTTCATACCCTCATATCTCAATGCCTGTATTTTGACCCATCAACCTTTTACCCCCAATCAGGGATATTGCAGATTATGTATTCCTTATGCCACCGGATCTTAAACCAAATTTTGCACCCTGGATAATCTGTACGTTATTCCCTGATAACCAGAAACTTCTATGCTCAAACTCTGTTCACTTTTTTTTTAACATCATCTTAATAAAATTTTTAAATAGAGCTAATTCTGAGTCAGTTAGGAGTCTTGTTAGGTACTGCAGAGCTGAAATCACTGATTCCTAGGTCTAAGTGTTAGACCTACTTTGGGCTAGTGGTTCTGAGTGTGCAGCTGAAATCATTAAAGAGCTGAAGTTTCTAAGAGCTGAAATCACTGAGAGCTGTGTTGGGGCGGGGGGGCTGAAGACAAGTTGGTGAGCGGCTAGCGGAGAGGCGTGGTAATCGGCCATCAACCTGAGCAGCGGAGCATGTAAGATGCCCTCATACCTTCCCCCCACTTCCACCCAGGTTGGGAAGTAAACTCTGCAGATGAACTTTTGAACTCTGGGGCTGCACTGACCAAGGTCAGAAACTGTGGGAGAGGTGACTGTTGGGTTGCTGGACTTAAGACCCTGAGGAGAAAAGGACACTGCCAAACTTACTTGGGCGTGGGTCTTTTGCTCATGGTTTGTGTTATGAATCCTGTTTGTGGTGTTTCCCCAACATAATGCCACAATGTTTCCCTCCTTTTATTAAAAGGCTTTTGCTACACTCAGACTCCGTGCTTGTGAGAGGGAAAGTATTGCCTCTTAGACGTGCCCAGGGGGGTGGTATGTAATCGTCCCAGGTCACTGGGTGGGGGCTCGTGCCAGTTTTGCATTGTGTTAATCAAACAGAACCCCTAGATACTGAACCTGGCCCTTGTTGCTGCCAACTCTGACGGGCAGAAGGGTTACATATATTTTTTTCTACAGTATCACATGTAAGACGTATTATGGTACACTGTGATATTTTATATTTCTCAATTTCTTTTTTTTTTTTAAATTGCATGATACAGCAGGCAGCTTACAATGATCTCTGAACTAGACACCAATATCTGATGGCAGTTGAGCAATATCAGTTTATCATTTAATTTGTTCTCATTGTTTCTGGCCTAGTTCTGTCACTGACTTTGAAGACCTTTCACATCAATAGCATTAATGCTCTTTCACACTGAATCGTAGCAGACTGCACAGGGATCCATCCTACTCAGTTTCACTAACACTGATTTGGAAGTACTGAAACCACTGACAACTTCTAGCATATTCTTAAAACTCTTCTTTATAGCTGATTTTTTCATTATTTTTTTTCAGAGAAAAACACAAGCAGAGAAATACAATTCATTTTTTCTTAAAAGGCACTATTAATTTATGATAATCTTTCTTGTAAGAAAGCTGCTGTCTTCTTCAGAGCTAAATCAGGAAAAACCTCAGCAAGTCTCAGGAATTCAGTTTGTTCTCTAATGCAGCCTGGGAAGACCCCTTCAAATAAAATGGTGCTCAAACTGAAATGAACATGTAGACAGACAGGAGTTCCAAAGCACCCTGACTCACACTCTGCCTGTCTTTGTCCTTAATAATGGAAGGTACTTCCATGTAAATCAGAAAGAAAGCATAGCTATGTTTGGAAGCAAAATTAAAACAATGTGAACATAGAACAACAAAAGGTAGAACCATTACCTAAAAATATTCTCCAATTGCGGCGAACAGCAGAGGCTAACAGAGGGAGTTTGCCTGGGAGCTGTCCGAGAGGAGGTACGCTAAGTGCTGCATTAGGGGGGTTGTGTTGGTGAGTATCTGAGTGTCTGCTGCTGGGACAGTTGGTCAGTTTGACGGTGTGCTTGATTGCTTGCTTGTTTGTTTGAAAAGTGTGAATTGGGAGTGCTTTGTTCCAGGTGGGCCTTGAGTGGGCCTGACTGGTATATAAGGGCAGTCAGCAGCGAACCAGCTGAGCGGCGAACAGCAGAGGCTAACAGAGGGAGTTTGCCTGGAGAGAGCTCACTGAGGCTTTCATCTGCAGGTTTCTCTGAGTAGTTCCTGCAACAGCCGAGGAAGCTCTTAAGAGGACAGGGATATGGAAGGTGAGCGATCAGCAGTTGTAACCTGCACAGGTTGTGCCATGTTTGTCTTTCTTCCATAGGACAGAAGCGACTTTGTCTGTACAAAGTGCAAGCTGGTCTCCATATTGGAAGAGAAGGTTCGAGGGCTGGAGAAACGAGTATCAACACTGCGTTGCATAAGGGAAAATGAAGATTTCCTGGACAGACGTCAGGAGATGCTTCTACGGCCACAATGTTCTGAAGATTCAGAGCAGGTGCAGCAGGGACAGAAGGATTGTGAAGAGGTTTGTCAGCATGTGACCTCCAGAAGGAGAAAGAGGAGCGTCCATGCACCAGCAATGGAGATACAGGTGAGCAATCGTTTCCATGTTCTCTCCACAGGTACTAATGCGGAGAGTGGACTAGATGACCCATCTGAGGGAAGGGAGCAGAAGGAGACTCCACCGATTGGAAGGCAAAAGATGCACTGTCCTAGGGATGGGGGTTCCACGACCACCTCTCCCAAGAGGAGGAGGAGGGTGGTGGTGGTCGGGGACTCCCTCCTCAGGGGGACTGAGTCATCTATCTGCCGCCCCGACCGGGAAAACCGAGAGGTCTGCTGCTTGCCAGGAGCTAGGATACACGATGTGACGGAGAGACTGCCAAGACTCATCAAGCCCTCGGATCGCTACCCCTTCCTGCTTCTCCACGTGGGCACCAATGATACTGCCAAGAATGACCTTGAGCGGATCACTGCAGACTACGTGGCTCTGGGAAGAAGGATAAAGGAGTTTGAGGCGCAAGTGGTGTTCTCGTCCATCCTCCCCGTGCAAGGAAAAGGCCTGGGTAGAGACCGTCGAATCGTGGAAGTCAATGAATGGCTACGCAGGTGGTGTCGGAGAGAAGGCTTTGGATTCTTCGACCATGGGATGGTGTTCCAAGAAGGAGGAGTGCTAGGCAGAGACGGGCTCCACCTAACGAAGAGAGAGAAGAGCATCTTCGCCAGCAGGCTGGCTAACCTAGTGAGGAGGGCTTTAAACTAGGTTCACTGGGGGAAGGAGACCAAAGCCCTGAGGTAAGTGGGGAAATGGGATCCTGGGAGGAAGCACAAGCAGGAGAGCGCAAGAGGGGAGGACTCCTGTCTCATGCTGAGAAAGAGGGATGATCAATGAGTTATCTTAAGTGCCTATACACAAATGCAAGAAGGCTGGGAAACAAGCAGGGAGAACTGGAAGTCCTGGCACAGTCAGGGCACTATGATGCGATTGGAATAACAGAGACTTGGTGGGATAACTCACATGACTGGAGTACTGTCATGGATGGATATAAACTGTTCAGGAAGGACAGGCAGGGCAGAAAAGGTGGGGGAGTTGCGTTGTATGTAAGAGAGGAGTATGACTGCTCAGAGCTCCGATATGAAACTGCAGAAAAACCTGAGAGTCTCTGGATAAAGTTGAGAAGTGTGAGCAACAAGGGTGATGTCGTGGTTGGAGTCTGCTATAGACCACCAGACCAGGGGGATGAGGTGGATGAGGCTTTCTTCTGGCAACTAGCAGAAGTTGCTAGATCGCAGGCCCTGGTTTTCATGGGAGACTTTAATCACCCTGATATCTGCTGGGAGAGCAATACAGCGGTGCACAGACAATCCAGGAAGTTTTTGGAAAGTGTAGGGGACAATTTCCTGGTGCAAGTGCTGGAGGAACCAACTAGGGGCAGAGCTTTTCTTGACCTGCTGCTCACAAACAGGGAAGAATTAGTAGGGGAAGCAAAAGTGGATGGGAACCTGGGCGGCAGTGACCATGAGATGGTCGAGTTCAGGATCCTGACACAAGGAAGAAAGGAGAGCAGCAGAATACGGACCCTGGACTTCAGAAAAGCAGACTTTGACTCCCTCAGGGAACAGATGGGCAGGATCCCCTGGGAGAATAACATGAAGGACAAAGGGGTCCAGGAGAGCTGGCTGTATTTTAAAGAATCCTTATTGCGGTTGCAGGAACAAACCATCCCAATGTGTAGAAAGAATAGTAAATATGGCAGGTGACCAGCTTGGCTAAACAGTGAAATCCTTGCTGATCTTAAACGCAAAAAAGAAGCTTACAAGAAGTGGAAGATTGGACAAATGACCAGGGACGAGTATAAAACTATTGCTCAGGCATGCAGGAATGAAATCAGGAAGGCCAAATCACACTTGGAGTTGCAGCTAGCAAGAGATGTTAAGAGTAACAAGAAGGGTTTCTTCAGGTATGTTAGCAACAAGAAGAAAGTCAAGGAAAGTGTGGGCCCCTTACTGAATGAGGGAGGCAACCTAGTGACCGAGGATGTGGAAAAAGCTAATGTACTCAATGCTTTTTTTGCTTCTGTCTTCACGAACAAGGTCAGCTCCCAGACTGCTGCACTGGGCAGCACAATATGGGGAGAAGGTGACCAGCCCTATGTGGAGAAAGAAGTCGTTCGGGACTATTTAGAAAAACTGGACGTGCACAAGACCATGGGGCCGGATGCGCTGCATCCGAGGGTGCTAAAGGAGTTGGCGGATGAGATTGCAGAGCCATTAGCCATTATTTTTGAAAACTCATGGTGATCGGGGGAGGTCCCGGATGATTGGAAAAAGGCTAATGTAGTGCCCATCTTTAAAAAAGGGAAGAAGGAGGATCCGGGGAACTACAGGCCAGTCAGCCTCACCTCAGTCCCTGGAAAAATCATGGAACAGGTCCTCAAGGAATCAATTATGAAACACTTAGAGGAGAGGAAAGTGATCAGGAACAGTCAGCATGGATTCACCAAGGGGAAGTCGTGCCTGACTAATCTAATTGCCTTCTATGATGAGATAACTGGCTCTGTGGATGAGGGGAAAGCAGTGGATGTGTTATTCCTTGACTTTAGCAAAGCTTTTGATACAGTCTCCCACAGTATTCTTGCCGCCAAGTTAAAGAAGTATGGGCTGGATGAATGGACTGTAAGGTGGATAGAAAGCTGGCTAGATCGTCGGGCTCAACGGGTAGTGATCAATGGCTCCATGTCTAGTTGGCAGCCGGTTTCAAGCGGAGTGCCCCAAGGGTCGGTCCTGGGGCTGGTTTTGTTTAATACCTTTATTAATGATCTGGAGGATGGTGTGGACTGCACTCTCAGCAAGTTTGCAGATGACACTAAACTAGGAGGCGTGGTAGATACACTAGAGGGTAGGGATCGGATACAGAGGGACCTCGACAAATTAGAGGATTGGGCCAAAAAAAACCTGATGAGGTTCAACAAGGATAAGTGCAGAGTCCTGCACTTAGGACGGAAGAATCCCATGCACTGCTACAGACTAGGGACCGAATGGCTAGGTAGCAGTTCTGCAGAAAAGGACCTAGGGGTCACAGTGGACGAGAAGCTGGATATGAGTCAACAGTGTGCTCTTGTTGCCAAGAAGGCTAACGGCATTTTGGGCTGTATAAGTAGGGGCATTGCCAGCAGATCGAGGAACGTGATCGTTCCCCTTTATTCGACATTGGTGAGGCCTCATCTGGAATACTGTGTCCAGTTTTGGGCCCCACACTACAAGAAGGATGTGGAAAAATTGGAAAGAGTCCAGCGGAGGGCAACAAAAATGATTAGGGGTCTGGAGCACATGACTTATGAGGAGAGGCTGAGAGAACTGGGATTGTTTAGTCTCCAGAAGAGAAGAATGAGGGGGGATTTGATAGCAGCCTTCAACTACCTGAAGGGGGATTCCAAAGAGGATGGAGCTCGGCTGTTCTCAGTGGTGGCAGATGAGAGAACAAGGAGCAATGGTCTCAAGTTGCAGCGGGGGAGGTCCAGGTTGGATATTAGGAAACACTATTTCACTAGGAGGGTGGTGAAGCACTGGAATGCGTTACCTAGGGAGGTGGTGGAGTCTCCTTCCTTGGAGGTTTTTAAGGCCCGGCTTGACAAAGCCCTGGCTGGGATGATTTAGTTGGGAATTGGTCCTGCTTTGAGCAGGGGGTTGGACTAGATGACCTCTTGAGGTCCCTTCCAACCCTGATATTCTATGATTCTATGATTCTATGAATTACATTTCTTTATATCTTTTTTATTATTATTATTTGGGAGAAGGTAAAACAAAGGCATTTGAAAGGAGATTGATTTTATCCATTGTCCTATCTGACAGATGAGTGCTGGGCTTGGTTTGGGTGAGCTAGTTTGATTAAAACTAGAGCTCTCCCTGAACATTTGCTCATTCTTCAAACGAAATACTGATCATTTTTGAAAGTTCAAAGATGTCTGGTTAAAGACCCAAACACTACTCTTGAATCCCAGCATGACCCCCTCCCCCACATCTTCCCATTTTCTGTATTTTACAGTTAAGACTTGCATTTTCCCTCTCTCACTGGTAGGGACTCTTGGACCATCTGAATTTTCAGAGGGCAAGAGATGATATGGAAGCCACCCTCACTAGCCCTGTCCAATGTCAGGGGAACAGGGACAAAGAAATGTTGTGCTGCAGTCCTATGTTTTAGGGAGCACTATGCAGAGAGGCAAATGCCATGTGGTTTTCCTCTCCCAGGCACACCATTGCTAACTGCAGCCACCATTCAAAGAAGGGCAGCCAGAACAAAAGAGATTGTGCTGGGAGTGAGGAAGAATTGGGGAATGACCTACCCAGACAGTACCTCTCTCCTTTTTCCAGCGCTCTTGCCTTCCCCCGACTTATCCAGTGTTTCTGGTAGTAGAACAGCACCAAAGGGATTGCCAGGTAGGGGACAGAAGGGTGGTTAGAGAATTTAGGAAAGGGAAACAGGGGAGGAGCAGGACGGAAGAACTGGGGAGAGGTAATGGTTTGGGAGCCAGAGGCCCAAGGAGAGATGGGGATTAGAAAGAGGTGAGAGAATAACAATGTGAGATAAATGTCCACAAGATATTCCAAGGAGGAATGGTGAGGACAAAGAGATATTGGAGAAAAGGCAATGGGAGCAAGACTGGGACACAGAGAGGACAGGTAAGTGAGAAAAGGAGAAAGCAGAAAGCAATACATATCTTGACTTTCCACAGAAAAAAGTAAAAGAAAAATGCCACAGCCTCTGTCTAGGTAGGGCATGTCAGCCTATTTCTCAGCCCAACTCTTTTGGTCACTAGAAATCACCCTCATTTTTTTTTAATCTAAAAAGTTCATGGGCATGATCTTAACAGGTCTTCTTGTGAGAATGCTCTTCTAGTGTCAGGGCCCTCCCTTCAGGGGTAGCCCAGTCTGTCTGTGGTGTTTTCAGGTGTAGTTTCTTGGGACCACGTTTTCTCCCTTCCTCTTCCCTTGTGTCGACTTCAGCAACAGAGCTCCACCTTTCACTCAACGATGGGTGACAATGTCTGACACAGAGAAACCCAGTCATCTCTGTTCTGGGTCTTGCTTAATTGCCTTTGAAAATTCAAAAGGGCTACGTTCCAGAGCACATCTGTACTGCAGGGATTGCAGGAACCAAGCCTTCACAATATATCCCCTTCTCCTGGACCTCCATAATCACTGCATACACAGCAGCTCCAGCCATCCCCACCATCATAAGGTGACTATTTGAAGCACTCAGCCATCATAGCTGAGCACCTAAATAAAGATATCTAGGGCGGAGTGGAAGCATCTTCTTTACATTCACAGGAATCAATAACCTTCCTTCTGAAACAAGACCCAGAAAACCCCCATCACACCAACTGCCATATCCAAAAACCTGTGCCAGTCTCACTCACTCCAATCCACCTATCCTTCCCCTCTTCATACTATATAGTTTTCTAAATATGCAACCCAAGAAGTTTCTCACACTTCTCTGTTCCCTTCCCATATTCATCATGTCAATCAGTCATCTCCAAAATGTCTCCCTTTCCTGGGAAAATATTTCTAACTCCAACTCAGCCCTCCTGATGCTAAAGCTGAGAAGTGGACAGGCACATGGGTAGAGGAAAGATAAAATTCTTACCCTATCTTATGGGGATTGCTTGCCTCTTTACACAAACACACACACACACACACACTCACTCACTCATCCTTAAACAGACATAAGAGTGAGACAGCACCATCTTTATCTAGAAAAAACATTTCCAGCTGACACTGGAAGCCTGTCTTTGTTGTTTATTTTACCATCTCTCCTTATCTCTTTTCTATCCCTATCCTTTGGTGCGGCTATCATCACTGAGCAGCTTAACTTCTGTACCACTTTATTTTGTCTCACAGTCAGTTCAGTAGTGAAAGGCTGGAGGACATTGAGATCACAGAGAAACACCAGCTATATCAAGCATACCAGACATGGCATAAGTTTCATAACACAGATAGCAAACAATAAAGCTCCTACATTTTCAAAAAAAAAATCAAAACATTAAAATATGGTGTACAATGGAGATATAATAATAAAGAGCACTTTCAAGTGACTGAATAAGAAAAAAAGGCAAACCTTAACAGAAACATATCTTTCCCTCTTTGAGATATATTGTACCAGAATGGGAAAGCGATCAGTTTTAAGACAACTGTACAGAATTGGAGAGAATATATAAAAAATACAATTTAAAAGAAAATGCTATACTTAAGGCCTGATCCAAAACCCAAGGAAGCCAGTAGAAAGACTCCCATTAAGATCTCTAGGTGCTGGGTCAATCCCATAGTTCTTATTTTTAACTCAGTAATCAATATATCCAGTCCTTAGTCATTTCTGTTTCTCATCTCTGAATTTATTCCAGTTGTCAGTATATTTTCACAAGCAAATAACCTTCTAAATGAAGTCAAATTGGAGCCAAACAGGGAGGAGTTATTTTACCTGGCTTCTCAGTAATACCCGGCAAAAATGCAGCTCAATTAGCCTGGGTCATATTTGTGTGTCATATATGCTTTCAGACGCCTATATATATATTGCTGAGACTCTCATCTGTTCTGACATCATTGTTGTCCAAGGTTCCCATCCAGCAAATCTCTTAAACAAGTGCTTAACTTTAAGCATGTAAGCTGTCCCATTGAAGTCAATGGGATCACCCACATCCGTGAAGTTAAGCATATGCCTAAATCTTTGCAAGATCCAAGCCTAATTCATTTTCCTCAGGTGTATTATATTGTATCTTTTCAAGTTGAGTATTGCATAGTTTTATTCTGTCCAGATTTCTAACTTCATACCATTGTTTTGCAGAATTTCCCAATCTTCAGTGTTATTTCAACACCTACCATTTAAGTTTATTCTGTACATTTCATTAATGTACTGTTTATCTGCCCTTTCTGATAATTCCTGAGACACAATACCAAAAACAAAATTGCCATACATTCAATGCAAACAAAAAATAATAAAATATAGTTAATTCATACTTTAACATTGTACCAGGAGTTTACAGCAGCTAAGCTAGAATAGTAAAATATCTTTCTGAATAACTTCAACATAACCTCACCTGCAACAATTATCTTATTCAGAAATAACACTAATTGGGGTATTTCCACAGACTATATCCTTTCCGAGCTTTTTTCTCCTATTTATTTCTCATAGTCTCCAATTATTTTAATCTTCTAATTATAAATTAAAGACATTTCATAATTTCTGCCTGTAAATATAAAAACAATAAAAAATAAAAAAGGCAGTGACTGCAAAACATCATAACAATCATATGTACATGACCATAACTTCTGTTATGTATAATGGAGTTTTTAAAAAATCAAAGTTAAAACTTTTAAGGACACAAGGGTGCAGGCAGTATTCCTCAAAGGGAGTTAGGGAACAAGTCTGAAATCTGTTTGTTTGAAGTAATTCTTGAAGTGCTTTTAGGAATGGTGTAGGATCAGGGAAAATATTAATAGTAATGAATTAATTTCCATTTCAAAAGGTAAGGGCTCATTACTGTGTCAGATACTAAAACCATGAGGTTGGAACTTTATGTCAGCACAAACAACCTTCCAGACTTGCTTTAAGGATGCAAAGCTGAATAGCAGGTAACTTCAAGGAATTAACCCCCTTTTTTGATTCTATGTTCCCATTGTTTTTTTAACAATAGAAGACTACATGAAGTTGTATCCATCTTGTTTAGATACCACATACATCTGAAATTTTTAACAAGCAGGGGTTGAGCCATTTAAAAATAATAGTTTTATTTCATGACCATAATATTAGACTAGAATCCTCTGTTTCTCCCTTTTTTCTCAGAGGATCGGCTCAGTATTCAAATATGATTAATCAATATCCATGATATATATGACAGTTTCCCAAACTTCTTAGTCACATAGATCATATCTTAGTGGAGAGTCCCTCATGGACTCCCTTCCCACTTAAGATCACACAGAGCATCTCCTCTCCCATTCATGCTCACATAACATCCCTGCATCAACTACAGCAATTGCATATATGGGGACATGTTATGAGGAAAGCATTTAATACATTTTAATTCAGTAAGTGTTTTGTCCTTTTTGAAAACAAATTTATCACATTTTCCACTTTGCTCTTCACTTTGTCTCCCTCAAGTCCAATGTCTATTTTGTTCCTTTCTCCACATCAGCTCCTTTATACATCTTTCTCTGTCATGTTCTCCCCTAAACATGCTTCCTATATGGACAGTTGCCATTCTCCCCAAACAGTTTGCTCAGACACCTGGCCTTCTTCTTCCTTTATTCCTTAGCATTTACTGACTAGCTGCCTCATTCCCCATTTTTCCAATACCAGTTCCAGTTCCAGGCTTACTGGTGGCTCCACTTCCTGAGTGCAGCTCCAGCTTAATCTCTTTCTCCTCTATGTAGCAGTGGTCCCTAGTAGAGGATGTTGCTCAGGGGGATGTGCTGGCTGCCGCTTCCCGCAGCCCCCATTGGCCTGGAGCGGCAAACCACGGCCAGTTGGAGCCATGATTGGCCGAAACTGCAGATGCGACAGGTAAATGAACTGGCCCGGCCCACCAGGTTGCTTATCCTGTTGGGCGGCGTGCCATAGGTTGCCGATCCCTGTTCTAGTCACTATTTCTAGCATTGTGTCTCTAGGGCACTGTCTCAGTCTCTTGGTAGTGTGCCACATCCCAAGGAAAGGCTCAGACAAGAGATCTGAGCCCTTTCCTTGGGATGTAGTACACTACCATCCCTAGACCCTTAAATCAGTGTTTGGGGCCTCCTGAGTCCCCCAATTACTTACACGTGCTCTCCCAGAACTCCACCTAGGCTGTGGGCACTCTGGGCTTCTAGTTAACCTCTTTGGAGACAACATGGCAGGAAAGCAAGGAACACAGGCTTAGTAAAGGATTTTCTTAATTACAGTGACTTTATTCTTAGAGTTACAGATTTTGAAAACAAGAAGAGTCTTAAGACATACCCTCTCCATGTCTGATCTCACCCTTTTTGTGAGCATGAGGTTCATCAGCATTCAGATGGGGAAGAGTCTTTCCTATAAGTCCTCGTTATGTATGGCAATGGTAGGACCCCTGCACAGAGCAGAACCCAGTCTCCGTAGTGTGTGCTCACATGTAGAAGTTCCAGATCCACCAGTCATGGTTTCCTCACACTTCCAGGTCCCTGTACAGAAAAAAAAAAAGGTTCCATGGGGATGAGTCAGTAGAGCAGGGATCGGCAACCTTTGGTATGCAACCCACCAGGGTAAGCACCCTGGCGGGCTGGGTCGGTTTGTTTACCCGCCGCGTCTGCAGGTTTGACCGATTGTGGCTCCCACTGGTCACGGCCAGCACATCCCTCAGCACATCCCTCAGCCCGTGCCACTTCCTGATGCCCCCATTGGCCTGGAGCAGCGAACCACGGCCAGTGGGAGCCGCAATCGGTCGAACTTGCAGACGTGGCAAGTAAACAAACCGGCCCGGCCCACCAGGGTGCTAACCCTGGTGAGCCGCGTGCCAAAGGTTGCCGATCCCTGCAGTAGAGTCATTCAGTGTTCTCAGTGATGGTCCTTCAAAGAGGTTTGTGGATTTGTTATAAACATAGTGTTCCCAGGATATGTGAGACACAAGGTGGATGAGATAATATCTTGTTGGACCAACTTCTGTTGGTGGAAGAGACAAGTTTTCAAACATCTCCCAGGCAGGGCAGCTGTCTGAAATGCAGTACAATAGCCCACCTTAAGACAAGTCCAGACCAGTGCTCAACATATATAGAAATCATAATTTGATACACCATTCCCATATGGGTACTATTCCCACAGTCCTTTCAGACTAACTAAGCACTTTGTTACTGGACTGTGTCTGAAGTAATTTATGTCCACATTCTTTCATATAGAAACATGCTTTTTGGGAGAAAAAAATATTATAATACCTGTAGCTGTAGATGGCAGCGTGAGGTATTCTGTGCAATCCTGCCAAGTTTTCCCCTCAAGCTAATCTAATTCTCCTGGTATCTCTCGCCATGGGGTGGGAGCTTCCGAACTGTGTTGGGCACTCCTGTGGAGTCTCTTCTATGCTAGACAAACTCTGAAACTCTCTGCACAGCTAATCACTTTGAACTGAGAGATTAATTTGGGGTCATTATTTGCTGAGGTAGAAATGCTCCTCCATCTATGAATCATCAGTGCCTGGATCAACCCCAGCCTCTCCCAAGCCACTCCCCGTAAACTGGCTTTTATTGGTTAGTTCATCTCTGCAATATGTTAGCCAGACACACAGTTGAAATTTGATGCGTTGTGTACATTGAAGACACTAGATCTCTGAAAATTAATAGAGTCTTTTATTAGCTGCATTTCAAATAGCATATTATCACACATGTTTGATGGATGCAAACTTTGCATTATTCAAGAATGTCCAACATTTATAATATTAATGTAATCTATGAAAAAGTCCCTCAAATTCAGTATTTTTATTGGCTTCTAAGCTTTATTTTTTCATTATTTTGTCCTTCGTTTAGGGGTTAGTTTCCTGAGGCAGCTTCTAAAACGCATCTGCCATTTTTCATCTAAGTTATTATATACACAGGTTCTCAAATTTATATATGCAAATTAGATAGCTGGGCATCTCATGATTTGGAGAGCAAATTCTGTTTGTGCACACAAACTTAAGGAGACAAAATTTCCACAAGCTTTAATAAAAATCAGCTGAAATAATCTAAATCAGCTACATTGTTATGCCAGAGGTAAACCATTTAAGTGTGTCCCTACCGGGGTTTGCAGCAATTTAAGTAAATCAGTTGAAACACTGATTGTAGTTAGACACCAGTGCATATTTTATATATAGACGAGACCTGACCTGTACACACTCTATATACATATACCTGAATAAATGCACATGTAAAAACATATTTGCACAAAACTACAGGCACAGTTTTAGGGGCATGCTTGCAAAATATGACTCTGACAGTTATTGCTAACTTATGAGAAATTTCTTTCCTCATGTATGTTTGTTAACATCCTTTTATTTATGCTTGTAAATATATATTTTTACATGTCCTTTATGACTTTTACCCCTTCATCTTGTCTTTACAAGTGGTTGCTTTCTTTTCTTGAGAACACTTTATTAGAACCCGGTTTGGCTGCTATTAAGTTTTTAAAAATACCTTGGAAGTTATTAATATTGTGTTTTTAATTATTATTATTATTCTGTAAAATACATAAGTTCAATTAGATAAAAAGTTCATGATGGCATCGTGCATTAGATGCTCCCCAGTCAAATGCAAATGAATAAAATAAGCTATTTAGATATGCATCTATGTATTGTGTTTTAAATATGTCATAAGGAATCTCACATTCAAATCCAAGAAAAGCATTTGGAAATTCAAAATGTCTTGCAGAATTATAGGTTGCAGGCTACTTGATATGGTCATGTTTGCATGAACTGTCAAAGGGTAATAGATAAAGATCCAATTTGAAGTGAAGCATTGATATTCAGTCACAGACTCCATCATATGACAGTTTGGCAACAACATACTGAAAAAATCTTTAGATACATGGTTTAAGTAAAATGTGGGGTTATTTGATTGTCAACTACTGATAGTATGTACTGTGTAAAATAAATCAGTTGGCTCTTAAGTCCTAAAGCCAACGAGTTTATATAGTACCTTATTTATGAGTAAATCTTATCAAAGACAAAATTTAAATTAAATCAATACATTGTGAGATAAACACATACCTGTCAAGATAGAGATAAAAATTTGATCAATATAAAATGTACAAGTACAAAATGCAATGGTCACATCTATGAACTGTCAACATACTGGACTTCTCATTTCTCAAATTGTATAATTCATATGTAAAAGTGTACACTAAAAAATGCGATGTAAAACAATTATGGTTGGTACACACATGCATACCTAACAGAACCACAAAAGCAAGGAAATGAAGTGTTAGGCTACCAACAAGAGATCTCCTCTACTCCTCAACCCAGAAACACTCCTTTACATTACAAGTACTGTGCACTCTAAAGCATGCACCCCAAACTTAACGGTGCAGCACTAGAGATGGCAGCCCTCTGTCACTCCTTTCACCAAACTGTCTCCTCCAAACACAGACTATCCCTCAATCTTCCCTCTTGCACAACCCTTTGTAACACTAACCCCTACTGACACTATTAGTTGTAGATGTTTGCTGTAGAAGGTTGGTGCATTTTTAGGGGAAAATTTAGTAAAGAGAGTGATTGAAGGGGGTGGAGTTACATCTTCACCTCAGTCTTCCACTCCAGCCCACATTGTAGAGAAGCCACCCTCTCTCTTCCCACAGTAAGCAGGAGACAATGGGGCAGAAAAGTATCTCTCCTTATGGGATGAAAATGCTTTGCTCCTGGGGATAGATTTTAAAAAAAAAAAGGATAGGAGAAAAGCACCTGCACCCTTTCCAAATGTGAAAGAAATATGAAGATCCCAGGATGACAGAGGAAGGGGGAAAGTCCTTTATTTTCCCTAGAAGACAGACAGAAGGGAGAAGATTCTCATCCACACCTTCACTATTCCAAGTGATAGGAGGAGAGGTACCCTGAAGATAGAGGGAGAGGTGGCCTGCTACTGCCTCCATAAGGATATCAGAGGTAGACAAAGAACCTGTCCTCTCATTCCTGAAGCTACTGGACAGGGACACCTGAAAGAAATAGCAAGCTCCTGAGTTTTCATCTAAAAGACAGTAACATAAATAATGAGAGATGATCGGTCTTGGGGCCTGTTGTTGAAAGGTAACTTGTGGAAGATAAGAAGCCTACATACATTTACTTTTATGAATCTGAACAAATGTGGCCTGATATTCAGTGGTGCTGAGCAAACTCAGCTCCCAGAAAAACTGAAGGGATCTTCATGTCCTCATCCACTGAAGTTCAGGCTATTTCCATTTAAGCGCTAATGTATGAATTTAGAAGACAACGTAAGGTACACAGGTTTGAAAGTGTTTGCTTTCAAGAGTTACTCCCTTCTATTTTTAAATGTTTTTCTGCTCCAGTCATCTCCTTCAAATGTCACTGAGGTTCCCTCAGTCACTGGGAATCTATGTATATTTTCCATTACTGCAGATAAGTTTTGTGCATGGTTTTATATGACTTTGCTTGCAGTGGGTTTTGCATATTGCACGTAATAAGGACTCAGCTTCTCCATTAATGGTCTTAAAATACTTGACCCCATGTTTTCAAAATCGGGATATTAGGAAAAAGAAGTTGTTTTCTTTGGGAGAATGTTGAGTCCCTTGAATACACACATGCTGTTTCAGGGCAGGGTGGAAGAGTGATGAGGGACATAAGCACATGGCCTGTAGTAAGTAAAAATTCTACTATCTTACCCCAGCTATGAAATGGGTAGTCAACTCAGCACTGAGTCAGGTCACCAGATTACAAATCAGAGTCCAGATTTAAGATTGTTCATTTGAGTCATGGAGTCACAGAGTCACAGAGTTTAAGGCCATAAGGGACCGATTAAGGATCATCTAGTATGACCTCTTCTATTTTATAGCCCACAACCACCACCACAATAAACCCAACAGTAGAAAGAGACCAGAGTAAATGAGATCCACAGAAGACTAAACTATTATGTGCCACAGGCAGAGAATAGGAGGGACTGGGGTGCACCAGTGCTTGAGGCTCATGCAATAACTGGGAAATGATTAAATGAGATATATGCAGATAATCCTGGCAGAGATGCCAAAATCTGCAGACTGCCATCTGACATGGGGAAAATTCCTTCCAAACCCCACATAAGACAATCAGTTAAACTCTGAGCATGTAAGCAAGGACCAGCCAGCTAATCACCTGAGTAAGAGAATGCTCAGTGCCACTTCAGAGCCCTAGTCCTCCCTGACCAGTGTCCCAATTCCAGCTCTGGCCATCTCGAGAGGAAGGAGAATAAAAAATAATCCGAGAATATATTGGGGAAAATCCCTTGCTGAGCCCTGCCAGCGAGCAGCTGAAGCAACGAAGCATGAACTTTGGAATATAAGACATAAACTGGAATGATTTCTGGGCTGTTGAACTCTACCCTCCCCACCCCCATCACAAGAAATCCCATTATACAATTTCACGCCGAAATTTGTCCGGCTCCTTCTAAAACTAATTAAGTTGCTTGACCCCCACAATTCAGAGTATGTTCAAGAATCTTATCCTACTGATGGTTAAAAACCTTCTTCTAATTTCCAGCCTGAATTTGTTCATGGACAATTTATATCCATTTGTTCTTGTGCCAACATTGTCCTTTAGATTAAATGGCTCTTCACCCTTCCTGGTATTTATCCCCCTAATGTATTAATAAAGAGAAATAATATCCCCCCTCAACCTTCTTTTTGCAAGACTAAGCAACCCAAGCTCTTTGAGTCTCCTATCATATGGTAGCCCCCTCATTTCTCTGATCATCCTAATATTTCTTCTCTCCATCTGTTCCTGATTGATTTCATCTATCTTGAAAATGGATGACCAGAATTATATACAGTATTCCAAGTGAGGTCTTAACAGTTTCTTGTACAATGGCATTGATAATTCTCTGTCTCTACTGGAAATGCCTCACCAAATACATCCTAGGAGCACATTTGCATTTTTCACAACCACATCACATTGGTGGCTTGCAGTCTTCCTGCGATTAACCCATACATCAGGTCTCTCTCCTCCTCTCTCACTTCCAACAGATAAGCCCCCACTTGTAATATAAATTCTTATTAGACTTAAAGTGCATGATTTTTGCACTTTATACTATTAAATTTCTTCCCTTTTCTGTCACTCCAGTCTTCAAGGTAATCCAGTCCTTGTGTAATATTCCACATCTTCCTGTGTAATATTCCAATCCTCCTCTTTATTGATGATGCCTCCCAACTTTGTATCATCAGCACATTTCATTAGCACACTTATGTTTTGTGCCAAGGTCACTAATAAAATTTTGAATAAGATTGGTCCCAAGACAGATCCTTGAGGAGCTCTACTGGCATCCTTTCTCCAGTCTGATAATTTGCCTTTCAACATAACCCGTTGCCTTCTCCCCATTAGCCAATTCCTTATTCATCTTTTACTGATCCCCATCTTCACTAATCTAACTAATGATTTCCCATGTGGTACTATGTCAAATACTTTACTGAAGTCCAGATTTAGGAACATAGCATCAGCATTCCCACCATGCTTTGCTTCATATAAAACACACAAGGTAGAGAAATTATAATCCATGGTTTTTACTAGGTTAAAATAATGTGACTGTACAGAGTTTCTAGTAGATTAGCGAGTGAACAATTCAGGTCTCAGTGTTCAATTGGAGGGCAATGGAGTTTTAATTTAAATAAACAAATACATCAGTATCTAGAACACTGGATATTATCACACAAGTTCAGTGACACCCTTCCTTACCCAATGCACCCTCCTTATGCACACATACTAATGAGCATGCCATAGAAGGAAACTTATTTGAAATCCTCTTTGTTGTGTGTATCTTTATGTTTGTTTCAGCCTGTCTGAGTTTGAGGGAATGTGCCTTTGTGGGTCAAAAGTAATTTTTTTTAAAACCATTCATAGGCCATGAGAGAATTCAGTACCCAAATTTTGGGGGCTAAGCCCTCTTATGTTGAACTGGGAGCCCTGGCAATAGACTCAACAATGAGGTGACACACTCTGGTGTGGAATATGTTGGCAGACATGAGATAAGAGAAAATTGTGGAGCAGAAGGCATCTGAGTGGCATTCAGATACTATTGCTTCCGATACCACCTCTTCTAAAGTGTTCCATAGCTCAGAATATCACCTCAATGGCAAGTAAGTGGCAGGGTCCCTGATGCCTTATCTGAACTCACTAAGGCTCAGGTCCCAAATCTGATGAACTCTAGTTCACCAAAAGCAATATATTGTGGTAAAAATTGGTGGTTCATATTTTGACCCCAAATGTTCTCCAATAAGTCCCCTGGAAGAGGAACCAGTGCTGTTTTGCTGCTCAGAAGTTGAGCCCCATGTTTTTCACAAATACAAAATAGCAATAAATAAATTAAAACCATTTAAAAAATACCAACAACAACACAGCAGCAGCTCCTGCAGTTCCTGTCCCAAGGCTGGCTCCTCTCCTTGTGCCTTGCTACTTGGCATACAGGGTAGCAGTGCCACACAGGTTTGGCCTGGCCACTTCTCTATCACTACAGGGTGACTTTTTCATTTTATTTGTTCTCCACTTTCTAACGCCACAAATTATTTCTCATTGATAGTCAACAAATGAGGGCAATATCGCTGGTTGACCCTGGAGCTGATATTGCAGCTAACATAGCAATCATCACTTTTTCCAGCTCAAGAAATTACAGAGCAGAAAGAAAATCTGAATCTGGGCTTTTCATTTTACAGAGTAGGGCAATATAACTAGTGAATTAGCTAACTCAGGACACATTAAAAAAAAATCTTTGAAATGCTGAAGAGCCCGTCATGAATATAGAAAGATTTGCTTTTAGTCTTATTTTCTGTCATTCTTCCAGATCTTTACCTATTCATTGAACTTTCCTGTTGGCACAGAAGCATCACACTGATTTCTAACTGAGGTGAGAGGGATTTCCAATTTTTTATTTGGCTTGTTATATTGACAAATTTCCTGCCATCTCTGGGTTACTGAGAAGGCAGAAGGTCTGGCATGAGCCCAGTAATAATTAGAGACAATGGTAAATGGGATCCTGGAGGCATTGAGTGTTAGCAGTTACAGTACTGATCAACACTCCTAATAGAATTCCCAGCAGAAAACAAGAGGGTTTATCTTCTAAAATTGGGCTTCTGTGTTTTCTCATAAACTGTAAGAGTTCAGGGTGGAGGGTCTGGAGGGCATATTGTTCTATCCCACAAAAGTATATTCCTGCTACATCAGTCGAGCTGAAATACCCCATACAAGCAGGTGAAACCCAGATTTCAAATGCTTCCTCAAGGATGTATACAACATTGGCATATGGTTCTCAGATTCCTAATGCAAGTTTCTTGGTAGTCCATCGAGCCGATGATGACAAATCTGTGCAGATCATCTATTGGTCTCATGGTGTGCCCTCTGATGACTGTACAAGCCAATTCTAGAGGTGCACATTTTGCTGCAGATGGTGCATGGGAAGTTCGCGGTCAGTGGATCATGCGCTGCTGATGCTCCGTGATGTCGTTCGCGTGCCTCTTGTAGACGCCGGCAGTGGTCTTCCTCAAAGGCGATGCAGGTATTTCTGACTGTTGCACACCACTGTGTTCTGTCACTGGTGGTGTCCTCAAGGTCCCTAGGTTTGATACTGCTGTACTGCAGATTGGCTTTGATGGTGTCCTTGTAACGTTTCCGTGGACAACCTATATGCCGGATGCCCTGGGAGAGCTCACCATACAGAAGCTGGCGGGGGATTCTGTTGGCATCCAGGCAGCTAACATGACCGGTCCAACGTAGCTGTGACTTCATGATCATCATTTCGATGCTTGTCATCTGGGCTTTCTCGAGGACCTCGAGATTGGGCACTTTGTCTTGCCAGCGGATCTTCATGATGTTGTAGAGGCAGCACATGTGAAATGCTTCGAGCTGCTTGATGTCACACCTATATAGTGTCCATGTTTCGAACCCATACAAAAGAGATGAAAGAACAACAGCTCTGTACACACGCAGTTTTGTTGACATCCGGATGTTGTGGTGATTTAAAACTTTGACACGCAGACAGCCAAGTGCCTGGCTTGCTTTGGATATTCGTGCGTTGATCTCATTATCCAGTGATCCATCACTGGATATGACACTACCCAGGTATTTAAAGTTCTCCACTACTTTCAGCTGAGTGCCGTCAATGGAGATACTCGGGACAGAAGCATTTGATCCAGGTGCAGGTTGATGGAGAACTTCTGTCTTTCCGAGGCTGATAGTTAGTCCGAAAAGTTGCGAGGCCTCAGCAAACTTGTTGACAATGTGCTGTAGATCATTTTCAGTGTGAGCCATGAGGGCACAGTCGTCAGCAAAGAGTGCCTCAAGAAGGAGTTTCTGCACTATCTTAGTCTTTGCATTCAGGCGATGGAGGTCAAAAAGTGAACCATCGTGCCGGTATTTCAAGTATATACCTCGGTCCATATCTTTCATTGCATGGTTAAGGACACATGCAAAGAACAGGTTAAATAGGACAGGAGCGAGAACACATCCTTGTTTCATGCCATTGGTGATGTTAAAGGGAGCTGATGTGGCTCCAGCAGACAATACTTTGCCTGTCATGCTGTCATAAAAAGGTGTATAATCTGGGCAAATTTTCTTGGGCAGCCAAGTCGTGTTAGAATGGTCCAAAGGGCTTCCCTGTTGGTGTATGGGGTGGCCAGGGAGGGGTAGTACCTCTGATGGGGGGACTTGTCGTACCCCTTCAGGGGTAGTCCTTCCACTTTGGTCCCTACCTGTCACTCAGCTCTCACCTGTGGCTCCAAGTAGCTGCAGCATGCGCAGCAGCCACACCCCGGGCAACGGCTTTGACAGGCCAGCCAAACCAGGTGAGTGTAACTGATGGGATCCAAACCCCCAGTGAATTAGGGATATGCCTACCCCGCATGCGACGTCAGCTCCGGCGGACTGGGCGAAAGAGATCACTAAGATCCAACGGCCAAGAAGGGAGTTTTGCAATACTTTGTGGAAAGCGAAGGGCTTGACGAGGCACGAAAGACGTCAAGGCCATCCACTGCAACCAAAGAAGTTACCAGTCGTGACGATTTTTCGTACCATTGGTGTCTGGCTTCTAATGAAAGTTTAGAAGCTTATAAATAGCAGCCAGCACTAGCTCTCAGCCCATTTCTCACCTAGTGTTCCAAACCTGAGAGTTTAAAATCAGTGTCAGTCTCCTTAGTTGTACAAATTTGGACTCAACCCCTCAAATTGGAGGAACACAGTTTCATAATATTCAGTAAAGGATTAGTGCTATGGAGTTAGATAAAATGGAGCTGTTAAGGGAACCAAGCTGGAAAGGCACCACAATGGCTTAGATTAGGAGCATTCCAACAAACACTTTAACAGAATAGCCAGGTTAATAGCTGTGAAGAGGCAATTCCTGGGCCCCACCCCTGGTGACACTGCTGTGTTGACAAGGCTGATGAAGATCGAAAGGCATTGATCAATTAAAAGATCCATCCTGCAGAGAAGAAGGGAGGAAGTTATCAGCTGCTGCAGGCTGTTACAGATTGATTGACAGTATGTGTGTGGGTCTTTTTGTTGTTTTAAAGACTTTTGTCTGAGTTTTCTCTGATTTTTGCACTTTTGGGCAAATAAATCACACTTTTCTTTGAAGAACCTGCTTCTGTGTATCACTACATAATATTACGACCACAGACTCCCAAAAGGAAACTCTTGCAAGTACTACAAGGGTCTATTAGGTATCAGGAGGTGTGTACTCTAGAGACAGTCAGATTATGTGGATTACAGGGTCCCACCCCAAAACAAAGCAGAGGGACAGGCCTGGCTATTGAAAGGGGTGCACTTGGGTGAATGGAAAAGAGTCTCAAAAGGGACAATAATCCAGGGACTGCGGCAACACAAAATTACCACCTTGCAGTTTCCTGGAAGAGGAATGCTATTCTGCTGCACATGAGTTAAGCAATATTTTGTGGGGCTGTTCAAGAGGTTTTTCAATGCCCCACTATGATTAAAAGCTCAACTCTGTGGCTGGTATTGATAAGTCAGGCAAAAAAGTATGAATGAGAGCAGGAGTGTGGGGTTTAAAATAATCTTAGTGAAGAAAACCTCAGACCTGGTGATACTACAAAAGGCAATTCTGTTTCAGTTCCCAAAAGAGGACTGAGATCTTTAGGGAGAAAAAGAGCCAAGAAATACTGTGATGTTTTGGGGTCACCTAGATCAATAAGGGGTTCTCTCTCCACCTGCCTTATAACTTTGGGTGCCTCAATGCTATGATGACATGGCTCAGAATTTTGAAACAAGTAGCCAGCCTACCGGAATAAAGAACTCACCCTGGCTTCCACTAGTCTATCCAGTCCTTACTGGGTGACCTCAATCACCCTTCTGATCCCAGTGTACCCAAATCTGCCTACCCCAAGTTCTTAATTACCAGACACTCAGACTTCTCCTTTCTGGTTTGTCATCCTGAAGGAGTGTAACCTGCCCTCTTTTATCAGATCACTTTGGCACACACACTCTAAACAGTTTGCACAACAGAGACCTGCTTAGGGTAAAAAATAAAAAGGAGTGGGGGTTCTTTAATAGAAAAATCAAACAGACTCAAAGATGATATAGCAAGGGAAGCAAACACATACAAGTTACAGAGAAAATAAAAATGAGACATCTTCAGGTTTTAGACTTGTGTATTAGATACAGTTCCCTTTCTAATGCAAGTTACATATTGCCTTAGAACAGTTTTCCAGCGTACTCCCTGTCATAGAGAGGATTCAGCATTTCACAGATAGCACCCTGTCTAGATGAAACTTGGAAAATGGCAGGAAAGTTGGAAATGGCAGAGATGCTTAATGACTATTTTGTTTTGGTCTTCACCGAGAAGTCTGAAGGAATGCCTAACATAGTGAATGCTAATGGGAAGGGGGTAGGTTTAGCAGATAAAATAAAAAAAGAACAAGTTAAAAATCACTTAGAAAAGTTAGATGCCTGCAAGTCACCAGGGCCTGATGAAATGCATCCTAGAATCCTCAAGGAGCTAATAGAGGAGGTATCTGAGCCTCTAGCTATTATCTTTGGGAAATCATGGGAGACGGGAGAGATTCCAGAAGACTGGAAATGGGCAAGTATAGTGCACATCTATAAAAAGGGAAATAAAAAAAATAAAAGCAACCCAGGAAACTACAGACCAGTTAGTTTAACTTCTGTGCCAGGGAAGATAATGGAGCAAGTAATTAAGGAAATCATCAGCAAACACTTGGAAGGTGGTAAGGTGATAGGGAATAGCCAGCGTGGATTTGTAAAGAACAAATCATGTCAAACCAATCTGATAGCTTTCTTTGATAGGATAACGAGTCTTGTGGATAAGGGAGAAGCTGTGGATGTGGTATATCTAGACTTTAGTAAGGCATTTGATACAGTCTTGCATGATATTCTTATCGATAAACTAGGCAAATACAATTTAGATGAAGCTACTATAAGGTGGGTGCATAACTGGCTGGATAACCGTACTCAGAGAGTTGTTATTAATGATTCCCAATCCTGCTGGAAAGGCATAACAAGTGGGGTTCCGCAGGGATCTGTTTTGGGACCGGCTCTGTTCAATATCTTCATCAACGACTTAGATATTGGCATAGAAAGTACGCTTATTAAGTTTGCAGATGATACCAAACTGGGAGGGATTGTAACTGCTTTGGAGGACAGGGTCATAATTCAAAATGATCTGGACAAATTGGAGAAATGGTCTGAGGTAAACAGGATGAAGTTTAACAAAGACAAATGCAAAGTGCTCCACTTAGGAAGGAAAAATCAGTTTCACACACACAGAATGGGAAGAGACTGTCTAGGAAGGAGTACGGCAGAAAGGGATCTAGGGCTTATAGTGGAACACAAGCTAAATATGAGTGAACAGTGTGATGCTGTTGCAAAAAAAGCAAACATGATTCTGGGATGTATTAACAGGTGTGTTGTGAGCAAGACACGAGAAGTCATTCTTCCACTCTACTCTGCGCTGGTTAGGCCTCAACTGGAGTATTGTGTCCAGTTCTGGGCACCGCATTTCAAGAAAGATGTGGAGAAATTGGAGAGGGTCCAGAGAAGAGCAACAAGAATGATTAAAGGTCTTGAGAACATGGCCTATGAAGGAAGGCTGAAAGAATTGGGTTTGTTTACTTTGGAAAAGAGAAGACTGAGAGGGGACATAATAGCAGTTTTTAGACATCTAAAAGGGTGTCATAAGGAGGAGGGAGAAAACTTGTTCACCTTAGTCTCTAAGGACAGAACAAGAAGCAATGGGCTTAAACTGCAGCAAGGGAGGTTTAGGTTGGACATTAGGAAAAAGTTCCTAACTGTCAGGGAGGTTAAACACTGGAATAAATTGCCTAGGGAGGTTGTGGAATCTCCATCTCTGGAGATATTTAAGAGTAGGTTAGATAAATGTCTATCAGGGATGGTCTAGACAGTATTTGGTCCTGCCATGAGGGCAGGGGACTGGACCAGATGACCTCTCGAGGTCCCTTCCAGTCCTAGAATCTATGAATCTATGAATCTATGTTGGCCCACAGTGTCTGGATAAAAAATATCTCAGCCACAAGTCTACTTTTAAAAGGCTCCTTTGCCCTTTTCTCTTCTCTTTTCCTGGCATGATAGCCCATGAATTATTCAGAGCTGGAGAAAACTCCCTCCTTTCTTAGGCTATGGCAATACTACAGAGTTTAAAGCCCTGCACAGCTGCACTGATGCAGCTTCACAGCTGTAAGCTTTCTAATGTAGCTGCTTTAAGCTGAGAGGTGAGAGCTCTCCAGTCAGTTTAACTACTCCAGCCCCCGCAAGTCGTGGTAGCTATGTCGGCGGAAGAAGCTCTTCCATTTACATAGCACTGTGCACACCTGCGCTTATGTTGGTGTAATTTATGTTGCTCAGGGGGGGTGATTTGTTCACCTCCTTGAGCGACAAAAGTTATGCTGATATAAGCAGCAGAGTAGACATAGCCTTAGGTTTCCAAGACTTTTTTCTTCTTCTTTAAATGTCTTTCCATTAAATGTAATGGTCCATCATTGTCATTGTCTCGTCCAGGCTGGACAATAGATAGGTACTTGAAGCCCCTTTCATGTAAACACCTAGCTTCATCCCCTACCTGCCTGATTGCTTCACCACCCTGTTATATATATATAAAGAGAGAGAGAGAGAGAGAGAGTACCCTATCTGTAAAATGGGGATAACAGTACTTCCCTACCTCACAGGGGATAAAAATGTGTGGATAAATATACATTAAAGTGTGAGATACTCATATACCACAATAATGGGGATCATGTAAGTACATTAGACAGGACGGGTCAGGAAAAACATTTTTAAGAGTGAAAACATGTATGCTAGTTTTAATAAAACATCATTTGTCAAACAAAGTACATATTTAGGTATCTTTTTTTATTAAATAATGATAAAAATAATTGTAATCAGTAGAAGATAGAGAGACTGACAGATATAAGGGAACATAGCAGAGTTGAATTTTGTTTTTCTGCAAACATTTGTTTAAAAATGGTTGTTTTTTACCTCTAAAATAAATTGCAGAAGGGCCACATTTTAAGATATATATTTATAAGGTTAATTGCAAGATGGTGGCACTCTGGAAGTGTTAGTATGATACAAGGACATTAGCATCAGAGTTTTGGCAACGGGGATCAAGTGCAGACTTCATGAGTGGAGTGTCATCAGAATGGCAGCTGAGGAATGGCTGATTTTTTGTGTGAGTTTGGTTCAGAAAGAATTAGATATATTTTTGCTGGCTAGGCAAGTGGGTGAGAATTTGTGAGTATGAAGTTTTTGATTGTGTATATTTCTTGCTGAGAATCCCAATCTCTTGCCAGCTCTGTCTCAACCTGGTTCAGGTAAGATTATTATGTTTTTATTAATACTCTTTCATTCATGTTGTTATGTAAATTGTATAGTATCCATTAGCACAGGTTAAACTGTGACGAGGGAGAATTGTGTTGATAAATCATGCTTACTGCTGTGTTGAGGGAAAGTGTGAAGTACTGAGAATCATTATTTTTCCCCATGTGTGTCAAGGAATAAGAGTAACAGAGCTATTGGAGTCTGACTGTGCTATTTATATAGACCATTCCACTGCTTCCACCCCATAAACTAAAGAGTGTAGAGTTCACATGAACCTGGGTCTCTAATGTTACAATGCAGGGCACAGTAACCCTGTTGTGAGGGTACATGCAACTCAAGCTAAAGTAAGTGGGATGGCAAGTTAAGTAATCCCTTAGTGTTACAGAGGAGGCAGAAGGTCCGACATGGGCCTAATAATCCATGAAGATGGTGGAAAAAATAGGTTCAGTGTTAGCTCATGTAGCAGAAGTCTCAGTAGTCTCCAGTGGAACATAAAAGCACAGCTTTAAAATTGGATTCCTGCATTCCTTCTTAAATCATAGAAAGGAGAAATAATTCTATTTATATCTGTCCTTCAAAATGACATTGTCTCAAACCCAGTCACACTGGAACATACACAAAGACACACAGCCAAGAAGTTGGAATGAGGTGTCAAGTCAGCAGCTCCCTCTGTGCTAGCATGATGTAGGTATATGGTGGTAAGAGCAACATCCTAAAACAATCTAAATGCAGACGCCCCAGTCCCGATTATGCTGGATGCAGCAGCTCCACTTTTGGTTCCAATATGTGGGCTGAATATTCTAAGTAAAGAAAAGCTACATTAAATATTGCCTTAACTGTTTAAAATGTGTAAAGTTTTAGATATATCAAAAATATGGGGGAAATGCTTTTAACTGAGAAATGTTAGGTCTTTTTTTTTTAATCCTGTTGAAATGTATAACCCATGTAATGTGGTTGGCTTTTCTGCTGTTCGTTTACACAAAATGTTATTTTTCCCACAAAAATGTATTTTGCCAGAGACACATTTTAAACTAATCAGATTAAAATTAATTTCAAAATGGAGGCACTTCTGTAAGCATGTGGATGTCATCTACACATTAGCAACAAATATGATGGCTTCATAGGTAGAATTGAGTGGCATCAGAATGGCACGTTAGGAACAGCTGATTCTGTTATGAGCTTGGCTCTGAAAAAGCAAGAAGTGGTTTTATTGTGTGATGATTTGTGAATTTAAAGCTGCTGTTTGTAGGAAGTGCTGAAAATCCTAACCTCTCCCTTTCTGTGTCTAAGACTGTTTAAGTTAAGAATATGGTATTCATTAGCACAGGTTTCATCATGCACATTTAAATAGTGAAAAAACCTGAGTTCCTTGGAATGTTCTCAAACTAAGTAACCCAGAACACATATTAGCACATGAAGTTATGGTCTAGTTACAGAATATGCTTTCTCTAAAGTTCACAATAATATAATTGTATTTCCGGAAGAGTGTAGGACTAGATACCTATGCAATGTGCTGCCAGAATAGCTGTCCTTCCTGACATGTTCCACATCTGAGAGTGTCCCCTCAGTCTTAAATGTACCGCTAGGATTATCAGATGATTGAAACAGTGCTCAACTCCAATATCTGAGGAATTCAGTTTCTGCAAAAACAGTAAATTGTGACAAAATTGATAGTTTATATTATGACATCCATGACATCCGGCTATATTATTTTGATGGATATTTTGAATGTGTGATTGTTTGTGATGGGTTATGTGCTATGGCATTAGATCAAAAGAGACTGCTAACAGAACCCAGCACAATGGTCTAGATAAGTAGTACCCCAACAAATACATTAGCCCCGTTAAAGCTGAAAAAAAGCAGGAAAGCTTGTTTTCCTCTTCCAATCTATGAATAAAACTAGGCATGAGAGGATGAGATCTACTAGTTCTGAAATCGTGAAGCTCTGACAGAATCAATTCAGTTCTATATAATTGCTTAAATATATATTCATAGATATACCTGATTAGCAAAAAGAGCACCAAAATCAGTGTAAAAGATATTTAGTTGAAAATCAACATATTTTAATCAACAGAGAGTCCTGTGGCACCTTTAAGACTAACATGTATTGGAGCATAAGCTTTCGTGGGTGAATACTCACTTCATCAGACGCATGTAATGGCATATTTTAATTGTTATCAATAAATGAGACTCAAACTTTCTTTAGGAAGATAACTAAAAAGCACAAATGCAAAAAATAAGTTTAAATTAGTGTAAGGCTGTCGATTAGTTGCAGTTAACTCACGAGATTAACTAAAAAAAAAATAACTGTGATTAAAAAAATTAATCGTGATTAATCACTCAACCCAAGGTTTAAGAATCTGAAGTGCCTTCCAAAATCTGAGAGGGACAAGGTGTGGAGCATACTCTCAGATGCCTTAAAAGAACAACACTCAGATGAGGAAACTACAGAACCCAAACCACTAAAAAAGAACATCAACCTTCTGCTGGTGGCATCTGATTCAGATGATGAAAATGAACATGCATCGGTTGACTCTGCTTTGCATCATTATCGAGCAGAACCTGTTATCAGCATGGATGCATGTCCTCTGAAATGGTTGTTGAAGCATTAAGGGACATATGAATCTTTAGCACATCTGGCATATAAATATGTTGCGACACCAGCTACAACAGTGCCATGTGAACATCTGTTCTCATTTTCAGGTGACATTGTAATGAAGAATCTCCTGCAAATTGTAACAAACTTGTTTATCTGAGCGATTGGCTGAAGTAGGATTAAGTGGACTTGTAGGTTCTAAAGTTTTACATCGTTTTATTTTTGAATGCAGTTATTTTTTGTACATAATTCTACATCTGTAAGTTAAACTTCCATGATAAAGAGATCGCACTACAGTCCTCGTATTAGGTGAATTAAAATATACGATTTCCTTTGTTTTCATTTTTGTTTTTCCAGTGCAAATATTTGAAATCATAAGTATAAAGTGAGCACTGTACACATTGTATTCTGTGTTGTAACTGAAAACAATATATTTAAAAAGGTAGAAAACACCCAAAACTATTTAAATAAATTATATTCTATTATTATTTAACAGTGAGATTAATCACAGTTAATTTTTTTAATTATGTGATTAATCATGATTAATTTTTTTAATTGCTTGACAGCCTTAAATCAATGATTTAAATAATTTCAGTTTAAATCAACCCACCCTACCACAATGTAAGATCTCTTTCCCCTCTTCACTTATCTAGGAGCACCCAAATCCAAGTTCATATTTAAGTTATGGTGACCTCCCTAGTGTAAGTAGAGGAATTCTTCTTAGCTTGACTATGCAAATGAAGTTTTCTCTGACAGCCTGTGGCAGGGTTGGGGTATAAACCCTTTGGATGCCCTGCCAAAGGGGTAGCTCCTCCCCAGCTTCCCAGTAGAACGGCCAAGTGCGGGGGCCCAGACACTCAGTAAGGAGCTCAGCTGCAGGCTCCAACGAGGGCAAGCTCAGAGGAATCAGCTGAGTTGAGTGGAGCCAGCTGTGCTAGGGGCTGGGAGGAGATATAAGCCTGGGGAAGTGTCAAGGCTGTATCCCCACTTTGAACCTTAGGGTACAAATGTAGGGGCCTGCATAAAAACTTCTAAGCTTATCTACCAGCTTAGCTTTGGTCCGCTGCCACCATCACAAGAATTCCCTCCCTGGGAAGCCTTGAGAAACCTTTCACCAATTCCCTGGTGAACACAGATCCAAACCCCCTTGGATCT
The DNA here is from genome assembly GCF_002925995.2 of Terrapene triunguis. Lineage (NCBI taxonomy): Eukaryota > Metazoa > Chordata > Testudines > Emydidae > Terrapene > Terrapene triunguis. The sequence continues at coordinate 13,242,484 of NW_020664372.1, forward strand.
TAAAACAAGGAGAAATTAACCATCCCCTCTCCTTCCTCCCACCCTCCTTTCACCAACTCCTGGTGAATACAGATCCAAACCCCCTTGGATCTTAAAACAAGGAGAAATCAATCTGGTTCTTAAAAAAGAAGGCTTTTAATTAAAGAAAAAGGTAAAAATCATCTCTGTAAAATCAATATGGAAAATACTTTACAGGGTAATCAAACTTAAAGAGCTCAAAGGACCCCCCTCTGTCTTAGGTTCAAAGTACAGCAAACAAAGATACACACTCTGGTAAAAAGGTACATTTACAAGTTGAGAAAACAAAGTAAATCTAAGACGCCTTGCCTGTTTTTTACTTACTAGTTTGAAATAGAAGAGACTTGTTTAGAAAGATGGGGAGAACTTGGATTGATGTCTGGTCCCTCTCAGTCCCAAGAGCGAACCACCCCTTAAAACAAAGAGCACACACAAAAGCCTTTCCCCCCCCCCAAGATTTGAAAGTATCTTGCCCCCTTATTGGTCCTTCGGGTCAGGTGTCAGCCAGGTTACCCGAGCCTCTTAACCCTTTACAGGTAAAAGGATTTGGAGTCTCTGGCTAGGAGGGATTCCATAGCACTGTACACAGGAGAGCTGCCACCCTTCCCTTTATAGTTATGACACGCCCCCCAAATCACAGATAGTGTTGGACGTTCGGTTCCACACTGGCTGTGATTTCTTCCTGGAGTTCTAGGAGAAAACAGAGTTAATAAGACACATGTACCTTTAGACATACTACTGATTATATAAAAACTAACAATATGTTTCATTCCAAGAACAATTGTTAACCAGTTAACTCTGGGAAACTTTCCCGGGAGAGTGCATCAGCCACTTTGTTAGAAGCTCCCGAAATGTGTTGTATTTCAAAATCAAAATCTTGGAGAGCTAAACTCCATTGAAGAAGTTTTTTGTTATTTCCCTTGGCGGTATGAAGCCACTGTAGCGCAGCATGGTCTGTTTGTAGTTGGAAACGCCGTCCCCAAACATATGGGCGTAGCTTTTTCAGCGCGTACACAATGGCGTAGCATTCCTTTTCGCTGATTGACCAGTGGCTTTTCCTCTCTGACAGTTTCTTGCTGAGAAACACGACAGGATGGAATTCTTGATCCGGTCCTTCCTGCATTAAAACTGCTCCCACGCCTCGCTCGGAAGCATCTGTGGTTACTAGGAACGGTTTGTTAAAGTCTGGGGCCCTTAGCACAGGGTCAGACATGAGTGTTGCCTTAAGCTGGTTAAAGGCCTTTTGACACTTATCAGTCCACTGAACTGCATTTGGCTGTTTCTTTCTTGTTAGGTCTGTTAGCGGGGCGGCGATTTGGCTGTAGTGTGGTACAAATCGCCTATAATATCCGGCCAAGCCTAAGAAGGATTGGACCTGTTTTTTTGACTTTGGAACCGGCCACTTTTGGATAGCATCCACTTTGGCCTGTAGGGGATTTATAGTTCCTTGACCCACCTGGTGCCCCAAGTAAGTCACCCTGTTTTGGCCTATTTGACACTTTTTAGCCTTAACAGTTAGTCCTGCCTGTTGGATGCGCTCGAAGACTTTTTCCAGGTGCTTCAGGTGTTCTGTCCATGAATCAGAAAAAATGGCCACATCATCGAGGTAGGCAACTGCAGATTCTCCCAATTCCGCTAGGAGACCATCTACAAGTTTTTGGAAGGTGGCGGGTGCATTTCGCAACCCGAAAGGGAGTACATTGAATTCGTACACCCCTGCCTGGGTGACGAAGGCTGACCTTTCCTTAGCGGGTTCATCTAGTGGTACTTGCCAGTACCCTTTGGTTAAGTCTAAAGTAGAGATGAATTGGGCATGTCCCAATTTCTCCAATAGCTCATCTGTGCATGGCATTGGATAGTTGTCAGGACGAGTTACAGCATTTAGCTTACGGTAGTCCATGCAAAAGCGTATTTCCCCATCTGGTTTGGGAACTAGAACCACTGGAGATGCCCATGCACTGGTAGAGGGGCGGATTATACCCATCTGTAGCATGTCCTGGATCTCCCTTTGTATAGCCGCTTGGGCATGAGGTGACTCCCGGTAGGGTGGGGTTCTAATTGGGTGAGCATTACCTGTGTCAATGGAGTGGTATGCCCGTTCGGTCCGTCCTGGAGTGGCTGAGAAAATCGGTGCAAAGCTTGTGCACAGCTCCTTGATCTGCTGTCGCTGCAGACGTCCCAGGGTCGTGGAGAGGTTCACCTCTTCCACGCCACCATTCCTTTTTCCTTTGTAGTAGACACCTGCCGGCCACTCCGCGTCATCTGTTTCCTGGGCTGTAAACTGGCAAACGTTTAATTTTCTGGAATAAAAGGGCTTAAGAGAATTAACATGGTATACCTTAGGCTTTATGTTGGAGGTGGGGGAGGCTATGAGATAGTTAACAGCTCCAAGGTGCTCCTGGACCGTGAATGGTCCTTCCCACGACGCTTTCATTTTATGGGCCTGGAGCACCTTTAAGACCATGACTTGGTCTCCTACTTTGAAGGACCGTTCTCTGGAATGTTTATCATACCAGGCCTTTTGCTCTTCCTGAGCATCCTTTAGGTTTTCTTTAGCAAGGGCTAAAGAGTGTTGGAGGGTGTTCTGTAGGTTGCTTACAAAGTCTAGAATGTTAGTTCCTGGAGAAGGCGTAAACCCCTCCCATTGCTGCTTCACCAACTGTAATGGCCCCTTAACCTCGCGGCCATACACAAGTTCAAATGGTGAAAACCCTAAACTGGGATGTGGTACAGCCCTGTAGGCAAAAAGCAACTGCTGCAACACTAGGTCCCAATTATTGGAGTGTTCATTTACGAATTTATGTATCATGGCCCCCAAAGTTCCATTAAACCTCTCCACCAGACCATTGGTTTGATGGTGATGAGGGGTGGCAACCAAGTGATTCACCCTATGAGCTTCCCACAGGTTTTTCATGTTCCCTGCCAGGAAATTAGTTCCCGAATCTGTAAGGATGTCGGAGGGCCAACCTACCCTGGCAAAAATGTCTGCTAATGCCTGGCACACACTTTTAGTCTTGGTGTTGCTTAAGGGTACAGCTTCCGGCCATCGGGTAGCAAAATCCATGAAAGTCAGTACGTACTGCTTTCCTCTGGGTGTCTTTTTTGGGAAAGGACCCAGAATATCCACAGCTACTCGCTGAAATGGGACCTCAATTATGGGTAGTGGCTGGAGAGGGGCTTTAACCTGGTCTTGGGGCTTTCCCACTCGTTGGCACACCTCACAAGACCGGACATAATTAGCAACGTCCTTGCTCATTCCCTCCCAGTGGAAGGACTTCCCCAACCGGTCTTTGGTTCTGTTCACCCCAGAATGGCCACTGGGATGATCATGGGCTAAGCTCAAGAGCTTTACCCGATACTTAGTGGGAACTACCTACTGTTTTTGAGGATGCCAGTCTTCCTGGTGCCCACCAGAAAGAGTCTCCTTGTATAACTGTCCTTGTTCTACAACAAACCGGGATCGGTTAGAAGAGCTGAGAGGCGGTGGGGTGCTCCGCGCCGCCGCCCAAGCTTTCTGAAGGCTGTCATCTGCTTCCTGCTCGGCCTGGAACTGTTCCCTTGATGCTGGAGACATCAGTTCCTCCTTGGACTGTGGACTGGGGCTTGGTCCCTCTGGAAGCGATGCAGGTGCTGGGGCTGTTTCCATTGACTGTGAACCGCTGTCCTCTGGTGCACTATGTGGTATTTCAGGCTCTGGCTGAGCCTCTTGGGTAGAGTTATCTGCTGCTTCTGCCAGTTCAGGCTCGCTGGTGCCCTCTGGCATTGGCGTTGTAGACGGGGTTGCAAGCGCTGGACTCAGTGCTGGCAATGGTTCTGGTGCTGGTTGCGTTGCCAGTTCCGGTTCTGGGACTGGCTTTGGCTGGGTCTCTGGGATTGGATCCACTACGGCTGTTGCAGTCGTTGGCAGGGGATCCGGTTCCACCACCTGTGTTTGGGTCTCCGGTAACACAGACGGGGCTCTGGTGGACAGCTCAGGAACAGGGATGGGGGTGAAAGCTTGCTTAGCCTGGCTGCGGGTGACTATTCCCACCCTCTTGGCTAGCTTCACATGGTTGGCCAAGTCTTCCCCCAGCAGCATGGGGATGGGATAATTGTCATAGACTGCAAAAGTCCACATTCCTGCCCAGCCCTTGTACTGGACATGCAACTGGGCTGTAGGCAAGGTTACAGACTGTGACACGAAGGGTTGAATTGTCACTGTAGCCTCCGGGTTGATGAGTTTGGGGTCCACTAGGGATTGGGGGATAGTTGACACTTGTGCCCCAGTATCCCTCCAAGCGATAACCTTTTTTCCGCCCACTCTCAAGGTTTCCCTTCGCTCCGAGGGTATGAGAGAGGCATCTGGGTCTGGGGATCTTTGGTGTGACTGGGGTGTAATGAACTGTAATCGGTTGGGGTTCTTGGGGCAGTGAGCCTTTATATGCCCCAGTTCATTACATTTAAAACATCGCCCTGCTAAGGTATCACCGGGGTGATGTTGGTTGGTGGAGACTGGTGGGGTGGGGTGAGAAGGCGTCTGGGGTTTCCCTTGGGAGGTGGGTGGGGCCTTGGGTTGTCCCCGGTGATAAAGTTTTGTTTCGGCTTGCCTCTTCTGATATTCGCTCCAACTGCTACTAGCTTTTTTCTTTTCTGTCACCTCCACCCATTTGGCTCCAATCTCCCCCCCCTCGGTTACAGTTTTGGGCTTCCTATCTAGGATGTACCTTTCTATTTCCTCAGGAACACCCTCTAAAAACTGCTCCATTTTTACTAGGGAAAGCAGATCTTCCAGAGATTTAACATTTGCTCCTGATACCCAGGCATCACAATTTTTGTCAATGTGGTAGGCATGCCGGGTAAATGACACATCTGGTTTCCACCTTAGGGCTCTGAACCGCCGATGGGCATGCTCGGGTGTTAGCCCCGTTCTGAGTCTGGCCTTGTTTTTAAAAAGTTCATAACTGTTCATGTGTTCCTTAGGCATTTCAGCCGCCACCTCTGCTAAGGGTCCACTGAGCTGCGGCCTCAGCTCTACCATGTACTGGATTAGAGGGATGCTGTATCCAAGGCAGGCCCTTTCAAAATTTTCTAAGAAGGCCTCAGTATCATCGCCTGCCTTGTAGGTGGGGAATTTCCTGGGATGGGAAGTGGTACCTGGAGAGGAGTTGTTAGGATGGTCTGCTGCATCCTGCCTAGTCCTTGCTGCTTCCAGTTCCATCTCTTTTTCTTTCAGCTCCATCTCTCTCTTGTGGGCCTCCTGTTTGGCTTTTTCTTCTCTTTCATGGGCCTCCTGTTTGGCTTTTTCTTCTCTTTCATGCTGCTCTGCCTCGAGTTTTTTAATTTCAAGCGGTCTCTGATGTTTTCTCTCATTTTCTTCTGCTTCTAGTCTGGCCAGTTCTATTTTGTTAGCTACTTCTTTGGTAGTCATTTTCCTGTTTTCTTGTGCTGGGTCACACCCTCTGCAGTTGACTGAAACTGGGATGTACTTAGCTCTGGCTGCTGCTGAGTTAACAGAGACTTTCTAACAAGCTACTCCCGAGGATGTAAAAAGAAAAAAAAATAATTCAGCCTGTAAATTACCTTTACCAGTTCAAAGTCTGCTCCCTTTGAACCCTTCTCTTAACAAAGCCCCTTGTTAAAAAAAAACTTAACACCTCTGCCTTCAGGCAAGGAGAGATAAGATATGCATCTACCTTCAGCTCTGCTTCCAAGCAGCTAGAAGGAAAAAAAAATCTCTTACTGGCTTTTGGGTATAAAACGATCTCCACCGCTGTGCCACCATGTCAAGGCTGTATCCCCACTTTGAACCTTAGGGTACAAATGTAGGG
>NW_020664372.1:13258308-13411093 GCF_002925995.2 Terrapene triunguis
CCCAGCCAACAAGTACTGTATAAAAGTTACTTACAATATATTATTATTTCCTGAATCTGTAAATTACATTATAAAATTATTTTAAATAGCAAAATGTTTAGCCTCAGAGGTCCTGAAGGCTTCTGAAGCATGTAGTATAGATGAGTATTCAATAAAGAAGGGGGAAATAATGTGGTTGATGAGCCTTTAGCACTTAGGAACGATTCCTGAAGAGTCAGTTCACTTCGATGGAAGATAGCAATGTGGTTTTATACAGGATATTGGGCTTCAAAATAAAATTTTAACCCCCCCAAAAAAGATAATACAAGAAATGCCCATATTCGAGAGATAATTCTGTATCCTATTTTAATTGACCAATGCTCAGTTTAAGGAACCTTTACAACAGTAATATCAATAACATCCTGATTGATAAGAAACAATGGTATATGGTGGCAAATGAACTTTCAGAATAGCACAGTATGACATGAATGCAGCTTCTCTATAAGATCCATGCAAGACAAATATAAAACATAATGTATCACCTTTAATGCTTGAAAGTAATGATTTATCTAGCCCTACTTATAGAGAAGCAGTTAATATGATGTACGATCTTGTCAACTTTCAGTTAATCATTGCATCTAATCAATACCTCCCATTTTCCAAATGAATTTTAACATTTCATCTCGCAAGAAGCATAATAAGGGACTTTGAAAAATCAATTATGTTTTCATGAACAAGTGGGACATAGTAGAGAACATATATTTATATTGTATTAATGCTGTCACCATGCTTTGTAAGTCTTAACCTAGTTGTGTATTTTATTCTTTGTCTCACTGAATAAATGACAGCTAGTTTTGTGTTTTGTGCAGGATTTCTTTATTATATTTGTAAAGGGATCCAGCTGACTGTGGTAAGAGCAGACATGATGCTTGCAGCTCTGTTTAGCAAGAGGCCATTGCCTTGTTCTCCTTCTCCCATTACTCCTCCATAAGCTGGATGACTGCAGCTGGCTTGGCAGATCTGTCAGAGTAAACTGGAAATCTCCAAACTGCTAGGTTTTATTCCTCTTCCCTTATTTAGAGGTTTCTTTCCCCCTTTTTGCCTTTTGTGGGATGCAGTTGCCTATTTATTACAAAGTGTGTCACACAAAGAGCACATTAAACCAGTGTTCCAGTCTACTGCCAGTATGCTTCCAGGTTTCCTATAGAAACCTAGCTGTCTTGGGACCAGGTTACCTGAGGAACCGCTTCTCTTTTCACACTGTATTGCAGAGGTACTAAATCTGCAGCCCCCTCAGTTTAAAAGGGAGGTGGTTACTTGCAGGACATTCTCAGTAAAGGCTAATTGCCTTCCTCTAGTTGTAACCCTCACAGTAGACATTGACCTAGTATATTTGCTATCTTCTGCAATTCCTTTGAGAAGTGTCTTATTTTTATTTCAGATTTGGCACACACATCTGCTAGTGCTACAAGGGGAAATGCATTTGATTCATGATGGCTGCATCATCTTTTGCTATGCCTGAAGACTGTAGTTTATTATTATTCCTAAACAGACAAAGGCTTATACACAGTAGGCTCTGGTAATTATCTCCCCCTGTTAATAAGAAGTGTCTTACTATTATCATTTTACATTTCACCTGACATAAGCACAGTCTCATAATTTTAAACAGGGAAATTTACAGTTGTTTCACTGACATGTGAGTGCCATCACGCTGAGGCAGTGTTTTTACTCTTGAACAGAGACATATATCTGGGCATGTGCCTGTGTATGTGTGTGTGTGAGAGAGTGAGTGAATATATGAGTGAATGCAAGTTTGGTGCACTTTTTCTTTTTCGTTTTTTTTTTTTTACCCCCGCTAAGGTGGCGTTTACCATACAAGGTTTGCTTATGTATTTCTTGCTCATTTCAGTGTTTGTCTGTCTATAAGTAGTTGAATAACAGTTGTGTTTGCTTTCAATATGAAAAAAAAAAAATTCTCCACAATGGACGATAGGAAGGAGAAGAGCTGACTGTATGACTGAATCTTTTCGTTCAATGGGTAAACTGAAAAAAATAAAAATAAAACAAAAATCAATCCATTTATTTTTAACAAAACCTGATTTTTTTTTCATTTTTTCTCGCTGAAACAAAAAAAAAATCTGAAAATTATTTGAGTTGAACTAAACGTTTTAAAGTCACTTTTGAGTCAACGGTTCAAAACAATATTTCATTTCAAAATTAAATGTAAATACAGGTTCAAAAATGTCAAAATAAAATGTTTTGACATTTCCAAAACATTTGTTTAAGAGGTTTTTATTTCCCCCAGACACAACTATTTGGTGAATTTGATCTGAATTCACTTAAAAAAAAATCTTTGATAAATTTACTATTTGCTGAAAAATATTCATCCACTTCTAGGGGACTTCGGTTTTGTTATTAGTTCATGCTTGTTTAAAATACTAGACATACGTTCTAATACTGAAACTTCCTTTACTCTAGAAAAATCTTTGGACCAAGTAGGAAAATGTTTTTAAAAATGACCAAGTAATTTAAAATCTAAATCCCATTTTCAAAGTGATACGTAGACAAAATGGAGAGAGTCTAGAGGAGAACAACAAAAATGATAAAAGGTTAAGAAAACCTGACCTATGAGGAAAGGTTAAAAAAACTGGGAATGTTTAGTCTTGAGAAAAGAAGACTGAGAGGTGACCCGATAACAGTCTTCATATATTTTAAGGGCTGTTATAAAGAGGTTGGTGATTAATTATTCTCTATGCCAGGGATTGGCAATCTTCGGCACGTGGCCCACCAGTAAGCCCCCTGGTGGGCCGGGCTGGTTTGTTTACCTGCAGCGACTGCAGGTTCGGCTGTTCGCGGCTCCTACTAGCCGTGGTTTGCCGTTCCAGGGCAATGGGGGTTGCGAGAAGCCACGGCCAGCACATCCCTTGGCACGCGCCGCTTCCCCCAGCCCCCATTGGCCTGGGACGGCAAACCGCGGCCAGTGGGAGCCGTGAATGGCTGAACCTGCAGATGAGGTAGGTAAACAACCTGCCCAGCCCATCAGGGGGCTTACCCTGGCGGGTCACATGCCGAAGGTTGCCGATCCCTGCTCTATGCCCACTGAAGGTAGGACAAGAAGAAAGCAGTTTAATATGCAGCAAAGGACCTTAAGGTTAGATATTAGGAAAAACTTTCTAACTATGAGGATAGTTAAGTTCTATAATAGGTTACCATAGGAGGTTGTAGAATCCCCATCCTTTGAAGTTCTAAAGAAAAAAATAGACAAACACCTGTCAGGAATGGCCTATGTATACTTGGTCCTGTTTTAGCACAGGGGGCTGGATTAGAAGACCCCTCAAGATCTCTTTGAAACCCACATTTCTATGATTCTATAATTTAGGGACAGAAATTTAAAGTATTCAGGCACCTACAGGTCCAGATACACACCCAGTAAGATTTTTCAAAGGGGCCTAGGCACCTATCCGCCACAGTTTAATGCCCTTTCCACTGCACAGTTGCATCCATATTAATAAATGAATACCTATCCCTTCAGGACCATGGTATGGTGAAGGCTGGATTGTCTACTGCTCAACTTTATTATTCTGATACTTTTTGATCTTCTCTTTCTGTTGTTTTATTTCTTTATAGAACATTTAATAATGATTTGGCAACAGTGTCTAGTGAACTTATACAGACTCACAGCTAATAACTATGAATGTACATTGAACTGTGATTGATATTGTGGGAGTTTGAACTCAGGTAAACACAACCATGAGCTCTTTACTTATTTTAATGCAAAGGTGTATGTAGTTATGGCTTACAATTGTCACATAAGCTGAGCCAACAGGAAAACTCTCAGAATGCTGAGCAAACCCAAACTGGGTGGGTTTACACAGCTCCAAGACATAAAGGCAAATGGAAAGAATTATCATAAATGATGTTTCTAAGTAGAGGTCTTTGTAGTGCTTTATTTTTCTGGTTAGCAAAGAGCACGGCTATATCGTGTCCGACAACATTTTGCAGCAATGTGAACAGCAAAGTGTAATCAAGTCCAAAAAGTAAGTTAACTTCAATGTCAAATGCCCTGGTAAATCTGTTTTCTCTCCTGTAGTCAAAATTTGTTTGTACTTTGGGTTATTTTCAGAGCTTTCCTAAAGAAGGACGTGCTAGTTATTTTGATTTAATCTTTGCCAAAACCTAAGCTACACATTTGGTTTGCCTGAAGAAGCCGTCAAGAAAAATAATTTATGAGAAGGCCTAGAGGGCAAACAATGTAACGAGCCAGCTCTGTGCAGTATGTGTTGCCCTAGCTGCTTAAAACCAAATGCTTTTTGCATAGACAGAATAAGTTGTTAAAAATGAGAGAAGATTTTTAAATATATAGAGCCACTGTTTTATTTTCTGACTGTACACGTTGCAATGTTTAATATTTGTAAAAAAACTTACCAAAGATTGTAAAAGAAAACTGGCCTGCACTTCCCAGACCATGGTAAAAATATATTAAAATATATTTTCCACCGTTTGATTTCATTAAGCCATTGAAATGCAAATCCTATTTTACCACACAATTCACTTATCTTAGAAGCCTTCACTTGTTTAAAGACCTCAGAATGTGTGTGACGTGTCTTTGTCACCAACAGACTAAATTACTGTAATGCACTCCACATGGGGCTCTATAATAAGAAGTATTTATTTATGGTATACTTAGTGATTTCCTCTAGTGCCAATGTCATTAAAGATCAGTTAGCATTTGAATTTTAATCTATTTCAGAGGGTTATAATTCATTCTGAATGTGCATTTGGTGAAGAATTTTGCAGGAAAAAAATCTTCCTTCTCTTACACATTTTTCTTCAATCCAATTACTGTAGATTTACACTGAGAAAAGAATCTAGCCTTCAGGTGTATGGTTTCAGGTCAGAAGTTATTTTTATTTATTTTATAAAAGATTGGAGGATAGGAAGGAATTTAAAAATATTTCATGCATGACAAAGAAGTATAATTCACCTAGAAAAGGTTATGGGCTTTTTTTTCTGTCACATGATTTATACAATATCTTTAGTAGGTTTTTTTTAAATAAACTGTATAGACTTAATTTACCAAAAGGGCCTCCTGACTCTGAGGGCCTGACGTAGAGCACATTGAAGTCAACATGTATCTTTTACCGTCTTCAATGGGTTTTGGATTGTGCCTTAGATATTGTGCATTCATAACAGCCTTTTGGCTTTTCCTACTATTGTATGTCATTCTTTATAATGCAGAGTCATCATAATAAAACTATCTGGACAGCTAAAATGTGTTGTTATGGTCTATTGAGCAACCAATCTGTTTTTAGCTTTTACCAGTGTCTTCTTTTGCTCCAGTTGAAATCAGTGGGAATTTTGCTATTGGCTTTAATAGAAGTAGGAGCAATTCCCAAATGGATACATCATACTAATACAACTGGATTGGGAACATATTTGTAAAGACTCGATCCTACAAAGCAATCTGCTAGCATGGACTATCAGAGACACGCTTCAGCCAAATCAGTCCTGTGGTGCATCCTACATCTGAAAGATGGTTAGTTTATTATTTGACTTTTCAAACAGGATAGAACTAATTTTATATATATATATATCAAGCAGGGTTATTCTGGCCTATTTTTTCCCCAGAGAGAAAAGAGAATCAGCAATATTCGTCATGTGCATAGTCCTTCCTTTAGGAATCAAGAATTTTATTTCTAGTAAATTGATTCTGGCAAAGGCAGGAGGTGGGATTGTTTTAAAATACATACCCATTATTTCTGAAATAAAGTAATAGATTAGTTTAATTTCAACTTCACCTTGGATCTTTTGAGCTCCTTTAGCTGATCCTTATTATAGGCAGAAAGGCCTGTTAGTGACCAATAACATTGGCTTGTTTGTTTAACACCTCCAAGGACTCACAGACTGGAAGCCCACTACTGCATCCCTCAGTGAGGTTGAAATGCATTCCCTGCTCTCCCATAGCCAGCCAACTTTGCTGGCTGGTGCATGAGATGACTGGAGCCCTTCTAACTGAGATTTATGATATGTATTAGTATGCACCATGTTTTGGCTAGGTTCACTCACAATCACTGGCACCTTACTATGCAAGTAATTCAGGATTATTCATAATAATATCTCACTCTTTATATAGTGTTTTTCTTGTACATTTCAAAGAACTTTATAAGTATCATTACCTCAATGTAAGAGATGGGTGCAGGGAGAAGTGGGGCAGAGAAGTGACTTTCCCAAAGTCAATGAGCAGACTAGTAGCAGACTTATGAATAGAAATGAGGTCTCCTGAATCACAGCCCAATACTTTCTCCACAAGGCCACTCTGTTTCTTATGCAGTAAGGTACAGCTCAGCATGAGCAAGGGGAGCAGAGTATGACCCTTGTAGTTTCAGTCAAATGGTGTGTTTGAGAGAGAGACAGAGAGAGTGATTCCTACAGACCGATCCAGAGATATTTAGAGTATTTTATCCATAAGAGGCATTTCCTTTATTTAGTTATGTTTTGTGTTTTGAAGGTTGACATTTTCATTAATATGTTATTTTGATAAGTATACTTTCATGCCACAGTTCTTTTATCCTGCACTGCTCTTAGGGATGATAGTCGTCTGATAATGCTGAAGGAAGATAGTGATGGTTTATTTGAAATTTATGTATTTTAAATAAGTATGACCTTCTAATTACCACTATACCTTGACAGCAATACAATAACTTTCTCTTAAATATCTCCCAACTTTTTATCGGTGCTGTCTAGAAAAGACCAAGTTCTCAGAATAAGTTACAAAAATTTTGAAAGCTAGTTCAGAGAAAGGGATTATAATGATATTGGGTCTGACTCTGATTTCACTTACAACTATTTTATCGCGGTTGACCTCTTCTGACTTCAGTGGAGTCAGAACTAATTTACTCATGTGTAACATAAATCAAACCATTTGAAATCACTACTTTTACAAAAATACTCTAAGAAATAATGATTTAAAATTATTGGAAATTTTCTGATAGAACATTTTTCTCCATTAGAAAAGACCAAATTGTTGAAATTGACATGTTCCGTGTGAACATGTCAACTTTGATGAATTTCTGACCAAAGGCAGGTAGGTTCCTACCTGGTTTCCTGCCCTTATTACCACCCCTCCCCCCCCGCCCCCCGAATCTCCCACTTCTCATCACCAAACTGGATACTACAAAGCCAGGGCTCCCAGAATGTTCAGGGTCCCAATTTGGGATGAATTTTATTCTAAAACTTGACATTTTCACAGTCCTGGAATTCCATTTCCCGGAAGTTCTATTGTTTTTGTTTCATACACATATCAGTTTTGCTCTTGAAGCAACTATACCCATTTAAGTCTTTGACCTTATTTAACTCCATTGGTAATGATCATAAAGGTCTAAAATGTGCTCCTTATCCATCTGTATTTGCTATCCGTATCATGGTAGCAACACGGGAAGGAGAGCAGTTTTCCTGGGGCTGCTACTCCCATATGGGTGGGGAGTGGGTAAAGCCTTCATTCTGCCTCACAAAGCACCAGCCAGCATAGATGAGCTGACCCATTAAGGGAAGTAATCTGCACCAGGTACAGGTTTGGCTCAGATTACTACCCACCCCCACTGTACTCCAGAGCAATGGAGGAAACCAGGGATCAGGTTTTGACTCTGAGTCACAATTATTTCACAGTGCTGTGCTTGTGGTGGAGCAGCAAAACACTGCTCCTTACACAGGTCATTGAACAAAGGCTCAGTCTAGCCAATAGACTGGAGAGACTGTCATTTTTATCTCTAACGGTTTGCAAAATTATGGTACTATAAAGTAGTTAAAAACCACACTACAAAGCAAGATCTGAAAAAAAAATCCTTGGGAACATATGTATGGGTGCAAAATGCTGCATGTTAGAAGCAACTTCAAAACAGGCCAGGGACTTTAACATCATGGGTATCACTCTGATTAAGTCCTTTGATACATACTTCTTAAAAGAGGGTTGAGAGGCATTTCTCCTGAACTGTTTTTTAATTGCAAAATTATTCATTTTATAGTTCTGCACAGTTGAGCAAGCAAGAAAGAATTGTGACTACATTTGTTGAACAGACTGACATTTAGATCTTTGCACTTGCTCCTCATCAGCCAGGTATCATGATCTGTGGAATTGGAATCAGAGCCCCTGTTACCTGGAAAGGTCTGTTATTGATGAGACACCAGTGCATCTGGAATGCAGGGAGATAGGCTGGAAGCAACTCAGCCACATGAACAGAACAGTCCACAGGGTTTAATAAAGTTCCACTTGTTCAACTTAACCTGTATTCAGCTTCACTCTTTGCAAATAAAACATCGTGGCAACATCAGAGCTGTGAATTCTCTGAAGTACAGCAGCTGGCAGTGTGAGCCCTGGAACTAAGGGCACATCTACACTGGCAATGTTACAGCACCGGCAGTTACAGCGCGGCGCAGAGAGCGCCGAAGGAAAACTGCTGTTGTGTGTTCACACTGACAGCTGCCTGCATAATAGCATGTTCACACTTGCGGCGCTATTCAGAGGGGTGCACTCTGGGAAGCTATCCCACAAAGCACCTCTTTCTCTTTTGCTGCTAAGACTTATGGGAAGGCGGAAGGGGTTGCAGGTCATCCTGGGTCCTGTCCCAATGCCCCGTGATGCATTGCTTCGCATCCCAGCAATACCTGTACTTCCATCTGCATTTGGCGCCATAGCAGTTTTCAGGTATCTAAAAGGGTGTCATAAGGAGGAGGGAGAAAACTTGTTCATCTTAGCCTCTGCGGATAGAACAAGAAGCAATGGGTTTAAACTGCAGCAAGGGAGGTTTAGGTTGGACATTAGGAAAAGGTTCCTAACTGTCAGGGTGGTTAAACACTGGAATAAACTGCCTAGGGAGGTTGTGGAATCTCCATCTCTGGAGATATTTAAGAGTAGGTTAGATAAATGTCTATCAGGGATGGTCTAGACAGTATTTGGTCCTGCCATGAGGGCAGGGGACTGGACTCGATCACCTCTCGAGGTCCCTTCCAGCCCTAGAACCTATGAATCTCTTTCTTTAGTGGTAACAGTTAATTTAGACCCCATCATTCTTTTTGTACAGTTAGGATTATGTTTCTTGATGTGCATTGCTTGGCACTTATGAGCAATGAATTTCATCTGCCATTTTGTTGTCCAGTCACCCAAGTTAGTAAGATTATTTTATAACTATTTTAAGTCAGCTTTGGACCTAGCTATCTTGAGTAATTTTGAATTATATGCAAATTTTGCCACCTCACTGTTCTCCTCCTCTCCTAGGTCATTTATGAATATGTTGAACAGCACAGGTCCCAGTACATATCATTGGGGGAACCCACTATTTACCTTTCTCCATTGTGAAACATGACCATTTATTCCTAACTTTTGTTTCCTCTCTTTTAACCAGTTCCTGGTCCATGAGAGGACCTTCCCTCTTATCCCATGACCACAAAATGATAAAACACTGTATCATAGCAAAATATTGAGATCTGTGCTGACAGCCATTAAAATTGATGTGCTCCTCACCTTATCTGAAGGTGAGTGTTACATTGCTTGTACCATTTAGCTTGGAAAATTCGTTGCAATTATATAACGTGTTTAATCTGAGGATCTCAAACCACTTTAAAAATGTTAATTTAAAAAGCCTCATAACATCTCTGGTAAAGATACTATACAGATATTATGATGATGAGGACTATATAAGAATCCATATAGAATAGAACAGAACTATAGCACAACCTAGTGTAGAATCCCATTTTTGTCTAAAATAGATAGACAGATTTTTAAATTGACATTTTTAAACTGACACTCAAAATCTGTGATGGGCCTGAATCAACATTTCAGGTCTAAATAACCCCAACATTTATTTCTGGATTTCGATCCAAACTATTCGTTTGGCTCATTTCTAAACTCAGACACGTACCTCCGTGGCTGAACTAAGACAGAGAAAACCAGATACTAATCTTTTACTATCCAGTGTCTACTCATGCAGCTCAAATAATTAATTATGGAATGAAATTTCATGTTGTAATGAAATGTGAAGAGGTACGCATTAATTTGACAAAATTGATTTCAGGGGACACTTCTGATATTGGTTAATATGGACAGTTGGTTTTAATATTTGTGTTGTTCAGCAGTAAGAGAAATTTTCATTACATGAAACTCCAAAGGATTAATCTGTTTACTATTAAGCCTGAGAAATAGAGAGGCCATTGCAACACTCAAAGCATGAGATTCATGTAAAGAAATGCTTAAAAAAACAAACAAGATATATAACCATAACCTGCCCTCAGTTACTCTTTTACAATCTTACTGAAATTAGTGGAGCTGAATGGGTGTAACTAAGAGCAGAAGTTGACCACATTGTTTATATTTCTGGAATACACAGGTGGTAAGAAATGTAATTACTATTTGTTTAACATCACTGGAAGATTAGCTTTATTTTTTTGGAAAAGCTCTATTGTCAACGTCACACAGGAGCTGCAGTTTTCCTCTTGTCTCCTCTGTCATCTCACATCAAGATTTTGTGATTTTATATGACCACAAGTTTCCCATTAAAACCAAAAGTCTTTTCTCTAGCAAATTTTAGATGAGACAATTTAAACTGCACACAATAATGCTTGTTCTCATTTTCAATTTCCCTTCTAGTTCATCTGCATAACTAAATGTATCCTGTTACATGCCAGTTATAAGCAAAGACCATGGCCATTGGTGAAACCTTTCAATAATAGTTGTTAAAAACACTTTACCTATTAACAAGTCACACAGGGGCAAATATATTCATGAGGCAACTCCATACCTCAATAAAGCACAGACAAGCTTTGGGAACCTGCTTGTGTCTTATACTTTGATAATCCATCTCTGCCTCTCCTGGCCTTAAGAAATCTGTTAAAGGGGGTCCAGCCAGTGTGGCAAGCTTTCATTTTACACTTAGTGCTGAAAGATATAGGTAAGATTTTAAAAGACTCTCAGCCTAGCTCAGCTCCCATTAATGTCAATTTGGAATTTTATCTGTTGGGGTAGTTTTGCCTCAAATGGTCCAGGAAAAGTGGAGCAGAAAAGTGGCTTAGAGCAACCTTTCCCTTCTTCACTATTCAGCTGCCCTCAGTGTTAAATCTGTGATCTGGCCAGAAACACTAGTGCAGGGGTTCCCAAACTTGGTCTGCGGCTTGTTCAGGATAAGC
Organism: Terrapene triunguis; assembly: GCF_002925995.2. Classification (NCBI taxonomy): domain Eukaryota; kingdom Metazoa; phylum Chordata; order Testudines; family Emydidae; genus Terrapene; species Terrapene triunguis. The sequence goes on from NW_020664372.1 coordinate 13,269,463, forward strand.
CCCTGGTGGGCTGTGAGATGTTTTGTTTACCTGAGCGTCCGTAGGTACGGCTGCTCGCAGCTCCCAGTGGCCGTGGTTCACCATTCCCAGCCAATGGGAGCTGTGGGAAGTGGTGCGGGCTGGGAATGGTGAACAAAGAAAGTATCAGTCAATCAAAAAGTGCTATACATTCTTTATAAATGACACTCGGAGGGAATCAGTGAATATTTTCTAAACTGCTGTACTTTATACTAGCAAAGAAGTGGGTTTTAGCCCACGAAAGCTTATGCTCAAATAAATTTGTTAGTCTCTAAGGTGCCACAAGGACTCCTCGTTCTTTTTAGAAACACTGTTGCCTTCGATATTTTCCTGATGAAAGAAACAAATTCCTCTTTCAAGTACTTATTTGACACCTAAAAACCTTTAACATATTTATCCTCACAACACCCCTCTCTGCAAAGTATTATATCCATTTTACAGATGAGACTAAGTGATTTGCCCAGGTTCACAGAGAAAGTCTGGGGCAGAGAAAGGAGTTTGCCATTATCCACATCATTTATGAACATACTGAAAGAACCAGACCCAAGACAGATCCATGTGGGACGCCACTCGGGGGTCCCACATGCCCTTCCAGCTTAACTGTGAACAATTGGTAACTACTCCCTGAGTAAGGATTTCAACGAGTTATTCACTCACCTTATAGTAGGTTCATCCAGGCTATATTTTCTTAGTTTGCTCATAATAAGGTTATCAAAAGCCTTATTAAAGTCAAGATATATCACATCTTCTGCTCCCTACCGCCAACCCACAAGGCTTGTTACCCTGTCCAAAGAGGATATTAGGTTGGTTTGATATTATTTGTTCTCAACAAATCCATGTTGACTGTTATTTATCACTATGGTTAAGATTCTGTCACGGGTATTTTTAGTAAAAGCCAGGAACAGGTCACAGGCAATAAACAAAAATTCATGCAAGCCTCTGACCTGTCCCTGACTTTTACTAAAAATACCCTGTGGGGGAAACAAATAGAGTATGACTGTGGGCTTGCAGCTGCTCCAGCTCCACTGCTGCTCCGATGGCTGGCGCTGACTGCCACTGCTCCAGCCCTAGTGGAGCTGACCCAACCCTGGCTGCTGCTCACATGGCCCAGAAACCACTGATCTGACAGCCTTAGGGATGACCACCCATCAGCTGCTCCAGCGGCCCAGGATTGACCACTGGTCAGCTGCTCTGGTGGCCACCAGAACAGACCACCATTCAGCTTTTCCAGAGACCCCAAAGGCTGCTGATGCTCCTGCTCTGGCAGCACGGGGGCTGACTGCCAGCAGCTGCTCCACCCCCCCTGCTTCTCCTGCCCCAAGCCAAACACCAACTGCTGCTTCAGCCCTGGGGGTCGCTCCTCCGGCATACCCCAGAGCTGACAGCTGGTCCTGCCCTGCTCCAGAAGAAGTCACAGAGCTCCCTGAAAGTCACGGAATCCATGACCTCCATGACAGAATTGTATCCTTTTTATCACCTCATTATCTTCTAAGTGCTTAAAATTTTATTGTTTGATTATTTGTTCCATTATCTTACCAGGTACTGAAATTAAGATGATTGATGTAGAATTCTCTGGGTTGTTCTTATTTCCCTTTTTATAGATAGGTACTATATTTGTCCTTTTCCAGTTCTCTGGGATCTTTCCCATCCTCCACGAGTTCTCAGAGATAATCACTAATGTTTCAGAGATCTTTTCAGCCAGTTCTTTTAGTATACTAGGAAGTATTTTGTTAAGTCCTGGTGACTTGAAGACATCTAACTTGTCCAAGCAATACATAGTTCTTTCCTTATTTTAGTCTAAGATCATACCCCACTTACAGTGATGTTCACTATGTTAGACATCCAATCACTGCTAATCTTTTGGGTGAAAAATGAAACAAAAAAGGCATTTAACATTTTGGACATTGCTCTGTTTTTTTTTGTTATTGTCTTTCCCTCCTCATTGATTTATGATCCTAGCTAGTTTAAGCTTGGCCATTGTAATTTTTTTTCCTACCTGCTTATGTTGTTTTTATATATTCATCCTTCATCATTTGACCTAGTTTCCACTTTTTGTATGATTTTTGTTTGTTTGTTTAACATAATTGAAGATCTCCTGGTTAAGTCAGGGTGGTCTTTTATGATACTTCCTATCTTTCCTATGTACTGGGAAAGCTCGCTTTTGTGCCTTTTGTGACACATGGTGCCTAGGGTAGCCCTCACTGAAAATGCCAAGGTCAGTGCAGGCTGCAAAAAGAAGAGCTGATTCTCCTAAAACTGGACGTTAAAACTGAAGTTAGATTTACCAACCAGTCACAAACTGTCCTCCTGATCCCCTGTACTGTTTATCAAGAAGCTGAAAAAAGAAATCACATAGTCAATTTTACTGCATTCCAGTTCTCTGGTTCCCAGTCAGCATATAGGTCCATAAAGTGAGAAGTTATTTAAGAACTCTGCTCACTGTACAAAATGTTCTTCTGGTACCCAAAGGGCCAGCCACATTACCAGGTCAATATTCGTTTGGCTCTTACCCAAAAAACCAGGCTGCCAGCCAAACCTTTTGTATCTAAAACTAAAGGCTTAATAGGGGGAAAAAAAAGAACAAGAAGAGAGTTGTTAAATGGTAAAAGCAGACAGATACATACATAAGACATCAGAGTCCATATATCACTTTCCTAGCAGTATTTGTGAGTTTGCAGGCTTGCATGTCCCTCTGGAACATACATCCAAAACTTGGATGGGTCATTCTGTCCTTTGTTCAGAGCTTCAGTTTGTAGAGAAGCTACTCCAGAGGTAAGAAACATGATTGAAGACAAAATGGAGAAGATACAGCTGCCTTTTTATATCCTTTGTCATATTGCTTATACTTCCTTGCAACAAATGGTATAGAAAAGCATTAGATATGTCCCTACATATACTACTGCAGGGGTCGGCAACCTTTGCACGTGTCCCATCAGAGTAATCTGCTGATGGGCCATGAGATATTTTGATTTCATTGACCGTCCACAGGCAGGGCCCCCTAACGCTCCCAGTGGCCACGTTCCCAGCCAATGGGAGCTGTGGGAAGCAGCGGCCAGCACATCCCTGCGGCCCACAGCTTCCTGCAGCTCCCATTGGCTGGGAGTGGCGGGGGGCCCTGCCTGTGGACGGTCAATGTAAACAAAATGTCTCACAGCCCGACAGCAGATTACCCTGATGGGCCGTGTGGCGAAGGTTGCTGACCCTTGTCCTACTGACTCATAGGTTTAACCACTGCCCTTTCTCAATGGGTTCATTTATAGCTGATTGTCCTTGATGAGCCATCAATCAGGCTTAGTGTTGATGCCAATATGTCTGGAGGTGTCACCTAGAAACACAGCACAAGTTTGAAATACAGATATATCACACATCAAAACGCCACTGATACCTTACACGGCATACCTGGTAAGATTTGTTACAATTTTATAATATTGGTATCGTTAATGTCATAATGTTTCTCACATATTCAATACAACATAACATGCTTAATAATGTCTCCTTCAAAAAAACGCCCACTCTCAGAACTCTTTTTCCCTTTTAGACTTGTTTCCCATGGGATCTTACCTACCAATTGTCTGAGCTTGCTGAAGTCTGCCTTCTTGAAGGCCACTGTTTTTATTCTACTCTTTTCCCTCCTACCATTTCTTAGGATCATGAACTCCATCATTTCATGATCACTTTCACCCAAGCTGTCTTCCATCTTTAAATTTTCAGTCAGTTCCTCCCTAGCTATCAGAATCAAATCTAAAACAGATTCTTCCCTAGTCGCTTTCCCCACTTTCTGTAATAAAAAAAAAAAGTCTCAACTGCATTCCAATAATTTGTTGGATAATCTGTGTCTTTCTGTATTATTTTCCCAACAGATGTCTGAGTAGTTGACATCTGCTATCACCACCAAATCCTGTGCTTTGCATGATTCTGTTAGTTGTTTAAAAAACCAAACAAACAGCCTCATCCACCTCTTCTTCCTGGTTAGGTGGTTTATACTAGATACCTAGCATGATATCAACCTTTTTTATCCCTTTTAGCCTTACCCAGAGACTTTAAACAAGTCTGCCTCCCACTTCTATCTCAGCAACAGTTCAAGTGTATCCATCTTTGATAGACAAGGCAACACCTCCTCCATTTTCTTCCTACCTGTTCTTCCTGAACAAGCTGTACCCTTCTATACCTTCTGTTGTGAATTATATGCATTATCCCACCAATCATCTGTAATGTCAATTATGTTATAATTGTGATTATTCAGTAGTATTCCTAGTTCTTACTATTTATTCTCCATACATATTCCATTAGTATACAGTCATATAATCATAGAATCATAGAATATCAGGGTTGGAAGGGACCTCAGGAGGTTATCTAGTCCAACCCCCTGCTCAAAGCAGGACCAACCCCAACTAAATCATCCCAGCCAGGGCTTTGTCAAGCCGGGCCTTAAAAACCTCTAAGGATGGAGATTCCACCACCTCCCTAGGTAACCCATTCCAATGCTTCACCACCCTCCTAGTAAAATAGTGTTTCCTAATATCCAACCTAGACCTCCCCCACTGCAACTTGAGACTATTGCTCCTTGTACTGTCATCTGCCACCACTGAGAACAGCCAATCTCCATCCTCTTTGGAACCCCCCTTCAGGTAGTTGAAGGCTGCTATCAAATCCCCCCTCACTCTTCTCTTCTGCAGACTAAACAAGCCCAATTTCCTCAGCCTCTCCTTGTACTATTTTTAAAATATCCTCTGGCCCACTCCCCCACCAGGCAGGCCCTGTTTGTTACTGCATGGGAACCCTCATGAAGCTGGGCTGTTCATAACGCCCTTAGTGATTAAATGTGTACCATAAAATATTGTATAGGCAACCTTAATCGTAGTATTTCCTAACTTTTGAGCACTGGATTTTGAAACCTTAATCATATTCTTTTAATGTGTGTGGTGCGTGCATAAAATATACCATTATTTAGGGCTCACATTAGCCCTCTTGCAGATCTAATTTGGAGGAGAATGCAAGGTTCCTCTGCCCCATCCCTCACTATATTTTCCCCAAACACCTTGTGCTATCTGGATAAAGGGCCAGCCACAACTGCAGCTTCTGTGCTAAGGGAACTGCAGGAACTGCTCCCACCTTACTCTCCTGGGCACATATAGTTCCTGAAAAAAACTTGGGGAAAAGAAGGGAGCATGGCTATGGCTCTGCCTCTCACATGCACAAGCCAGCAGAGATGACTACTCATATGGGGAGGTGATTGATGGGAGTAATCTGAGCCTTACAAAGAGGGCATGCAGAAGCATGCCTGAGATCTTTCAGAGGCATTTTACCCGAAGGCAGAACACTGTAGGGTGGTGTCCCTGAAATAGTGTTCCCCAAATTCTTTAAGTCACAAATGAGCCTTGAAAAAGGTAACAATATGAAGACAGACTGGAAATAAAATAAATAAACAATAAAAAAGTAGAGTTAATAAAAGTTGAGTAAAATAGTCCATGCGATACCTTTAACGTCATTTACATTCTATGCACTGATGCATAACAACATTTTGTTCTGTTATTCCAGCATCGGAGTGGTACTGGATTTACATCAGTCTAAATGAGAGCAGATTTGGGCCCTCTGTGCCTTTGAAGGGAATATATTTATTGTGAAAACTTTTTGCTCATGTATTTCTATGTTTATTTGTCAAACATTCTCAAATGATGGTTTTCACAGTAGGACTTTTGAATCTCTTGGCCTGTTATTCCTTCACTGCTGCTGAAACCCTGAAAATTCTGTTTATGTAGTGCTGTGACACAAACAGCAGTGACAGCTGGTAGGTTTGCCAGTGTCACTAAATTCTGTGAATATGTTCTTCTGATAACAAAAGAATTAAGCCTTCAGCCCGCTTCTATTTTCAAAGTAAATACTAGATTCTGATTTCCAAAAACTCACAAGATATTGCACAACTGTGCACTGGGTCATATTGGATGGGAACATGGTGAAATCTGACAGCTACACCCCCTATTGGCACTTATCAAATCTTATTCTGACTGTTGCTTATTTTCCACTAGTTCCGATCATCTAGACCTTACTGCTTTCTAAGAGCTCCCCTGCACTTGACTGAGTGGATTTGTCAGGCTCCTGCTGCCTATCATCTACTGCCTGTTCTTGATTGTGTGCTGAATGAATTTCACTGGCTGCAAAATGAGTATATTTAGAACCTGTTATATTCTCTAGCAGATGTTATCCTGTGACTACAATAAAGATGTTTTATGATTTTTTACATGAGAGTAAAGAAAGTGTCAACTGTGGTTGTTGTGACTTCTACTGTAAAATTTACCGTTATTCATTTTTAGAGTTTTGATCATTGTTCTGTTATTGCTTGATAGAACATGTCTGATTTTGGCTGGAACAAGGTTTTGCAATTGCTTGGCTGTGTGGATGTTGCTGTAACAGCTTGAAAAATATGGTTGCATTTGGTGCTATTTGTGGCTGATGGTGAGATGGGAAGACTAATTAAAGGAAGATCTTTGATAAGCTGCAAAATTTGGAACTGACTGATAAGGAGACCTCAGCACTGCCTTGCAGGTGTTCTGAACCTGAAACTATGGTAACTAGTTTTTATTTTCCAGGAGGCTTCAGGACATAAATCAATGGGGAAACAGCTCCTCTTTCTGATAAATGATTGGCACACACAAGCGTGTTTTCACCCAAAAATCCTTGTTTTTATTAAGCCTAAAGCACACATCTAAAATAATAATAGTTTAGAGCACCCCACATATAGCTACCCAAAGTCTGAGATGGTGTTGAGTGGTCAGCAGCAGGGCTCCAGTGTTCAGCCTTCCACCTAGATGCTGGGGAGTTGGATGTCAGTCTCCTAGCTCATCTAAATCCTCTCCAAATTGCACACTCTAACTAATCTCTTTTATAAGTTGCTCAAAACAAAGAAATAACTCATAGTAACCCCTACTGGACTAACAATTTCCCTAGAAATAGCAAAAAACCAACAACATAATTTCGCTTATCAGTAAAGCAACTCCCAGCAAGAAACTCGTGGTCACAGATACCCAGGTCCAAAGTCAGCTATCCACACTCTTTTCCAGGCTCATGAATCTGTCATTTTAGCTATCCTTGTTAGCAACACTGTAGCTGTGCAGCTTGTCTGCTTAAGCAAAGGCCAAATTATTCCTGAGTATGTGGTGTTCTCAGTTCCAGATAATGGTGGCTGAGCACACAAAATGGCTGCAGTTATGTCAAGTCCAGTTCTCTGATAACAGCACCGTTTTATCAAGAATGATGGATAAATAATTGAATTTTAGACTAATTAAAGATAAATCACACGCCTTCCAATGGCATTATACCATAAGTACACCCATGCTACCTAATCCAAATACATTGTCCAGGGATCAGCAACCTTTGGCACGCAGCTTGCCAGGATAAACACCCTGGCGAGCCGGGCTGGTTTGTTTACCTGCCGCGTCCACAGGTTCGGCCGATCGCGGCTCACACTGGCCATGGTTCGCTGCTCCAGGCCAATGGGAGCTGTGGGAAGGGGCGTGGGCAGATCCCTGGCCTAGAGTGTAGAAAATTGTGTCTGCTGCTGGTGCATATGTATTCTCTCTGCTCTAGATGCACAGAGATGATGGAGTGCTGTGCTGGAGGAAGGAGGGCACAAGAGACATAACAAGCAGGCAGGAGAAAAGGTGAGAGGGAATAACATGGAGCTGCAGGGAGAGAGAGGAGGAGGGGCCTCTTATGTACCTCTCTAGCACCCCCAGGAGCCTGGATTGATTAACACCAGTTTCTCTGGGAGCTTCCTGTTTCCTGCTGCTTCCCTGAACCCACTTGAGGAGAACAGGCTGTCAACTGAAATAGTAGGAGACAGTTAGTCCCTTAAGATGCTGATATCTTCCCTCACTCAGGCCCTGCTACCAGCCTGCTTATTTGTCCCCTTCAATTGAGTGTTGAGAGCCACTATAGCTGGAACAGAACAGCAGTCATGAGTGAAAGAAGAAAACACCCCCGTGGGGCAGCATTCAGAAAAAGAAAAAAAGCAAAGGAAGCTTTTCTATCTAAGCAGGAAAGAGTCACCACCCAAGAAATGTACACACACCGCTACCTTGGAAAAACAATTCAAAATGAGATCACACAGTTACTGGCAACAAAAATCAAACAGAAGTTTGTGGCAGATCTAAAGTCAGCAAGATATTACTCTGTTGTGATAGCTGACAGGAGAGGTCAGGGCTACGATAATGGTGCCAACATGAGAGGAAAGAACAGAGGAGTGCAGACACAGATCCGAGAGTTAAACCTTTGAGCTTTTTTTGTCCCATGCAGTTCTCATTCATTGAACTTGGTGGTCAGTGATGCAGCATCAGCTTCCAGTGAGGATGCTGAATTTTTTAATGTAATTCAAAGCATCTATGTATTTTTCTCTGCATCAACTCATCAATGGCAAATTTTGAAGCAATATCTGGGAAAATCCTCTCTGACACTGAAACCACTGAGTGCCACAAGATGGGAAAGTCGAGTGGAGGCGATAAAACCCATCAAACACCAAATTGGGAAAATAGATGATGCCATCTGCAATGATGATTATGGAGGATAATCCTATGACAGGAACTGTTAGTGGGAGAACAGTGGCAGAGGGAAATGGAATCACCAGAAACATACATAATTTCAAATTTCTGTGTGGCTTAGTGTTGTGGCATGACATACTGTTTGAAATAAATGTTGTAAGCAAGAGACTCCAAGATGTTGACCATGATATATCTGGAGCAATGGAACAGCTGGACAAAGCAAAGTCATACCTACAGTCTTACCGGTCAGATGAGGGATTTCAAAATGTTCTGAAGCGTGCACAGAAGTTGGCAGAGGAACTTCACATTGAAGCTATTTTCCCACCCATTCAAGAATACAAGAATTACCGAAGAAGACATTTTGTTTACGAGTCATGGGATAATCCCATAAGAGACCCCAAACAACAATTCAAAGTTGAATTCTTTAACCAGGTGCTAGATTGTGCAATCTACAGTCAGTTGAAGAATGCTTCATGCAGCTTAAGGAACACAGCAGTATATTTGGTATGTTGTATGATATTCCAAAATTCCTCACTATACCTGTTAGAAGACCTACACCAGCAATGCAGGGCACTAGAGAACTAGAGACAGTGTTGACACATGATGACATGCGCGATATTGATGCGAGTGATTTAGGTGATGAACTGAAAGCCCTTTCAAGATACATTTCAGCAGGATCAACTCCAAAGGCTGTTCTGGAATATATGTGCACAAATAAGATTACCACTCTCTTTCCAAATTCTTTAGTTGCTCTTCACATACTTCTAACACTTCCTGTAACAGTTGCCAGTGGAGAACGCAGCTTCTCCAAGCTGAAGTTAATAAAAACACATCTACGCTTCACAATGACACAGGAGAGGCTGGTCGGCCTTGCAACCATCACAGTAGAGCATGAGGTGGCCCAGACTGTGGACCTTCAGGAAGCAATTCAAATCTTTGCAACCAAGAAGGCACGGAAAGCACCACTTTGATTATTCAAACAGATTAAAATGCCAGTGTTTACTATGCAGACAAGAAAAGTTACATTTGCTGTTCAGGCGTTTGAAAGTTAAGTGTTACTTAAAATTTTTGAACAAGGCATTTTAAGTTGTTAGTTCTCCTTTATTGGGGTAGGTAGCAGAGCAGTACCATGAGAGGAGTAGAACAGGAAGAAGGCAGAATTGAGCCCTTTCAAAGTTTTGGCCCAAGTGAGGGGCATCATTTGAGCTTCCTGCCTCAGGTGCCAAAATGTTGTGGGGCGGCCCTGCCTCCTTTACACTGCCCCTTAATGTAAACGGGAATCAGACACCCAATTTAGAGTCACTTTTGACTTGCTGTAACTAAGAAGTCCTCTGCATATTGTAATGGAACAGGTTTGACAGATTTAACATCTGTTTTGATCTTTATCGTGTCTATATTGATCTGAACATTTATTGCTATAGTTTCACATTCGAGTTCTTCTTTCTTCAGATTTGTAACATTAAATCATAGGGACATTTTTGGTGCTTTTGGTAATATGGTCTTTGTAGATTAAAGCCTCTTTGGATATGATCAGGAAATTTCTGATTTCTGATTTTATGTTTCTCATGTCATCCCATAGTGTGGGTTGCCAACTAGCTTCCTAGCAATGGGAAGCCAAGTACCCTGTTTTATTTCCAAGTTAATTTAAAGTCAAAGGATACTAGGGTAGTGCATATTAATTCTAATTGTGATCTTTCCTTTCCATCAACCAGCCACATATTTAGGAGTCAACAGTAGAGATGACCAAAAATCGTGTATTTCAGTCTGCAGGGAATTTCAGTCCTTATGAATTTGCTTTTGTTCTGCATTGGAACAAGAGGAAATTTACCAAAATGTCCCCACAAGCTTGTGATGCCTGACAATTTTGTTTCAGAAACACCAATATACAATGTTCCTTAAACAAAATGTGAAATCAACATTCTTGTAAATTTCACAGCTGCTAGTCACTGAATAACACCTGGAAACTGACAAGAATGTCAATTTCACTTCACTGCTCTGTTGGAGAGAGCCTGCCAGGGTTCTCAGGGCTGCTGGGCTCCCTGTTCCAGCCAGAGGAATCCAGGGATACCTCTGTGGTTCGCGGAACCTGCCAGCTTTAGTCAGTGCCTTGGGGGCTGGCAAGTTGCTTGCCCAAGCTGTGGCCCCTGCCTGTGTTTCGGCAAATGTTTCATTGAATCTTGACTAAATTTGACTAAAAATTTCAGTCTAGTGAATCAGCATTTCCAACCAACTCCAGTGAAAAGGCTGATAATGTTGCTTTTCATTGTCCGTTGACATGCCAAAAGGGCAGCAAATAAAGTCAGAAATCTATACAAAGTACCTGTCCAATTTCATCATCTTTTTGGCTGAATAGTTCTTTTTCATGGAAATGTGAATAAATCAAGATTAAAAAATACAGTCCTAAAAACAAAACATAGTACTTTGCTTGGGCGTTACTGAAAAGGGTTCTGCTTAGAAATCTAGAGCATGTTTTAAAATAAGATTAAATAAATAAACAAACATGTATAGCAAGTGTATTTGGATCTAGATTTTCAGAAGTGCTCAGGATCCAGCATTTTATATAATACACAAATTGTCAATAACACTTGTCAAAATGTACAAAGTAAATATCCTTAAAGCAAACTCTTAGTTCTCAAGCAACATTTTTCTTACTTTACCTATCTGTGCATTTCTATTATTACTGATGGAAATATTTCTTTTTTCAGTTTGTGTGTGTAAAGTAAAATCAACATTTACCAGCATCCAAGTCTAATGACTACCATTGTGTTTTCTTGTCTTTTCTTCTAATTTTGCCTGCATGGAAAATTGGATGTCTGCCAGTAATTCCAGAGCCAGTAATGCCAGTAATTCCAGACATTTACCTTCATCACACTCTTCAGGTGTCGCTCTTATGTTACCATCTTTTATTACAAATCAAGATTTTAAAACTTGCAATTACTTTCAGCTTATATAGTAAACACAGTTTCCAGGCTACAAAAATATCTGGATGAAATGAATCATAGAATAAGATTAGCATTGGAAGAGACCTAGTCCAACCCCCTGGTCCAAAGCAGGACCTATCCCAACTAAATCATCCCAGCCAGGGCTTTGTCTAGCCAGGCCTTAAAAACCTCTAAGGATGGAGATTCCACCACCTCCCTAGTGCTTCACCACCCTCCCAGTGAAATAGTGTTTCCTAATATCCAACCTAGACCTCCCCCACTGCAACTTGAGACCATTGTTCCTTGTTCTGTCTTCTGCCACCACTGAGAACAGCCTAGCTCCATCCTCTTTGGAACCCCCCTTAAAATAGTTGAAGGCTGCTATCAAATCCCCCGTCACTCTTCTCTTCTGCGGACTAAATAACCCCAGCTCCCCCAGCTTCTCCTCGTAAGTCATGTGCTCCAGCCCTCTAATCATTTTTCTTGCCCTCCGCTGGACTCTCTCCAATTTGTCCACAACCCTTCTGTAGTGGGGGGGGACCCAAAACTGGACACAAAACTCCAGGTGTGGCCTCACCATTGCAAAATAGAGGGGAATAATCACTTCCCTCGATCTGCTGGCAATGCTCCTACTAATACAGCCCAATATGCCGTTGGCCTTCTTGGCAACAAGGGCACACTGCTGACTCATATCCAGCTTCTCGTCCACTGTAATCTCTAGGTCCTTTTCTGCAGAACTGCTGCCTAGCCACTTGGTCCCTACTCTGTAGCAGTGCATGGGATTCTTCCTTCCTAAGTGTAGGACTCTGCACGTGTCCTTGTTGAAAATCATCAGATTTCTTTTGGACCAATCCTCCAATTTGTCTAGGTCACTCTAGACCCTATCTCTACCCTCCAGAGTATCTACCTCTCCCCACATCTTAGTGTCATTTGCAAACTTGCTGAGGGTGCAATTCATCCCATCTTCAAGATCATTAATAAAGATGTTGAACAAAACCGGCACCAGGACCAACCCCTGGGGCACATCCAGCCGTTGATCACTACGCATTGTGCCGGACGATATAGCCAGCTTTCTATCCACCTTATAGTCCAATGAAATGAAGCCTAAGACCGTGTGGAACTGAATGCAGGAATATATATATATATATATATTCTACTTTCTGTATTTTGTGATGCATATGTTATTAAATTGGATCTTAAATGCCAGTCTGTTTGCCTTGACCTAGATATGATTTGATATCTAAGCTGACTTTTATAATTCCTGGGGCTATTTTTGACTCCAACTACTCTTTTTAACATTATATACATACTGTCCCCATAATGACTTTGTCCTAGCCAGGTTATTTCATCTTGTTGTCTTGTGCTCAGGTTTTAAGAAAAACTTTCTCTCTTCCTGATTTGATCAAACCTATCCTGGTTTTTGCTAATTTTCTCCAACTCCTTAATGAATGGGACTACATCTGGGTCCCATTATCTCTCTCTCTCTCTCTCTCTCTTAATAATATTAAACCACACTACAGTATATCATTGCACTGTTCCATCCTCCTGGCTGCCAATTAGATACCACATTCATATTAACTTTGCTATTTCTTGGAGATAAAAAGCTTTAATTGGGCTGACACTTGAATTTCCATGTGCCCTACTCGTGCTTTATGTCCCAGGATATATCCAGAGGTTTCTAAATAGACAGCTGCTAAACGACCTGACAGAAAAGATAGTGGGACAGTGCTATTCACGATGTGGGTGTGTTCTAGTAAGGTTCAGTGCTAGATGCAGTGCTCAACATTAAGCAGAAGTAAATTTCAAGTAGCTAGTGTCCCTGATTGAATTTGAAGTGGGAACCCACAAGTCCTCCTTGCCAAATTGACTGTTACTGGAAATTTCCAGAAAGGGTCTCACAGAAGATTTCCACTATTGGTAGTTATTTAAATTCCTTCCCTATTGATGTGGCTCTGGTGACTGTTGTGCAAATGTTTTGGGGTTCAAAAAAGAATTAGATAAGTTCACAGAGAATAGGTCCATCAATGGATATTAGCCAAGATGGTCAGGGATGCAACTCCATGCGCTAGGTGTCCTTAGCTTCTGACTGCCAGAAACTGGGAGTGTACAACAGGGGATGGATCACTTGATGATTGGCTGTTCTATTAATTCCCTCTTAAGCACCTGGTATTGCCCACTGTCAGAAGACAGGATACTGGGCTAGATGGACCATTCATCTGACCTAGTATGGCCGTTCTTATATTCTTCATTGCTGACTGTTATGTCTGAGGATAGGTATGATTAACTGCAAGCCTCAGCATTTCTGAAAACCAGACAATGCCCATCATCATCAAGGATAAAATCTGACTTGGTAACTACACAGAGCATTATTAATGTCATATCAGACCACATCATTCATATGAGATCAGATTCCCATGCACTTCATATTTTCCCTGCTGGTTAATTACACACATTTTGCATCTGTGCTGATCAGGAACAAGTCATTATGAAATGTCTAACTTTGAGGGTACATCTATGCAGCCTGCAGCAGCAAGTCTCAGAGCCAAGGTGAACAGGTTCAGGCTAGTGGGGCTCAGGCTACCATGCTAAAAATAGTAGCATAGATGTTGAAGCTGGGGCTCTGAAGCCCATCCCTCCTTCCTAGGCTTCAGAGCCCAAGACTCATTTCCTCAGAATACGGTTGTGTACACTGACTGCATGTGGAATTCCACTCTACTCCTCTGGCAGAATGGAATTGCCTACCAAAAAGATAAAGTTAGTTTGTGCAGGTGACAAGCGCCTTCTCCAGGGCTGGTCCAAGACTAAGAAATGAAATCCCACTGGATCCAAGAATCACCCCCTTTTACAATCACAACTTTCTCAAGCCTTTTCTCACACATAGCACAGCAGAAAAACAGAAAATGCCACATGTAGCTTTCCCCGGAGGAGGAAAAGGAAGAAAGAATGAACCAAATGTGACAGAGAGAAGCTGCTACATACGCTACTGGAAGGTGCCCACATGCAATGATGATAAGAACCCCAAAAGATAAGAAATGACTTAAGCCTCAGTGTGGATAAGGAAATACTGTAGAATGGGATCTGTCTTTCATTAACTAACAAACAGTCTAGCAATAATGTATACACATCTGTTCAAAAATACCACCTTAAAACAACTGCTGAGACTTAAAAAATAAGACTAAAAAAGTGAAGAAGAAATCTGGTTGCCATGTAACAAACTCAAGTTTACATAAAGAATGAACATGTAATTAACTCCCTATTGATATGCTAATATGGTAAGGAATCTTCAGTCACTTAATTGGAAACTATCAAATGCTGGAAGTAAAATAGGCGTAAATGCATAGATCTGGTTAATTTTAGGTTTACACAATTTGAATAATCTGCACTTTCTAAAGGCTTGCTTTCTGTTGTGTCTCTTTTCAGGCTGTTTGTAATACTCCTTACTCAGGCCAAACTCCTTTGAACTCAAAGAGAGTTTTGCCAGATTAAAGGATGCCAAACAGAGCCTGTTTTGTATTACTGGCCCTGGTCTCCAGTCTATGGTTTTTATGTTAATTCTGTCTTTTTGCTCATTTGAGGAAGATTCGAGGAGTGGGGGTGGAGATTGGAATTCTGTGCCCTAGAATTTCACAGTGGTAACAAGTAGAGCTGGGTGCAATTTTACAGACAAACGGTTTACTCAATGAACAAGGTAGTTTTGATTGATCTGAAGCTAGTCACAAATTTGATATGAATAGTTTTTGGCCACACAGAAAATTGTCAGACGAGGAAGATGGGGTGGTGCTATCAGTGCCTCCCTTATCACTTTTAGCTCAGTGGTTAGGGCAGTCAACTGGGGCATGTGACTCGCAGGTTCAAATCTCCACTCTGGAACAGACCCAAAATAGACCTTTCAATTCACCAAAAAGTTCTGAAAAGTTTCAGATTCAGTTTGACCCATACTGATTTTTTTTGTTTCTTGAACTGCCACCTAACTGAAAAATTAGTGATGCACTCAACTCTAGTAATAAGGGCTATGGCTAAGTGTGCTCTGCATCTTGAAGAAAAGAAAGGGGATACCATATTACTTAACAGTGACCAATCTATCCAGTTAATTGACAGCTTTCATATCCTTTTTAAGTTCCACCATGTCCGGGCACCTTCTTGAAATGGAGTGGTCATGAGATAGTGTTTTGAGGGTGGGGATAGGTAAGGGTGGAGGTAAATGGAAAAGATCTGACTTGAACAGGGACAGGTGGAACTCCACAGGAAATTGTTTAGCTTGCACATAGCTACCCGATTAACATCTAATGTGACAGATAACCATTAATCATCATATGGGTGTGAATTACAAAGTGTTTGGATTACAGTTACCTATGGGGTTCCTGAAAAATATCCAACTTTTTGGTTTAATTTTAATTGTAAATTAGTACTATTTTTAAAAAAATGGTCATAACATTTGGAGACTGTGGAAGCATTAATTTCTCTTTGGAATGAAACTATTTTGTCAGATAGCACTCAGCAACCTTCCAAATGTTCCTGTTATCCAACATGTGTCTTATGACCAATCACAATTAAGCAATATACCAATAGTTCAAATCTCGAATAGCGAAACATAGAGTTTTTTAAAAAATGAACAATTTTGCTGAATAATTTCAAATATTTACATTTGAGAATCTCAATTTCTTGGCAGACATTCATTGAACAGAATGACAAAATTAATTGAATCAATTATTTATTACCAATCGTTAACTCAGCCCTTAGCAATAGCCACGAAAAGGTAGCATTATTATTTCTGTAGTGCCACCTAGCTCCCATGTATAGTGCTGGAATTCTGTAGCTTTTTCTCCATATTAAATGCCATTTGGGAATTACTTTACTGAATTGTTTGAACATTTGGGGGCTGATTCACCACCACACTATTCTAATTTTATTTTGTTTTTTATAGATTTCAGTGGGAGTTACATTGACGTAAGACTAGCATGATGCATGGGTAAATCAGGGCCACAGTGGTTAAAGAGGTGTTCAGGAATATGTTCCAAACCAGATAACCAATAAGAGAGTTGAGTTGATTCCCGGTTGATGTATGGAGTTATAATCTATTTATTTGGAAAGATCTTTAAAGGGCAATGACCCAAAGGTTTTTTGGGTTTTTTCTTCTTCTCAATAAATCACCACAAAGGACATGCTGGTCTGTCATAAACAGATAGTTAAGGGTTAATGCATCTTTTACCTGTAAAGGGTTAAGAAGTTCACCTAGCCTAGCTGACACCTGACCAGAGGAACCAATGGGAGGACAAGATGGTTCAAAGGGAAGGAGGGAAGTTCCCTTTGTCTGTGTGAGTTTCACTTTGGACCAGAGTGGGAAAGCTCCAGAATTCAGCCTCTTATTAAATAGTGAGTATTAGTGAAGGAAATAAATGGATTTATGTTTATTTCTTTGTAACCTGTCTTGTGCAATTAGAGGAATAGTCAAACTGGGTATTTGTGTGTGTAACTAAGGGTTTGCCCAGGGGAGCATCCTCTGTGTTTGGAATCTGTTGTCTGTGAGAGTAGCAGGTATGCTAATCTCTCCTAGAGGGTTTTCTTTTACCTTTCTTTTCTTTAATTAAAAGCCTTTTTCTTAATACCTGATTGATTTTTCCTTGTTTTAAGATCAAAGGGGGTTGGATCTGGGTCCACCAGGAGTTGGTGGGAGAAAGGAAGGGGGATGGTTAATTTCTCCTTGTTTTAAGATCCAAGGGGTTGGATCTGTGTTCACCAGGGAATCGGTGAAGTCTCTTTCAAGGCTACCCAGGGAAGGGAATTAGTGCTTGGGAGTGGTGGCAGCCAGACCAGATCTAAGCTGTTAATTGAGCTTAGAGCTTCTCATGCAGGTCCCCACATCTATACCCTAAAGTTCAGAGCGGGGAAGGAACCTTGACATGGTCATTTAAAGCTTTCTCCAGCTTTCATACTGTCAACCACAGTTTATCAATATGTACAATCTGACCCTTAGTGCAGTAACATTTAAAATTCAACAAGTTATTGTTGGTATAGGTGAGTTTTAAATTACAAAATAGTATTATTTAAATAGTAATTATTGCTTTTGTTAAAAAAGTATTTTTGTTATAGTAGTTAATTTGTTATCAAGACTTAATATCTGATTATTTAAAAACTTAATAACTTAATATCTTAATCAGATAGTTAAAAACTTAATATCTGATTGCTTTTTTTAAAAATAGTATTTATGTTATAGTAGTTAATTTGTTATCAAGACTTAATATCTGATTGCTTGTGAGACATAATTAAAATGTTCTGTGTGGTCATATTTTTATTTATTCCCTTTAATTTATTGTATGAATATCTCATCAGCTTTATGGGACATTATCTTATTTAGTCTGTGGTTATCAGAGTTTTTATGATAAAACAAAATGTAAATAGATTTTTTCCCACAAGTTAACTGGTGATGACTTTATTTAAATAAGTAATCTTAATAGACTGTAGACCCACTTCTACTCTCAGTTATAGTAGAATGAAATTTCTTCAGCAAACATCCAGTGTTAATGAGAACAGAATTTGAATCAATAATAAGAAAATTGTACATGCCCAGACCTTTTAAATTAAATCAGAACACAGATATCATCTAGAAGAGCTACAATTGTGTTCACTTCTGATGAGTCAGTAATTTAAAAAAAAAAGGGTTTTATGTCAGTGCCAGATTGACATTCCTGGAAAAGGCAGTCTCTATCTGTCTGACAACTCCTTGGTGATGTCCAGTCATGAGCTCAAACTCAATATCGCTAAAATGGAGCTCTTAATATTTCCACTCAAGCACTCCCCACTATGTCCTTTCCCAATCACTGTGGACAACACCACCATCCTGACTAATACACAGGTCCATAACATAAGAATATAAGAACGGCCACACAGGGTCAGACGAAAGGTCCATCTAGCCCAGTATCCTGTCTTCCGACAGTGGCCAATGCCAGGTGCCCCAGAGGGAATGAAGGGGGGAGGGATAGCTCAGTGGTTTGAGCATTGGCTTGCTAAACCCAGGGTTATGAATTCAATCCTTGAGGGGGGCACTTAGGGATCTGCAGCAAAAATCAGTATTTGGTCATGCTAGTGAAGGCAGGGGGCTGGACTTGATAACCTTTCAAGGTCCCTTCCAGTTCTAGGAGATAGGATATCTCAAATAATTAAATGAACAGAACAGGTAATCATCAAGCAATCCACCCCCTGTCACTCATTCCCAACTTCTGGCAAACAGAGGCTAGGGACACCATCCCTGCTCAACCTGGCTAAGAGCCATTGGTGAACCTATCCTTGATGAATTTATCTAGTTGTTTTTTGAACCCTGTTATAGTCTTAGTGTTCACAAAATCCTCTGGCAAAGAGTTCCACAGGTTGACTGTGCATTGTGTGAAGAAATACTTGCTTCTGTTTGTTTTAAACCTGCTGATTATTAATTTCATTTGGTGACCCCTAGTTCTTGTGTTATGAGACAGAGTAAATAACAATTCCTTATTTACTTTCTCCACACCAGTCATGATTTTATAGACCTCAATCATATCCCCCTTTAGCCATCCCTTTTCCAAGCTGAAAAGTCCCAGTCTTATTAACCTCTCCTCATATGGAAGCTGTTCTATACGCCTAATCATTTTTGTTGCCCTTTTTGTACGCTTTTGCAATTCCAATATATCTTTTGAGATGGGGCAACCACATCTGCATGCAGTATTCAAGATGTGGGCATACCATGGATTTATATAGAGGCAATATGATATTTTCTTTCTTATTATCTATCCCTTTTTTAATGATTCCCTGGGCATCATCTTTGTCTCAGAGCTCTCTCTAGGTACTCACATCCAGACTATGTCAAATATTGCTGATTCTTTCTGCATAACAATTCTAAGATACAACATACAGCCTTTCTTGTCCATGCACACAACTACAACTCCCATCTCTGTCCATCTGTTGTCTCTTATCTTATACTTAGATTGTAAGGTCCTTGGGAAACAAACTGTCTTTTTGTCCGGGTTTGTGCAATGTCTAGCTCAAGGGGTCCTGGTTTGTGATTAGGGCTATTAGTCTCTAGGCTCTTAAATCCCAGGCAGACTGCGAAGAGTTACAAAAGGATCTCACAAAACTGGGTGACTGGGCAACAAAATGGCAGATGAAATTGAGTGTTGATAAATAAGAAGTAATGCACATGGGAAAACATAGTCCCAACTATACATAGAAAATGATGGGGTCTAAATTAGCTGTTACCACTCAAGAAAGAGATCTTGCAGTCATTATGGATAGCTCTGAAAACATCCACTCAATGTGCAGCGGCAGTCAAAAAAGCAAACAGAATATTGGGAATAGTTGTTAGAAATACAGCAACACAGGGGTAGTGAGCAACAATGGGTGATATAAGTGAGAGACTTGTACTCAGTAAGAACGTCAAATGGCAGGAAGATACAGGAAGGAAAAAAGGAGGACGGGGCGAAGGCGAGGGAGAATGCATGCGCTATAGTTTAGACAATGTGACTGCTGAGACATTATATAACATGCCACTGTATGGAGTGTGCAGATGCTGCTGAAAAGATGAAGAAATGTATATGACTGATCTTTGACATTCTGACACATGCCACTTGCCCTCAATTACCATGACTCCCACAGCTTGCATGCCATCGTCCTGCCCCATGTGTAGTTAATCATCTTACATTATGCTGTCTTGTTTCTCTTTGGGAAATGAAAATATACCATCTGTTTATCCAATGCCAGTGACCACGGATGTCATAAAATGGTATTCCTTGGCTACTTTCCTCCCCATGCTGTTTTCTCTCTTCCTTTGAAACCGGCATTGACATAGATGGACATAGTATACTCCAGAGGAGGCCTCAACATAATGCTTGAAAATAGTATTATGTACTCTCTTTTAGGAATTAAAGCCGGGGTGTCCACTACACACTTTCCCATGGAACTTGATGAGTATTTATTCACATTATATGCATCCTTATGAAAATGTTGTTGATTGTTTACATGATTTGGAGTTCTGTTCATTGACTGATGGCAGGATATGTCCATCTATGCCAGTGCCAAATGGATTGGAAGGAAACTAGTTCTGCAAAATCATTCATTAAATTTTCCCCTCCCCCAATTGTTCATTAGTTCAATTCCAGTTCCAGTTCCAGTTCCATCCTTAGTTCCATAGGTTAATATATTTTATCTGATTCAAAATTTACCTTTATGTTATGAGGAGCACTTGGATCTTACTAACAGTATAGAGGCCGCTAGTGTGTTTTGGGGATGCAAGCATAGAGTATCACTGTGCTATTAAATTTAACTAATGAATTCCACCCAAGCGATTTTTATTTGTAATTTATTTAAATGCTAATGTTAGCTTTACAAAGCCATCATCATGGAATTACGCCAATTATTATTTCCTACTACTTTCTTGTTAGGGGTTGAATAATTGTGTTGTCTGTATTCCCACTAAAACATAGTTTTAAAATTATTTTCACTATTTAAGTACAGTATTTAGTTGGTTTTCTCCCCTTCCTCTCTGCATGTATTATCTCAATAGAGCTCTGCCAGTGATTGGCGAGGCAAACAATTCACCGAATCATTGAAAATGAACACATCAGAAACTCAGTCAAGCAGACACCCTTCTGAATTTTTCATTTTCCTGCCAACCCTGTGCTATGTTCTGTTTCTTTCTTGTTATGTGCTATTTTATTGTGTAGCTCATACCTAAGTGAAATAAAATGAAAGGTCAATTTTAGATTTTGGTGTCACTCAAGAAATCCAATCCTTTAAAATACTGGTGGTGCTGCACAAGCATGCAGTTGCACTAAACTACCAAACATAGTGATGCTGACCAATTAGGTGTCCCCACCTCGAGTGTTAGTGGTTGAGAGCATGTGGTACATTTTTGTAATATGGGAACCAGGCCACATGAACTTTCTGCTTTTAGAGATTGTACTAATCAGTAATAAATAGAGATATATAGTGGTTTTGGATAAAACCCTGAAAAACCATGATCCAAGGCAGATGAACCACATCACATAAGTGCAATGGCTCTCTGAATTGCATCCATAAGAAATAAATCCTCCTCAACTTAATATTTGCATACACAACAGTTGGCATGCATCAGTGTACGCCGCTAACTAAATTGAACATGCACTGGGATAATATTGACACTGATATACAAGGACAGGCTATAGAAAGCTGACTGCAATCACTTTTGCAGGCCAATCACATTTTTGCCAGTTTACATTCTAACAGCCATTTCCAGGATCTGGCATTTTATCGGACACAGCCAACCAATCCAGTTATATACATAGGTATTCTAATGATACAAACCAACTAACCTCTATCAGATAAAAGGGCCACTGGAAACTTCCCAGTCACTCTAGCACACTGAATCTGAATATATAATTTCCCCCTCAATACAGACATTTCTGGTGGTCTTCTGTGCTTCTGTACCTTAAATATTGCCCCCATAAACCTCTCTTGTCCAGAGAAAAACAAGTTCAAAGTTTCTGTCTGTCTCTTAAGAATATATACCTAGATCTATTGCCCAGAGTCATTTTTGAGTTTGTACCCAGATACAATTGATTCCATGAAGCGTTTTTTTGTGTGTGTGTGTTTGTATGTAGCCATTTTCCGAAAAGGTAAGAAGCAGACACTTATGTCCCGATCCTGCAAAGACTTACATAGGTGAGCAGCCTCAAACAACTTTAATAGACTACCGATGCTTAGAGGAAAGTATATATGTAAGTCTTTGAAACATTGAAGATTTATATAGAACTTGTGGTGTTATTTATATAGTTGAACTGTATCTTTAAGTTTTTGCTATTTGGGCTTTTTCTTTGTTTAGTGTAACTAGGGCAAAAATGGTATTCACTAAACAACCACTTTATTTTGTTTTGGAATAGCGTATGATTTATGTTTTTTAAATGTCAAAGGGGCTTTGCTGCATGCCCTTTGGTGTGTGGTTCCTTTAAATAGAAATTAAAAAAAAATAAAGCAATTAACTTTTTATAAATTTTTTTCACAGTGAGCTGTTTTCTTTTTTTAAAGAAACCAAAAGTTATAGAAAGTGATCTTAGCACAATACAAATATTTACCTTTTTAAGTGGCTCAGTTTTGCCTTGTACTCCCCAAGATCTCATTGACTCAAATGGGAGCTTAGGATACACAAAGAATTCATGGGTAATCCCAAAAGGACATTGCCACAGCACTACCTACCTGATCTAGCTTCAAGCTAGTCACTGCCTCAGCTTCCCTCACTCAAATTGGAGCTTCCTCACCAGGAAGGACTCACTGCCACATCCAAGTCTCTTTCCAGGCAGAGTTTTATTCTTCAAAACATGAAACTTAGGTAAAACATCAAAAACAAAAGAACCTTCTTTCTTCACCCTACGCTACATCTCTCAGAGGCTTTTTCCCTTGACTCTTAGTACTGAAAAGAGGACATACCCTTCCCTTCAATCTCTTTCACTCCCCCTCTTCAGGACATATTTCAGGAGCCAATCTCCCTTCCAAATGATCTCTCTTGAATTCTTTAAGGAAAATACCTGACCCCTTTCCACCTGCATCTGATAATAGAACGGGGTGCCCGACCCCAGGCCTGCTGGCCCTTAAATTGGGAGGCCACCTTTCTACAGATATTTATCTCTTGTGACATAAATGAATAAAAAAATCTTTAAAATTTCAAACGTACAGCACTGCTGTATGGGACTATATGAACTGTAATGTTGAACAGTACTTTTTTTTCTTTAGTAAAATGTCAAATATTGATATAATCTTTCATTTGACATTTTACAATCTTAGTTATGGGACAGACCTTCTTTTGACTTTTTAATACAGATAATTTGATCATTACATCAAATAGTACGATTACATGGGTTAGATTTTATACTGTAATAACTCCTCGCATAAGAATGGCCTTTTCCTTTTTTTCAGCATTATTAAACATTATTGAACCACCAACACTTATTTGGATAAATACAAGTGTATCGCTCAGATTCTAACCTCCTCATGTAGCAATTTTTTCAGACACATGACTTGACTAGATATTGTCACATGAGATGTTCCTGTCAAAATAGTGAGAAAAGTTGGCCCTCTCTATCTCTAATGGCTGTGGACGGACAATAAACAAATAATTACCACTTTGTTTTGGACTTTTAAACATCAGGCCAGATCCATATATGACCCACACTTAAACAGTATTACTCTTTGTCCCCCTCAAGTAGCTGGACCTATATAGGTTTACAAATCTGCCCCTTGCTCTTACCTATCAGTGCTTGATCCTTTAGTTAAGTTAGGTGTTGGGTTATACTTGAATAGTATAAACCCACGACTTAACAGGATTGATGTTGATATACACCTGCTGCGGATCTGCCCCACAATTTTCATTGCTTGCCATATAGATTTCATTTTTACCTTATTTCTTCCCCTTTAAAAATTGGTTGAGATATACTTGATCTAATATTTCATAAATTCATACAACCAAATGATCTTTTTTTTCTTTTGCTAGTCAGATAGATGCAGATTTAAGGCCTCAGCTGAGTGGTACACCTACTGGCCTGAATCCATGACTCTGGCCATGGAGTGCTCAGAGCAACTCAGTGAAAGCGGGAGGTGCAAAGGTGGTTTTAAACTACCTTTATACTCCCCAATCCTGGGGCTCTGTACCAGGCCAGTCCTCCAGAGAGTAACAGCAGCCTGAGCGCAGCCTGGATTTCCTCAGCAATGTCTCCTCTCTCCTGCCCATAACCTCCTAACTGGTTACAGGGCTAGGTAGTGTGGTATAGAAACCACTATGTCATGTCTATGGCAACAAAGGATTCCTCTACATTTGAGTGACCTTATCACAGTTGGCCAATCCAGCTTTGTGCAGCTTTGTACTAGCAAAGGGATGCAGAACTACCCTAATGTAGAAGACAATCTGGCTCACTGACTTAATTTTAACCTAATATATATCGACAATTCATACGGGGGTTCAGCTTTACATATTTTTACACAGGGAAACTTCTATCATTTCGTTCCTGTGTTATTAATATTTTATAGCAATGAATCTTTGTAATAAACAAACCTCTCGCATACTTCTCTACTAACATGCTACTAGTATAGCTAATTGGTCTAGAGCACACCTTTCTTGCATCACCTGCCATGCTATAAACATAAATGAAACCAATTAGTCTGTTTATTTTCCATACTGGATAAGAAACAATATTAGCATTAATATATAACACTAAGAGAACATTTACTAGGTTTTATTGATAATGTAGGTAAGGAAAATGTGTTTTTCAAAATATATGGGGACAGATCCTCAGGTGGTGTAAATCCACATAGCTCACAGACCTATCTCCTATTTTTTTAACCTGACAGTGTCCTTTTTCAGGACTGTATACATAGGTGATAAAATGAAAATAAGTGATAGCTGGAACTAGAATGACACTAAGTTAAATAGTAGCTATATATCCAGTATGAGACATGCCTTTTATTCAAGTGAGAGGCACGCTACATAACATGAAATGCTTGTCTCCCATCCAAGACTTTCTGTTGCAACAGCTGTTCTTTTCCTATTGTGTTCTTTCAAGGATGGTATGCTGCAATGATTAAAATGTAGCATACTATCAAAACAACGTATGTCTTTGGTGAAATAATTACATTTCAGATTACTTTAATCAAGTCATTGATTTAGGGATCCACAAAACTGCAAGCAGCATCACACATGCACTCGATGTCGCTGAGCATTCAATTTTTTCATGTGGAGCTCTGAATTTGATGAAAAGATATATACAATTTACATGCAGATAGACAGCACCCAATTGGCTTTGCATCTAAAGGGGATCAAGGGTGTAAGTTCTCTCTGCCAAGGCTGGTAGAGAATTACACTGAAATATCCAGATATGCTTCCTCATTTGAAGTAGCACAAGAAGGGCATAGAACTGCAGCACCACTGCCTCTCCCACTGCAGAACAACCACTCTTCCTGGGCATCCAGAGCAAGAGGAAAAGAGTGGCTGACAGAGCCCCATTTAGCCCTTTTGCCCTAGCGCAAAATGGGCCATAGAGCAGGGATGAATTGCCTGCATATGGTGTCTTGTAAGGGGGAATTTTACTATTACACTGCTAGGGAAATCATTAGTCATCTGAGACCTGATTCACCTGTGTATTAGCCTAATCTTATGCCCATTTCAGTGGAGTTACCCCAGCAGAAAACTAGCACAGAAGTGTAAACGGCCCCAGAAGCATGCACCCTAGACTAGTTCAAAACAGAGACTGATGGCTGAAATATTTCAGAAAACAATCATCAACTTAACTGGATATTTTGTGAACACTGAACTCCAGCATCCCCAGAGTTTCAAGTATCACTGCTACTAACTAGGTCCTTCAAGAGACAGTCAACCAAGCCATCCTGGACTGCATCAAAGTTCATGTCATGTAGAAATCATGAAATCCCCCCTTCCTCCTTCCTTCTGTCTGCCACTTCCAACCTAAACACAGTGATTAGCCATACTCCATTGAAAAGAAATTTAGCTGCAAATTTATTTAAACTGAATTTAAACACTGTCTCTTAATTTGGTGAGATGTACAATGGAGACAGGACCAATTGTGCCTCCTTCACAGATGCTTGTCCCATATTATGGCATACTGTATTCATTCTGCAAGTGAACTCTCATAGGGAATGCTGCTATTTGTGTATCCTCCTTCCCTCTAATTACACCTTCTCTAAACAAGCAGCACAGTGATTTGATGTAACCCTGTAATTTCAAGAGAAAATAACCCCACAGCTCTGATGTCACCTCAGCTCATCACAAATGTATTTCAGATACTGATCTCAGTTACGTCAGTGTAAATCAAAAGGAACACCACTTGCTTCACTGGAATTATTTTGGCTTGACAATGATATAAATGAGACTGGAAGCTCATTCACAGAATCTATTTATAGAGAACAAGTCTTTTCTAACTATGCTTTTAGACTGTAGAATTTCTCTTGGCTAATGTTAGATCTATAAAAATCTGTTATATAAAAAACAGGATAACTCCCCAGCTTTTTAAAACAACTCTCAAGACATGAGCCTTATGTAGTGTGTTGTAGTGGAGAGTATGCATAGTGTACCAAATCCTGCAGTCCTTCCTCATACAAATTTCCCATTGAATTCCATGGGAGTGTTGTCTACGTGAGGACGGCAGGATTTGCCCTTGGGCTCTTCCAGGGCTCTTTGTGTAGATGAAGTCATTTCACTGATTATCTCATCAATTCACACTAGATTTATTGAAGATAGATGGCCAAGATATAAACTAGTTTGCTATAATGAGTCACATACAGCAATTTATGCAGAAAATAAGATGTGTCAGAATAACAGATACGTCAGATTGTATATGCTATTGTTTCCATTTCTTTGTTATTGTGTCAAGTGATGCAAAGACAGCTTGTGTTTTGTTTTGTTTTTAAATCAAACAACAAAAGCCTAAGTCTTCTATATCTAACCCCCCTGGACTTTTATGGGATACAAAAATTAAAACCCAGGTCTGATCTTGGTGAACAAGCCGAAACCTCAGTTTAGAGCTGCGACACTGAGCCAGCTAGCAGGCTAAGTAACCCAAAATCAACCTTTAAAGACATATTAGAAAAGTATTGAAATGGAAAACAGGACCATTCCTTGTAGATAGTTAGCAAAGCCATGTTAAAGGACTAGATTTCTTGAAATATAAGCCTGTATAGAGAATTCAAAATATATACTAATTGTATTTGTCTGTGTTTACCTATATCTTGTTAGAAACTTAATAATATGACCTAATTAACTTGAAACTGCTAAACTTTGGTTCCTGTCTGTAATGTTTCATTACTATATTCTATAGATTCAGAGATCAAAAGGGAATATTAACATTTAAATGAAACTAGTGGTATAATAATATTGTCTTAATTTCTCCTTGAAGTTTGTAGTAAACTACCTTTGAACTGTTTGAATGGGTAACTGTCAGTGCAACTAGTTTATCTGTGTTTACATAGGAAATAGAAGGTTTGCTTCAATGCAACAATATACACTACTTACTCTTCATCTGGGAAGGCCCTGGTTGTGATCATTTGCTGTCAAGTAGCTTATTTGCTGAGCTTCAGCTATAAAGAAGGGGTAGGGACTGAACCTTACTATATCAGATCTGCTTAAAACTTTGTCAGGGGAAGTTCAAGTTGCAAGACTGAGGTCTCCAGGTGTATCCTGGATTATCCCTGCAAATTCTCATGGAAGAATTTGAACAAACTCTACACATAGACTGACTATTGGACTATTGAACTGGCTCTGTAAGAACTTTTACAAACCAGCAGCTTCATCATCTCTACTACAAAAGTGAATTGTGGATGAGGTGCCCAGAGTTTTGGATCTGAAACAAATCTGAAAACTGTTCCCCTAGCACTTGGATTCATTTTGCACTAAAACAGCTGGGTGGGTCTGAATACTTATGTCAGAGGTGGAATAGAATGTGGCATGGGGATGCCTGTGAGAGAAGCAAATGAAGTGTAGTATTGATGAGGGTGGCATGACTGACAAAGAGAAGAAGTCAGATGCAGAAGGAGAGGTAGGAAGAGATGTACCTGATGGATGTAGATCCTTGGAAGTAAGAACAGGAAGATTAATGCCACTTTTCTTTTTGTACCTAACTTAATGAAGTGACGTAAAGAGGAGCGGCAATAGATAAAGGAAGGGTAAGAGGAAAGAGAGAAAGAAAGATGACTTTGGCAGCAATGTTATGGAAATCTAACCTCATAGGAGAGAGTTTCTATCTTTTTATAAAGTAAATGAATAGCCCTGCAGTGCTAAAAGAGAGACAAAAGAAAGCAAAGAAAAAAAAATACTTCCCTCTCCAAGCCTGAAAGAGTATAAAAACTGTTAAAACATGAACAAGTAGAAAAAAAATCTATAAAGAATATACCACAGAAAGATAGATTGGTGCAGATATGTTTTACAGAATCATGATCAAACCCTAAAACCCCACTCACAGTCAAAACTCCTACTGAAATAAATATACAGTTTTGCATGACAAATGACTTCCAGATCTGCCCCTTAGTTTGGATGGAATGTGCAGAAGTCCAACATGTGGCCTATCATCTTTAATTCCCACTTAAACTTTTAAATTATGGTTTAAATGATGTATGGGCATTGTGCTGCTCTGGAAAGGGGTAAATTTTGCCCTGTATCTCTGATGAATGGCAAATACAATACACACAGCAGATTATGGAAACAGGTCAGTAAATATCTAGGACATTAGTATCCTACAGATCAATCTTATTTTATGGGTTCTTCGCTCTCTCTCTCTCTCTCTCTCTTTCTCTTTTGTGTAATCCATTATATTTTAGGACATAGTGAAATAAAACTTGGTTGCTAGGCTCATGACTCTAAACCATTAACCCTAAACTGTATATAAAGACTCATGACTCTAAATCATTAACCCTAAATTGTATATATTTCTGTATATACCCATGTTTTTTGGCATTACCTGGTAAGACATCTCTCTCCCCCAATCAGGAAATTAATGAAATATTTTATAACAGATTCTGTTACCATTATTGCAGGGCACTCTCGGGATAATGCATTCTAATTATAGTTTATTACATGCAAAGGCTTCCATCTGTTCTCAGTCCAGACAGATGGTAATCAAGCCCATTTCAACCTATCCATTGATATTGCTTTATTTGTTGATATTGGTAATGGTAAAGTGTGAAATGTGGAACTCAGATATGAGCATGCTGGATACATTCCCCATTAGATAGAAATACTATACTGTGTCTCTTAGTAAAATGTCATAAATAACTCACAAAGTTGGATGTTGGAAAAGGTGGATTAAGCCAGATGTAATGAAAGAAGGAATCAATCAACTCAAATTTAATTAGACAAAGTTCTTTAAGTGCTCATCTTGAAAAAAACATGGTGAATGGACAGGCTATATGATGATAATAAAATATACAAATGGAGCTGTAAAAAATTAGAGATGTGTCCAGCTAGCCAAAAATTATTTGAGCAGGTGATGAACTATGGTATCAATTAGTTAGAAGATTCATTCTACAGTACTTTGGTCTTTGAGCTTCACTTAAGATTGAATAACAGATATTATATCTGAAATAAGTGTGTCTTTCTACAATGATTCACTTTAAAATGACATCAAATTCCCATTAAACACAACACTGTGCAAGTGAATTGACTTTTAAAGTATACTTGCAGTACATAAAATCCTGCATGTTCTCAGTGGTCTGAATATTGTAAATACTATACCTGATATTTATACTACATGTCCTGTGAAATGAAAACACGTTTTTCCCCCTCTT
Source organism: Terrapene triunguis (assembly GCF_002925995.2). NCBI lineage: Eukaryota > Metazoa > Chordata > Testudines > Emydidae > Terrapene > Terrapene triunguis. The sequence goes on from NW_020664372.1 coordinate 13,299,218, forward strand.
TGGGTTTCGTATGCACTTACAAAAACTTTGAGATTCATAAGGAGTATTTGCATTGATTTTAATGGACCTTCGATCAGCCCTCTCTCTCTCAGAGCAACAGGAAAATAGAACATTTACTCTGAAAATACCATTATACTATGGATAAAGAGTATAATTCAGATATTTGTTTATTTAACTCTATGGAATAAGCAGGATGCTGGTAAATACACCTATTCTTGCAATGAACTATTTTTATAGGTTTTTTAATTATTCAGTTAATAGTACGTAACCCTTAGAATAACTATTTAAATCAAATTATAGATACTAATTTCTGGCTTTATGAGAAACATAGAGCAAAATTCCTTGCTGGTGTAAACTGATGCAGCCCCATTGATTTCAGTGGAGCAGCATAAATTTACACCAGCAGAGAATTTGGTTCACATGTGGTCTATGGCACCTGAAGTTTCAGAACAGTGATTATAAAAAGCCCTAGCAAATGAGCCATTATGGAAATGCTAACGTGTGCTGAAATACCAGGATTTCACATATAATTGGTATCTTTCTGAAACTGTCTGAAAGTCATTTTCTTCCCTACTTGGGGCTGGGTTTTAGCTCTTGTCATTTCCTTCTCATTGTTCTGTCGGAACTGAGCTTCCTGGAACAGGTAAAGGGTTTAATTCCCTAATCAGTGGATCTTCTGAGATCCACAAGATTTTAGTGAGTTTGTCAAGATCCATGTGTGTCTCTGGATAACTACTCTACTGGGCTCCTCTGCTCCTGGCAACAGGACTTCTTCAGTGTCCCCCTGCCATTGGCTATCTCCTCTAGTGGCAACATATTAACAGCCAGGAAAGAAGTCCGTGATTGAAACAATATTAGCTAGATTTCTGCCTTGGAGTTCACTGGATCTAACTTCTCTTCATCCCCAAATTACTAAACAGGAATAACAGTATGTCCAGTCACTACATAATATTGGCTTTGGGAAACTTAAACTCTGTTTCTCATTGTCATAATTAAGATGTCTCATTCAAGAATTGTCACTTCACTACTCTGGAAGATTATTTTCTTTAAAAATTCAGTATCCACATTGTATTGTATTGTATTGCATTTCCTCTTACAACAACGCTGGTAAAGCTTAAGTTTAAAAACAACCCCAATTCTGATTAGTTATCATATTAATACTGGCCCCAATCTTAAATTCCTTATTCAGGCAAAATTGCCATTGATTCCAGCAGTTACATATCCCAGGATAATAATAAGCTACTTCCTTTAGTAATATTCACTCTGTGGAGTTTACAAACTTTGCCTTTTCTTTAATAACTGTCTATCATTGATAGTACTATTTAGTTAGCAATAATATTTCAATTCAGTGTACAAATAACTTAATTTTTTTCTACAGCACAGGCTTCGTGCTGTATCTTGAAGCATTGTTATTTTAAAACCAGTAGTTTTCTGGCATGGAAGAGCATGTACTGTACTGTCTCATATATTGATTTCAGTGGGAATTTTTTTTCCTGTAAGGTGTGTGTTAGCAGGATTTAATCTGGATTCTTAATTTATAAGGTAAAAAATCTACTATAATACAAGTAGACGATTATTATATAATACTACTATACCTTTTGACGGTCGTACTATCAGATGAAAAGTGAGAGGAACTCTTTCAGATAGTGTGAATTCCAACCAACCTCTAAAAATCCCAGAAAAATAATTCTGCGAGAGTCTGTAGAATTCTACAAACTGCAACAAACCACATTACAAAGGCTCTGTAATTTTAGCTGATGCCATGGGTTTAGTTTAGGCTACAGTGCTTAGGTTTTCAAATGTTGCACATATGACAGATCATTAAAGTGACTGGCAGCAACTAGTGGCTCTGCCAGCATTTCTCATCTTTCTCATCTCATCTCATCTTCTAGACACTAAAAATAAGATCCCAGGTCTCAAAAGAACTTTCCTAGGAAAAAAATATTTTCACTATATTATTATAAATTATAGCATTTAATAAGGATTAAATCACTACAGTTGTCAAAAAATAGAAGGGTTCTACAAAAAATACTTTAAAGACATGAAGAATTTCTGAAAGAATCATATCCATTCTGAGACTAATTACATTTTATGGGACAATTAAAAATTAGGGAACAACTGCAAATTACTTACACTGGTTGGTAGTTACTCACATTAGTAGTACCACTCATCAATGGGTAAAATTCCACGGAAAGACACCTGAAAGGCCTATGTGCCACTTAAAAGCCACTTAAGCCCTATTTTGAGGGATTTAAGTGCTGAATAAATCTAGTGTCAGCCTTTTGCACAGGGTTGAGTTTTATCCCAATATGAGTACGTGGTTCCAGAAAAAATATTGTTTTCTTCTAAATTCTCTTCTGTTTTCAAAAAGTCTAGTATCACTGTTGTAGCATAAAGGAGAAGAAGCAAACTGTTGGATAGAAGCTAACTATGGTGCAACTAGTTCTCTTTCTTCATAAGACATCCACAACCCCACCCAATTTATGTAAAACTGTTGACATGAGGCATTTTACTTAGATTGATTAAGAATATCACACACACACACACACACAAAATGATATATCTGTTGCTCAGTTTTTGGTACCTAGCTTGCTAGCAGAGCATCAAGGATTATATGTGTATTCATGTTGGTAGAAGGAAGAGAGATTGACCTCAGTTGCCTCACAGGAAGAGTTTCTACTGGAGCCTGATCCATCTCCAACTGTAAAAAATGGTAAAATGTATATCCTTATTGATTATTCCTTATCAAATCCTATTTTTATTAATCACTTGTAGGCAATAGCACTCATGATGCAATAAGTGCTTTCAAGATGTACAAGAAAGGGGACAGCCTCCCCAGAGGATCTCATGGTATAAGTCAGATACACAGTTAGGTACAGAGAACAACAGAAGTGACCTTCTGCACAAATATTTCACTGTATGCAGGCTAGCATTTAACGGGGGGAGGAGGTAGAAATGGAAAGGATAATGGCCTCACAGAGGCTGTACCATGTCTAGGAGGGCCATGTGGAAGAGAAGGAATGACTGCAACTGTATCATTCTCAGCTACAAACCACTGGTGTTCTTTTAATTAAAAAAAAGTTAGCAAGAAAGTGTTTAATAAAAAGCACTTACAAGAATAGAAAGACACTTGAACTATAGTGTACATAAAGTAAGACAAAATCAAATTGGTGCCCATAATCCTCAAGTGTCTCTCTAGCACCTACTAAATATTTCCATTATAACTTACGTTAATAAAAATGCAGTCTCTATTTTATGATTTAAATTTATTTTAGAGGTTTATTTGCCCTTTTCATGAAAACGGAGGGAAATACTGAAAAGTTTTCTGTTTTACCAAAACATATAACTGCCATTTTGTGTGTGTTGCTCCAATCATAAAGATTGTGCACTTTTTTTTAGTCATTCAATATTTAATAGTAAAAGTCCATCACTCAGCCAAAAGTATGAATTCATGTTTTGCACTGTTATGTCTTGCTAACTTTAAAATTGAATGAGCCCTTGGGAAAATCTTATTACAGTTTTTGTAAATGATCATAAAACTATTGCACATCCTGAAATTTCATTAATAAAACAGTGTCATGAAGTCAGGATAGGAAAGTCAGTTATGTTAGCATTACTATAATATACAATATAAGCTGTGCTATAAAAATATAATTAAGATTAGCTAGAGACAAATAACTTATGTGGAAAATAGTCCAGCAAGGCACACTATGCTTCATCCTGCATTTGTTGTGAGCCCAACATTCCCATCAACTTCAGAGCAAGATTGAGCCCATGGGTCCCAAATCCTGAGAGAAGCAAAGCATTTGCAAATCAAATGGAAGTCAATGTTTGGCAATCTTTTTAAACAACATTTCCCTTTAATATAGGGCAGATTCTTACTTTTAGTAAACAGAGTTTTGTTCTTAAAAAAGAAATCCAGACTCACCCCTCTGCTCTGTGAGTCTGAAAGTTCTGAAGGGTGTTAAGGAAGAAGGGTAGTTTAACTATACTGGGCTGGAGAGACAGGATTCAAAGACAATATTAAGGAGTGCATACTGACTGTGTCCTATGGGGCATAGCTCCCCAGGACCATCCTGAGAACCATTACCAAGGGAGGATTTCGAAGCAGAATGGAGACAGTTGCTCCATGACTATGCTGATGCGCCTTTTCAAACTCACATGCAGTAGCATGTATGTTTGGGATGTAGGGACAATTATACAGACAATGGTATCAGACCATTTTCTATTGTATAATACAGACTGGTAATAGGATATTAGAGAGATATTCTAGCTGGAGAGATAGAGAAATACAAAACCTCCATCATTAATGCAATGAGGAGGCATACAACTATCTTTAATTACCATAGAATAGTCATGGAGTTGGGTGGAAACAGTGATATCCAGTATAACTCAAAAGAATTCCTAAAGTTTGAGATAGCAATGAAAAGCACAAATTTGATGTACTGTCTGCAATTCAAGGGAAAAAACCCACCATCATCAGTAGAAACTGTGACTAGCCCTCTCAAACAGAGCAGAAGTGACCCATATATTGCTATGCTGGAGTGTTGAATATACCAACCGATGGCAAGGAATTACTTGCTTAAATACTACTAAGTTTGCATTTGCACACAATTTTGCTTTCCACAAAAATCAGCAGTTAAAGATAAGAAGTCAACAGTCAAGCTTAGCTGATGTCCTGGGAAAAGATCAAGGTAAAAGGAGTGTTCCTGTCTAGGAACACTAAAATTTAACCTGTAATACAGGAAACAGAGTGCAAATGTGGAATCCTTGTGGATGATGGTAGCCTTACATTGCTATAGTGAAGTTATGAACACCAAGATCATATATAGTACACAGAAAAATGGAAGCATTATTAGTGAGAAATATTTGCTCAGATGAATTTAATCCCATTGGTTCTGATTACAGCTCAAATTGATTTGTTTCCCAGTCACAAGACAGTTTAGTTTACAGGTGCATTTTACAACATTATATTTTAAATTAGAACTGGGCAAAAAAATTGGGGCAAATAATTTATTTGCAGAAAATTGCAATTTTGGGTCAGCAAAATCTATTTGCAAATTTGACATGAAGTTTCAGAATAGTTTCAGCGCAATTTTTTTGGGGGGGTGGTGGTGGTTAGATTCACAAGGGAACTTAGGCATCGTTCACTAAACTGAAGGAGGAGGAGGCACTGCCGCCACACCCCTTTTACCCAATAGCCAGTACCCATCTGAGAGAGACAGATTCAAATCCCCACTCTACAGCAGGGATTTGAATGTTGGTGTCCCCCCTCTAGGTAGTGCCCTAACCACCAGGCCATAGAGTCATTCTCAAGAGCTCCTTCTGGCATAATGACTATTCAAGTATTTTATGCAAAGTGGAACAGCTTCAGCAGAAGAAATTCAGAGAAACCGAGCCTAGAATAGCCTGGTAGGTAGGTAAAGCCTGATCTACAGATCATATATTGATTATATTGATTACTTAAGAATTCCCAGTTATCCCTTTGAGGGTTGACGGGTTCTTGTTCCAAGATCAAGCCCAGTATTATTCACATTATTATACAATTATAGAATCATAGAACTGGAAGGGACCTCGAGAGGTCATCAAGTCCAGTCCCCTGCACTCAAGGCAGGCCATTCTGACAGGTGTTTTTCCAACCTACTCTTAAAAATCCCCAATGATGGAGATTCCACAATCTCCCTAGGCAATTTATTCCAGTGCTTAACCACTCTGACAGTTAGGAAGTCTTTCCTAATGTCCAACTTAAACTGCCCTTGCTGAAATTTAAGCCCATTGCTTCTTGTCCTATCCTCAGAAGTTAAGAAGAACAATTTTTCTCCCTCCTCCTTGTAATAACCTTTTATGTACTTGAAAACTGTTATCATGTCCGCTCTTAGTCTTCTCTTCTCTAAGACTAAGTTGGGAATCCCGATGTGCACAGTTGCAACACTCACCATATAGGAACTCTTCTATATTTACAAATAATGTATTAATACATTTAGCAAACTCACAAACACTCTAACTCAATAAGACAGATAGAAATAATACAGAAAATACACCTGAACATCCATACTCACATCATCCCTTGAAGAACAACATGAAATGTTAGCTATTATCTTCCTCATTATCATCACCTTCCTCATCTTCACAGGTGTTCATCATCCTAGCACCTCCCAAGGGCTACATCTCTCTCTCCCCTGCTTCCCACAGGCTGGGATGCTACTTTCATAATATGTTACACTAATGCTACCATGTCTAATACACATTCAGTAGGGGGTTCTCCCTTTTTCCTTATTTATATTTTTTCCCCTTACCAAAGGTAATATGTTCTTCTATATGTTAGTATATTAATTATCTCAAATTATTATCATATGGCAATTTGTTGAAGGCATGTTCTTTCCAAAACTTTCCAAAAGCTGGTGTTAGCTCAGGTTTCCATGGTTAGCTGATGTCATTATGAACAAAGTTCCCCCTTACTCTATTTCCAGTTCCCCAAAACTTAGGGATTACTGTTAGGCCATTTGTTTATGTCAAAGTTCATAGGCCTCAAGCCTTATGCTAACTGCTGAAGTCAATGTCTTACAGAATACAAGGCTGTACGTTCCTTCCATTAGTGCTGAATATTATAAAGGAAGAATAATAAAGGCCTGGCAGTGAATATAGTAAAGGCAAGCTAGCCCTATGGGCTTCAGAGGGCACTCACCTGAGAGGTGGGAAACCTGAGTTCATCCTTGATCCAAAGTAGGGATTCAAACCTACATCTCCTATAACCCAGGTGAATGTTCTAACCACTGGTCTGTAGTGCAAACAGGAAAGGCAGTGAACCAAAAAAAAAAAGTAAGTTAGTTGCCCATCTCTGCTTTTAACACGAGTGGTTAGATTTTCCAAGAAATGTAGCTTCTACATAAGCAGTTAAATTGAATGGCTAGATTTACAAAAGGGCTCAGCAGGTCCCACTGAAAATAGCTGGAAGTATTGCATGCTGAGTTCTTCTGAAAATCTGGCCCTATAGGTTTTGCTGCCAAAATCCACAGAGAAAACAAAAACCAATATGGTTAGTGCTACCCACTCTCATTGTATTGGAAAACCTCCTGAAAAATAAACCTGTTAACACTTGAAGCTAGATAGTAATGTTCTGAAGTAAGAAATGTTCTGAGCAAATTTCAGCTCAATATTAGCAATACAATGGATTTCTTATTTTCCCCTATTAGTGAGGTGTGAAATTAAGACCAACAGATAGTGCTAATGCAGATTGTATTACAGGTTCTGTTTAACTGAAATTATAGACAGCTCACTTATAGAGAAATACTTATTGTTAGCTAGGGTACACATTTTATTTAGTGAAATCCATTTATTGATTTTTTTCTATAATTTCTAAAGATACTTATGTACATAATTGTTTCCAAGATGAGGCCAAGTTAAGTATTGGAAACAGTAACCATGAGAAGTTGAGGAATCCCTGTCATTGGAGGTTTTTAAAAATAGGTTAGAGAAACTCCTCTCAGAGATGGTCTAGGTTTACTTGGTCCTATCACAATGCATGGGGATGGATTTAATGGCCTCTTGCTGTTTTCAGTGCAATACTTTTTGATGCTAAACCATTCGTAATACGATTTATTTCAGTTAAAGTGAAGGCCCAAATGCTGAAACTAACCTGAACAATTTTAAATTATCTAATTAGCTCAGAGCTTTTGAAAAATGATATTTATTCTCTCTTTAGTGAACATTTTGTTGTAGCAATTGTCCTGTAAGATTTGGTAAAGTCAAACTGTTTTCCAGATATAATGTGATGCCTGTAGCCTTTGGAATTTTTTAACTCTGAGAAGTACTATTAAGTCTAGTGGCAGCTAATTCAGAAATGGCTTTCCATAAAAAATGCATTGCTCAACTCGTGAATTGATTTGCTTTGAGAATTTGACATGACACTTAACAGATAACAAATAGTGCTTTCCTTTGATTTTACAAGACAAGCAGCTGTTTAATCAAAGTCATTCAGCATGTATAAAAGTATGCTCTGCAATACCACAGGAAGAGATTCATCTGTTTTTCCCATTCTAAGTCACACTGAGGAGTTCTAGTTAGCCTGTAATGTCACATGTAACACAAATCAATGCATTTCTGAAAGGGAAAAATTCAACACAACGACAATGATCCTGCCAGAAAATGAGATAAAAGAGTAGAGAATCTCTTATATTTTGTTGTTCAAAGTGGAAGTGGAATTCAATATTCAGCAGACTATTTGCTGCTTTAGGTAGCCATCACCTATCAAAACATGTAGAGTTCTCTTTTCAACATTTTTACCACATATTTTATGTAAAAAACAGATATCCAACATACAATCAGGCAGTTAAAATCCTTGGGGCAGATCTTGGTATATTGGGAGGCACTGAAGAGGGTGACTTGGAGCTCTGTTTTGCAGGAGCAATACACAAGCTTTCTGCAGGGGTCAGGAATTAGAAAGAAAGAGAACATGGGTGGGAAGACATGGTCTGAGAGACTGGTAGAATAACTCTGTGCAAATCCACTGTTCACTGCCCATAGCATGTGGAGGCTACTGGCGCCTCTAGGATGAAGTAATAACTGGAGTCCATAGTCCCTAGCCTGGGAAGAAGGAAGCTATCCCTCCCTGTCTCTGCATTCCCAGCATCCATACTGGGAGGGTAGGGATAGGGTCCAGAGTGACCTAGACAAATTGGAGGATTGGGCCAAAAGAAATCTGATGAGGTTCAAAAGGACAATCGCAGAGTCCTGCACTTAGGACAGAAGAATCCCGTGCACCGCTACATGCTGGGGACCAAGTGCCTAAGCAGCAGTTCTGCAGAAAAGGACCTGGGGATTATAGTGGACAAGAAGCTGGATATGAGTCAAGTGTGGATATGAGTCAAGTGTGCCAAGAAGGCTAATGGTATATTGGGCTGCATTACTAGGAGCATTGCCAGCAGATCGGGAAGTGATTATTCCCCTCTCTTTGGCACTGGTGAGGCCACATCTGGAGTATTGTGTCCAGTTTGGGGGCACTCACTACAGAAAAGATATGGACAAATTGGAGGGAGTCTAGCAGAGGGCAACGAAAATGATCAGGGGGCTGGAGCACATGACTTATGAGGAAAGGCTGAGGGAACTGGGTTTAAGTCTGCAGGAGAGAAGAGTGAGGGGGGATTTGATAGCAGCCTTCAACTACCTGTAGGGGGGTTCCAAAGAGGATGGAGATTGGCTGTTCTCAGTGGTGACAGATGACAGAACACGGAGCAATGGTCTCAAGTTGCAGTGGGGGAGGTCTAGGTTGGATATTAGGAAACACTATTTCACTAGGAGGGTGGTGAAGCACTGGAATGGGTTACCTAGGGAGGTGGTGGAATCTCCATCCTTAGAGGTTCTTAAGGCCCGGCTTGACAAAGCCCTGGCTGGGATGATTTAGTTGGTGTTGGTCCTGGTTTGAGCAAGGGATTGGACTAGATGACCTCCTAATCTATGATTCTATGATCCAGCAGAGCTACTCAAACTGGGAACTGGGGCGGGGGGACACTTTGTGAACACCAAAAGCAAATGGACTATATTTACAATAAGATCATCTGCTTGTACTCACCATGATAGCATCAAAGCTACTAATGTTTCTTAGGGAATGGTAGAACTGTTTAGAGCTTACTGAATATGACAGCAATTCAGAATTGTAGCTACATTTGTGCACTTCTGATACTTCATCAGAACTATGTGGGCTTTTGCATGTTTACTTTAAAATACACATAGATTTACTTCTTGTCTGAGACTCTATAAGCCTATTGCAATTCTCCAAAAAGGGCAATATTTTTGGAGTTTAATATACACAGTCTATATACATGCACATCATATATCATTTTAAATCTTGTTCTGTGTACATATAGAGAAGGAATGATGTGGAGCTATCAAGTGGTTCCATAAGCATGTAGGCGAAACAATGGTAACCAAAATGAGAAAGTGTCATTTTTTGCACAATTCCAGAAACATAGCATCACGAACTACAGTTGTTACTATTTTAAGTTAATGTCAACAGTTTAATGTGGTGTTTATTGGTCAAAGCTACTAAATGACAACGTGTCAAAAGATGTTTATTGTTTTTTCATGAGTATTTGTTTATCATGTGGCAAAAATGGAATATCAACATTTTGCAATATACTAACATGAAATCTTTTCACACCACATCTACTTTATTGTCAAAAGTGTCTCACAAGAGATAATACTTTTGTATATTTTCAATTGAAATTTGCTGAAAATATCTGTCTCACACTGAAGGTTGTGCACCCGTAGCAGTAGACTGCATGCTCATAGTGTGTACCACATACCGGGTAGATATAAATGTATGTGAATTCCTTAAGCAATTCTTTTCCATTTGTAAAGTTTTGTACATATAATGTAGCATCTTGTCTGCCTTATAGATAATTTTACTTTGCGATTGCCTAGAATTTGAAATATTCTGGAAACTAGTTTTTAAATTCAGTGACACTTATGGACAGGTCATTATTAGTGTTTGTTAGAAATGGCAATGCACAGTTCCATATTGGGCTTCAGTCAAAGTGCTCACTAAACAAAAATAGTGATTTTGATAACATATAGATTTGTTTTTATCTAATTTAGCACAATTTTGTATATTTATACAAAATTAAAAATGATGGCAGTGGGGGAAGCAATTCTAACTATATACTTTGGGAATTATACCTGTACTGGGAAGTTACTGTATATGAAGCCCTGGAGGATACCAGCCCCTGAAAGCTTACATCAAAAAGAAACAGACTTTCCACATGCTTTGAAAATGTGTTATTTGTGAAGAAGTTCAAAATAATATAAAACAGTGAAAAGCCACCAGTGCTATACAGAATTCTGTGATGCTGGGATTGTGACCGGGGTTCCAGGGGGCCCATATTGAGGTTACTCAATTAGGGCAACCTGCAAAGAATGGGGCAAACAATCCCCAAAGCTGGTGGATATTCCTGCAAAGAATGGGGCAGACAATCCCCAAAGCTGGTGGATATTCCAATACTTAGATTTACCAAACAGCTTCTATGCACCGAAGCCAAAACACAGCTCCCTTATAGCAACCTAGCTGTGGGCTTCCACCCATACACTCAAGTAAAATATTATAGGGATTACTAAAAATCTTATTAATTTGTATAAGAAAGTTCTACCAATCCCAAAGGATCATTACCTCCCAAGTTAATGAATATTTCAGATCTTCCCAATTACACGCTTAAAGCCAATTCTTATTAACTAAACTAAAATTTATTATAAAAGAAAAGAGAGACAGTATTCCTTTAAAGATCAGTATACATACAGACATGAGTACAGTTCTGAGATCAGTTTCATAGCAGAGACGGTGAGCCTTGGAGTTGCAAAGAATTCTTAGAATTAGTTCATAGCTTCAGTCCAATGTTTATATTCAGGGTGATCCAGATTGGACTGGAGATCTCAGTCTTATGACTAAAAGCTTCCCCTGCATAAAGCATAAAGCAGATCTGAGATAAAAAGGATCAGGACCCAAGACACTTTTATATATTTACAGGCCTTCTGTTGACAGCACGAACTCCTTAGACAAACAATAGGCAATCATCAAGACTTTGGGTAGACTCATTTCCTAAGCATCACTGGTAATTAGCTACAAGAATTAACATAAGGCAATTGCCTGTTTTCCACCATCCGCCCGTGAGTTGCTACATAGTTCAAAAAGAAATCAATACAACGATATCACTCTATTTACAGTTCATTTAAATGTTAAGATCTCCTTTTGATCTCTGAATTAACAGAATACAGCATAGACAGGAACTGTTTGATTACATTGTTAATCTCTAGCAATATAGATGAAAACACATAAAGACACAAACATTATGTACCGATATGTCCCTAATGATTGAATTTGGGTCATTTATCCTGCAGGATGCTTAACCCTTTATGGCCATTTGTCAAACCCCCAACGTGAGATTGGTGTAGAAGGGAGTAATCCTGAATACATTTTAAGACCTTCCAATCTTGATATGAGCTGTGTTTTAAGCACACTGAATTCTTTGTAAGGCCAAATTAGTGATGCATGCTCTAGTGAAACACTACATGTTTGTGAATGTACACCTGTAATCGGTTCAATGTTAATGTGGATACCACAATGATAATGTGGCTAACAGGTCTTGAAATGATTGCAATGTTGATGTCAAAATCGGTAAAAATGTACAGTGTGTATTATTTATAGGAAAAATCCTTAAACATGCTGGAAATGGTACACAGAGATGCGCTATGTAATGAAAATCCTTATAACTATGTTTTGTTCAATAAGAACACACTTTGTATTGAAAAACCTAAAAAATGTTGAGGTTTCACAGCTAATGCCTATACACAATCATAAAACTTTCCACAGAAGAAAAAAACATTACAAACTTGGACTGCTGTGCAAGAAGGAAAACTGAGGTGCAACACCTCACAACTTCATGGCTGAATGTCAGAGTAAGTGCTCTCTGAAAACATTGATGCATATGTTAAGTTAACACATTGCCAAGTGTGCAATTTTCTAGCCCAGCTGGGCTACTTTTTAACTGTCAGTTGCCAGGTGTTTTTTTTTAGCAGTTGAGAGTTGCGGTATTTTGGACTATTTTGCTGCCCTGCTGCACTTCTCGGGAGTTCTCAGGAGGGAGGGAGCCTCCTGATCTGCCCTGCCCCTGCTGAGATGCCCCACATGCCACTTGTCTCATGTCATGGCCCCTCCCCATAGGTAATGTTTGCAGCACCACATAATAAGCTTTCAAATTATGTATGATGTGCATATGTGTAGAGAGGGTTCATTAAGTCACTAGGTGGTGTCTGGTGCTTGTACTTACTTCACACCTTGAACAACACTAACATGATACAATGAAATGAACACTGATGTTAAAAAAAATGTAGTAACCAACTTACTGTAGCAACTCCAAAATTGCACAGTATATTTGCCATTTCTGACAAATTTTGCCTGAACAAAAACACCAACTTGTTTCAGTTCATCATGTTCCCCTGTAGCTGTTCACATCTCTTAAATGACTGTGTGGTTTAAAAACAGCCTTTCTTTAATTGTAAAGCTTAATATATTTATTGAGTTTGGGCTTTGGAATCTGCTGAGTCTGTGGGTGACCTAATGCCTTGGTTGTGTTGCTTACAAAGAGCTACCAAACCCAGTAAGGGTCTGCAGGGTCACCTTGAGATGGAAAACATTTTCTGGACTGCAGAAAAGTGAAAATGGTCAGTTGAGGAGTCATAGTGCCCTTTAAGGATAGACATGGACACTTCTGGAGTTGACTGTTATTACCTGCTTAAATAATCAGCCCAATTATTGGATAACTGGCTGACACCGTGACTGGTCAAAAATGAGGACACTGATTGCAGCTTTGTATTTCAATTCATTAACCTCATGTTCCCTTTTGTTGTGAAGGTCTCCCTGTGAGCAGCAACCGGTAGGATTTGGTTTTGTTTACTTTTCTAGATTTTCTTGTCTTTGTTATTAACCTGCCTGTTGGAGTTGCCTTGATACAGCTCCAGGCACTTATCTGGTTCTTTATTGTTGTTCAACTAATTCATTTAATCTTCTCTGTGATGTGGGCTCTTAATTAAGTGGCCTATTAACTTTTTAATTTTGTAAACTGCCAGTGGGTTAAGTCCATTAGGTTTCCCTATACCGTTCTGTAGTTGAGATGGTAGCTGTTAAGGTTTGCAGGTTGGGCTACTGCGGTCTTTTTTTGGATGTTACCTATGCTGCCTCCAATTTTATGCCAGACCTTTATAAATATCCCTCCCAGAAACAATCAGAGGGATGGAAAAACCTGTGTGTTTATCTTCTCAAACCTCCTCCCAGTTCATAATTATTCAACAGATATCGGCCTGATCCAAAGCCCATTGAAGTCATTGGCAGTGTTTCAATAGATTTCAGTGGGCCCTAAATCAGGATTTATATTCTCTACTGGAAATAGCATGGTCTAGTGGATAGTGAATTGGGGAACCAGATTCTATTCTCATTTCTGTCGTTGACCTGCTGTGTGACCTGGACCACATCACTTCACATTTCTGCACCTGTTTCCCCTTCTGCTTTTGTCTGTAAGTTCTTCAGGACAGGAACTATCTCTCATTATGTATCTGCACAAACCCTAGCACAAAGGAGCTCCCATTTCAGTTGAGGACTCTAGATCATATTGTAATACTAATAATAGTAATCCAGTTTCTCACCTGAGAACTCAATTACTTCTACTGTTCATCTATACAAATACTGACATTTGAGTGGTCCATCATATGCTGGTATCCCTCCTAGGAACACTTTCTCTTAGGCCTTGTCTACACTGGCAAGTTACTGAGCAGTAAAGCAGCTTTCTGAGGTGTAACTTCTGAGGTGTACACACTGACAAGCCACTTAGTGTGCAGAAACGCCTCAGTTACAGCGTTGCAAAAGAACCACCATGACGAGAGTCGTAAGCCTTAAATCGCAGAGGCTCCAGCGCTGTATTGGCAGTGTAAACACATTACAGCACAGAAAGCAATCAATTGGCCTCAGAAGTGCCCCATAATCCTGCAAGTGGCTGCTCTGCTCATTGTTTTGAACTTGTCTGCCCTGGACACGTGCCCCTCCCCTTTCAAAGCTCTGTTTCTGACAGCCCTTGTATGCTGTGCTGATCTGCTCTGAGACACAAAGCAAACCATTAATGTGGAATGCTTGTGCTGTTGAACACAGAGGCAGGCGTGTGTGTGTGTGTGTGTGTGTGTGTGTGTGTGTGTGTGTGTATAAGAAAGAGCGAGAGAGAGAGATTGCTGTGCAGAGAGCTGGGCAGGAAGGCGGGGGCTGATGTCGGGGCTTCCCCCTCCCTCAGGACTGGTTGCTTCCTGCCGTTGTCTGAACTTACAAGACAGCATGCTGACACACTCTCTTTCCCCCAAAACATTGTGTCTGTCCCACACCTCCATACACATACACACTCCCTGTCACACACTCTGCCCCACATCAGTTGAAAAAGCAGCTGGCAATGTAGTAGGATACCCATGGAACAATGGGATGTGAAAACCTGCATCATGTGATGCTGTGCCTGCCCCATGAGGCATTGAAAACCCTTCCCAAAGCACCCTGCAGCCAGTTGTACAGTGGGATAGCTACCACAATGCACTGCTCTGTTTGCCGTTACAAGAGTTGCTAATGTGGATGCGCTCCACCGTCACAAGAAGCACAAAGTTGAAGTTGTAGGCGGTTTAATTCCAGCGCTTTAATAAAAGTGGTATAACTTGTTCCGCAAAAACTTGCCAGTGTAGACATACCCTTAAAGGTTTAAAAGGAAGACTTCATAACATAGGCTGATCAACATTTTGACATTCTGGTTGTGCTACAAGGATGCAGCGAAGAGGTTCGAAACCCTGTCTCCAGAAAAGAAGGCACATATTTGGTCCATCATTAAAGGACAGTAATGAGTAAAATGGAAAACTGTTTGCAGCATCTGTGTAACACTTGTATGTGATTAATATCTATCCTCTTTGCTGCCTTTATGTTTGTTCTGAGACAGAACGGGGGCTCATAGTATATGGATTATTAAATCTTTTTTTGTTTTGAAATCTTCCACAGAAAACCTTTATACTGTTACTGGAAATTGGATTACAGTAAAATTACAAACCTTATTTAAACATTGTGGTTCATAGAAACAATATTTTGCACATAAAAGGATATGTAATGCAGTTAGCATTGAAGGTTTTACAGGCTAGCCATCAGGCAATGCAATTCCTCTCTAATATCAAATAATTTAGGCATTGGCTACCTTTCAGAATGGCTGTGTGGCTGTCTCCCAATAAAGCACTCAGCAGAGTTTTCTCTTTGTTCTGAGAGTGATACCTCTTCGAAGATCATGGACAGTTTGTCCTGAAGAACAAAGAAAGCTTATTTCTGCTAATTTTGTCCCAGCATGACAAATTAGGAAGAGGAGAGACACTGTACTACAAAAGGAGACAATAAAGTAGAGAGTATAATTGGTAAAATATTTGGGTTAGAAAATATGTAGGCATGATAATAAGCTATGAGAGGATAAGCTATGTATACTTTTAAGATAAATATTGAGAAAAAATGCCGATTTGTCAATAAGGATACATCTTTAGGATGACTGGATAACAGCATGAATTTTACTTATAGAATTTGTTACAGTAAGACAACAGAAAGAGTGATTCATTGTGAATTACATTGACAATTTGAAAGATATGTTTATTTTTCCCTCAAGGAGGCAGAATTGTACACAAGTGTACAGTACTTCAGATAAGTCATAGATTCATAGATTCTAAGGCCAGAAGGTACTATGATGGCACTGTTAGTCATACAACTTTTTTTTTTCGCATGTAGGTAGCGTAGACTCTAAGAAGAAATGCTGGATTGGTGTCAACTCTATTATGCAGTTTTACTGAGAGATGCTATTGCAAATAGTAATAGTTTACTCTTGGCCTTAATTTTTTTAAGAGAGTCAATTCTTAGAGCATAGTTGCTTCCTGGGAATTGGGTATTTGTGTCTGGGCTCAGATTTCTGAAAGAAAAATTGCCTGCATGCATTTGAGACCATTTACATTTAGTGGCTGATTTATTGAGTTTAAACAAAACAAGAATATATCTAGATTCTATGTCATTGGTTTCTCTTAAAGCAGGAAACTGACCGGGCATCTGATACTGCGGTGCAGCAGAGAGGTCACAATATAAATGTAAAACTGCCACTGAATTCAATGGAAGCAGAGTTATGCTTAGGCTAAGCAGTTCTGAAAAGCTCACCATACTTTCAAAAAATGCATGTAAATAATGTATTAGTTTCTGCCTGAGATCATCTTGCCATTTTGTGTATGTGAGAGAGTGTAAAGGAGCTGGAGCTATATATACAGTTACACAAGCATGTTAACTTTGCCACTGAAAATGGCACTGAACAACCAACACACACACAAAGGAGCCACCATGTGTGTACCTCCTAATCTGATACCACAGTTCTTATTGAGGAAAAACAACCAGTGACCTCAATAAGAGTTTTAGCATAGTCACTCCTAGCACAGTCTGTCCTTTCAACAAAGTCACAGGCTTACTCAGCTGTACTGAAAACACTGCAAGCAAAACAAAACAAAAACCCACAGGCTCCATAGAGTGTAATACAGGGATAAAACTAAATGAGGTTCAAACTACAGTAGATTGTTCATTTTCTGGACATGAGAAAAAAAAAGATTTTGGAACCAGCCTTGCTTAAATGACTTCTGAATGTAAATCTTAAGAAGAAATACCACTCAACTCCTGAATGAAATATCAAAGAGCCAAATTCAGAAAATTGCTTAATTCATGTCATGTCAAAGATGATTTCCAAGATAAAAGATCCCTACAAAATGCAGTAATATAAAGACATTACTCGGCCTTCTTTCCTACAACTTTGAAAATAGATAAGTAACAAAAAATACAGTATATACTTACTGCAGATACCATAACAAAATTCAAATCCATATCCCCTGCCGCGTCCGCAGTTCGGCTGATCATGGCTCCCACTGGCCATGGTTCGCCGCTCCAGGCCAATGGGGGCTGCGAGAAGCCACGGCCAGCACATCCCTCAGCCCGCGCCGCTTCCCGCAGCCCTGATTAGCCTGGGATGGCGAACTGCGGCCAGCGGGAGCCGCAATTGGACGAACATGCAGACACAGCAGGTAAACAAACCAGCCCGGCCTGCCAGGGGGCTTACCCTGGCAGGCTGCAGGCTGAAGGTTGCCAGTCCCTGCTTCAATCTCTAGATGTCCCAACCCAGTTTGGATCCCCATTGTGACAGATGTTGTACAAACAAATACTGAGACATGGCCCCTGCTCCAGAGAGTTTACAGGCTTAAATTTTCAGAGATTAATGATGGTTTTCAGTGCCTCAGTTTTTCAATATCCAGCTTGAGACACCTTAAATGGGTTAGATTTTCAAGAAAGTGCTGAGCACTGATTGGCGGAAGTCAGGTGTCTCAAGTTGAGCACTCAAAACTGAGGCCCTCAAAATCACTAGTGATTTTGGAAAATGTAGGCCACAAATTAAATAGACAAGAGAGATAAAGGAATCATAGTTACCCCCATTTTACAGATGGAAAACTGAGGCACAGAAAAATGTAGGGAGGAATTTTCAAAGCCACATTAGGATTTAATAGCAAAAGTTCATTTACATGACTTTTGAAAATCTCCCCCCAAGTGACTTGCCCAAGTTCACACAGGAAGTGTGTGACAGAGCCAGATAATGAACCTAAGTCTTCTGAGTTCCTGTCTAGCTGCTTAATCACAAGACAGTCCTACTCTTCATGCCTTTCTGGCCCTTGATGAGGAGGAAAATTAAGGATTTTTAATCACACACACACACCATTCTTGTATTCAAACTCTTATAAGAATGAGCTTTATTTCTCCAATTATTTATTTATGACTGTGATAAAAATAAAACAAAACTTCTAAAAACAAAATGAAAGAGAAAAAAAAGACTGTAAGCTCATTTCAAGCTCCACATTGTTTTAATATTATTGGGTTTTTTTAATCACTATATCATGATTGCAAAAGGCCATTCTTGCACAGAAGATCTTTTAAAGTTATATGTATGAGATGAGATGTGCTAAAATGCACCGTAAGCAATATTACTTATAAAGAAAGCTTATACAACTGAAGTGGTGTATCACATGGTGGTTTCTCTTTGAACCTCATCAGTTTCAAACCGCTTGATCTTACATCACCCACATTTCATTTTGAATTTGGGATTCAGTTAAGCCCCAAATCTGATATCAAAAAAAGGAACTTTAAAACACATACCCGCACACAATACTAGCTCTTTTATCCAAAGTCTATTGAGAGACTCCCATGGCCATTGGATTGCACTGTTGGTATTTAAACCACTCAAATTTATAAATCAGGGAAGATTTTGTTTGTTTACAGATTTCAGCAGCCTTTCAAGAAACATGGTGTGAACTTCCTGTTTGTAAAGAAACATGGAAACAGGTTAATTTTTCATGCTAATAATATCTTGAGCTCTATCCCTTTCCCCCAAATGCACGCAGTGTGGGGATTACATTACTTACTGTCACCTTTTTGCTTCCCCCCCCCCACAATCTCTCATTTTACAAGAACAAATCTACCTTTCTTTTAAAATGTGCTATATTATTTGTTTTAAATTTCCTTCTCTAAGGGCTGGTCTACACTTACCCCCCAAATCGAAGTAAGGTACGCAAATTCAGCTACGTGAATAACGTAGCTGAATTCGACATACCTTACTTCGACCTTACCGCGGTTCAGACGCGGTCCACACGCGGCAGGCAGGCTCCCCGTCGACTTCGCGGTACTCCTCTCGCTGAGCTGGAGTACAGCAGTCGACGGGGATCACTTCCTGGTTCGATTTATCGCGTCCAGACCAGACGCGATAAATCGAACTCGGAACTTCGATCCGCAGCCGTCGAACTAACCGGTAAGTGTAGACTAGCCCTTAGTGAAATTTTAGAGGCTTGTCAAAACAACTGTGAAATGCCACATAGGGGCAAAAACTGCTTCAAATCTGACCGTGTTGCACTTTTGAAGCAAACTGTAAAAATGGAGGATGGTAATAAGAAATGTAAGTGTGTCATGCAAACTCCAGTATTGTATAATGACCCAGAATAGGAAGCATGAATAAAAACCGTGTGCTTTGTTCATTTCTATTCATGTGTGAAAATATTTTGTGAGGAGGTTGGAACAAAGGAAAGGGCTTTAGAAAGCAGATTTGCTAAAGGCATGTTAGAGAAAGGTGCTGAGCATTATTTCAGAGTGTGTGAATTGTAGATATCTTGAAAAGAAATCTCAGATTCCTTGGTTGGGAATAGATATTAGTTTGGATTGTAACTCACAACCCAGTTTTGATTTACTGATTCTGAGAGCACGCAAAATGTCATCATTGCTCTGGTCCAGTCTCTGAAAAGGATCAAGGGTTTTGGGTTGGAGGGTTTCCCATATGTGTGCACGCAATCAGTGTTGCCAATATATAGTGAGAAATATAATTTTGTCCACTGCACTGCACTCACGTTTTGAGCTCCCACCCCCCACATTTCTCCCAACCCCAAATCAACTCCACCCACCCAGCCACAGAACAATTCTACACCTTTCTTGTGCCCGAGCCCCACATTTGCCTCAAGCCCTTTGCACTTCTTCTCCTCCTGCAGTTATGGAGGTTCTTTCTTCTCTCCTTTCCAGGTCTGGAGGGAGGCAGCTCCAAGGGGGTTCTTCTCTCCATCTTCCCAAGCCTGGTGTTGCAGCATTAGAGAAAAGACAAGAAGTGGGAAGAAGCAGAGGGGAGCAATCCATTTCCACAAAGTTGGAGTAGGGAATGAGAAAGCAGAGCCTTCTCAGAATCTGTGCTGTTTGTGCTCCCACCTCCTTTCTTTTGAAAGTGCTACTGGCTGCTCTCACTCTGCCCTCCCCCATCCAAAATTTCCTCTTGGCTCCTTAGGGGAGGAGGAGAGAGCCCTGCCTGCTTCTTGCAGAAACCCTGATTGGCTGTTCTTTTCCAGGAGGTGGGGAGGGAAGACAATCAGACAGATCTTTCCGTGGGCAATCTGAAATGATATGAAGACTGGACCTCCCAAAGAGGTCCATGCTTAGGCTTGAAAGGACTAGATTTTGACTGGTAAATGTTTGTATACATACACAAAGAAACCAGCGAAAAAATGTTTCCATAAATAATAATCAAAATTTACCTATAGGCAAAGAAAGAAAAGTGCTGCTTGATTACTTGTTAGAGTTTGATTTAAGATTATTTACTGTGTATATTTTGATATGTGATGTTGACAATTTGTGTTTTAACAGTTATAAAGTTTTTACTTTTTGAATCTCAATATTCGCTGTCATTAAATAATTGACTGACCCCCGTCCATTGTCTGACACCTCGATAAACTGCTTACAACTGTGAACATTTAAGTCAATAAAATAGAAAAAAAGCTTAAAATGCATACTTTTCTGTAACTGTGAACTTTTAAACCAATACAAATCTAAAAAATGTTTAAAAATAAACCAGTATTAACTGTCAAAATCATAAAAATAGAAACACTGAATTTTCCCAATCCTATTTATAAACAGCACTAAGATCAAGGGCAGCTACTTGGTAGCTTCTTAGTAGCTTTTGAAAATTTTGCCACTTATTTAGATACTTAAATATATATTTAGGAGTCTAACTTTAGACTAGTTTTTAAATTCTTGGCCCTGATGCTTAATTGCATGTGTGCAGGTTAGTTTTACATTTTTGAAGATCAGACTCCATATCCCAAGAGCTGTCTGACAAAGATGATATACAATTTTTGACCCTTACAAACAAAAGAAAACAAGAACAAACAGCAACAACAACAATAAAAAAAAACTGCAAAAAACAAAGATTTCTAGATTAGCAACAAAAAAATATAATCAAAGCAGAAATTGTGTCTGCTCTATCCACCCTATCACTTTGGAACATACGAAAGGATAATAAATAAAGCATAATCTTTATATGTGGCTTCATATTTGAAGATACATTCTTCTGAGCAGAATTGTGGTCCCATAACAACAAAAGATGATACTGATAATCTATATGTAGCATTGTCTATTATAACACTAAAATGACAAGCAAAACAGATACGTAATTTGGTGTATGGAAACTTTGCACTCTTAAACTTCTGGGTTCTGTCTGCAAATAATTTGTAAGAAGTTTAAGTAATATGATTAAGTGTAAAAGTATGAGCACATATAACAACCAAAGAGGCATAAAGTTTTAAGAGGCATAAGAGACTGCTGTGGCCTATTGTCACTGTAATTATTTTCATGTGTGTGTGAAAAAGTACTCTAACTATTATCTAGCCTTATTTCTAGTGCCAAATAGTGTTTTTGCTCATTTAACCTTATCTGAGTAAATGGAATATAAAAATGCCAATCAATTTTGCATAGTCTCTTAAATTCAGTAAGAGCTCATAGTAGAATGTCTCAATTTTTAAATCCTAAATGTATATACTTCCTTGTAGTGCTAACAGAGTTGGTCTTCACTTTTTATGCAACAAAGCATTTGATTAATCCCTTGAAAACACATCAAGATTACAGCCCTTTGCTCTTACTTGCATTACCAGCCCATTAGACTGCCAGGGAAGAGAGAACATTCAATTACAGAAAAACAAATGAAGATTCAGGGTAGACACTTAAATTTCTGTCTTCTGAATACAGACATTATTTGTCAATCACCACTGACTGATTTTATTTCTGTTCAGACTAAAACAATTAAAGAGGTAGGTTGATACGTATGTCATAATTGTATTTATGAAATACAAATGAAAAGTGAAAACTCAAAGTAATAAAAATGTAGTTACTGCATTTTATTATTAAAAGGACACTCTACCCACCCCATGGAAGTAGACAGCTGAGATTTTCCATGAGCTGAAGTGATCCAGCACAAAATGGTTATAAAGTCTAGACAAGATAATATAGGAAATTGCACAGATTGGGGGGACACAGGCCCAGATTAACCACTTAACCCCTTGCACAGGTCTCCCGATCTCAGTGTGGCCCTCATTGGGCCTATTGTATTAGACGGAATATATGGGCTAAAGGTGTTGTTACCAGAGTTGCCCCTTACTTTGGGGTATGTTCATTTATTAGGGTTACTCTTCTGGGGTGGGGTTCTGTAATTCTTTCAATGTACTACTTGTGTCACTTATATTTTCATACGGAGCCTTACTTCTTCCTTCTACAAGTTCCCTCCCAATGGAGCTATCCTGCAGGATCTAGTTTCCCCAGGGCTGGGTTCCTCCAGCCCCAGAATCAGATGAACAAACACAGACACATTAACAGAGAGTGTCTGAGTGGACCGGGTCAAGCAGCACTCCCAAGCTGATTCCATATATGTCCCTGGACTTAGCAGGCTGGGTCAAACAGCATTTCCAAGCTGCCACCCTCATATGCCACGGGCACTGCACTGGAATAGATTATGCCTGAGCAGGCTGGGTCGAGCAGCACTTTCAACCTGCCACCCTTATATGCCATGCATACACACACCTGTTACTATATGTTTCTGTTGGATGAGGCAAATCTCAGACATGCACCTTGTACTCGGAACAGAGGGTGATGAGATTTGTGATATCTCTTTCTTTCTGGGGGTGTTTATTCCACAGTCTCAGACCAGCACAGAGAAACTTCCATTATTGTTGAGAGTTCCACTGTGCCATAGAAGGAAAATTGTGAACTGTGGTCTTGTTTGTATACAGGTAATAAAAATGGCAGTGTATAATAAGCATAGACATATTTAACTCACTGTATGGACCATCCAAATTAATAGTTTTATTTTAGTGTCTCCTTGGTAATGACATGTATTTCTGTAACAGAAGGATACCTCTGCTTGTACAGTATCCTGACATTAAATAAAGTTCATTTGGTTTTTAACATGCATTTTTTCTGGAAGCTGATCTGCCCATGTAAAAGGACAACATACTCAAAATTATCACATTCTGCCTCTCAGACAGAACATTTAAAAGTGAGGAGGAGACTCAGCTAGGACATCAAGGCCATTTCAAACAATTTTTAAAGCTACCTAACAAAATATCAAAGCCCAACCTTATACATTGTTTATATTTTGAAATATGCAGTTCTTGAAAAAAAGACAGGAATCTTCCTAGTTCAAGTGAGCCCGTGAGACAGTTTTCTGATACAGGAAGCAAAGAAAAGAAGTTAACACACAATGACTTGTGATGGGAAACTACTTCCAGAAATACATTTCTCACTTGGAGAACCCAAAAAGGATCAATTAATTCTTCAGTCCTATTCAACATCTATATTCAGCCACTAGGTGAACTGGCCAGATGACATGGACTCAAGTGCCAGCAATATGCAAATGACACATAACTCTGTGTATCCTTGACCACCATCAACATGATGGCTCAGTGTTTGGACTGAACTTAGCTCATGGATGAAGAACAGCTGGTTGAAATTGAACCCCTGCAAGTCAGAGGTGATGCTGATGGGCAGAGTAAAACATTTTTAAGAGTTTGCAGCCACAGTGCAGTCTGTTTTCATTGAAGGATACCTTGGATCACTCAATGATTGCCTGTTCTGTACATTCCCTCTGAAGCATGTGGCATTGGCCACTGTTAGAAGACAGGATACTGGGATAGATAGACCATTGATCTGACCCAGTATGGACATTCTTATGTCCTTATGTACCCAGAATTGGTCACTTCAATTCATAGCTTAGGAGTGCTCCTAGATTATTTTTTCATACCAAACTCTCACATAGCAGCATCCATAAGTTACCTTTTCTACTATCTGTAGTTTGTTAGGGGAATCCTTCCCATCCTGACATTGACCTGGCCTCAGTTATCCATACCTTGGTCACCTCTCGCTGGACTGAAGCAATGTGATATACCTAGGCACGAGGCCTTGAGGGCTTAGGAAAGCACCGTTGGTAAGGAACACTGTAAAACACAAGCTGTATAGCTATTTATGTGATGAATGCCAACATCATCAAAAGCAAGGTGAATGCCAGGGAAAGGCTGCAAGTGAAGTGCCAGGTCTGCAGGCTGCCTGCACACACAAATTATAAATGTATGTATTCTAGCTGCCCCAACTGGATCCCTACACTCTGATGGAATCCAAGCTGTACACGGATTCCTGACCCCAACCCTTCTCTTGGACAGCCATTACAGGAAGAGATGAAAAAGGAGATTGTAATTTCTAATGCAAAACTAAATCTCTGTGTCGTTTTGTACCCTCCCCCATTAAGATACACCTGCCTTTATCTGGAAAGCATTATGGCAAGAGAAGGTAGTTTGAAAAGAGTGGCAGGTATTCATGCACCCTTCTCATCACTTATGTAAGAGTGGTCCAGAAATCCCTGTGCATCTCTACTTCAATCAAACACATGCAGAAATGAACCTTTCCTCCTTAGCAGATCAGGGATGTATCAATGTTAATAAAAAACTGCAGCGGTGATATAAAAATAGCACAACTTCTGGTGTTTATTATGTAGTAAAAGGAAACTTGTAAAACTCATATTTGTTGGTGCTGGTTTCCAGAGCCAGGATAATTCAGGTGTTTTGACACTATAATATTTTCTTGTATGAGTCTGACCTTAGGCAGCAGAGTACCCAAGGGATAATTCAATCAAAGACACCAAGGCAGT
Organism: Terrapene triunguis; assembly: GCF_002925995.2. NCBI lineage: Eukaryota > Metazoa > Chordata > Testudines > Emydidae > Terrapene > Terrapene triunguis. Next base: position 13,324,327 of record NW_020664372.1, read on the forward strand.
AAATCAGCTTTTCCTGGGATTATGCACAGTCGTGGTGCAATTCTATATATGCTAATGAAAATCATTTTTCCAAGATCTAGTTGTCGACATAGATTCAGAACTTGTGTGTAATAGTACCATCTAGTAACTCCCAACACCATTATATTATCCTATTTTTCCTCCAACATATCACATCCCTTTAATTTGATAAAGGCATTTCTTTTAGAATGTCCATTCATTTAATTGTCCTAATTCTTCTTCCCCTATTGCAGAAAATAGGGAAGGCAAGATGAGCACAGATTACCACCATCATCATACCTCATTCTATATATGTGACTTGCAGATCTGGGTTCTTCCTGGGATAATATTTTTTTGGTATGGCAGCAGCTAGGGGAAGGTTTGAAATATGCTAGCAAACATAGACAGAGCACCTACCTCCTTCTCTTTGGACTAGGTCACCCTGCACATGCTCTCTGACTGGGGGAAAATGCACCCTTCTTTTCTGTTTCTCACTGTGGGTACTGACATGTCCTGCAAAGGGACAATTCTGCTGCTGTGAAGGGAGTGTTGGGAAGATTTTTGTTGTCTGTGGCTACTATACATTCCCCTCCACTGGGTCATTTCTCTCCCATTACTTTTCCTTGCAGACATAGTTATGTGATTCCTTTGAGGAGACCCAGTTGGAAAGTTGTTCTTTTAGTTCATAAGACCCACAGTTAAGACAAGACAGCATCACTTATGACACAACCATTCTGAAGAAGGGCCTTGTCTTAGTTACCCATCTCCACAACATTTGAAGGGGAGAGAGGATAAGACTGACCTCAACCATCCTTCTGCCAAGTCACAGGAGATGATCCTGAGTTCATATATGCCTCCCTTAGTTCCAAACTAATGCATTGTGCACCTGTCATCTGCTCTTGATGCTCCTGGACTGGATTCTTCACTGTTCAATGTTTTCCTACCTTTTCTATGCTCAGTGGGTTTTCTGAATGAGTCCAAGGCTGTGAGCAAGGGACAGGCATTTGTCAAGTCATTGCTGCACTTGTGTTTTGGCACCCACCTGTTGTGCCAGCAGATGCAAATCTTTATTGTCAATTCCTTAACCCTAGCTCATTAAAAAAAAAAAAAAAGAATGGTGGCACAAAAACAGAGATTCTAATCTCAGATATTCTCTTGACAAAAAAAAAAGGCGCTTTTTCTCCACTGGTGGTGCAACCATCTACTGTGAAAAAAATCTTCATTGTAGCAGATCTGCCTTAACAATGCTAAACCAAGTAAAATTGGTTTGAGTGCTTCACTTTAAAAACTTCCTGTATTATTCCACTGAGAGGCATAGGATGAGAATAAACAAGAAGGCAGCAGAAAGAATAATTTGTTTAGCAATAATGGACTTTTGTCTCTAATTCCCAAATTGATTCCTGAAGATATTTCTCAAAAAGGTGATTCCAAAATCCACCCATATTTACTGTTTTATTAGAGCTGAGTGGTGCCTTGTAACATGTTACACGACATGTGCTAGACATACGGCAGAGGCATATAATAAAGAAAAATGACATGGCATAGGTATGACAGGCTGACAATATCCTGAACAAAATTTATGGAATTAAGACAAACTTAATTCAATAAAATTAAACCTTTTTGAATTAGGGTAAATACTCTTGTTATACTTTGTATTAAAATGTAAGTTTGTATGTACTATTGTGAGATTGTGTGAGACTTCCTCAGTAGGGAGACAAGATAAATGCAATTTCTGCAATGTATTAGGAACTTCAAGTCTTTTAAAAACAATACATGTGAAGTGGATTTCCTAAGTACCTTGGGGTGAGGTGAATGAAAGCTCTCCCCTGGAAAGCCAACCTTTTGAAGATGCCCTGGGGAGAGAGGCCCACTGTGTACCAATTACCTGCTTCTAGAAACTCCAAATTAGGGATTCCTGAACTGTATAAAAGGATGAACTTAACATATGATTATTGTGCTTGTTCTGAGGTGAAGCTGTGATGAACTGGTAACCATGAGGATTTCCCTTGGGTGAAGATTTGAAGGTCTGCTCTGCCAGAGTCTATGTTAAGGTTGGGTGATCTTGGTAAGCTAATTAGCATATATGTAGGTTCCTTTATTGTTTTTTAAAAGTTGTCTCTGTATTTTTTTTAACCTTAAGTATAAAATAGGCTTGCATAGAAAAAGCTGTGTGGTACTCATCACTGTAGTAATTGCACATGTTAACTATATCTAAAGAGAAAGAAAGCAGATGTCCTTGGGCAACCCGTGTGTGCTAGATTAACACAGTGAAAGTTGGGAATTGTGCAGCCTGGAAATACCCTGCTGAGAAGGGAGAATGACATGGGTTTACCCAAAGGAGGTGACAGCTAGGGGATTCAGAAAACTGAGAACAGGTGCACTTGCTATGTCACTGAGGGGAAATACAGCCGCAATTGCCCTGACATGTGACAATAAGAAGTCTTATTTATCTCTTTTTTACTGCTTCCTCCACCCCAGTTTCCTGTTTTCTGTAAGTGTTTGAATTCTTAATATTCTGTTTGGTTTCTTACTTTCAGCTATTGGTAATGAACTTGAGACAACACATGATCCAATGCCAGGTCATTATGTGTGGCTAATACTGTATCTATGGTAATTTAAATTCCAAACACATGTATTTCAGCTTAAAGGCAGGGTAGTTTGGAGGTGCCTTTAAAAAAAAATCTAGCGAATCAAGAATTTTAGTTCTTCATAACCTTCTGATGTATTATTTTATAGCAATGTCATAGTATTTACGGAGAATCAATCACAATTGAAGTTTTGTTGGTAGACCAAGTTATTCTCAGTTCAATTCCTAGAAAACAGCTGTGTACAGTCAAAAATTAATCTTTGGTTTTAGTTCCATGAGGGAAGCTAAAGACTGGAAGAGCACAGAGACTCATCTCCTCTTTCATTGCTAGAGGCAGTCCCCCAAGCTTGGGGTTGGAGAACATTAGGGTGAAACAATGCAAGGAATCTTGAATTGCCTCTGCTATATCTGTTTTGTAGCTTGAGGATTTCAGTCTCCAGACCTGTCAAGATGACACCTTTTAAAAACTCTTTGATTAGACATTATTTAGAAAAATGCGTCCAATCTTAGCTGTAGCTGCAGAAGTGGTTTCTCTCCTCCCTCAGGGGGAAATTCCTTTTAATTCCAGCAAACAACTGTTTTATTTAAACATACAGATTTATTACCCATGAAAACACAACTGGTGAAAATTTCTTCCCAGAAGATAGGCAGCTATATTCTAATAGGTATTTGTAGGTATTTAAGGTAACCCAAAGTTTTTATTTCTTATTCAACTTTATCTATTGAAAAGTTTGGTTCAGTCTGTCAAATTTTTCTTTCTCTCTAGAAATTCTTCTATTTAAATCTTTGAGGTCTAAGGATAGGTTATTGATTTACTTCTTGTTCTGGATTTATGATGACCTCAAAATCTGCACAAATCCAGATAATATTTCCAGAGAGAAGCAGAGATACAGACAGTGGGGACATACTAGTTACTAAGATCTAGTAGAAGAAGCTTATTTCATTTTCTAGGTATTGTTGTTGAGATTTCACAGCCTCTTAAAGAAATAAGATTCCGACTTATCAAAAAGCTAAAAATATAGGGAATGATTTTCTTTGTTCCTTTCAACTGTACACTGAAATATTATGTTAAGCCTGTCTTCCAGGTGGAATCAAAATTAGCTACTGATTGCGTGGGAATGTAATTCAGAAGAAAATTTCTGTTATCAGGAAGTATATGCATTCCTGCATTAACTCATGTCACTTCACATTCCTAGTAACTTATGGCTATTGTGCACGTGAACAAGGAGATATATTTCATACCAGGCAAAGATAATAAAGGCCACCTATTTGATTTTAATTGAATGTTGGGGTGCATCCATATTATGCCAGTATGGATTGTTTATCATAGCCAACATAGGTAGAGTATCATGATTGTTTCCATGACACTATGATAAGAATTTTGGTGCATCATGTAATTATAGAAAAGAGAGAGAATTTTTTTATACAGATCCAGTGAGTATTTACCTGATATGCTTTTCATTCATGTCACATCACTGCTTTCCAGTCTACCACTGCCAGCACAGCTTCCTTACTGCCACTGATTGTCCCCCACTCCCACCCAATACATAGCAAGAATGATGCTTCTTACACAGGGGGTTAACTGGAAATCCTAAGAGGGAAGCATGCCACACAGAGCAGTTTCTCCTCTGCCCTTTTGCTTTCACTGTGCTCAACTCTAAGTCTTTTAAAAAAATAAACAGGATTGTAAGACTGTCATCTTCTGCAGTGAAATCTGGACAGTGAGGGATTTTGTCAGTGCCTTCCATTTAACCCTGAGTACCTCAAAATACTTTGCTGCTGTAGCTTTCTTGACAGAATGCATCCAGCATGCACTGAGCATGCATACAAGCATGCACTGACAGCCTCTTTGTTAAGCAACTGTGGTTCAGCACTCTCATTCCAGCAGCTTCCTTGTTATCGCATGGCCACACTCTGGCCTCCATCAGCCTTGGTTACACCTGGAGTGATGATCTGACCCTCACAGTGCCAGATTTTCCCCAAAAGGTGTGTTCTGCAATGTCCACCCTTCTTCTGGACCATTCAGGGAGATAATACAGTTTGTTTGTTCCTTTAAAGATACAATACCGAGCAGCTTGCCATATTAACTGGAGTTAACATTAACTTTAAACCAAACAGAGTACTGGGTTGATTTAGATAAAAACGTAAAACAAGTCTATTAATCAAAGGAATAGGATTTTACTTGAGTTCAAGTATAAGGGATAGAATTAGAAATGGTTACAAGCAAATAAAAGTGAAAAATGTTTTCTAGAGGCTAAGACTTAACTAAACAAGCTACAGCCTTTGCTCAAGGTAGTTTCCCTACCTTCCAGCAAGATGGCTGACCAACTCCTCTGGTCAGATCTCCCACAATGTCTAAAGTGCTCTATTCCTTTGTCATGCTAGCTGAAGGATCACTTGGGGTTCTCTGCCCCTCTCTTTTTAGTCCAGTGAATCTTCAAAATGGATTATTCTGAAGATTACCCCAAAAGTAATGTTCATTCAAGCTGTGAGGAAGTTTCCTGCTGAATGAGGTCTCATGCTCCTTTTTCCCCTGGTTGGTGTTTGCCAAAATGCAAGTTGATCTGTTTCCTGCAATTCCTTCTCCAGCTGTAAAGCTGAGTGGTTATCTTCTCCCCTTGTAGTTTAGTGGTCATGATTGCTTTCTATGTATATTGCATTCCCACTGTCTCATAGTTTACCTTGCAAATACATTCCCGATGGCAGAACCACATTACTTTGTCTAGGGTGGGGTTACTTTAGCCCTGCCTGGCAGACACACTTTAATAACATAATTTCCAATGTGTTTGGAATTTTTAATTTGTTCTTTGTATATATGCCACACAATAATATTAATGAACAGTATGTTATTAGCTTACTGTTGATGTCTAACATGACACCTTCTAGCTACAGGTTATGACACAGTGAGTTGGGGTGCACTGAACTGATTGGGTCAGCTGAAAATCACTACCACATACCAATGAGCCCCTTGCCCTCTTGTACTGGGATGCTGTTCGTTATAATTAGATACCCTATTAACACATATTAGTACTTCCCATTATCATTATCATAAGTGACAGTATAATATGGTTGCATACTCCATCCTAAGTCCAGTGCATATGCCTTTACAGAAGAAAAGGAGGTTATAGAGACTAGGCCACAGGCCCACACCACTCTAACTGTTCCAGGCCTAACAGTCTATTTTCCCTTAGTCCATAGGCTCACAGATTATCCCCGGTTAATAGGGTTTTCCACAACCCTTTTCCAGTTTTTTAATCCAAACCTTCTCTTTCCATGGTATAGTTTCCACAGCCCCTTGGCTATCCCTCTATATCTCTTCTCTAGATTTCTGGAGAGCAGCCATACTAAATCTCTTACTCATCTAAGCCACAGATGGCTCTTTTATAGCTGTGCTTTCATGTGACCCTTTCAATCAGCTGACTCCTCTAGGGACTATTTTCATCCCTTTGGCAGCCAGAATACAGAGCAGGAAGGGGCTGGAATAAGGTCTACCCTTAAAAGGACATCCCAGCCTGTGACAGGCAGAAAGGTAGATTTTTTGCCTCTGCTGGAAAATGTTCATAAGATTTTTGCATGGCTGGTGTGAGATTTGTCCACCAAAGCCATACAGTAGCCATTCCTTAATTTGTCATCTAGTGTGCTCTTATATCTGTCTAAAGTTTCCAATTTACTAATATATTGAAGTTCCAGAATAACCCAGAAGTATGAGTGGTAAGTATAAAGGTCTCTTTTCTACTAAACGCTGTTCCACACAGATTCTTATACTCAGCATATGAGTGTCTTTCAGCAGTGCATTAAGTGACATCAGTAGCATCTGTCACTCTTGATTCATTCTCTCTCTCATCCCTCTCTCCAGTGTGCTTTGAGAGGGTTCTGGTTTTGTGTATGTTGTTATGTTTTAAAGGTACCCACTGCTTAGTATTTATATTGATGAAGACAAGGTTGAAGAAATAAGCCTTGCACTTGGAGTGCAAGCTGGTGAGGTTCATGGTGGTCATTAGTTCCTGTGGAAGTTCATTCCAGACTGTCAGACTGCCCCAAACCCTGTGAAAGCTCTGTCTCCTGCACAGATTTGAGACAGTCTACTGCAAATAGTGGGTAGTTGATACACACAGAATCAGAATGGTTCTAGCCTCAGGAGCCAGAATTCTACATATCCTCAGCCATCTCTGCATCACCAGCGCACAAACGGAATATCAGAAAAGGGTAGTGGCAAAGTGTTCCCTATGGCCATAGTCCTAAGAACAGGTGTACCCGTTTTTTAATGTGAAAGTAAAATCGGAGATGTTCAGCTTTGGAAAGATCCTTTGTACCTAGGAAAGCAACAAAGTGATCAACAAAAGGGAAGAGAAGGGAATTTAGCAGCCTGATATCTTTGGTTACTAGCTCAAAGAACAGTATCCAGTGACTGCAAATTCCTTTATAAAAAGAGGTATATCAGGGTAGATAAGAAGTATCTTTTGTTGTTGTAATCCCTGGAAATACAATGTCCCAGAGATTTATTTGGAGAACAACATCATTGTGATGGAGAATACTAAATGGCTTTTAGGACCATTTAACAAACTTTGCAATAATTGATACAATTATTAAATTACTGTATTGTAACTTCATAAGAAAAATGTAAGGCTTTAAAATGATGATCATTATACATATAAATTCTATGCCTATACCATAATGCTAATATGTTAAGAAATGCCAGGGTCATGCTACCTGTCTGCTAGCATTGCAAGTCAAACTTTTTACATCTATTGATTGGCAGGCTATGGATACAATTGTGCTACACTATAACAAAGAGACTGCTTCTGGGAGGATGGCCAACATTTGTAGTATTTGAATATGTGGATCATAAAGCCTTCAGCGATATTGAAACAAAAAGCTTTTCAGCACTGAACAATCAAAATACATTGATGACAAACAAAAAGCCTTTCAGCACTGAACAATCAAAATACATTGATGACAAACAATTTCCTAGAACCTGCCCCATTTCCTCCTCGCCAAACCACAACCATCACCATTACACCAAAACAAAAAACCACCACCAACAAAAAGTAGCTAGTCATTTACTCATGGGGTCACTTTCTTTTCTCAGATCAGTATTCTAAATGTAAACACAGAAATTTGCTAGAACCAAAATAGGCCACAGAGCATATTATGCTACTACCCCTTTGTACATTCATTGTTTACATGTTCTTACTTTCTCCTACTTCAAAGTGAACTACAAACATTAGATAAATCATTTTCACAACATGACTATAGTGTTCTTCCCAATTTACAGATTAAATAACTTGCTCATGTGGTCTTTTGTCCAAACTTAGGTACCTGATGTAGAAGTAGATCTTAAGGAGAATGCATTACAAGATGGGTCAGATGCACATATTTGCACTGATGGGCATTTACTGTTATAACCAAAGATGCTATAATTGGGCTACACAAAACCCTTAATATTAAAACACTTATTGTGAGCTCTGCACTACTGTTACCAAGGAGTTAAGTAGCTTTTAATGGCAGCAAATTCATTCACTTGCATGTTGAGATAGGTAATTAGCATATGGAAATGTCATAAAAGCAAGTGGCTTTAAGTGTGTGGTTATATGAGGCACATAGTGTGCAGCAGACCTCATTATGCTGAATTAGAGGACTTCTTATGCAGTAGATTTTTACCTGTCAGAGAGCAGAAATATACTTAGATGATTTATAATTCTGATTATTAGGATGTTCTGCATGAGGAGCCCTGCAATTCATCACACATAGAGTTCTCAGATGTATAATTGTCTCTCTTGGATCAAACCTGTTTGTTGCAGGAGAGGAAAGCAGATACAACTTTAAAAAAAACATAACTGTAAATCTATTGTTGTAACGTACGGTCTCAGCAGATTTAAATGTTACACTTAGAGTTTGCTAAACAGAAGTGCTTGGCTTTCTGCCTTCACTACTGTTGATGAGCTGTTTTTCTATTAAATATACACATGCAAATAGATTTCTGTTCTTCTTAGCAGTATCAATCTGATAGGTCTGATCTCAAAAGTCATGTGGAACGTCACAGTTGTGCCACTCTCAAATAGCTCCTCAAAATGACTGGCTAAATTTATCCTGAGTGTAATTTTGTTGAGATCCCTGGAGTTAAACCAAGAATGAGTTTAGCCTGAAATATTGAGCAGAGAAAGTGCAAGGAAAAATTAGTGCTGTGGATTAGTGCTTCTTTAGTTATTTCATGACACTTAGGTTGAAATGGGAAAGACAGTGACCAAAGAAATAATACATTAGGTTACAGGAAAATAAAGTGATGTAAATATTAGCCTCACAATTTAACATAGATTAATGGTTCCGGTTGAGAACTGGAAGATTTCATGGCTCTTTCTCCTCACAATTGCTTCTACAGGTGCCCAGGCTCTATAATAGCGGTGCAGGCTTAACACCTGTAAAAGCAGTTGAAAACAAGGAGGAGTCAGCTTTACTACTGAAGAAGAGAGAAGAATGCAGCCTCTCCCACAGGGACTAGAGTTGCTGGAAGAATAAGAACTAGAAGCTGCCAGTGATTTCAAAGTCTCCAGTGGAGAAGGATAGCCAGTTGGGCACAGGAACAGTAAGTCAGGCAACAGTGGAAGACAAGGAGACATGCCTGTGGAAGAGAGAAAGACAGAACGGGGGGGACCAATGGAGTGATTAAATGGAGACTGATCCCTCCTCCCACAAGAAAAGCTTTCTTAATATCACTTTTCTATGTAAACAATTGTTATAGCTCTCACAGGCATGTGAGGAAAATGGTCTGTACATCTGTGAATGGGAAATGAGGAGTTTGGTTGGCAAAGCACTCTATTCAAATGTGGTCCATGTTATTAGAGAGTTTGACAATCACTGTTGTAGGCAATGTATCATGACGACATGGCTTTATAAAATCCAGCACAAAGCAATTGAATACAATCTTTTATTTTTTTTTTTAAGAACTCTTTCTGTGGAGTCCTGGCCGGCCATATGAACTAAAATATGTAGTCAATGGGTACGAAGAGATCTGAGTGTACCTAGGTACAAAATATCTCTTTTGATTAATCATGTCCATATAATCATAAGAATAATCTCTCTCTACCAGTCTATCCAGGTATTTATACAGGCCCCAGGACTGTAGTACATGAATACTCAAATACCTGTTAAAATGCACAGGAGCTCTTGCTTTCTGATAAATGAATGGAACTCTCATTAAATCTATGCAATTTGTGTGTAGATATTTCAGACCAGATGTACGCCCACCATCTTTACAACGAAATTACATACCACACAATATATTTACTCTGTGTTACTCCTTTTTGTTATTCATTCATCAGTGTTTGAGCTAATTAAGCAAATATTATTTGCATTATAGTTCAGCATCTCCTTGGGCTATATGAGTTTGTGTGACTAATGGTGATAATTAGGTTAAACCCATTAGTGCAGTAAGTGCATTTCTTATTTGATTTTTCGTGCAAACCTCAAACACATTTTTGACTTCAGAGCCTGTGGGGTGACTGATACTGTTTATTTGGTCATTGCTGATCCATACAGCGTATTTCTAATCACAACTCCCATTGCTATAAAATGCAAAAGTTCAATGATTGTTTTGACACTAGCCCACTAGAGATTGTCCCATTCTGTTCTATGTAAAAGCTGAATTCCTACTTTTTTTTTCTTTACACAAATAAATTTGTAGAGTGTTAACCCTGAAAATAGCTGATTCTTTCATGTATTTAAACCTTCTTTCTACTAGAACAAACGGATAAGACCTGTGACTAAAGTTAGGGGGTGGGGGGAGATTACAGATCTCCTTCCTCTGTTAAAATCAGAGGGAGAGCTCCTCCTCATCCTGACTAATAATGCTAAATGTATAGGCATATCACCGCCTTGTCCCTGGATACTGTGCTGAGAATGCCTCCTCCTGTTCCAATCTTCTTAAATATACACTAAGACTCTGTAGCCCAGATCAAATTCACATCTACAGTGAAGCTACAGCAAAACTGCTCCTGATGGACTGGATTGGAGCCATCTTTTTCTCATATACTCATAGACTTTAAGGTCAGAAGGGACCATCATGATCATCTAGTCTGACCTACTGCACATCACAGGTCACAGAACCTCTGGCTGAGATAGTGAAATCCTCAAATCTTGATTTAATAACTTCAAGTTACAGAGAATCCACCATTTATACAAGTTCAGACCATCAGGTGACCCATGCCTATGGGCTGCAGAGGAAGGTTGACCCCCACTCCCCGCCAATCTGACCTGGGGGGGAAATTCCTTACGGACACCAAATATGGTGATCAGTTAGACCCTGAGCAGGTTGGGGAAACCCACCAGCCAGACACCTGAGACAGAATTCTCTGTAGTAGTTCAGAGACCTCCCCATCTAGTGTCCCGCCTCCAGCCATTGGAGATATTTGCTAATAGTAGTTGCTATTGTTCTAATTCACAAGCTTTTGTTCATTTAAGAAGTAGCCTCCCAGCTCTACTGCCAGAATTCTGGATTCACAAAATACTTAAAGTCAGAGGCAATAGTGGGCCTGATTTCAGTGGAGTTACATCAACAGAGAATTTGGCCCAATGTCCCTACCCTTTGCTCATGAGTAGGGACATTGCAACTTCCATTTCAGAGCAGAAGAAGTCACTAGTTTACTTGTGTGATCAGAGAGGTAAGGCCAGCTGTGTTTTCTACTCTGATGCCTAAGAAAGACGAGACTCATTTTCCTTTTTAAAAAGAAACTAATTAGAAGTTTTGCACTATTTGATCATCCTCAGAGAGAGAGAAAGATGCAGTTACAAGAGAGTCTTCTTTACCTAAAGTGATAACCATCCTGTATTTAAAGATCCCTTGTTTATTGCCCAGTCTCCTGAAACCTGCACCCATGAAGTTAAACATTCAAAGATGTTGTGCTGCTAAATCAGCCAATTGGACAGTTTGCAAGGAGAGAACAACTGGGGCTTTGGTAAATTACACCTGCCCAAAGTTCACTTGGCAGGAGGAGCATGGCCTGGAAAATACCCACAGCATGGAATGTTCAACAGTGCACACCTGGCTTACAAATGGAAGCTGCAGCTGCAAAGTTTTTTTTTTCTTTTTTTCTTCCAGAGACTGTGTTCAGTAGTCCTCCTGCAGGTAACCAGACCACACAATTTGACTCAGTAGACCTGCCATGTTAAAGGAGCTGGAGGCAGACAGTGAATTGGCAGCAGTTTTTGGTTTATGGCACGTCACTGACAACATGAACCCATCTCATGCTGGGACTCAGCAAAGGAACACAAAGGATTGGGAAAGAGATGAGGAAATAATTCAGGGAAGCCCTATGACCTGTGTTATGTAGGAGGTCAGACTAGCTCAGTGGTGGGCAACCTGCGGCCCGCTTCCCGAAGCTCCCATTGGCTGGGAAGGGTGAACTGCGGCCACTGGGAGCTGCGGGCAGCTGTGCCTGCGGACAGTCAATGGACAAGCCCACCAGTGGATTACCCTGATTGGGGGCCACAGGTTGCCCACCAATGGACTAGATGATCACATTATGAAGTATGAGAAAAAAAGGAAAATGACCCATGAATGGACAGGGCCGGCTCCAGCTTTTTTGTCGCCCCGAAGCAGCGAAGTGGAGAAAAAAAAAAGATAAAGCCGCGATCGGCAGCACTTTGGTGGCAGCTCTACCGCACCGCTTCATTCTTCGGCAGCAATTCAGCAGCGTGTCTTTCGCTCTGAGAGGCACTGATGGAACCGCCGCTGAATTGCCATCGAAGACCCGGACGTGCCGCCCCTTTCCATTGGCTGCCCCAAGCACCTGCTTTATTCACTGGTGCCTGGAGCTGGCCCTGTGGATGGAACACTGGTCATGTATATCTCCATTAAAGAATTTAGAGGACACAGCTAAATTGACTATATATAGCACAGGAAAAAAGGAGATATAATTCACAGACTATTGCAAACTTCTGCCATGAGATATAAGGAAAGTTGGGAGAGTCACACACAGAAACCATGCTGAGGTGGCTACAATCATCACTATATGGGTGGTGCCTAGTGACAGATCCCATAAGGGAACAATCCAGAAACACCACAGAGATTAGAAGCCACTCTGTTGCTTTTATCTGCATGGCGCTGTTTCTGAGTTTCAGTCTCAGAGGACTAGTCATTAGAATAGCTCCCACTGAGACAAGCTGCACTAACAGTAAGTCAAAAGGGAGACAGTTTATGACTTTTCAGTGTCTCTAGTCTGTTCCAAATGAAGGCTACTGCACTCCTGTTCTCAGTGAATGAGGCAACCTATGGGAAAAGAAAGGAGTCATAGTGACACAATACCCTGGACCATGTCCTGATTTGCGCATTCTCAGGAGTTCTGGTCTGGCAGAGAGAGTCTGAGACCCCAGAGATGCGTGTGGTCTGCAAATATTTGCAGAAGTACAATTAATTGTAACCAGCTTCCTGGATGCTACTGGGAACAGCCCATAGCAGAAATATACTTCCCTGATTTGAGAGATGCTACTTATCTTCTGAAAACATTAAAGATAAATTCTGATCCAAATATCTATGCTCCTTACCAAAAAATTCAGTGAATTGTACAACAGCCCATTGCCATGAGTTTCTTCTCCTGGAGAGAAATGGAACATCTCCTGCAATGCAAGCCTCTACCCCAGGGATCGGCATCCTTTAGCATGCGGCCAGTCAGGGAAATCCGCTGGCTGGCTGGGACGGTTTGTTTACCTGCAGCGTCCACAGGTTTGGCCGATCGCAGTTCCCACTGGCCGTGGTTTGCCGTTCCAGGCCAATGGGGGCTGCGGGAAATGGCGCGGGCCGAGGGATGTGCTGGCCGCCGCTTCCCGCAGCCCTCATTGGCCTGGAATAGCAAACCATGGCCAGTGGGAGCTGTGATTGGCCGAACCTGCGGACACTGCAGGTAAACAAACCGTCCCGTCCCGCCAGCGGAGTTCCCTGATGGGCCGTGTGCCAAAGGTTGCTGATCCCTGCTCTACCCTATCCTGATTTATGCAAATATGGGTGCAAGTGTGCTCCTGAAGAGAATATCAGGTACATCTATTAGTGATTAATCATGCTGATTGGGGGGAAATGCATAAGCTTCTGTTGCCCCTTTGGCCAATGGGAAGCTGAAATTTGAGGCTTTGGAAAGTAGTATCCATTTTGGATGAGAAATTGGTGACAGAGTTTGTGTGTAATTTCATTATTTGAAAAATGTACATGCATCTTGTTTCCATGCAAAGCAGCTGGATTTAAACTTTATACAGACACTCTTTTATTGCAGAATCCTCAGTCGAGGGCATTTCTGCCTTGTCCAACCAACCAACCAACCAACCAACCAAATAAACAAACAAACAAACAACAGCTCCCTCCCCTCTAATTATTTCCAGAAACCCATAGAGACTTACTGGCAACATAACACTTTTTCTCCAGCCTCCAACTCAAGTTTGAAATTAGGGCTATGTCTTCATTGCCAAAAATAGTGTGTTTTTACAGTGAGATAATTAATGCACACTAGCTATCCTGCTATAAAATCCTAGTTAAGACACAGCTCTGTAGAATTTGCTGTGAAGTAGCTAGATTGGTCAACACTAGGATTTTACAACAGGGTAGGTTATGCACAATAGTTATCTCGCTATAAAAACACACCTTTTTGGGCAGTGAAGGCAAAAGCCAGGGTACCTTGTTTACTGTACACTCCCCTCTGGGCCATACAGTCTTATCAAGTGGCTCCAGGCTTCAACCTCTCTTTGGTCTGCAGCTCTTTTTACTACACAAAGGAGTTTCTGTTAAATATTTACTGCACCCACATACTGTTAGAATGTCTGAGATCACCATTGCTTCCAGGGACCCTAATGGTGACCCACTGAAAACCTGTTTCATAACACTTCTAATTACATGCACCCACAAGAGTTGCAGCCCTAACAGATGACAACTAAGATTTTGACTCTTCATCAAACATTTTGAATGATTGCACAAACAGCAGCAGGCCGCATGATGCAGCTGGTGTTCAAAACTCATTCTGCAACCCTTATTCACATCTAGTAGTACCTTAATCTGTATGTAGTCCCACTGATTTCAATATCCTTGCTTGTGAAGTAAGGGATAATTCTCACTGAGTGAAATTCACGCCTGTGCAGAGGGCCTGCCCAAGTCCCATGCACCATTTAAGTCCTCAATTTCACTCATCATGAGTAAAGGCAAAATCGGGCCCTGAATATTAGCATTTCTCAAACCACAAAGCTTTTGCAGTGACTGAAATCACTGCTGTTAATAATTCCATGTACACATTCAAATGTGAGGGTGCTAGAATAAGAATCATATTTCTTCTCCCTTTGAGTGATCTGGTCCGTAGGATCCAGTATAAACACTTTCACTTTTACATGACTGCAAAAATAGATATTCTAGAAAATTCTGCACCTCTACAAACTGCCAAGCTACAGAGATGAAACCCTACATTCTGCATATTTTGAGGACCCTACCATCCTTTTGAGAAGAGCTATCATTGAATCTCTGGACTGACAATCTTTTTATTGAAATTGAGATAGCTAGGAAGGACTCAGCAAAAGAAAAATCAACCTGGGTTGAGTATAATGCAATGAAGCTGCCACTGGTATGTGTATTAGTGCAGATAGTGAAGCAGGGAAAGGGAAGCAGGGAAAGAGTTAGTTAGTTAGAAGTCAGTTGTTCTAACTGTGCCTGTACTGTGTTTTCTTTTAAGGTTAATAGAGAACTGTATCTACCCAGGTCATTTTCTTTCTTTTTTAATGCTCCTATTAGCGTATTTCAGGCTAATTCTGCTTATCACTTACTCTTCTTTTACATAAGTTAATTCTATGGACCTTTTGGTCTTACTCCCAGTTAATACAGATATAAGTGAGAGGAACATCAGGACTTTAGTTCTTTTAAAATAACAATTTCTGTCTAAAATATATCCTAATGAGTTTCAGTACAATGATATTGCCCTTAATTTAAGTAGCATCTTTTTATCTAAACATTACAGTTACCAGGAGGGTCAATAATTATTAGAACTGGTAAAAAATGGAATTTCTGTCCTGCGGAAAACTCCAAGATTTCAAATTTTTGTTATCTCTCAAATTGGGATGAGAAGTCAAATCAAAATTGTACATGAAATGGAGTATTCTAAAAACATTTCATTTCAATTGTATCAGAACATATCAGTAACAGTCAGCATGGATTTGTCAAAAAACAAATCGTGTCAAACCAACCTGATAGCTTTCTTTGACAGTGTAACAAGCCTTGTGGATTGGGAGGGGGGGGAAGCGGTAGATGTGGTATATATTAACTTTCGTAAAGCTTTTGATACTTTCTCACATGACCGTCTCATAAACAAACTAGTGAAATGCAACATAGATGGAGCAACTATAAGGTGGGTGCAAAACTGGTTGGAAAACTGTTCCCAGAGAGTAGTTATAAGTGCTTCACAGTCATGCTGGAAGGGCATAATGAGTGGGGTCCCTCAGGTATCAGTTCTGTGTCCGGTTCTCTTCAATATCTTCATCAATTATTTAGATAATGGCATAGAGAGTACACTTATTAAGTTTGCCAGCGATACCAATCTGGGAGGGGGGTGCAAGTGCTTTGGAGGACAGGATTAAAATTCAAAATGAGCTGGACAAACTGGACAAATGGTCTGAAGCAAATAGGATGAAATTCAATAAGGACAAATACAAAGTACTCCATTTAGGAAGGAACAATCAGTTGCATATATACAAAATGAGAAATGACTGCCTACGAAGGAGTAATGCAGAAAGGGATCTGGGGGCCATAGTGGATCACAAGCTAAATATGAGTCAACAATGTAACACTGTTGCAAAAAAAGAGAAAAACTTTTGGGATGTAGTAGCTGAAGTGTTGTAAGCAAGACATGAGAAGTAATTCTTTCGCTCTACTCTGCACTGATTAGGCCTCAACTGGAGTATTGTGTCTAGTTCTGGGCACCAGATTTCAAGAAGGATGTGGACAAATTGGAGAGATTCCAGAGAAGAGTGACAAAAATGACTAAAAGTGTAGAAAACATGACCTCTGAGGGAAGATTGATTGAAAAAAATGGTTTGTTTAGTCTGGAAAAGAGAAGACTGAGAGGGGACATGATAACAATTTTCAAGTATGTAAAAGGTTGTTATAAGGAGGAGGAAGAAAATTTGTTCTTCTTAACCTCTGAGGATAGGACAAGAAGCAATGGGCTTAAATTGCAGTAAGGGAAGTTTAGGTTGGACATTCAGAAAAACTTCCTGTCAGGGTGATCAAGCACTGGAATAAATTGCCTAGGGAGGTTGTGGAATATCCATCATTGGGGATTTTTAAGAGCAGGTTAGACAAACACCTGGCAGGAATGGTCTAGATAATACTTAGTCCTGCCATGAGTGGAGGTGACCGGACTAGATGACCTCTCGAGGTCCCTTTCAGTTCTATGATTCTATGATTTTTCTATGATGATTTAGATAAGATGGAAACTTTTCCATTGTGACTTTATCATTTCCATGTGTATGTAATATAATTGCTATATTATGTATTATATTACATACAAGTAAAACAATACAGAAACATTACAATAATGAAACATTATTGTGATGTTCTGTGAACATTTTGACAAATTTGATATGTTCCTGTGAAACATTTTGATTTAGTCAAATCAGCATTTTACAGCAGAAAATTTCTATAGGAAATTTTTTGACCACTTCTAATAATTATCATGGGCTACACTCATTGCTCCTGTGCAAGGACTTACAGAAGGACAGATAGGCAGAGATACTCCCCAACTGATCTGGAAATAAGTTCCCTTGGAAAACCATCCCCACAAACAGGGTTTGAGACACAGAGTGGGAAGACGATATAGATTCCCAATCCCATAAGTCCTGAGGCTCTGTGAATAAGGTAAAGGAACCTTACATGCATAAAGGCAGTGGACAGCCACATGCTGGGTTGGCATTCTACTCTGCCCTGTTGACCTCTTATTCCTAGTACTATCACTTTCAGAAGAGTCATGCTGTCACTCGCTGAAATGCCTTTTGCTGCATGATTGCAGTCATGAATTTGACTACACAGAAGCTAATGGATAGTATATCTGTGGGGTCAGACAGGAGTGAAGCTACAGAGTTGTGGCTGCTAGTCCTGGGCCTGCCCATTTCCCCAGAAACTAATCTCCATGTTGCATGCAGGGAGGACTTCTGATGGGTTCTAGGGATGAGGAAGGATGATACCAAGTCCTCTTTGTTGTCTTTCTCCTTAAGTTTGATCCTCTCCACTTGGTAAAACGATGCAGTAATCTGTGCCCCTTTACTTGCACATGTGGAGGGGGGTGAGCTAGAAAGTGGAAAATAGGGGTCAGAATAGCTTAGGGGTCAGAATAGACATAGCTTATACATTATGATCTTTCAAAAAGGCCATTAGGTTGAGTGATCATGCATTGCCTCAGGGCAGAAACCATTTATATGCTCTCAATTTAATACTATAGCTTGCTAAAGGAATATAATAGGCCAGAGACTTGTCCAGCAAATCACTCCAGCAAATTGTCAAGTGTGTACATAAAGCTTTTCTCTCAATATGGGGCTATTTCTGGAACCTTAGTTGCCTTGTGGAGAATAATATCCCATGACAGTGACAGCCAGGAAATCTATTGTTTTTGAATCACTCCACACATTAGTGTGGAAATGCATTTGTTTTTCTTTATGCTGGTTGAAGTGCCCGTTTTACTGTGACTCAGCTTCTCAAGACAATAGCCAAAGATGGGAATACAATAGCCAAAGATGGGAAAAGGGGATGTAATAATATGGCTCTGTGGCTAAAACACCGCACAATAGTTACCTTTCTCTAGTGCTGTGTGTAGATGGGAGGAACCCTGCTAAGGTTATTTCTATTGTACTCTGACTAAGCTATGCAGCCTTTGGGTAGTTTGGAGTAAAATGGCTTTTTTCACTCTATCATTTGTAAAGGGTTAATTGTTTTCTAACATATAGTATGATACCTCTGGGTCTTAAAGTTTTTTTCTTTAAATGAGGTGGAGAGAGGTAGGGAGTGTGCAGGTCTGCGGCGGGAAGAGGTGCCTCTCCCCCAGCCCTGGCCCCAGCCTGGGCCCCGGCGCTGGCCCCGGAGCTGCCACAGTTGGGGAGAGGTGCCTCTCACCTCACCCCAGGCTGCTGCAGTGAGAGAGGGCTGGGGGGAGTCCTCTCTCCCTACTACAGCCCAGGGGCAGCCTGCACCCTAAACCCCTCATCCCCAGCCCCACCCCAGTGCCTGCATCCCCAGCTGGAGCTCTCATCCCTCTGCACCCAAACTCTCTGCCCTGAGTCTTGAGCCCCTTCCCACACTCCAACCCCTCATCCCCAGCCCCACCCTAGAGCCCACACACCCAGCCAGAGCCCTGCACCCCAAACCTCTGCCCAGCTCTGAGCCCCCTCCCACACGCCAAACCGCTCGGCCCCACCTCCGCCACTCATCACCTCCATATTGGTGCACATAACAAAATTCATCCCACACATGGATGTAAAAAATTAGAAGGAACATTGGCACTCTGTCCCCTCCATGAGCTGAGCCACTATGCAGAAGCCGAGAGAAGAGGAGGTGGGTAAAACATCCGCCCCAGTAGCTTCACATACGTAATGCCATATTCGTTAGCAGTAGAGAGGTGACAGGCTTGTAGAGTTAATCCAAAAGTTCAGGGAAGAAAATAAACTTCTCAAGTGACTTTCTGTTTCCCTGTCCTTTTCAATGCTGTTCACTGGATACACAGGCCAGATTTTCTGGTGAGGCAGGGGGAGCTAAGTGGTGCATAGATGTTTTCATCTCTTCTCTATTCCTTTTCCATGGGAACACTGTCTGTAGCTTTGAGTACAGTCTCAAATTGCCTCTCTGTCCTGTAAATACAATTCAGCAAATTTTGGGTGTATTATAAATTCAAGCTGGTTCTTCAGATTTAATGTCAGGGCAAATGTGTTTGGTCCACCTTCATAGATCACAAAACATTTCCACTCAGCAATATGTAGCATTTTTCTGGCATATGTGGCTGGGTATCCTTCTCAGGACTGGAAAGTCACTTCTCTTTTCCATTTTGGTTCTCCGAACATTGCTATGTTCTCCAAACGATGGCTGCTCTTTAAAGAAGAGCTAGGTAACTATAGAAGTAGCATAATCCCTGAAAGGAACCAAAACCCACTCCTGCTGGCACCTTGATGCATTGTAAATAATGCAACATTATAATAACAGTACTGTAATCTTATACCATTTTTACCCTCAGCCCCTTCCTCATGGGATGCAAAAGTAGTTGGAAGGAAGAAGGCTGAAACAGTAGCATTCCTGGATGCTAAAAAGTATCAATATTGGAAACTTATGTTGGGGGATTTTATAGGTTACTTGGAAATATAATGCTAGTCTTGTCTTTGACTTGCCAGGACATTCCTATGCCAACAGGGAAAATATTCCACTGGTAGGGCAGGATCAGAACTGCAGAGATAGGAGCAGGAGAAGTACCCTGGAAGATTTGTTTATTGGCATTGACAGAAGGAGTCAGGAGCACTTCAAGTTCCTTAGGGTAAAGGAGGATCAGGTTCTTCGGTAGGAGGAGGCACTGATGTACTGCCGGGGAGAAACATGCTGGACACCTGGCACAACAACTTGTGCTGGCACCTGGAACCCCTCACAGTGGAACCATCCCAGAGCATGCAGGAAGGGAACAATGAGTCCAATCCAGTCCCCGTAACCCAGCCTGTGTTCAGCCCCCTAACCCTATACAGGAGATGTCCCTGTTTGTCCTCCTGCACAGTATTCCACAGCCATTCGCCACCTTGTCAGCATGATGGGGAGGGTAAGGGCAAAGCAACGTGTCCACAGACAGTAATGTTTGCCCACTTCTCAGGGAATTTGACTGGGTGTTTTGTTCATTTGTTCCTGTTTCAAACTGTCTTAGCTCTATGTACTATGTATGTCTGTAAACAAGTCTCTGTTCATTTCACTTTGTGTGTGCACCTTGCTTTCTGAGTATGATCAATGTCATATTTCCCACACATTTGGGATGGGACAACAGGATTAACAACACAAGACTGTGATTTCTGTAAATGTGTGGTGCCAATGAAATGCAATGAATTTGTCCCTCCTATGGTCCCTTCCCTCCCAGCCATGAATTTCCAATTCCTACTGTAAAAAAATAAAAATAAAAAAACAGTGTTCATGACAATGAACTAAATTGTGAAATAACCATTTCTGTTCAAAGCAGGAAAATGAAACCAGAAGAGAAGTTAGCAAAGCCATAAAGACATTTCAGTTAACAACTTAATTGAAAATACAGATAAAGGAAACAAAACTAAACTAACGTTGAAGATATCTGACATGGAATGGAACTTCTACAACCCCTTCTCCTTCACCCCGTTCCAAAAATAACCATGGGAATACTCATGCATAGCACCTTATATGCACTGTGAGTAACAGTGTCAGAAAACATTGTGAGGAAGGAATTGGTTGAAGTCCCTCCCAAAATCTTACAGAATTGTTTTTCAAATACTTTAACAATGCTTAAGAAGTCCCCACTATGCACCCTGAAACAGAGCCATTAACACATACCCACTTTGCTCAATGATGGCATGAAAGGGCATATGCACTTTCTGTATGAGAAAACAATAGCTAAAGGTGTTCTGGTTCCTGCAGCATCTCAGAATCCTGCTCAGGTTCCTCCAGGGGGGCTTCCTCAACCAGGTCCACTTGGTAGAGGTGCAGAATCATACGCTCCTCTCCAGGGCTTCCTCCAAAGTCCCTCCTGCCTCCTCACCCTGCCCCTCATCAGCATCCCATCATGTGATGAGGCAGCTCCTGAGTTTGAGTATGGGCATTTTAAACACTGGATGCTTCAGACAGGCTGGACCTGAATGCTGGGACAGTGAAGCATCCTATGCTGGGAGCTAGACCTGCAGACTTTTATTTCATTCAGAAGAGAGAGAAAGGGCCCTGGGACTTTTATTTTATGAAAGCCAGACCCACCATTTGAGCTGACCTGTGACGGAGGGAAAATACACAACGTGCCCAGAAATTCCTCTGTCAAGGGAACAGAAATATAGGAACACCTGTCACAACAGTACCATCTTCTTTCCCCACTCAGCATACATTTGCTTCCTGAGGGGAGCCAGCTGAATGATAAAGGTCTTTGACTTCAGAGAACAAACTTTTATTTTAGGGAGATGAAACTAAAGAGTAGCTTATCATTAGGCTCCTCAGGCACACTATGATCTCTCTGAGTCTCTCAAGAGCAACCAACTTCTCCTTCTTACTTCAAAAGGTTAAAGGTCACAATGTCCAGATTGAACAAAGACAAAGTTAACAAGCAACATAGCATATTATAGCTGTCTTCTGCCACAGGCTTTGCAGAACACTAGTGTAATTTACTATAAGTATTATCCAATCACTGTGAGAGTTCACCTCATTTTGACAACTATTATGGGTTCAGTTTTTGGAACTTTAGATATTATAAGCTCTTACCTCATCAGCAAATCAGCCTCTGTGTTAGGTAGCAAAGGCAAGCAGTATAGAACAGAAAGACTTGAATAAGAAGAAATGACAACCATTGCATTACTGTATAATTATTGCATGCATTGAATACAGGTTAAATAAAATAACTGCTGCTTCTCACAAAAGAAGTGCAATAATTACCCAGAAGTCGAGGTTCTAGATGAACTCAGTTCACACTAGCTGAGGAACCTGCCCACAAAGACCTAAAATATTTTATATTGTTGTTGCTAATTTGACGTTTTAAATAAAAATATTGAAACAAATCCAACGCACACATGTTTTTGATATTCATAATATTGATTTGGAATCATAGATTTATATTTGTATCTTGAGCTCAGAATACTATACATTTTGTGGGTTAGGGAAAAAAAGATAGATTAGATAAAATAATTCACACTCATGCCTTTCCCCCTTTGCTGTTCCTCTTAATTCGGGAATTTGCATATTAGAAAAAAAATCTTCTTGTACTATCTATAAGGAATGAGTTTAATGCATGTGAAGGCTGTACCTTGGAGAGATAGGGCCAGATTCTCATGGTAAGCCCCTCAGCTTGTGTAAGTGTGTGTCACTGCAGAAACAATACAAAGGCATAGGGCCTTCCCATGGATAGGTCTGTAGAAACTAGGGGAATCCTCCAGGTTTAAGGGCAGATTCCCATGGATCATTTGAAAATCTTTCTCCTCATCCTCAACAGAAATGTCAGGGCAGAAATGAGGGGCTCACTGTGGAGCTTTGTTCCCCATTAGTCCCTTTCTTTTCAGGCAGTGAGGTTGGGCCTTTATTTATTTATTTATTTATTTATTTATTTGACTTGAAATGGTTGTATTATTAAATTCTATTCTCAGTTCAGATACATGCAGCATCATATATGAAAGTTCTAATGTTGTCCAGGGCTGAAAACTTTCCTGTAATAGTATCTGTCTGAAAGGGTGTGAAAGTTACATGACGCCTTTTTTAACTTTGTGAGAATCCCTCTCCTTATCCATTTTCTATTTAAAAGAGACTCTGTACAATCCGCTGAAATAATTGATAAATTATATTAAATAGAACAGTACAGACAAAATCCTGCAATAAACATTCCTGAGGTAGTTTCAGTGCAATGAGATTCCTTTAACTATGAAAACGTTTTGAACTTTTTCAGTTCAGTTACACATTTCCACCTTTATTATACTGCACTTCAACCTAAAAGCAAAATGTCATCATTAGCTAAAGCTGCTTTTCCCATAATTGTAAGCAATCAGTTATGCTTCATACTAATGGTCTTTCACACATGCAAATTACCAGCAAATTCTCTTCCAGCATCACATCTTGTCTCAGATTTCTCAGTCCTGGTAAGTTAAGTACAAATCTTCATGATATTTATTCTTGGAGCAATATCAATGATTCAAGACCTTGTTAATCTGACCTTTAGTGTTAAAATGTCAGTTTACTTCTGTGGGGCCAGCAAAGCATAGACTTTTCACACCTAAAGTTTCCCAAATTCAGTCAGAGGTGTCAGTTCTGAGGATTTTAGTCATCATGTTAACGTTTGGTTGACATAATTTCATTTTATAAGACTCCTGCTGAATTTTTACCTTCAAGAGTAAAACAAAAAAGTGAAGTTATGACTATTTCACCAATCATTGAAATGACCTACCTAAAGTAGCTATCCATCCTACATATTTTTATGAGCACCCTCATATTGGTCCCTGTATGTCAGACTAAAGCCCGAAGCATCCCCAATTCTTCTCTTTACTTATTCTTACTGATAGGAAGGCTCAGTAGCCCCACACTGTGCTGTGCCAGGTACAATTCTGTTTGACATTTAGCTATGCTGGATGAATGCCATGTTATATATAGGAATGCTGAATGCTGAGCAGAGCTCATGCCCAGAAGCAGTGGAGGATGGTTAAGGTAGTACCGCTGAGATTTAGAGGGGCGATAGACTGATAGGACCAGAACCAAAGTTCATTGAAGTCAATGGAAGCCTTTCTGCTATCTGCAATGGGTTTTGAATCAGGCTCCCTGAGAATGACTGGTAACATTAGGGAGTGTCATTAAAGCAGTTGCATCATTCTTTTTTTTTTCTTCTAGAGACACTACTGCTTTATATGGGATATTGAGAGCTACTTTATGTTAATGAAAAGGTTTATTCATGATTGAGGTCATAACAAATCATGTGTAATGGCTGCTTGCTCAGTGCCTGTCAATGTTCTCTGTAGAAACAATTTTGTGTTCCAAAGGTCACTGGATAGATACAAACATTTAAGAGGCAGACGGAAGAAATCCAAGGGCAAAAAAAGCATTTTTAGCCTTCCTCATTCATTACATCTCCCATATTGATTTGTAAAAGATAAAGAATTTTTTAAGTCTTAATTATTTGGGGCAGTGTTTCATACATTAAAAAAAAAAAGTCGGAACATTTTAAAGAGAATAAGGCGATTGGCTATACAAACAAAGTTTGCAGTACGCTGAAGTATAAATATACCCTGCACTTACACTTGGGTGTAAATCTACCCCGCACTAACATATTACTTTTCTTAGGCTTATCTAATTTGTAGTAATATTCCTGTCACATATTAAGTCACACTTTTTTGTATCATCTTCATTTATTACATTACTCTGTAGTTAAATATATTCCTGCAGGTTTACAGTGTTAAAAATACCATATTCATTTTTTTCAAACCAAAATTGTTTTATATATATATAACTTTGTTATGTAAACTTTATGTTTGTGTAGCCAATGGGAGCCGCTATCAGCCGAACCTGTGGACGTGGCAGGTAAATAAACTAGCCCGGCCCACCAAGGTGCTTACCCTGGCGGGCCGCGGGCCGCGGGCCAAAGGTTGCCAATCCCTGATCTCTCTCTCTCTCTCTCTCTCTCTCTCCATATATATATATATATATATATAATTTTGCAAACTATTTTAGTGTATATATATATGTATACACACACACATATATATTTGTCTAAGCCTGGACAATGAAAATGGAGTAATCAGCTTCATTTTTGTTTATAGAGTTTTGAGTCAATTTCACTATAAGAGTCTCAATGTCACAAGGACTACAAACATTGAAGGAGAATGTTTGTTTAAAAACTACTTTGGGATTTATAAAGTGATAATGAAAATACTCCTTTAGATCTTAATTTTAGTAAAAGCTTTTTGCAAAACGTAGCATTTGGGATGTATATCACCTGACAGTATCCTTTTAATGGTCTAATTATCTAATCCAGTATATAACCAGATGATCATTGCTGGGATGGTGCCAAATTGGTGTGGCTATACTGAGTGGTGTGAGTATAACTTGACATGACTTAAACATGGCTGAATGGCTGCAGAGGGTCCTGGAAGCAGGGTCCCTTTAAGTAGAAGCAGATTTGATAAAGGACTGGCAAAGTCTGTGTGAGTGATCCATATTGAACCTGTTGGTTGGCAAATATGGGCCCCTGCAAAAGTAAATATCACAGGTATAAAGTTCCAGTATAGAGCACAGGTTGACCTTGTTATAGTAACCTTACAGTAAGGACACCTTGCAAAGAGCCAGAGTGGATAATTGATGAGTGAGTAAACGTGGGGTGATCTTCATTCGGTACCACCCATAATCAGATAAAATTAATAACCACATGCCCACTGGGCATGCTTTTAAAACATGTGACTCCTCTGAGGAAAAAGAGTATAAGAATCAAGCAAAGTAAATTACTGTAGTCGGAATTCCTTAATTGACACTTAAAGAAACAATGCTGCTAGACAAAGTAGCCAAAACTCTGTTCCATGGGCTCAAGTAGGACTGTGAACCGGAGGGTTCTCTAGGCAACCAAGGCTTTGCCTTGAGGGAATCTGAGACAAACCAGAGGGCTGAGAAGAACAGACCTGGAGAAAAAAACCCATCTGTAAAATTGGTAACCACTTTCTCTGTTTGCGAAGCAGGAACTGCGTGAGGCTAATGCAGGGCCTGTTTGTGTATGTTTGTGAAAGGGTGACTCATTAAGAAGAATGTATAGCTCTTAGTGAATAGCTCTAAATTTCTAACATAGGAGTTATGTGCTTAATATAACCCTTTACTGCTTGTGTAAATTCCTTCTCAGTAAACTGTTGTGCATTGAAAATAATTACTGTGGACCTTTTTCACTGGTATGACACCAGGAGCCGATAAAGATCCATTTAAGGGGTAGTAGCACACCCTGTTGTCAGCAGTCATGACCCTAGGGGGAAACAAACAGGCAATAGAGGTGAAGACTGTGGTTTTAAAAGGCTTTGAAAATTTTATTACAATCTAAAGAAAAGAAAATTTCACTCTCCCACTCCCAACACACTCTCTTCAAAATACTCAAAACATACAAAAATGAATTATATAGGCTTAATTGTTAGCATTGCTACATTTTTTATTCTTACCTTTTATAGGAAATGTAAATTTTTCACCTTTTGAATAAGGGGTTGCCAACCTGAAAAGGCTGAGAAAAATTGATCTAACCTAATCATATTGTTATTTATATAGCCCTCAGCAGGTATCTGTATATATCTCATCAGTTATCTTTATATACCCATAACCTCAAACAAAGTTTTACTATCAATATAGAAGAAGAAGATGATGAAGGAGGTAGGATATCTAGTGATACTCGCTGGTCAATGTTCCATGCCAGATCCTCAGCTGGTGTAAAATATGCCGTTTTGCTACAGCTGAGGATGCGGCCCTTTGTCTTCAGAAATAGGTATATGACACATATGGCTGAAAACTCTTGATTTCCATATGTAAATCCAGGGATAATCTCATTTAGGACACAATTTGTCTCTACTTCTGTACCAATCCTCCATATGGACTTTATCCTTTACTCATGCCAGAGTTTTTTCCTTTCCCGACCCAGCACATTATATGTTCCATCTTCTTCTCAAGTGGGATCTGCTGTCTTCTCAAGTTGAAGGACCTGTTGCTTTCAGGCTAGCATATCTCAAACTCTTTGTGCCAACTCCAATCGTATCTATTTTAAAACACCTTGCTTCATGTTCAGGTATCCAACTGGCAATCCCATTATAACAGGAATGGAAGCAATCTTTTTCAGATAACTTATGAGAATTCCTGTAAAGTTCAGCTGTGGCTGCAGGCAGAGTATTTTTAAAGCTATTTTTCAAACTACGTAGACTTAGGGCCCAACAGTCTTCGAAAGTCCATAGTGTTTTAAAATTGGATTGTTAACAAAATAGTAAGAAAAACACTTTTCTCCTCTCATAGACATAATGAATTAAGAGAAAGTAAAGGACTGACAAGTGTTTATCCAAATGTTTATACAGGATTCCCTATGGTCATAACCTTTGCCATAAAAATCAAATACCTTATTTCATAATGTTCGTTTTATAGTGTAGTATAGGAAAGGTTTGTCTATATAGACAGCAAAAGACAAGTTATGTCCCTGAAGATATTGTCCAGAAAGTAATTCAGCCAAAAACTAATATTATTGTACTGACAGGCCCAATTACAGCACAGAATAAAGAGAATGCTAAATCCTCTTGGATTTAGGTAACTGAAGTTTTGCTAAACTAAGAAAGTATTTCTTATTGTGGTAATAAAAACTTTTCTAGCCTCGTAATGTAGGAGCATTTAGAATGGGAAATAGAAGCTTCTCAACAAATATAAGAGATTATACTATTTCAGCAGAATATCTACACGTGGAGTATTCAATACCTATTACAGACACTGTAAGATGGGGACTGTCAGTTTTTCTCATACTTCTAATTTGGAAGGAAGGTTCAGACTCCCATATGGTACATATTCTTGTTTCTGTCACTGTTATGGCTTTTATAGTCCTGATTTAGAGAACCTTCAAAGTGGTTCAAATTAGGTTCAGGTCTGAACCTTCAAAGTGGGCTGGCTGCATGAAACTGGCTGCAAGGCTGAGAAATATATTCTCAGGTTTGTGGTAAAGTTTCTGTTTTGGGCACAGCTATATTGGGGAAATCAATCAGGTCTTGATGATATGTGGACTCTCTTCTGTAAAGAGAGTGTCCAAGCCCTAAGTGGGCATTGTATTAATCTCATAATCAAAAAATGGGATGTGGGGACAATTCAAAATTACTTAAACCAAAATTTGATAGGGAGCTGTTGTATTAATTTAGAGGGAATACATGTACCCCAGGTATTAACATAAACCACTCACTGTCCAACATTAAACAATGTTAAACAAGTTTAGGGGGTTTGTATACAGAGACCTCAGCCTGCTTATGGCAAACATACCATTAAAAATCCTTCTAATCTTTTACTAAAGATACAGAAAAGCAGGATGAACATTTAAAGCATTATAAATGTTAAGTATTAAATGAGGCTTTCCTTTAATAACATTTCTTGTTCTCTTTTTCTTTAGCTAGAGAGAGTTTTTAGAAGGAACCCCCCCCCCCTTGTTTGACAGTCTCTCTGTCAGTATCAGAGATGGTAATAACTGTCCTTTTTTGGGTAAAAGAGAAGCAATTATTTGAGATGACTTGAAGTTGTTGTAGATGCTGATGTTGTTAAAGTCCAATCCCGTTTCATCTCAGGTGGCATTTGGGATTCAGCTGGAGATGATAGGGGTGGTGATGTCACCTGGATCCTTCACTCTGACCCATTCTTGTCAGGACATACCTCAGGACTAGGATGAAGAAGGTCCAGGGTCACAGGAAAAGGTGGGGGTGGCAGCCATTATCATAGAATCATAGGACTGGAAGGGACCTCAAGAGGTAATCTAGTCCAATCCCCTGAATTCAAGGCAGGACTACATATTATCTAGACCATCCCTGACGGGTGATTGTTTAACTTACTCTTAAAAATCCTATCTAGAAGGGTTAAAGAAAACAATTTTCTTCTGTCCTCCTTGTAACAATCTTTTATGAACTGAAAATTGTTGTCATGTCCCCCCTCAGTCTTCTCTTCTCCGGACTAAACAATTTTTTTTTCAATCTTCCCTCATAGTTCATGTTTTCTAGACCTTCGATCATCTTTGTCGCTCTTCGCTGGCCTTTCTCCAATTTGTCCACATTTTTACTGAAAAGTGGCACCCAGAACTGGACACAATACTACAGTTGAGGCCTAATCAACGGAGAGTAGAGCAAAAGAATTACTTCTCGTGTCTTGCTTACAACACTCCTGCTAATGCAGCCCAGAATATGTACTTTCTTTGCAACAGTGGTACACTGTTGACTCATATTTAGCTTGTGATCCACTAAGACCCCCAGATCCCTTTCCACAGTATTGCTTCATAGGCAGTCATTGCCCATTTTGTATGTGTGCAACTGATTGCTCCTTCCTAAGTGGAATACTTTGCATTTGTCCTCATTGAATTTCATCCTATTTACTTCAGACCAGTTCTTCATTTTGTCCAGATCATTCTGAATTTTAATCCTATCCTCCAAAGCATTTGCAACCCCTCCCAGCTTGGTATCATCTGCAAAATTTATAAGTGTATTCTCTATGTCATTATCTAAATCATTGATGAAGATATTGAACAGACCCAGACCCAGAGCTGATCCCTGCAGGACCCCACTTGATATGCGCTTCTAACTTGACTATGAGTCACTGATAACCACTCTCTGGGAATGGTTTTCCAATGGTTTCCAGTTATGTACCCATTTTATAGTAGCTCCATGTAGGCTGTATTTCCCTAGTTGGTTTATGAGAAGGCCATGCTAGACAGAATAAAAATCCTTACTGAAGTTAAGATATAACACATCTATTGTTTCCCCCCTATCCAAAAGATGTCTTACCTGCTAAGAAAACTATTAGGTTGGTTTCACACATTTGTTCTTGATAAATCCATGCTGACTGTTACTTATCGCCTTATTATCTTCTAGGTGTTTGCAAATGGATTGCTTAATTATTTGCGCTATTATCTCTTCTGGTACTGAAGTTAAGCCGACTGGTCTGCAATGTCATGGATTGTCCTTATTCCACTTTTTATAGATTGGCAATATATTTGCGCTTTTCCAGGACTCTGGAATCTCTCCCATCTTCCATACATTTTTGAAGATAATCGACAATGGGTACTTAGTTATTAAATTATTTAATGTTGACAAGATTACCTTTCCATCCTACCACTTTGCCTTCTTCTTGAGTCTCTGTGTTTGCTTCTCTTTTTCTTCCCCACATACTTAATCTCTTCACCTAGAAAGCTTTCATACCTCCAGTGCCGCCAATATTTTTTGCCGTATTTTATGTTCCCTCCCATTTCCTCAGTCCACCTGAACTCTACTACTGACTTCTCTCTTTATCTCTTTTACTCCTTCATGACCATACACCTTGTCTCCTGACATCTCCTACTCATGGAACAACCCCTTAATTAACACCTCCATCATATAGTTCTTCAAAATAGTCATGAAAACAGCTACAAAATATTCCAGCAATAATTATCATAACTCACTCTGTTTCCCTATATTACACATGAACTTTTGTTATATACTATATTTTATGCCAACCTTTGGCACGCGGCCTGCCAGGGTAAGCCCCCTGGGAAGCGGCACGGACCAAGGAATGTGCTGGCCACAGCTTCTCGCAGCCCCCATTGGCCTGGAACGGCGAACCGCAGCCAGTGGGGGCCGCAATCGGCATCGCACCTGTGGATGCGGCAGGTAAACAAACTGGCCTGGCCTGCCAGGGGGCTTACCCTGGCGAGCCGCGTGCCAAAGGTTGCCGATCCCTGTTTTATGCCCACACCTTTCAACTGTCTGCTCTTCAAGTCAGAGATACTATTATTTTAAAGCAAATTATACTTCTATGGTGCTGCCTATACAATAACAAATGTTCATATCTGCTACTATTTGAGTATGCTCTTCTAAAATATTTAATTTTCATGTGTTTTGTTATTCATCTACAAAACCAAATATTTTTTTTGAAATGTCCTTTGATATTTCCAGAAGTTTGCCTATTCATGCGCTTTCTCAAATAATTCCTTACTCTTCTCTCCTTTTACTTGTTTCTCAGTTTTCTTATGTCCCCACAACTTTATATGTATATTACATATATATAAAGTTTTGAATATTTATCTAGAATTGTACTTCATGTTGAATTACTACATTGACATTCTAAATTTTGAAAATGTAGGCCTTTATGGCTATCTATCTATCTATCTATCAGGGCCGGCTCTACTGTTTTTGCCGCCCCAAGCAGTGCGCCGAATTGCTGCCGCGGACAGCGGGGGCAGTCCATGCGCCGTTAGGGTGGCACGCGCATTTCCGCCGCGGGCAGCTGAACATAGAAGCTGCCGCCGAATTGCCACCGCCACGGAAACGCGCGTGCCACCCTAACGGCGCACGGACTGCCCCCGCTGTCCGCGGCGGCAATTCGGCGCGCTGCTTGGGGGCAAAAACACATGGACTGCCAGCCCTTGCAGAAGGCTGGTGCCTGGAGCCGGCCCTGCTATCTTTCTATCAGAAGGCAGAAATAAATAGTGCATTGTATCTATGTTAAGGAGATTAGAAGAAAGGTTGAGGGCCTGAAGCCCCAATGTGAATTGTTTTAGTTATAAGATTTAGCAAGGCTTGATTTACAATGTATTCTGCTGAATATAAAATGCTGTCTGTATACCTTTGAAGGTTTATGTAAGAGATTGTTTGTGTGAATGAGGAATGCATGCATCAGGAAAAGATAAGGTGTGAAAGCCATCACAAATGTCCAGATGATCAAGAAAAAGTAACAGGCTTGGAAAAACCAGTAGACAATCAGAAAACATCCATTGTATCCGATGCTAAACATGTTAGCAGCATTGAAGACCTCAGGCAGGCACCCCCGAAGGCGAGACAACAAATAGAAGATAGCGATGGGAAACCCAACAATAACCATCAAATGATAACAGCAGAAAACTCCAAGATTAACATCACTTAAGGACTAATGATTACAGGATGACATTGCAAAATACATGGACTCAAATGGCAATTTACAACTATAAAGCTGGGGTGTTTTGCCATGGAACTCTGGGTTCAGTCCTGCAAAGCCTCGGAGCATCGGATCGCGACCGACAAGAGCTCAGCTCCTCACTCATGCTCAATCTAACTGGCCATTAGATTGACTCAAGCTACAACAGACTGATAAATATAAACATCAACTGGCAGGACTCTGTGTGTGTGTGTGTGTGTGTGTGTGACTGAAAAGCATATGCTAACAGTTGTATTTTCAATAACTGCGGCGTATTTGCCTTTTTCCCCCTGAAAAGATCCCGTGTGCTTTGCATAGCATAACATCCACAATTCAAGAAGGATGCTGATAAATTGAAGAGGGTTCAGAGAAGGGCCATGAGAATGATTGAAGAATTAGAAAACATGCATTATAGTGATAGACTCAAAGGGCTCAATCTATTTATCTTAACAAAGAGAAAAATAAAGGGTGTGTAAGGATGCGTGGCCGTCCCTCCTTGTTAATCTCTGAGGGAGGCCACACCTCCTTACAGTGTCGCCTTTGTCATGGTGCTCACTATACGGGGAATTAGCTGCCGGTAACGCTGAGGCCACCTGAGCTGGGCCGAGCAGCACTGAGTCTACGTGCCAGGCCCTCAGACAAGACAGGGCACCACCTAGTAAGGGGCTCTGGACTGAAATCAGGCAGTGCAGTAAAGTCTATGATCCCAGGCCCTCAGTTAGGGCAGGGCAGCAAACAGCTAGGGAGCTCTGGTCTACTGTTAGGGAAGATCAGCAAATGGTCTATGAGCTTCCTCGGGCAGCAGAGGTCCTGCTGGGCATCCCGCTCTGGCAGCTGTGAAGAAGTATGTGTCTCCCTCAGCAGCTCTACCCCAACTGAGCTGCAGGGCCTGCCTTTTATACTTCTGCTTCCTTTCCCCCCTCAGCTTCCAGTGGGGTGGGCATGGCTTTTCTCGCTCTGCAACTCAAGGGGAGGGTTGTGGTCCCTCCTTGTCAATCTTTGAGGGAGGCCAGGGCTCCTCGCTACAGGTGACTTGACGTTAGTCTATAAGTATCTACAAGGGGAAAAATATTTAAGAATTTGCTCTTCAATCTAGCAGAGAAAGGTATAACATGATCCAATGACTAGAAATTGAAGCTAGACAAATTCAGACTGCAAATAAGGCATAAATGTTTAACAGTGAGAGTAATTAACTATTGAAACAATTTACCAAGGTTCGTAGTTGATTTTCTATAACTAACAATTTTTAAATCAAGATGGGAGTTTTTTCTAAAAAAACCACGCTCTAGGAATTATTTTTGGGAAATTTTATGGACTGTGTTATACAGGAGGTCAGACTAGATGATCACAATGATCCCTTCTGGCCTTGGAATCTTTAAATATAAAAAAAAACTCAAGAAAATATTTTATTAAAACAGAAGAAGGCGATAAGATGGCATGCAACATGTACTGTGATAAATTCTGTAAAAGCATTTTTTAGTATGGTATTTAAGAATACTATATCAGACCCAAATCCTGCAGAAACATACACTTGCTTAACTTTATGGATGGGATGTAATCCTATGGGATTCAAGGAGTCCATTCACAGCACATGAATCTAATCATACACATAAGTCTTTGCACGGTCAGGGAATTAATGCAATTCCTTATGCAAGGTATTTCCTCTTCTTCCCCTCCAAATCTCTCAAAATATTCTTCAATGCTAATTTTTTTTCTTTAAGAAATCTGTGGCAGAAACGAGGCATTCATCAAAAATACATCAATAAAGAAAAAAGAACTTAGGTACGTAACACAATTAAGTTATTCTAAATAGTGACAAAGCAATTTGTTTTTGAAAAAGACTGTGACAGCTCTTAATTAATGTTGCAATTAATTCCTGATTCCTTTCAGCTAAGGAACCAGTATATTATAGAGAATTTGTATTTATTTGGTTTGTGTTGAGAAAGTAGTCCATGAATAAATTCCCCACATGTATTTAGTATCAGTGTGCACTTGTATAGGTACTTATGAAAGACTTCAAAATGACTGTCCTTAGAGGCAGTCATAAAGCTTGCCATAAACTTCAGGATATGTCTGTTACTAGACGTTTTATGTGAGTCAGGTGCTGTGCTGTCCACAGGAGAGTCTTATGGTCCAGCAGCATGAAGTCAGAGTATTCTTAATGCTTCCCATTTAATTAAAAAAGCTGCACCATATGGGTATTTGACTGTCATATCAAAGGATCACCAAATTGTTGCACAAAGGGTACTTTTTTTTATAGTGACTGCTCCATTTTCTTCAGCAGCTTCTCTAGGCACGAACAGCTTCTTTCAGAAATGCTTTAAAACTATTTCTGGTTATAATAGACATAAGTTTCACTCATAATAGACACTTTTGGAGACTGTATCATTATTTTTTAAAGGGGTAGAGTTGAAGGAAATATTTGTAAGCACAGAAAGTGGATGGAAAAGTTAGAGATTGCATATCATTCACCGTACTTTAATTCTTCATGGCCTGTATAAACTCTTTTTTTTTAGTATTAAAAAAAGCAAATAATCCAAAGGGCAATGATTCCACATTTTTCAAGGAGACTCTTACACTGTCAATTACCTATCTTCTTCTCATTGCTCACGAGCTTGTAACCACTATCAAAAGAGAAATATATTTTCCCTCATTACCCGCAACAGTACACTCAGCATAGGTTTATGTTTCTTTGACAGTGAATTCTATTTAAATAAAGCTGTAACATAAGGTAATATTATAAATAAAAGACAGACCAATTTGTTTTGCAGTAAGCTCTGAAAATTGTCATACTAATGCTCATTTTGATAGTGTGTTCCACACTCTAGGGCCCAGCACTAAGAGACCTTTCCTCTAGCTACCTACATTTCTCTGAAGGCTCTGGTAATTTCCATTATCCCAGCAAGAGCAGTTGCTTTGGGTTGCAAATAGAGATGTGATCTTTGAAATAGTTGATCCAAAACCTTGAAGAGCAGGACCAGGACCCTGAATTGGACTTAGAAGTAGGCAAGGTCTCAGTGGAAGATTCAATACACTGATGTGTACTGTTGTTACTAGCTAGTCTTATGTAAGTGGCATGCTGCTCAATTAGCTAGTGTTATGTTTAAAGCTAATCAGGCCATCCTAAGCAGAGAGCATAATACTTGTCTAGACTTGAATGAAATACATTGACCATGATTCCTGGGTACTCATGTGAGAGGTAGGAGCCTGATCCTGAAAAGAGCTGAGCAGCTGCACTTCTGATCAACTTCTGGAAAGAGTGGTCTTACGACAGATTTACATCAATGTAAATGAGAGCAGGATTTGTCCTGTACTTATTCATGTTAATTACTGTGGACACTTATCATTCATAAGAAATTAAGTCAGTTTGTTACATTAGTGTTATTGAAATATGCAGATGATTATTTTTGCTAACAACAAACTGATAAAAGCCTAAAAAATAACTATTACATCAACTAACTAAACTGTAAGTGATTACAACTATAAAGAGGAGAAAGAACAACTGGAAACTTCTGGCTAATAAAATAGGACAAAGTATTATACTATAATCAGAGCTCCTGCCAGCATATTAAAAAGACAAAAAAAGTCAGGCAAGACAGTCTAATAGCTGACAGTGTTCATAGTTGTGTACTATTTGAACTGTACTATTCAAAATGTAGGAACCCTGAAGAGAGGACACAAAGCTGATTATGTGGTTGTAACATGGCAAACTGAACCAAAACCAATTAGCAACAAGTCATTTAATTATTTATTATAGCACAATTATTGGTACTTGCTTAATGACAGTTTTTCAGAAATAATTAATACATTTGACTACAGCAACTAAATTATCTCACCTTGTTGACAATATCTAGCATTCTTGCCAAAATGTACTGAAACTTCTAATATAAATGATTGAAAAGTTGATAGTGTTTCCTTGCTGTCCATTGTCTTGTTTTGTTTTGTTTTTACTTTCAGCTTCCGTCCAGGAAGTGTGGGTTTTTGTTGTTGTTGTTTGTTTGCTTGTGTTTTAATTTGTGTTTTTCTCTTAACTTTTTATCCATGCTGTTATCTCAAATGCTTTCTTCCAGAAAAAAACTATTTTGGCTGTGGATTTATAAATAATGAGCATTTTTCTATGTGATGTGCCTGTGTTGGATCACTTGAGTTTTAATGACTGGAATACATTCTCTTTTTAGATTATTTGGTACTATTCTTTAATTTTGAATGCTTGTTAAGATCACTTATTTTAATCAAATGAAAATTCAAGAAGTGTTCTGTCACTTGCAACTCTATACTAAGAAGGGGCGACTAGTTGGAGGTGCCCAGTTCATTTTGGGTGCCCACTTTCAAAGCACCCAAAATCAGTTGTCACTTTTCAAATGTTTTGAACTCAGATCATAGTCCTGCAGGATGCTGAGTACCTCATATATACATAAATTACACACTGAAAACTATGCTAAAAAGAACATTATTAAGGTTGCAAGATCAAGCACTCAGAAATTAGGAAATGCTCAAACTAAGGTCACCTGTGAAACCTTACTTCATCCCCCCTTGTTTGTATTCATTTTAATAGTCTTTAATTATACAATAAGATTCCTACCCCCAACCATACGACTGCTGCCTCATTCAGTGCAAAGCACATACCTGCTCTGGGGATGAAACAGTCTAATAGTATGTGGTTATATAATTAAAGACTTCGTGATAACACATACTCACAAGGGGGCTGAATTAGGGTTTCACAGGCAGCCTTAATTCTGGCATTTCCTATCTTCTGACTGCTTGACTGTACAACTTTAATAATGTTCTTTTAATGAGATTTCTGGTGTTTATTTTTTTAGTTTTTTTTTTCTAAAGAAAACTGAAGAAACATATTTTATCATGTGACATCATAGACACGCACATGGATCATCAGTGGGGTGGAAACTTTTGAACCACTGCAAAGACTTGTGCCATCTGAGCTAAGACAGTAATTGATAGCGATAGTAGCTTGTTATCAACCAGCACAAGAGTGAGATGAGGCACTCTGTGAGGTTTCTCAGGTATTTGCTCACAGCAGAGGAATGGTGAGACTCAGGAATCTTGGGTTCCATTCCAGGCTCTGGAGGGGAGAGTATTCTAGTGGGCATGGACACTTTTGCCCATTCCCTTCAAGCCTAACCCCCTTCTGCCCTATCCCCTCCAGCCAGTCCCCTTACACTTACACTCCCTGTCTTCTTGCTCAGCCAGTCCCAGTTCCCAATCTTTCTGGTCCCATTCTTTCTGGTCTACACTACGGCTTAAGTCAATGTAATTTACCTTGCTTAGGGGTATGAAAAAGACACCCTCCTGTGTGACACGAATTACAACAACGTAAGAGCTGTCCATATTGGCACTATGCTGCAGGAGATGCTCTCTTGCCGACATAGCTTCCGCCTCTCGTGGAGGTGGAGTAATTATGCTAATGGGAGAGCACTTTCCTGTTGTCATAGAATGTCTTCAACAGGTGTGTTATGGTGGCACAGCTGCATCGGTACAACTGTGCTGATGTAGCACCATAGTGTACACTTGCCCTGATTGTCCCTCTTAGCTACTCACCCCACTGCCAACTTTCTCTGTTCCCATTGGCTCCAACTCACAGTTTACTTCCCTGGATTCCTTTTCCAATCTCGTCCTCTGAACCCTGGCTTTTAGCCAGCCAGTCCCACTCTCCCCTGCTGGGTCCTAATCTGATATTAGTCTTCCCCTGTGTGATGGTCAATGCTCAGGGGGAGTGGTCGGGGATTATGACCTTCAACATGCAGAGGAGGTGGATTGGCAAGAGAGACCAGGCCCTCCCACTCCATTCGGCTCTGGCTCAGGGCCCTGTGAGGGCTACCACAGGTCTGACACCCAGAAGTACCTTAAGGCTGCCCTCCCTGGGCCAATTCCTACCTGCCCTCTATTGTCCTAAGTTCGCAGTCCATACAAAGAAGGTGGAAAAGGGGTCAGCTTATCTTGTTGTGCCTCTTCATGTCTGGCTGTGGCACGGCAGTCCTCTCCCTTTTGGGATGGTGGCTGCTTCCTCTTGTGACTTGGCCCTCAGTACAGGTCAGTTCTAAGTCTCTCCCCTTCCAGGGTAGCCCATAAACAAAACAAGGGGAATTAAAACAAACAAACTGAGTCAATATGCAAGATGAGGAAAATGCCTCCCTCTCATAATAAAGTAGCAGGTTCTCCCTTTCCTCAGGGAGGTACCTTCAAAGAAGGTGATGATGGGAGAGCCTGCCTTCTCTCAGCCCTTTTCTCAGGAACTGCATGTTAAAGGTCCCTTCTCTTCCCTGGCATGCTCACAAGTATGCTGTTCTGCTCTCTTTTAACTCCACATCCAGTATGTGCATCTCTTACAGGTGGGGTGTGGTGAATATAGCTTAACCCCTTGTTGTCCAGTGTGGGTTTTGCATACCATATCACACACCCTCCACCTCAAGATGGAAACTGGGGAACCAGGACCGTTGAATTGCCACAACAGCCCAGAGCTGGAAATATAGGGAAAATATAGATTTTCCCTATATCTGAGCATGTGCAGATGGCATTGTTTCAGACTTATATGTTGGCCAAATTGGTGTAATTTGTGTTAGATTTTTCATGGGGATATCATCCTTAAACAAAGGCCACCTTTAGGAAAATTTTAAGAACCTGCTCCAGAGCATGGTGATGCTAGATCTACTCAACAAAATGGTTATAAGATTTTTTTCCCCAACATGGGCAAAACTATTTATTTTTACCTGATCTATTTCTCAGAAATAGCTGAACCATTTTTTTTCCTGAAACTGCCCCAAAAATTTCGGCTTGAGGCAGACATTTGGCATGTAAAATTGTAGCTCCAACTGTTAGTCTGGCAAAGCTATAAGCAAATGAAATCAGGGCGGTGGGACATTTTGGGCAACCTTAATAATACACAGCACCTGCAATTAATCATTTCAGTGGAAGCTGACAGAGCTCAGGACCTCCCAGGAACAACATATTACCACTCAGTAGCAGGGCCTAAAAGAGGTTAAGAATTTCATAGGACTGTTATGTTGTTTAATACATGTCAGATTGATTAGTACACTGGCTTCTGAGAGCCCAAACATCCTGCAGTTATAGGTCATTGATTTTCAAACCCCTTTGAGTGTAAATTATGATTTCAGTTTTTTCTTCTTTTTCCAAAGTAAGCTTCTTGCCTTTCTCGTTATAGAAATAGCTTACAAAACATAAATAGATTATGAGGGTTGGAAAACTGATGGTGATTTTCCTTACGTCATTGATCTAGGAGAAGACAGTGATTGTACTAAAAGATAAGACCCGCAGGGCTGTGGACAGAGGTCAAGAATCAATGCTGATATTATGAGATCTATCAGCAGTCTTTCATATATCCAAATCTTCCATGACATCTTCTGCTTACATATCAATACTTATCTTTCACAGCTGAATCATAAGAGATAGTTGCCAGTTTCTCAGCTACTTCTTGCATTGTAGACTCAAGTTATGCCATAATAAGGTCTGGCTGGTATGCAACCGTGGATAGAAGTATATCTGAGATACATTTGTGAAACCTTGATGGCAATTCCACATTCTTTATAAGTGTCCAGGATGGACATTTAGGGTGAAATTCTGGCTTTATTGCAGTCAAAGGCAAAACTCCTATTGATCTCAGTGGGGCCATAGTTTCACTCATCATGCCAATGCTTACCTATTCCACAGTATAGGTTTTCCAATTGCAAGTTAATGTGCTAGTCCCATACATACAAATCCACACAGAAGCCATTATTTGGTACGACACACTTGAGTAGTCACCACACTGATCAGAGTCTGGTCATTTGATAACAGTAATGTGTATAAACAATCATATTATCAAAGGAACCTAGTATCCATGGATATTCTGGAATGTTCACCAGGGAAAGCTAAGTGTTAAAATAAAGTTATAGAATCTTTGATAATGGAAAGTGTTGGGCAATATAAATATAAATGTCACTGCAATATGCTACACAGTACATACACCCAGGAATAGACCTAAAACATCTAATTCACAGTGCTGTGGCTTACAGTATTCATCACAAGTTTTTTTTAAATGTCATGTTCAAAATCATATATTGCAAAGCTGACCAAATAACTAGCAAGTTTTTTATTAGATTAATTTTGTGGGTTTCAATTCGCAAATTGTCTAAACAGATCACAAAATTCCCAAACATATTCATTCACAATTATGTACTAATTTCTTCTGAAGATAATTTTTGATCTGTAGATTGTTGGTGAAAAATTTATTGTGAATATCCGTCATTCAAAATTAATGTAGTGTGGGTTAATCATATAAGTAATACATTATTGTTTATCTTTCCTGATTGATGACTTAGATGACTAACCAATACAATGTGAATGACCAACATTACA
This sequence comes from Terrapene triunguis, assembly GCF_002925995.2. Lineage (NCBI taxonomy): Eukaryota > Metazoa > Chordata > Testudines > Emydidae > Terrapene > Terrapene triunguis. Next base: position 13,364,622 of record NW_020664372.1, read on the forward strand.
ACAGAATATACTCTTTTAAAGTTTTTTTCAGTGAATATGCAAGAGAGAAGGTGGATGAGGTAACATCTTTTATGAATGTGCAAGCATTCAAACTAAGGAGTTACTTTTCAGAAGTATTTGGCTAATAGAACTTGAGCAAGGAAACGTTTACAGAAAGCAAATATGAAAGGGTCATGAACACAGTCAAATATACATTTGCTTTTGAATTTTAATGCTAGTTGGTACATTTTTCCACTATAATGACTCAGCTCCAATATGTCAAAAACTCAACAGTTGGGAAATGAAAAATGTGAAGTTATCTGTGAAAGAAAAAAACACAACACGCAGGAAAGAATTTAATAAACCTGTTAGTCTCTAAGGTGCCACAAGTACTCCTGTTCTTTTTGCGGATACAGACTAACACGGCTGCTACTCTGAAACATGTACAGGTATATGCTATGTTGAGATTCTTTAGTTAGGGATAATTTCTGCTGTTAGTCACACTGGTATAAATCTAGAATAACTCCACTTACATCAATTATCCATTACAATAATATCACTTAGAACATATCAACTAAGGTTCTTACCAACCAATATTCTGCTGTTTGTAATTAAACACAATATACAATGAAATACAGACCTTCTAATTACAATGAAGATGCAGTGTTACTGTTGAAACTAAAACTTGTTCTACACCTAACACATCAACCTAGCTACATTGCTCAAAGCTGTGAAAAACTTCATGCCCTGTGCAACATAGTTAGGGTGACCTAAGCCCCACTGTAGATGCAGCTAGGTCAGTGGAAGATTTCTTCCATTGACCTAGCTACCAAGTCTCACAGAGGTGAATTAACTATATTGGTGGGGAAAGCCCTTCCATCTATGTAGGAAGCATCTACATTGTCACAGTTCATGTCAACTGCACCTGTATTTCCTCCTCGTGGTCCAGCCACTCTCAAGTTTCTGGCCCACTAGCCATTGCCTTTATTCAGTGGAGACCCATGTCTCTCCCGCTCCTTACCAGGATATTTCCAGACTGAACAATTCCCTGCCTTCACAGCAAAAAGACTTCCTGCCTAAGCAGGCCTGCTTCGCTTCTCCCTTCAGAGATGATACACAGTATAATTGCTGCAGTTAAAGTTACCATGCAGTTCTTTCTAAGTAAGCCTATTTATTCTTATGGTAAAAGCGTTACAAAGAAAACATACTGAAAACAATAAAAGAACCTACACACAGGCTAATAAGCTTACCAGAGATCACCCCAACTCCAACCTGGGCTCTTGCAGGAGAAGTCCTTCGAAACCCGATTCAGGGATTTTCTTGTGGTTTGAAGTTCATCACAGCTTCAGCTCAGGACAAGCACACAGTCTTTATGGGGCATCAGAAGGCCAAAGTCCTTCCAAGCATTCACTAAGGATTGGGGCCTTCTGTGGCCCAGAGGCTGTGTCCATTTGCTGGATCAGAACAAAAGCCCTGAGTCAGATCACCAAAAGGTTATATATCCCAACATCCTTTCTTTGATTGCTGGTGTCTAGAGAATCCGGTTTGAACTTTTGAAGAGATTGTGAATAGGTCAGCAGCCAGACAATGGATCCCTTCCCCATTAAATTTGCATCCCCTTCTTCTTTGAGAAGTCATACATAATCTTACAATAACACATACAAAGTGCATTTTTAATACAATCAACTCCAAAGATATAGAACTGAATTCAATAAGGTTTGTCCAGGATATTACGGGACCTTGTCATATCTATCATATACACACCATCAGCATAACTTCAGCTGTTGTGTATATGGAGTGGAGATGTACCCTAAGACTGCCACTCACTAAACCTCTCCATGCGCGAGCAAGAGTGGCAGGGGCCCCTTCTGTAACAGCTTCTCCCTTTGTCCCTGTAGCTATCAGCAGAGATATGCTGGTACATCATCAACAGGAATTGTTCAGCATCTATGCTGATATCATGCCACAATGGTGAGCTCTTTACCAGCTAGTTGTTAGTCAGAGTAGACTTGAGAAGGCGTTTAAAGGGGTGCTGTGAAAGCCTGGTGGAAGTCATTAGCCTAATGAATGAAAGGAATGAGATAATTATTTGTAGCTAATTGATATAAAATTTGAGCATTTTGCTAAAATATAAGGAGCAGATTAAATCTTGTCAGGTATTCTACTTAATGTGAAAGTATAATTACTTATCTAACTCCTTACTGCTTTAGGATATTCAGCGTAGAATGCATGACAGTGCTCTAGGAATGTAATGAATACATCCTGCCAATCCATTTTACCCATTCCTTACAGATTAGTAGTCTCCCTTTCAGATGTGTGATCCTATGAACATATTAGCAGTTGGCATATAAAGGGTCAGATTAGAAATATTAATTATAGTACTTTTAATCAGAAAACAATGAGTAATGTAAACTAAGGCTCTGAATGTGAATTTGTCACTACAGATGAGGTACTTTTCATCACTGGAGTTGGGTGAATCATTGCTTTGGCCAGCAAACAAACACAAATCAGAAAAAAATATTTTGTTTGGTTCTAAAAATGTTTAGAATTTGTAAGCACATTGGAAAAGTCCATTTCAGTTCACATGAACTGTTTCATTCCCTTCAACTTCAGAAAAATCTATGTGCATATGCATCTGTCTCCCTCCATTATAACCTTTAGCCTAGTGGGTAGGGCCCTTGCCTGGGATATGGGAGACCCAGGTCTGAATGTTCTCTCAAGATCAGCGTTTTGAAGTCAGTTCTCTCCCTTCCCTGATGAATAGCCTCGCCATCAATCTATTGGCAATTCTGCTCTCATGATGTTCTGCTGAAGCTGTTCCACTTTGAATAAATACTTATATATTCATTGGTCCAGAGAGAGAAAGTGTGAAAACAACTCTATAGCCAGATAATTAAGACACAGACCTGGTATGTAAAAAAATATGGATTCAAAGGTTCTGTCTGTGTAGGTCAGAGGAGGCATTTGAATCTACCGCATGTCCCACCTCCCTGGTCAGTGCCTTAATCACCAGGTGATACAGTCATTTTCGCTCTTGGTCTCTCTCTGGACCAATAAAGCAGTTATACAAAGTGGAAAAGTTTCAACAGGAGAGTTCAAGAATAGAACAGCCTCTAACCTAGAGCAGCGGTTCTCAAACTTTAGTAACCTGAGGATCACCATTTTGATTTAAAATTTTGCCACAGACCCCCAAACTCCCCATTGAACCCCAGGCCCTGCCCCCAATCCACCCCATCCCCCAAGGCCCCACCCACGCCCCACGTCTTCCCACCCCCACTCCACCCCTGCCCCTCCTCTTCTCCTCCTCTTTCCACCCCCCCAAGCGTGCCCCATCCCCGCTCCAGTTTAACTATCCCAAGAAAGATCACATAACACATAACCTTCTTTTTGTTATGTGTTTGAACAGCGCCTAGCACAGTGGGGTCCTGGTCCATGACTAGGGCTCCTAGGCTCTAAGGTAATACTACTACTAATATTACTACTACTACTACTAAATTATTATGTTCAACAAAGGCTGCTGGCATAGCAGAGAAAAGAGTGTGAGGCTGGAAGAAAAAGGGCATGGATAAGACACCTTTGTGATATACCAATCCTGTTTTCAGCCCTTTGTTGTCATTGTATGTGTGTAAATTAGAGCAGCCTGAGGACTGCTCTAACATGGCAAAGGGAAACAACCTTTCCTAGAGCTCCGCAATGATGAGAAAAGTGCAAAAGAGGTCAGGTGCTCTGTCCAGTTGTGTCACATTCCTGCTCTAGCCCTATATTATTACTCTCTGTGTGTATATACCATAAGCTTACTTTTCACTTATATTTCTGCACATGCAATACATTGTTTAGTATTATCCATCTAAACTCCCAAGGCAATATAATAGGAATTGTCTTTCTACAGTATGAAAATGGATTTCATACTTTCCATTTTTCTAGTCCGGCTTTTTGACAGTCAGATATCAGAGATACTTAAAGTTCCACTGAATCACAAGTACATCAAAGAACTATGCCACCCCTTGCGCTGTCCCTTAGCTGCAGGTGAACAAAGTACAATACCAGCTAACACTAATACAAAACAATCACCATAATATGCACTTGTCCTTTACGTCCACTGGATAAATACTGTTCAGGGCATCAGAAGGACAGATGATAAGGGTCCCATCAGTGCCCTTCCTGGTCTCCAGATAATTTGCAATGGCCTTGCTGTTCTGGATATTTTACTTTATTAACTTTTCTCTCAAAGCTGTTTTCTGTTTCTCTTTAGGAAACTTAGCTGATGCACAATCTCTATAACTAGAAACTACATTTTCATCACAAATATGAAATATAGTTCTATATTTAGCCTTAAAACAATTAACTTCAGTCCAAGCATATGATTCTTTTTTAATCAGTATAACTTCTTCTCATGAATGAAATATCTCCAGGGCTACAGTAAAACAGGTATTTCTTTTTCTCCCCACATATCTTGAAAACAAAGTATCTGGCTGACAGCAATTAAATCCAGGAACAATGGCCAAAATAGAAAAATCTTTTACTTGCATTTAGGGGGTCATGCATCCCCACAAACAGGGAAAATTGTTTCCTATGTAGTTTTCTTCCATATTTACAAATTTGTTTAAGATCCGAGCTAGAAACATTGCAATTAAGGTAAAATCATATTATCTTAAGACTCTTCCACAAGATTTTCACAAATATATAACAAAAACTAGTAATGCAAAAAGAAAATCAAAATTCTGTTTCAGCATTTCATTCCCCATATTTTTCAATGTTTGTTGCAATGTGAAGCTCAGCAGAAGAGTGCTATGACTTAATGAACCATTCTCTTTAAACAATTTATTAACCTCCTGCTACACAGTTAAAATGCTTGTAATTTCATATAAACCATAATACTGTCTTGACATTGTGACAACGTATAAATATCCTGTTTAAGGGCCAGATTCAAGTCCATTGAAGTGTATGGAATTCATTCTGTTGACTTGAATAGGCTTTGTATCAGGCCCAAAGTGGATTGTCCAAGTAGATGCCAGTAGTCCTGTCTTCAGGCAGACACGGCTGTCATCACTGGCACCTGAGGCAAACTCATTCACCTTCAGTGAGCTCCAACCTTCAAATATTGCAACATAATTTAGTTTTATTATTTTAATTAAGGAGAGTGGCCTGTGATCAATAAAGTGATGCTTTTATGTTAATAATTGATCCTTATTCATAAATATGCAAATTTTTCACCTGCTACTGACACTGTTTACAGTTTTTCAATGTGTGATAAAACGAGATGAAATAATTTCACCCTATCTTACTCTGTAAAACTGGTAGACAGGTTATATTAATATCACAAGGACATATTATTGCTGGTGCCCCTATAAAAGCTGTAGAAGTGCTTTACTGGCAGTGTGTGGAGGGAGGTCACTTTCTTACAGCATTGGTTTATCACTAATGATCTAATTCCGGACCATGATCAAACATGCCCTAACCTACAATTTCCCAAGAGCAAATACCTTGTGTCTCAGATGGCAGCATGTGGCACTGAAGTTAGTAATGCAATTTTTGCAATTGCATACATCATAAACATATTTATGGACCTTTTCTTGGTTAAAATCAGCTGGTGACCTCAAATGGCTAATTTCTTTCAAATGAAGGCCTAACCCCCAACTGAACTAGCTCACATAATATATTAATGTAGTTTTAATTATTTTAGATTTATACAAAGAGTAACAAAGATGTCCATCCAATGCTCTTGGACCCTTTTCAACTTTTGAAAATAAACAGACCTATCAGTCCTGCAGCTCAATACAAATACACAGCAACAATGTAAATATAGTTGACGTAATTGGTCCCATGTGAGTTCCAATATCTTTCACTATCACTGCTCAATGTCCATTTCCTCATGAGCCTCATGGAAGAAAAAGGTGGGCCTTCCAGAGTGCCCTGAAAGCTGGCAAACTCTTGTTATTGCTATAACCTGGGTTAAGCCTTGTTAAGGGTTAAGTTAAAACCTCATTGAAAATGATATGTAAATGAGACTTTCATTGTAAGATACAATTAACAGACCACATCTAAAACAAGTCCTAATAGAGTCTGTCTGGAAACTAGCACCATCTGAGTGGAGTGGAGCTGGGAGGTGGGTGTGGCAGGGGCAAATATGAAAGTGAGATTCAGAAGGAGGAAGAAAGCCAAGCAGCAACCTGAAAAATTGTGTGACTCTGGAGAATCCTAGAGGAAGGTTCTGGGTCTGGTCAGGGTGACTATCCCCTTTATTGTGGTCCCTACTGTGTTTTCAGAAACACAGTTTTGTACATTCCTTATAAATAAACAAGATTGCATCAAAGAAAATACCAAACTCCATCACTTTCTACTTCCAACTGGCACATCTCTGAGGCCCTGATCTTTGACAAGCTGCTCAGGTCAGAAAGGCTCAACACTCCTATCAACAGTGGGATCTAGTTTCCAAGTACAGATATTGCAAGCTGGCATTCCTGTTGAACAAAGATGGTGAAAATGGTGGCAATGGTTACAGAATCCAAGATGGCAAAAGGATTTAAAACAAGACCTAAAACAAGAGCTGGGAATTTTGCAAAGAATTAAGACAAGACCTAGAAAAAAATCTAAAAGTTTCCCTGGAAGATGGAATATGACTTGTAGGCTGAGATGAGGTCCCTGTTGGAAAGCAACTACAAGTGCCCAGACAGACTGGAAAACCCAGCTGCAGAATATCCAGGCTGCAATAGTAAAACAGCTAGAATATTTGACCAGCAATCTGATTGTCATAGACTGGACATTTTTCACAGAAATGGCCAATTTGGAACTTATTAATTGAGATGAGCTGAAGCAAGGATTTACAGAGAAAAATTTAACTGCAGAAGGAAATCAAAGGGTCACAGACCACAGTGGAAGGCCAGCACCTGGCTGGGGAACCAGGCCAATCAAAGAACTTGGGTAAGACTGGAAACTTACAACACTCCCCTTTGTAAACCATGGATGCTCATCACCTCAAACTGTGGATACTTTTACACAGATGCACCAATATGGATCTTGGTGCACTCATATTTGAAAAGTTGTGGTGACTTTGTCCATTATTCCAGCAAAAAAACAACCCCCCACCCAAACATAAATACCTTTCCTGACTGTGCTATCTGCTTATTTTTCCTCTGTGTTTAAGTCAATACTATTCAGAAAGTTATAGTACATTCGAGGCAGATAAATATAAAAATTAGGACAAAAGTCAGAAGAAAAGGTCATTCCAAGATATGAACAAATATTGCCATGTTTGAAAACAAACAAACAAACAAACAAACAACCCACAAACCACAAAAAATAAAGCTAAGCATGTCAATGAACGTATTAACAGAAACTCCCCACTCCTCTCTCAAATGCAACAGATCTCCTTAACCTGAGGTAAGGTCTCCCTCCAACAGTGTGGACACAATACTTCTAGCCCCAGAAGATGATTAGCAAAGGAGTCAGCCTATGTGAACCTATCAGATCCCCATACAGGGGTGAGTTGTGCTGATAGTTCATTGATGAACTGGCCCAAACTGAGATGTGTGTATGCTTTAGTGGTATTTTAGAAATGTTGGCTATGTCAAGTTTTTAAACTCAGGCTTCTAAGGTGTGAAAACTACGATAGCTAGATGGGAAATTAGTTTGGATTTCCATGCCTATTTTACTCACTGCATGCAATGCCCTGGAGGAGATCAATTTATGATCCAATATTTTGCATCTGCAAAAAATATTTTCTTATTTATTCTGAACCACTTCACAAATGCTTTGAATTTACATGAATTATCCTGTCACAAAAAGATTATGTTAGTCTTAGTGTACAGCCTTCATAAATTGTTAGTGTTCAGCAGAACGAGCAAGTGAAAACAGAGATCACCATCCCCTCTTCTTTCAGAGGAATCTAAATCCTCACAGTGATAATTAATATTAAAAATATTTTGATAAGGTCACCTTTAAGTCAAGGCTAATTGCAGAGAATTTTGCTTTAAAAGAGTAACAAACATCCTGGTACAGGAAGAGGAATAAAAAATTAAATTTTAAAATACTGGGATTCTTTGTCATGTAAAGACCAAACATTACACTGAATTAACTAGTGGTGAGAAAAAAAAACACCTAATACAGTCCTACTCTTACTCAAAGTTGACTTTCTCCTATCTCTTCTGACTAGAGGCGGTAAGAGTAATTTTGCAAGCTATAGGCAATTTGACTACTAATTATTTCATTTATATTACAGCACATAGTCTATCATATTAATCACTTTAACTGTATCTTGCTTTTCTAACTTTGATTCCATCCACAGCATTCCTTGGGAAAGAGGAGAAAATTAGTGATATAAGAGTCAAACTCTCAGTCATTGTCATAAGATATACAGCTGAAAGTTTGATTAAAACAGAATTATGACACAAAAGCTTTCAGACCCATATATCTATTACAACTGACCCAAGGAGCACCGTTGCTTAAGCGGCCGACAGCTAGCTGGACCCATGATGCTGGCTCTGCCCCTTGTTTCTAACTGCTAAATCACATTGAAAGAGAGTTGAATGCATGAATATTTGTGAATGTTACTTGCCATGTAGGATTTTATTGTAGTTGCCATAGTAGTTATCCAACTGTAAATGCAAAAAGGATATTCCGGCACATACAAATGGAAAGGGAGGTGGTCCACAGTGCATTAACAGATTGTCTGTTCTATTACGGGATGTGAGAACCTATGTCTAATATGCCTGGGGAAAATGTGATGGCTCCAGTTCACAGTGTCAAAACGTTTTTCTTGGTTTCCATTGCATTAATGCTGTTTGCAATGAAACCCAACGCTGAATGAATATCACCTACTTTCACGTTTTATAAGTTGGAAGTCAGACCATGTTCATCAAAGTTTGCAAATTTTGATATTTCATTTAAAAATGTGTGTGTGTGGCGGGGGGGGGGGGATATGAAATACACCCCCCTGTTTTCCAAGCAGCTCTTGAGTAAAAATTTCAAAGGTGTTTAAGTGACTTAGGGGCCTAAGTAACTTTTGAAAATGGGACTAAAGCACTTAAGACTGAGGCTCCTGAGTACCCAAGTTACTTTTGAAAAATGGGACGTAGGCACTTTTCACGATTTTTCCCCATACCAGGGGGATGAGAGAATCCCCCATTGATCTAAGGCAAACCTGCACCCCGCAAAAACATCAGAAAAATTATAAACACTAATAATTATTAGCATGTTGTACTTACACAGCATTTCTGACTCAAGAACTTAAAAAAGTGACAATTTTACACAACCTCTGTCAGAAAATAGCACATCTTTAGCTGAAGATTATTTCTTATCACTTTGGTCTTTTGTCTGTACTGTGAATGATACCAATTGCGGACAATGGGTGCAGCTGAACCAGTACAGACTGCAGTTGAGTTGCAAGCATATCCATGGCCACAAAAGTTTAATAAATCATGAATAAAACCTGCAAGTATTAATCAGTGCTTAAAAGATAAACAAAATTTGGTCTAATTCACCATACATCAGCAAACCTGAACCAAGTTTCAGGAACAAAGATTAAAGCCAAGTGACTTTCTCCTAATTTCAGGTTTTGTTACAAAAGTCTATACTGTTAAGAGCAAAAACCAGGTGTGCTGATGTTTTTTGTTGGTTGCAGAGCAGACATTGCAGTTTGAAAATAATATGGTACAGTTTGTTGTTGTCATCAATAAAAGCAGCATATCTTCATATTATGGGGTTCTACTTGTAATACTAGTAAAGTGGCTACTAAAAAGGATGAGATTTCATTAAGTACTTCTTCAGGGGATTTATTGGTGAGTTGCCTCTTGAGGACGTGGATCTTTATGTGAATTCTTGTTGTTGAAAGGCATTCATGGAGAACAAGAGGTATACTCACAAAGCTACCACACAAAAAGAAAATATTCCATGTAATATGCAGGAAACAAAATCACACTTTGAATGTATGCCACTCAGCACCTCACCTCTTATTTAAAAAAAATAACAAAATAAAAACAAAGAAGCACAATAACGACAAATATCGAGATTAAGATAAACTCAGAACAAGAAAATTATTCTGAGTTAGGATTGTGCCAGACGAGACTGTAATTGGAATAGGAGGAGGGTGAGTGTGCTAACCATCAATGAGTATGAGTGTGCTAACCATCAATATGAGGGAACCCCACAACAGAATCTCCCATAGCCCAATGGCTACCACCTGAGAAGTGGTAGATTTCTGTTCAGTTCTCTTCTTCCCCTTAGGTTGGGGAGGGGAACTTCAACTGGGGCCTCCCACATCTTGGGTGAGTACCCTAACCAATGGGCTAAAAGCTATGAGCAAGGTTCTTCATTACCCCCCTTGCCATTGTGTGTAAGCTCGCCAACTAGGGCCTGATTTGGTAGACAAGTCTCACATTCCAGTGCTTCACCACCCTCCTAGTGAAAAAGTTTTTCCTAATATCCAACCTAAACGTCCCCCACTGCAACTTGAGACCATTACTCCTTCTTCTGTCATCTGGTACCACTGAGAACAGTCTAGATCCATCCTCTTTGGAACCCCCTTCCAGGTAGTTGAAAGCAGCTATCAAATCCCCCCTCATTCTTCTCTTCTGCAGACTAAATGATCCCAGTTCCTTCAGCCTCTCCTCATAAGTCATGTGCTCCAGCCCCCTAATCATTTTTGTTGCCCTCCGCTGGACTCTTTCCAATTTTTCCGCATCTTTCTTGTAGTGTGAGGTCCAAAACTGGACACAGTACTCCAGATGAGGCCTCACCAATGCAGAATAGAGGGAAATGATCACGTCCCTCCATCTGCTAGCAATGCTCCTACTTATACAGCCCAAAATGCCATTAGCCTTTTCGGCAACAAGGGCACACTGTCGACTCATATCCAGCTTCTCGTCCACTGTAACCCTTAGGTCCTTTTCTGCAGAACTGCTGGCTAGTGATTCGGTCCCTAGTTTGTAGCAGTGCATGGGATTTTTCCATCCTAAGTGCAGGACTCTGCACTTGTCCTTGTTGAACCTCATCAGATTTCTTTTGGCCCAATCCTCTAATTTGTCTAGGTCCCTCTGTATCCTATCCCTACCCTCTAGTGTATCTACCACTCCTCCCAGTTTAGTGTCATCTGCAAACTTGCTGCGGGTGCAATCCATGCCACCCTCCAGATCATTAGTGAAGATATTGAACAAAACTGGCCCCAGGACTGACCCTTGGGACACTCTGCTTGATACCGGCTGCCAGCAAGACATGGAACCATTGATCACTACTGGTTGAGTCCGACAATCTAGCCAGCTTTCTATCCACCTAATACTCCATTCATCCAGCACATACTTCTTTAACTTGCTGGCAAGAATACTGTGGGAGAATATGCATGTGTTACCTGAAAAATCCTACTTATATTTATTGTTTTGTCTGACCCTCCTGATCTAGAGTCACTATATTTTGCTGAGCCTCCCAGAAGAAAAACTACATTATAATTCACTATAGAAATGACTGTTTTTAATGTAGATGTAACCATCTGGAACCAATGTTATTAACATGAAGTACATTACACATGATCAATTTTAGTCAAAAAGGGAATTTAAATAAACTTATACCTAAGATATCTATATTTAATTTTGCAAGAAATAATAAAGATGAACATTCTGGAGTAGCTCCGTGTACTAATGGTAACTCTAATATATGAAATTGACGGATAAAGTAATTTGATGCCTTGAAAAGAAAAGCTATTTGTTTTTGTACATATTCAATTGAGCCTTTTCCCTGCCTGCATATAAAATGATTCTGAGTCTCATCAATTCAAACCATTTTTAAAAGTATCAGCAGACAGGCCATTGTCTCAAGAAACAACCGTCCCAAAGGTACTGCTTTATATCATTCAGTTGAGGGTCATTTATTTTCTATATGATTTTCACCCAGGTCATAAAAATAATAATAAAAAAAAATAGGTTATACGTTCCTTGGGGGGAAAAATCCTTATCCTCTTATCTGCTGGTAAACATCAACTACAGTTCTGGTGTTACATATGTAAATATAATCTATGTCACTAAGCCTCCTGTCAATATGTATAAGCTGTACATTAACATTTACAGGAGAACAAGCATTCCAGATTTTTCAAATATTCCTGCATAGGCTGGATGTTTCAGTGGGGAAATTAATGCATGCTCTTCAACAAGTGACAGTGTCTTCATGTGTTTGAACAACACATAGCACAATTGAGCACTGAACTTGACTGGAGCCTCTGGGCACTTCTGTAATGTAAATATTAAGTGCTGGATTGTCACTAATGAGGCCATTCAGGAGATTTGGAGGAAATAAGGATTCCCATCTCCTATGGCCAAGTTAGGGCTATCTCCATTACAGCTCCCAGTGCTGAGCAGAGCAAAGGGACTGTGGCAGAGATGCCCCTCTACGAGAAAGCGGGAGAGATAAAGTAGGCAAAGCCATGTATTTATATTCATATGTGCCAGTCCACAGAGCTGTCAGGAAGCACAGGCAGGGAGTATGCTGCAGCCCTTAAATGTATGTCATAAACTTTTGGCACAAGAGGAGAGCCCTGAGAGGAATTGTGCCTCAGAGGGTTGCCTCTGAAGCACAGTGCTTCCAAGTGTTCATGTAGAGGTCACATGCTTACATTCCACCCCTTACTCAAGGATGTGCTTAAGACCCCGATCAAACCCTATATAATAAGAATAATGCTGCATTTTCAAATACATCCATGATTACTGCAATGTGTCTATGTAAAGTAGAGCACTATTGCCAAAATGTTATCATCGGTCTCTTATTGTTTTTTCCTTGACTCTCTCCTTTTACATCATATTCCATTTTCATTACAGCTGACTCATTCACTTGACTCAAACAGTGAAAGCTGTTGAGAATGCATTGAGAGATCAAACCATTTTAAATATTGTTTTCACATTCCAATGCCAACTCATTTCATTTTCACTCTGTTCTCCTGCAAAAATCAACTTAAATAAAATAAAAAAAATCCCTTTCACACCACCACAATACTATATGTAAAATAATCCAGGAAATGGTCATCTATCCCAGGTGTTTGCAGGTTACTAGTTCACATTTGATATTCATGAGAAAAAATAAGTAATTTCTGTATCTGCAGGCATTTTGTTATTGTGGATATTTCACTCTGCATAATCTGTGTTCATTAGCACTGCAGTCCAAAAAGATAAATTTCTCATTGTGGTTGCCTGTAGTCTTGTTTCCATTGGGAAAATGCAACCTCAGTTTTCAGAGCTGTTCTCATATAAAAAGAAAATCTAATAAGCACCATATAAATATGATGTTTTACAAACCATATTTGAAACATTTTTAGATAAATATAATTTCCCTATGTTAAATTTAAGGTGAATAACAAAGAAAATAATATTGCTTTGATTGTTTCTATGTTTGGTACAATGAAAGTCTTTAATGTTCATTTTTAAAACATTTTTTTAAATTAGAAATATGGTATAGAAGTGTACAGCTTGCTCAGAAAGGACAGGTAGGGGGGGAAGGGAGAAGGTATTGCCTTATATATCAAAAATGTATACACTTGGACTGAAGTTGAGATAAAAATAAGAGACAGACTTGTTGAAAGTCTCTGGGTAAAGATAAAAGGGGTAAAAAACAAGGGTGATGTCATGGTAGGGGTCTACTACAGAGCACCAAACCAAAAAGAAGAGGTGGGTGAGGCTTTTTTTAAACAACTAACAATATCATCCAAAGCACAGGACTTGGTGGTGATGGGGGACTTCAACTACCCAGACATCTGTTAGGAAAATAACACATCAGGGCACAGATTATCCAACAAGTCCTTGGAATGTATTGGAGACATATTTTTTTTATTTCAGAAGGTGGAAAAATCTACTAGAGGAGAGGCTGTTCTAGATTTGATTTTGACAAATAGGGAGGAACTGGTTGAGAATTTGAAAGTGGAAGGCAACTTGGGTGAAAGTGATCATGAAATGACAGAGTTCACGATTCTAAGGAATGGTAAGAGGGAGAACAGCACAATAAAGACAATGGATTTCAAGAAGGCAGACTTTAGCAAACTCAGGGAGTTGGTAGGTAAAATCCCATGGGAAGCAAGTCTAAGGGGAAAAACAATTGAAAACAGTTGGCAGTTTTTCAAAGAGACACTATTAAGGGGACAAAAGCAAACTATGCCACTGCATAGGAAAGATAGGAAGTATGGTAAGAGACCACACTGGCTTAACCAGGAGATCTTCAATGATCTAAAACTCAAAAAAGAGTCGTACAAAAAGTGGAAACTCAGTCAAATTACAAAGGATGAATATAAACAAATAACATAAGTATATAGGAACAAAATTAGAAAGGCCAAGGCACAAAATGAGATTAAACTAGCTAGGGACATAAAGGGTAATGAGAAAACATTCTACAAATACATTAGAAGCAAGAGGAAGACCAAGGACAGACTAGGCCCGTTACTCAATGAGGGGGGAAAGACAACAGAAAATGTGGAAATGGCGAGGTGCTTAACGACTTCTTCGTTTCGGTTTTCACCAAAAAGGTTGGTGGAGATTGGATGTCTAACATAGTGAATCCCAGTGAAAATAAGGTAGAATCAGAGTCTAAAATAGGGAAAGAACAAGTCAAAAATTACTTAGAAGAGTTAGATGTCTTCAAATCACCAGGGCCTGATGAAATGCATCCTAGAATACTCAAGGAGCTGACTGAGGAGATACCTGAGACTTTAGCAATTATCTTTGAAAAGTCATGGAAGACAGTAGACATTCCAGAAGACTGGAAAGGGGCAAATATAGTGACAATCTACAAAAAGGGAAATAAGGAAAACCTGTGGAATTACAGACCAGTCAGCTTAATTTTTGTACCCGGAAAGATAATGGAGCAAATAATTAAGAAATCAATTTGCAAACACCTAGAAGATAATGAAGTGATAAATAACAGTCAGCATGTATTTCTCAAGAACAAATCGTGTCAAACCAACCTAATAGCTTTCTTTGACAGGGTAACAAGCCTTGTGGATAGCGGGGAAGTGGTAGATGTGGTATATCCTGACTTTAGTAAGTCTTTTGATACTGTCTCACATGACCTTCTAATAAACAAACAAGGGGAATACAACCTAGATGGAGCTACTATAATATGTGTGCATAACTGGTTGGAAAATCATTCCCAGAGAGTAGTTACCAGTGGTTCACAGTCATGCTGGAAGGGCATAACGAGTGGGGTCCCGCAGGGTTCGGTTCTGGGTCCAGTTCTGTTCAATATATCCATCAATGATTTAGATAATGGCATAGAGAGTACACTTATAAAGTTTGGGAATGATACCAGGCTGGGAGGGGTTGCAAGTGCTTTGGAGGATAGGCTTAATATTCAAAATGATCTGGGCAAACTGCACAAATGGTCTGAAGTAAATAGGATGAAAATCAATAAAGAAAAATGCAAAGTACTCCATTTAGGAACGAACAATCAGTTGCTCACATATAAAATGGGCAATGACGGCCTATGAAGCAATATTGTGGAAAGGGATCTGGAGGTCCTAATGGATCACAAGCTAAATATGAGTCAACAGTGTACCACTGATGCAAAGAAAGCAAACATCATTCTCAGATGCATTAGCGGGAGTATTGTAAGCAAGACACGAGAAGTAATTCTTCCACTCTACTCCACACTGCTTAGGCCTCAACTGGTGTATTGTGTCCAGTTCTAGGCACCATATTTCAGGAAAGATGTGGACAAATTGGAGAAAGTCCAGAGAAGAGCAACAAAAATGATTAAAGGTCTAGAAAATATGACCTATGAGGGAAGATTGAAAAAAGAGAAGTCTGGAGAAGAGAAGACTGAGAGGGGACATGATAACAGTTTTCAAGTACATAAAAGGTTGTTACAAGGAGGAGGAAGAAAAAAAAATTCTTCTTAACCTCTGAGGATAGGACAAGAAGCAATGGGCTTAAATTGCAGCAAGAGCGGTTTAGGTTGGGCATTCAGAAAAACTTCCTGTCAAAGTGGTTAAGCACTGGAATAAATTGCCAAGGGAGGTTGTGGAATCTCCATCATTGGGGATTTTTAAGAGCAGGTTGGACAAACACCTGTCAGGGATGTTATAGATAATACTTAGTCCTTCCTTGAGTACAGGGGACTGGAGTAAATGACCTCTTGAGGTCCCTTCTAGTTCTATGATTCTATGATATCCCTATTTGCCTCTCCTGGCCATGGGACCCTCCTAAGATATTGATACCTGAATAGTGATGTTGGATAAGAATGTAACTTAAGTAGTAGATATTTTTCCTCATAGCCAATTTTTCTCCCCATATCTTAGTGAGCAGGAGGGAAGGATGAGCATTAGGCTAAAGACCTCATTCAGCATTTCATGACACTTAACACTTGCCTATAACTCATACAATTATTTTTGTATAATTCTAGTTCCTTTTTCTGTTGTAGGGTGCAATGTTCCCTTCCAAATAACTGTAGCATAGATGCTATAACTTATGATTTCTATAAGAGTGTATACTCTGCTATGCTCTTGGAGGGACATTACTGAAGTGATATTGCACACTAAGGCCCAAATATTGCACTGCACATTTAGAGATGCACAGGAGGTTGGCAAGAGGGAATAAAGGGCTTCTATTTGAAACCATTTAGTGCAAGTACACCTGCACAGCAACAGAGCAAGATTCTCATCTAACACTCTAGGCAGCAGTAGGGAGAGGCCCAGCTACCATGACTGTCAGGTAGAGTTGGTTAAAAGTGTTCACTCAAAACATTCTTCAACAACAACAACAACAAAAACCCTCACCGCTTTCCATAGGAAATGCTAGTTTGTGGTGATGATGATGATGATGATGATGATTTATTTTAATAAAAAAACAGAGAACCAAAACATTCAGTAAAACTGCCCAACTGGCTTGGGGGTGGGGAGGTATTTTTCATTGGTGAAAAGTGAACAATTCACGTTTGGGGCTGTTGTTTTCTCAGCTAAACTCACCCCAAAATCATTGTAGATATATATTTATTAAAACAATTTTATTCATAATTCTGTCCAAATATTGTGTGTTGAAACAAAACAATTTGCCAACCAATTTACTGTCAAGACATTCTGAGGCACTGTTTGAACACAGGGGTCTGCCCACATGGCAACTTGCTGGAGTGGGGCCTATTTTGCCCCTTGTTACTGCTCAGTAAGCCCTTATCATTTTATTGGTGATTTATCCTCAATCCAGTTTAATCAAAGTAGTAATTGGCCTTATAGGATATGTGCATCTATGAATTGCCTCTATGTGGGTTTTGGCTTACACTTTGTCTTCTTCCAAAATATTCCAGCTTTTAAAGATATGCCTTAGAGTTACTAAATCTTTCTTTCCTAGGTAGTCAGTGATGACAGCTGGGTTTGCTGGCATCTTGAAGTAAGACAGGATATTGATTAGTAGAATGAGTTGAGGCTTCCTGTGTCTCTCCTCCCCGTCAAAGAATCCTGATACTGTTCATAGATATCCCCAACTGAAGTCCATATTTACAGCATTTTTCAAATTCCTCTCAACAATAAATAGCTGAGTTTCTTCATAGCTCTGGCAGTTCTCTTGCCAACTCATCCAATATATTCAGTGAAAAAAAAAATAAAACACAGAAAAAGTAAGTAGAACTTAACAATTCTGTTAACACACTTTTTTCTTTGCTTTTTGATCATTCAAGTTCTAGTACACAATATCTTTTAAAGAGTTTGAATTTTTCCTATCTATTCTTTTGATCCATGCTGCTTATATGCCTACCTTCACAGCAGATGTCAGTGCCCTGATTCAAAAGGATCAAGAGGTGTTATGTTGGTCCAATACTGAATAAAATTCCTTTCTTAAAACTGCTTCACATGTATATGTACAAATAACACTCTGTTGATTAGGAGCTGAAGTTAGAAGGTAAAAAAAAAACATTAAAAAAATCAGACAACTCTTCCTCCCAGTTTCTACCAAATGCAATTAGCTTCTGTGACACTCACCAACCAGTCAGTTTTGGAGTATTGAAAAATATAAACACACACACACACCTCTGCCAAATTGTTTTTTGAGCACAAATCTGCAATTATGTCACTGACCCATTATTGTTTAATAATAATGCAAGATCTGATGCATTATTATTTAAAATATTAAGGTACTGTTGAATATACAGCATGAAAATGGTATCATATTATCAAATGATGACACAAACCATACAGAAAACAATTCACAAAGCTGTGGTAAATAAGTAGGCTATTTATTTATTTTTTATTTCACAGAATATTGACTGTAATACAAATATTTTCAGACTCCAAATTCTTAATAAAAGGAGTTCAAGGACAACTAAACAGCTACATTTTCACTTTTCCAATTTATATGATCAAAAATGATCTCCTACACTAACACTCCATGGTATATGTTACTATTTCTCAAAAATCAGTTTCCCCTCAAATCTGTTTCAAATAAAAATGAGAAATTTCACACAGATTGTGCAAGTGGTTAATGTAGTCAACTTTAGCTCAAAATTTTCTGGAAAGATAACACTAGAGATGGATGAATTGTTTTACCTGGTTCAAAACATGATCAAAAACTGTGGTTCTTGAGGAGAAAGCTCAGATGTACTTGCATTACATTAGGCTCTAACAAAATGTGATTTCTATATAAGCCCATGGTGAGTTGTTTTTCTTTTTTAATATTCAGCTGGTAGTCACTTAAAGGGGCAATACTTATTTTCAGATAGGATTTCTTATTGTTTGCATTGTACAGACTTCCATTTTACAATAACTATTTATATGTATTTTTCAAATTTACATTTCACCTTAATTTTGCCTTAAGGTGTGAGAGATAACTTCAGTGTTTTCATAAGGATTGCAAAATAGGAAGAAAATTGTAGAAATTATGCATTTAAAATATAACTTCCCATAAAACAAACAATAAACAAACCAAAAATGATCTTCTGTGGTGTCCCAGGTGATGTCTGGCACTGCCACTATAAAACTTTTTGAAGAACTGACTGAGGAAAGGTTCAAGACAAATGTGTAACTCCTCTGAATCTAGAAGGAATAAAAAGCCTTATCCAGTGCAAGGACATTGATTCTTTTACCTCAACTCTAATGAACTGAACTACCAATGCATTTTGGACTTGGTTGGCTGCTAAGGTCAAAGAATCATTATAATCAGACTGGTTCAACTCAGGAGCCCTGGAGACTGGTTGGGAGACTGGCAGAGGTATCTGGCTGGCATTAAAGAGATACCATAGTAAAGAAGAACTACCTCAGGGTGTTAAATATTCTAAAAAAACAACAACCCCAAAAAACCTTATAAAATCTCATCATAAACACACCAGGGAAATATAGCCTAGATGAAGCTACTATAATGTGGGAGAAGAACAGTTTGGAAAACCGTTCCCAGAGAGTAGTTCTGAATACTTCACAGACAAACTGGATAGGCGTATTGAATGGGGTCCCACAGGAATTGGTCCTGAATTTGTTTCTGTTCAATATCTTCATCAATGATTTAGATAATGTGCATAGAGTACACCTATAAAGTTTCCAGGTCATATCATAGAATCATAGAATATTAGGGTTGGAACAGAACTCAGGAGGTCATCTAGTCCAATCCCCTGCTCAAAGCAGGACCAACACCAATGAAATCATGCCAGTCAGGGCTTTGTCAAGCCGGGCCTTAAAAACCTCCAAGGAAGGAGACTCCACCACCTCCCTAGGTAACGTATTCCAGTGCTTCACCACCCTCCTAGTGAAATAGTGTTTCCTAATATCCAACCTAGACCTCCCCCACTGCAACTTGAGACCATTGCTCCTTGTTCTGTCATCTGCCACCATTGAGAACAGCCGAGTTCCATCCTCTTTGGAACCCCCCTTCAGGTAGTTGAAGGCTGCTATCAAATCCCCCCTCATTCTTCTCTTCTGGAGACTAAACAATCCCAGTTCCCTCAGCCTCTCCTCATAAGTCATGCGATCCAGACCCCTAATCATTTTTGTTGCCCTCTGCTGGACTCTTTCCAATTTTTCCACATCCTTCTTGTAGTGTGGGGCCCAAAACTGGACACAGTACTCCAGATGAGGCCTCACCAATGTCGAATAAAGGGGAATGATCACGTCCCTCGATCTGCTGGCAATGCCCCTACTTATACAGCCCAAAATGCCGTTAGCCTTCTTGGCAACAAGAGCACACTGTTGACTCATATCCAGCTTCTCATCCACTGTGACCCCTAGGTCCTTTTCTGCAGAACTGCTACCTAGCCATTCGGTCCCTAGTCTGTAGCTGTGCATGGGATTCTTCCGTCCTAAGTTCAGGACTCTGCACTTGTCCTTGTTGAACCTCATCAGGTTTCTTTTGGCCCAATCCTCTAATTTGTCTAGGTCCCTCTGTATCCGATCCCTACCCTCTAGTGTATCTACCACGCCTCCTAGTTTAGTGTCATCGGCAAACTTGCTGAGAGTGCAGTCCACACCATCCTCCAGATCATTAATAAAAATATTAAACAAAACCGGCCCCAGGCTCAAATTAATCAATTTATCAGTATCCCATCTTCACTTTTAAGTGACCCACATGTCTGCACATGAACTCCACAGGACACACAGACTACAAATAAAACCCCATAATCAAAAGGAGTCACTGTCACAATTAAGTTCCTGCTCCATAGAATACAAAGGAATTTAAAATATTTCTAATAATGAAGGTTTTATTTGAAAGGAGAACATAAGACTTGACAGTATTTATAGACCATTACAAGTAATTATCTCTTCACTAGCCCATAGATTTAGTAATTTAATACCTACTTTTAATTTATGAAGTGTCACTTCATGCAGCCCTTTGATTACTAGAAATCTAATCGGTTGACTAACTGGTGAGATGGTTGTTTATCTTTCAGAAGTACAAACCATTCCTACAGTTCCTTCAAAAATGTCTAAAGTAGAACCTTGCTAATTTGCAATAATAATTGGGATACCTACTTGGGATTATTTAATTTTGCAAATTAGCCTCAATCAATCAATCAAACAAACAAACAAACAAACAAACAAAGGCTACTGGACCTGTGCACTCTGCTATTAAATCTTTGACAAGAGAGCCAAAAACACCTGCCTTTTATGAGAATTATTGGATTTTTGAATTAATGAAGTGAGATTTAGGACCATAGTCTTGTACTCTGACTCACACTGAGTAAGACCTGTTGCAGAATAGTATCCTATTGAAATCAATAATACTCGAGGCTAAAGTATAACTGAACTCTAGCAAAATCTGGTCCTTAGTGAGAATCCATGGCATTAGCATCAATAAAATGTGTAAACCAACTTTGTATACAAAAACATAGAATAATTATAATTACTTTTTTGTTCTTTCACTTGATCATCCTTCTTGCTTAAGTTAGAACAGCCTTATACCACAATATTATCCCAAAAGGTATGTATCTTACATAATTTATCACATGCTGTAAAAAAAAAACCACAGCAGAACTTGACACTATTGGTGAATTTGTGTAAAGCTGTGATAATTCACATTTAAATAATTAACGTTGCATGAAAGTGGCAATATTGACAACACATTGAAATAAATTTCAGAAGTATTACCAAAGCTTTCCTATCATATACTGTAATTTTTAAAGGCAGCAAATAGAGTGTTTAACTGATTGAACATTGAAATTAATTAAGCCCTAGTTACATCTTTGAATCTAATTTTCTGAAAGCTTAGAAAGTGTCAAAAGCAAGTATGAAGACTCTCAAAGTATTTGCGTTTAAATGTCATCATTAATACCTTTACATTTCAGCATAATCTTTTGTAGTAAGGTGACTTGGAAACTAATGAGCTGTACAGAGAGATATCAGTTGTTAAGACATATCACTTGAAAAGACCATTTTATATTATGAACATTCTGATAAATCACAAAGTGCCTGGGAAAAAAGAAAGGGCACATATGCCAGTGCTTTTGTATAACTTCCATACATGTTAACTGATAAGGAGCTGGAAGTGCATTTACTCAAGTACATATCAAGTGCAAGTACAAGCAGTCAGCACACTAAACACACTATTACTTTATTTGAGATGGCATTAGATCATTTCAACTCATGCCTTGACATGTTACAATCCATGGGATGTATGGACTAGATTCACAAGGGGACTTAGGCACCTAATTGCTACTTTTGTGCCTAAATCCCAGATTTAGGCATCAATGGCTTTCACTCGCACCCATCCACACCTCAATTATGCTGCTGTATAACCATCTAGGCAACAAAACTCACTAGGCACCTAGGTTTTTACTTTAAAAGCTCCCTAGGCACCTATGTTTCTGCCTCCAGGTGTTTAGGTGCCTAATCTCCAGTGAAATCCATAAACCAGAGGAAGATAGATGGGGGAGCACCTAACTCATTTATGGGAACTGATCTGGTAGGCGAGCTCAGATGCCAAAGTGGAAGTACTTCAACAGGATTGACTATGGGAGACCCACTTCAGAATATCCCATAGCCCAGAGGTTAGAGCACACATCTGAGAGATAGCAGATCCATGTTCAGATGCCTTCTCTGCACAGGCAGTGGAGGGACGTGAAATGTGGTGGGGGGGGGTGTTTCCCATATCCCAGGTGAGTACCCATGTGACTATGCTAAAGATTATCAGGAAGGTCGACTTCCTCCTCTCTCTGCTTTATTCCAGGAGAGCGTGCATGGCTGTGGATCTCAAGTAGAGATAGGTACCTCCCTGTGACTGGATTTACGTGCGTAACTCCCTGAGAAGGGCGGGGCTCAGCATCTCTCATTGGCTAGCTTAGACAGCTCCCTACCCATTGTGATGGCTTTTGTGAAACCCATGCTTAAGTGTCTATCTCTCTCTGCATTCATTTTATAGGATTCCTAGATGCTGAATCCAGGCTTTGTGAATCCCAATGATTTTCTATGCTCCTAAAAGTTAGGTGTTGTGACGCTGAGCATCAGAACACCTAAGTCCCTTTGTCACTCTGGCCCTGTGTTCGCACAAAGAACTAGACAGAAGTTATCACAAGTCAGCTCCCATGCAACTCAATCTGATTCATGTTCTCCAGAAAGAAAACTGGAGTTTTTATGGAACCTGATGAACTTTAATTATTTGCAAGTTTTATTTATGAAGTAGCA
Source organism: Terrapene triunguis (assembly GCF_002925995.2). Lineage (NCBI taxonomy): Eukaryota > Metazoa > Chordata > Testudines > Emydidae > Terrapene > Terrapene triunguis. The sequence goes on from NW_020664372.1 coordinate 13,387,651, forward strand.
ATTGCTGATCTGAATCTTTTAAAATTCTATTATCTACTCTTCTAAATAGATATTTATATTTAATTTGCTAATGTGACACACAAAACTAATTTATCTATTTAATTAAACCTGAAGGTAAGGGAGAAGCAACATACTACAGTCCAAAGACTTCAGACTTTGCTATTCACCGAACAGATGTACACCAAGTCCTTGACTGTGAAATATGTGAAAAGCTTTATTTACACCCACAATTGAGTACACTAAGTATCACAATGTCAACACTATGAATCAATCTCTTAAGAAGTTAATAGCTCTTTTGTTTACCCTCAGACCATCTGGAATATTTAACAGACTAAGACACTCAAAATGGAAAGCAATATGTTCAGGTGCTACTGTCTCTTTGAGCTGGGCAGCTTTTATCACACAGCTATTAGCTTGAATCTTCCCCATCTGTAGTGGCACAGTCCATCAAGAACGTGTAAATTATTTGGCAGGTTCATCCCTTCTTATTAGTTGTAGGTGAAAAAAATTGTCCTTTCAAACAATTAAGCTGAACACAATATTTAAGTTATGAATTACATTTGGGACAACTTCATTGAATTTATCAGCCTATTTTACCTGTCAGGCAGAAATATAACACTAATGACATGTTTCATTCTGTAGCCATTATAAAAAAAATATGAGATTAGAAATAAGGCATAAAAGCAAACATTCAGGAACACAGGAGAAATGTTCATGTAAGTATTCTGAAATTTCTTGCAGGTATAATATTATTTTGTTTTGCTTTATGAAAACACAGGGCATCTATTTTGAATCTGTTAAAATTAGAAAATATAAAGAAGGCTCACTCTTTTACTTTAGGACCATATGCTTAAAAACTCACTGGAAATATTTCTTTATGGCCCTTATAGATCTCACTCTGGAAAGTTATATATAAAGTGAAAACAAAACAAATAGACAACAGACAATCCCAGAGTAAAAAACCCAAAGCATATTTGACGGACTGTGAATTACAGCTGGCATCAGGTCATTTGATCTGTGTTAATTTAAATTGGGTGAGAAAATGTTATGGAAACTCAGTTAATTATCAGTTAGCTGGCAATGTTCAACTGGGTAAAATAATTGTTGCAAGATTACAAGCCAATTTTATAAATGTAAAAGTTCCAGGATTCAAACCTCGGATCAGTTAATATTAATGAATAGAAGAAAGGAACAGATTAATGTATGCTACTTAGACAATAGAGGGAAGAATATGGCAAAGAACAAACAAGACTGGTTGCCTTGAGTATTAGTCATCACGAACATATTAAAAAAAAACCTTCCTCACCACTTAAACATGCATAAATGTGTAAATATGGTAAAGGGACACAACAATGTAAGGGGATATATGATTTAAGGTGTGTTCAGAGTGAAACCACTGTCATTGTCCTATGGAGAGGATGTAGCACCTCCCTCTGGGATAGTGGGAGGAGATGGCCCCTCCCCTCAGGGGGAGGGGAAGTGATAATTTAGGGACAGATGTAGTCTGGGGGGAGACTGAGAGAAACAAAGTCTGGGAGTAACTTGAGAGAGGGATGTGGGGATGGGACAGGGGAGTTGGCAGCCAGAGGGATGGAGGGAAACCGGGACTGAGAGAAACCAAGAGTGAGTGGAGAGGCTGAGATTGGGCAGGACAGACAGATGTGCAGGAAAGGGCCCCATCAGTTAAAATCTGGCTGGTCAAGTCAGTCTTTGTTTGATGGCACGTTCCTGAGTATCCGTACCTATATGTTCCTGAGTATTGGTTTCAGTTGTCTCCTTTCATGTGATTCCAGCAATCCAGAACAGGAGAACCAAAGGTCCGTCCGAGTCCATGAGTCTGGTCTAATGGGCACTCCTGCAAGCAAGCATCACTGAAATCAAGTCCATCTCTTTAGGAAGTCATGAGAGGCACTTGAGACTCAAAGACTGACCTGGCATTGGACAGAACCCAGCAGAGATTAGGGGAAAGGTGGAACCTTGAACTCTATAATAATAAATAAAATAATAATAATAATAATAACAACAACATATAAAATAATAGCCTAAATAATAACATTTAGAGGGTTATATTTACTATACTTAGTAGTAAGGTAGTGTGTGTGTGTGTGTGTATTCAAATTGGGTTTTTTATTATATATATTCTTCATATATTTAATATTTTTGCAGGTAGGTGGAACCCAGTTCTTTTTGTTCCAGTTTAAATACAATTCTTGGGATTTTTTTTGACAATTAGCTGTATTATCTTGTCTACCATTAAATAACATTTTATCATGGTGTAGCACATCCCCCCCATCCCTCCCTCCAGCTCTCACCTGCTGAGTAATTTATACCATGTATAACTTATTAAACCTTGGTCAGTGGTTTAGGGATTTCATATTATAAACACAATAACTCTATTCTGAGAGGTCAACTTTCATTTGCCCTACCAAGTCACCATCTTACTATAGTCTCCTTCCTGCCTTCTTTCCTCTCCCAATTCGTCTTATCTGTTTATGTTTCCCACTTGTATCTTGTTGAATGTAGATCGTAATCTCTTCAAGGATGAGACAGTGCGATGTTTGGTTTGTGAGGAACGTAGCACATTTTGGACACCTGAAATATAATTTAAAGACAGTAGGATGTGGATTCAGTTCTGGATCAGGTTTAGCCTAGAGTTCAAGTCTGAGACTATATCAAGGCTAGGTTAGAATATTGATTTGGATTCAATAGCTCTGACTTCTTAGCTATTACCTCATGAGGAGTCAACTTCAAATGATGGAAAACTCGTGAGATCAAGTGAACTACTGAACAGTTGGTATCAGGAATCAGTGAATCTGATGATATTTCTGCTATTCTAAATAGCAGAAATCTCAAGAAAACAGCTGATTGTGCATGATTCTGATCATATCTGAACCAAGAAATAGTTCTTTTGAACATACCTGAACAACAACAACAAAAACTCTTCTGAATCCAACCCTGAATCAAATCAGCAGGGGCAGTACTGGACCTATTGATTAATGTTCCACCCCTGCCCACCAATGTGACCAAAGGAATACAGATTCAAGATTTTGTTTTATCTCCGTCTTCGGTTAAAAGAAGAGCATCTTGTTATTATGAAGGTTGAAGTGGATAAGTGCAATCTTTTCTCATCTCTAGACCTGCAGTAAACCCTAATTAGTACACAGTGAAAGCGATTTTTGTGGCCTCCTCTTGGTCCTCATTTGTCAGCCTTGCTACACTGTTTGACATGACTGACTGCTCAGCAGACAACCAAGACAAGAATAGGAGGGGTGTTGTGGGTCAATAGGTGTGCAATGACAGAGCTATTTGGAGAAACACACAGTTCTTCCCTACAATCTGCAAGGAGCATTCCGTCTAGTACTAAGTCATCAGTTTGTGCTCTCCTCAGCATAAGGGGCAGTGTGTTGTCATGAGGGAGATTGTATCTCAAAGTACCCATGCTGCTGATGGAAGGGAGTAAACCTCACTGGGTTTGTACCCTGCACAGTGTACACTCCTTGACATGTTAGCATCACTGTGTTGTTGGATATATTGGGGGAATGGAGCGGAAGCTCTGTCCGCTCCCAATTTCCTCCCACCACTTCCCACTTCCTTTTGTGAGGATGAGAGGGAGTGGCTCATTGAAGCCAAGTACACCCCACTTTCTGGAGGAAGTACTATGGCACACTGGTGCAAGGGTTTAAGGAGGCGCCTTTCTACCCCTTGCTTCTTTATGCTGGCATGCAAGACTGGATGCAATCTGACTCTGAGTACTACATTCAGCACATATTTTAAAAATAGAAAAAAGATATACAAAATAAGAATATTCTGTTTCAATCTGGATTGTAGTCACATTAGTCAAAACTACAGAATATAGTAAATGGAGAGCTTAATATGCTGATGCTGCTCTCAGTGAAGATTGTATTATGGATGGAAAAGGACTGTGAACTGCCATTTTAGTATTCATATAGACTTAGGAAATAATCAACATGAAAGGCCAACTAGTATTTTCTTTATTACCTAATGGTAGGGACGGATATCCTATGCCACCAGTGTTTACACTTTTCAGGAGCCCCTGACCACTGGTGCTGCTACTCTTCAGGTGTCCAAAGTTGGGCAGGTGCCCACAACCCTGGTTCCTCCTGTTGCCATTGCTCCTCAGCCCACCACCATTTCTTTTCTTTTGGACAGCCAGAGAGGAAGAAGGCTGCTGCTGCCATTTTCACCCCTTCAACAGGCAAGTTGGCATGACCTTTGTCTCTAGCCCACCAGAGCTGCTAATGCTACCTTGTGTGATATTCCTAGTAAACAAGGATGGAGGGGCACCTGTTATATGCCCCTTCCACTTGCATGTCAGTTCACCCTTAGACCAGAAGGTTACCATCCCCTGGACCTTAGTTATGTGAAGAAGGGGCTTATAACCCAGCACATTCCAGAATATGACCCTGTATGGGGGCTCTCATCCCCATTCTCTGAAGCAGAGATCTATTTGTAAAGCCCCCCGATGCCCCTGAAGAGGACTCTACATGGTTGGGGCTCACAGTGACATAACTCTGGTCTGTGACAGCAGAACAGATGGGCATTGTTAGGATGAGCCAGGGGACACATACTGAACTATGGACAAAGATGACTAGGGAAACAATGAAACTATGTAAATTCAACAGTCAAACCTAGGACACATACAGGGATGGGTTTTGTTCTCCTGTGCAGTTCAGATTTGACCTTATAACTTCCTTTTTATATTTTGTTTTTTCCCCCTTTTATTACTATTATTTATCATTTGTTTTGCAATACCCCGTTTTTTTACAGCAGGGTTTCTACAGAATGTAAAGAAGGACCAGCTCCCTTATGTCTGGATTTATTTTAGTTATTTTAAAAATTTTGTTCATTGCCCAGGTACATGCTGATGGGAGCTATATCAAATAATATACATATCCCAAAATGGTGAACATTTGACTATTATGCTGCCTCCATCTCTACCTGGTATGTTGTATTATCTTCTAAAACTGCCAGAGTTTGAAGATAGAAGTATATGGAATTTATGCTGCTATGTAAAGGTATTACACACTTAAAACCTGTTTCTTATATGCACAGTAATATCTAATGTATAGAAATGTTGGCCAAAGGTGGGTATCTAAAAGTAGGCTCTTGACGTAGAATGTCCAAAAGTGCATATCATTGGTAAGACTTCCATTGATTTAAATAGGAACAAAATTAGACCATTTACTTCAATGGGAGAAGAGTTAGACCAAGACTAGGTCCTTGTGAAAATCCCACCCTTCTGTACTTAAGCAACTCTGAAAATCAGGTCTCTGATTTATCATCTGCAGCTTCCATGAAATTGAACCATAGCGGCAGATGCTCAACATTCTGGAAATGAGGTCACTTATTTAGATGCATAGATGTGAATGTAAGTGCCTAGCTTTGTGGGCCCAATGTTTGAAAATTTTGGCCTATGATTTTAATTTAAACTACCAACTATGACTAGATTGCCCAAAGGCAATATATTATATAGGTTGACAATACACCTTTGTTTGATAACAGCAATGAAAACTGAATGTATTGTTATTCCTGTGAGTAACCAACAGACTATTGTGGTTGTACAGTAAAACTAAATAATAAAATAAAACCATCCAGCCAAAAATATTTACAATCAAGCTTGTTTTTCAAATATTGGGAAATATAAGTAGACATTCAACAAAACTCTTGTACAGAATCACATCTTCCACTCTACATATTTTGTTTGATGTAATCCTCTGGGATTGTCTTGAATTTCAGGCTTCAAGAGCCTGTTACACCTATGCCATGACCCATCTCATAGAATACAGTGAAACAGCTGCCATGAGAAGTCAGTGCACAAAAAATGAATGTCTTATGCCTGAAATTACACACTTTTGCAATGCATTTGTTGTTTATCTCCCCCCCCATGCACCTGTTTGTTTCAGGTGAATACCCTGACCTGTATGACTGTCATTTCTATTTTAGACTCGGAGGACATTCAGTCCAAACAACCAGTTATTGAACAAATCTTTCATTTCCTGCAGAATCCTTCATGCAATCTGCGGTACGTGACTTTGGCTCAAATGTTCAAATGTCCTGTGCAGTTACATCAGAATACACTAGAGGGAAGCAGTCTCTTTTCTGTTCACGAAACCCGTGTTATTGTACAATTTGCCATTGGATGTATTTTTTCTATTTATACCTCAAATGTAAATTCAACAAGCTATACCAAATACATTTAAAGTAAACGAATTATGGTTAATATAATGATATATTTGCATTTTCAACAGTCTCAAAAAGCCACTAATGCAAGTGTAACGATTCCAACAATAAAGTGCCAGTCTACCAAGCTAGAGATCTTTCTTCTTTCAGATTTCTGCCAAACACCAACTTCTGTGTTGCCTGCAAGAAGTGAGTCAACAATATAACAATGACATAACAAAAATAATAGAAACTAACTTAGTTATTCCATCCTCTGGGTTTCCAAGTACATGATATCTGTTGTATTTCTATTTTGTTTAGACTAAGCTCTTTGAGTGTGTGTATTTTATGCCTAGTACAGCACCAAGCACTTCATCTGCTTTTAATAAGAATTGGCACTTCATTCCCTGAAAATAAAGCACCTTGCAACCTTTTCTGGGATACTTAAACTGAATCTGGACTCTGTTCCTCATCTGCTACATTACTTAAACCAATTGTTTAAATGTTCCAAATTTTAATCTTGTTTGCACAACCCCATTTCAACCCCTACACCCAGGCAACAATTTAACAGTCAAAGCTAGAGAACAGAGGCGTCATAATCCCTAACAATAGTACTAGGGATGGGAATATGCTTGCCCATAAACCTGATAGGATGCAGTGTGGCATTGTAGTAGAAGAGGAGCTTCATTATAAAGGAGAAGGAGCATTTCCCTCATTCCCAGTAAGCTAATGGGAAAGGGAAAATATTTCTTTCCCACCAGATGTATCATTATGGACTTGGAAAGTCAATTAAATATCAGGTAGCCCCCTGAGGCCCTTTGAAGATTGTCACTGACTTTATCACTGTCAAATGGCACCCTAAAATCCCAGGTTGATAGAGGTAAGGGGTGCAAATAACTGGGCATTTTCTGAAGACATCAAAAAGAAATGAGATATTGGGATTTTAGGGCCTAGAAGATATCAGTGGACATAAATAGGGATAATGAGCATCCAGAGTTATAACAGTTAACACTAAAACATAATATATAGAAAAATATGTACTGAAAGAGATAGAAAACCTCATGCTTCATGGCCTAAGCCAAATTCCAACTAGTAAGGATTAAAATATGATTTATATGGGAGGCCGATTATCTGACATATGCTTACTGCAGGTTTCCTTGCACTGTGCTCTGAAATAGCTGGTGCTGGCCATTGTTGGAGACATGATACTGAACTAGATGGACTACATTTCAGATCCAATATGGCGAGTCCTATGTAGACAGTTTCTGCAAAATATATCTGGGATACAGGTTAAGGGGGAGATTTTTTTCCTTCTTATTTTGTGGTTCACAAAGATAGAATCCAATCTTCCAAAAGAAAGCTCAGGGGCTTGCTTGCTACAAAGCTCAGCAAACCAAATTGCATTGCTCAGTTTGTGAACTGCATGTGAACCTAATTTTGCAAGGTTTGAACAACACTAGCTAAAATGAGAAGGAATGACCTGAACTGGATAAATAATTTTGGCTGGGAATCAGGCAAAACTTTGCAAACAACGATGTCTGAAATATTATCCACAGGGAAACCATTCTAGAATAATTTAAAATTAGTCTGGACAAGCTACTCATAGTAGTAGTATAGGAAAAAATCCTGCATGTGCAGAGGGATGATCCAATGTCCCAGTAATTATTCCACAGTCAGTACTGTGTAACTCACTTCCAAGTTATATTGAATAATGGGCTCAGTCTAGCAGAGAAAGGTATAGCATGATCCAATGGTCGGAAGCTGAAGCTATACAAATTCAGACTGGAAATAAGGAGTAAATTTTTGACAGTGAGGGTAATTAACCTTTGGGACAATTTAACGAGGGGCATAGTTGATTCTCTATCATTGACAATTTTAAAATCAAGATTGCATGCTTTTTCTAAAATATATGTTCTAGGAATTATTTTGGGGGAGTTCTATGGCCTGTGTTATATAGGAGGTCAGTCTAGATCATCACATTGTCCCTTCTGGCCATCTAATATATAAATTGCATCTCACTGGTTGAGAAGCTCTGACAATGAATCAAGGAAAACGGGGATGGAAAAGAATTAAAGCAATGATCTTTAGCTGGTGTAAACTGGCACAGCCCCTCTGACTTTTAGACCAGCTGCAATTTCGCCCACTCTTTATTCCTATGAAGCCTTAGAACACAGACACCTATCCTCTGATTAACCAGAGCTCCATTTCCCTCAACATGATTCCTGAGATCAATGAGGGCCTTCCCTAGTCATCCATATGAAGCACTAGAAGATGCTACTGCAGTGGAACAATAACCTTCTGCTCCCAGCATTCCAATTGGCCCAGCCTTCTTTCCATGACCCATTATTAACTCTATATTAATTCCACTTGCCTCCTTTTTTCTCTCCCAAAAAGACCCATCTTCCCTGCCGCTGATTCCTGATTTGAGATACAGGTATTTGCTGGCAGTAGAAAGAGGCAGGTTATTTCAGGAAGATGGGTTTAAAGTAGGGATTTAATGTTAGTCACAGGTAAATTTCAGAAAATTTGAATGTTCTGCAAAGTTTATCTGAAGCTTTTCCAAGATTGTCTGTACCTTTCTGGTGCAGAACTTGGGCAGGAAATCTCACAAAAACAGATCTCTCCTGAGATTCCTGATGTGTTCTCATTTAGAATCACAGTATCACAGAAGCATAGAGTTAGAAGGAACCACAGAGGTCATCTAGCCTAACCCCCTGCCAAGATGCAGGATTCCAGTTGTGCTGGAAAAACCCCAACAACAGTCTCTCTTGAGGTGTTTTGGTACTTCTCCTGGATGAATCCAAGGAGTGAATCTAATCCTTACAATTTTTTGAACACAATATAATAAGTGTTGGAATTCGTACAAGGGCTGCATTCTGCCCTCTAGCACGTCCTCCAGGAAGGAAGAGTAGACTTTGCCAATTTTGCCATCAACACTGCTATGTTTGAATAAGAGTCGAGTTGCACAAGACAGAAGGAGATGTATTCTGGCACCTTATGGGCCAAATCATGATGCTGCTGATCACCTACAACCACAATTGACTTTATGTAAAGCCACTGTCATTATCATTAGTGTTAAATACCTTAATCCAGCAGTCTTTATTCCCATCAACGTTCTATTACTACTAACAGGTGAAATTCATCTTCTGTAGAGAGGAACGATATTAGCCCTCAAAATAAGCTTTATTAGAGACTTAAGCAGTGTACTGATATAGTGTTGACCTTCCGAACAAGGATGAATTTCCCCTGGCAGAAGGAATAATTACTCATATCAGTAAAGCTTACGGAAGTTTCTATGCACATTATATAATCAAGGTCCAATACCATTAAAGTCAATGGGAGTTTCACCACTGAAGTCAAGCTAATGTGACAATTTGTATAAGCAAGGATTTGTCTGATCGTAGCCTGTGCAATCAAAAATAAATCTGAAATATTGTAACAATATTCCATACTTTATATATTTCAAGATGCATCTACACACAAATAATCTACTTAGTATGAATAGCAATATCAAATATTGCAGTGATTTGACATCAGGATTGTTGCATTGCAAATATCCATTTTTAAATGGGTTCCAGGTTCAATGAATTATGAGATGTACAAGTTGTTGATGTCGACTGAAAGCCTTTTGGGGATGAAACTTGGAATATTATTTTATTGAAGGCATTGTGGCTGGTGCACCATCCAGCTCATGTAATGCAAATTAATGGAAATGTCATTTTTTATTCATTTTCTCTGCATTAAAATCCTCCCTTACACTATGACAAAGTGTTTTTTTTTTCTCTATATCAATATGTGGTATCTTCTTTTTATCAATATAGATATATATTTGGTAATCATGTTTGGGAATTTATATAATATTTACTGAGTCAGTACATTGCTGGATTAACAGTGAAAAAAGTGGTACCTGTGCTGATACATAAGGATTTAGTCTAATTTATTACTTGTAATTTCTGGCAACTAACAGGATTTTATAGGAAATTTAGACTTGTTTTCCATTTTCTTTGGGACTATATCCAGTTTTAGGTCTGTTCTCTTTTATGATGCAATCTTTGTTACTGGCATGAGAGCATTTCTTAATTTAGACTTATTGAAATAAGTGAATTTATTTCCCCCCATCCACTACAAAAATCAAACTATGTGGGTTAGAGCCAAGCAAACCACCAACTTTTAGTTTGTAAGTATCAGCATGTGAACAACAAAGATTTTCCTAGACATTGTTATGAATTTGTTAGGTGTAGCTAAGGAAAAATGTGGCCATTCATCCAGCTAACAGCTTCCCCCTGAAAACAGAAGTGACATTTTGCCGTGCCATAAAAAACACATTCTTGAAAATTATCCCAGGTTGAAATTTCACATATGATTTTGGCCTTTCACCCATAAATATATTTTCTTGTACCCCCAAATGACAATTTGACCTACAGAAACCATCCTTCATGATTGTTTTTTTTTTAAAGAAACTATTGATCAGGACATTCGGGTGAATAGAAAATGGATACAAGGATGAATTTAAGCATCAGGCCCCAACTTTATGAACTTAACAATAGGTAGGGAAGCTATTTGTCCACCCACACCTGTCACATACCTGACATTTAACGGGGTGTAGTGTAGATCTACTGGGCTGTCATTATATAATGAATAACTGGGGCTAGACCCTCTTCAGGTTAACACCTAGATTAACTCAGCTCATTTCTGAATCTTCTCACCCTCACCCCCTGCCATAAGAGGGGTAGAGAGTGTCAAGGGGGATCTCAGTCTACAAAAAATTCATGCCTCCCCTTTTCCTTACAGACAAAAGGTCCACTAGCCATATCCCAGTCTCATTTACCTCTGGGAACTAGCCTTTTAGCATTTATTCACATACACAAATGGATGTCAGACCACAAAATATATAAACAAAAATAAAAAGAGACTAAGAAATGTAAATACCTTTGTAAAATTAACATTGTGTCCATTAAAGCTTATTTGTATTATAAGAAAGTGAGCTCCTGTTTTGCTGGGTGCTATACAAATATATATTAATAAGAAACAATCCCTGCCCCTTCTTACAGTGTAAGTAGACAAGACAGAAAAAGGAAAGTGATAAACTAAAAACTCTTTCATAAATCCCCCAAAACGTTGGAATGTTGGATGCAATCGATGGAGAGCAGAGGTAGATATAAGATTCCTGAGCATGAAAGAAGGAAATCAAGTGAGATCTAAAATCTTTAAAAACTGTTGGTTTTCAGTTGTGTAATACTTCTCTTGTAAAAAAACAAACATGCCCTCCTCCCACCTCACACAACTACAATATGGGATGGTAACCATCCAAAACAATATACTATCACTGTTCAAATGTGTGGGTCACTTGAATCTTTATTTTACTTTTTTTTTTAATTACAATTAGTGGGACTTTTAGAAAAAAACTTGTTATCTAGGACTATTTAAGCAAGAAGTGAGGATTATTTGTATATGGAACACTGCTTCAAGTTGCCACAAAAAGCTAATAAAGGATGTACTGCTTTCAGAAGCATCATGGTTGCTTATTTATCAGATACTTGAAATAAAGATGGTTTTTGGCAGCAGAAATTTGCAAAAAAGGAAGAGAGATTAAAATAGAAGACAATTAACTAGTGATTTTCATTGACCTGAGCCCAGAAACTCATGGGAGAATGCAGGCTATTGAAAATGATCTCCTAGATGAATGCATTTTTGTCTCTGTCATGTTCCTGGGAAAACTCAGGTTATAAACACTTTTTATGATGAGATTCCATTTCTGCACCAAGCTTCTGAGGGGAATTATTGTAGAAAAAAAGCAAGTAGAGAATTAATCTAAACATTAACTCATCTCAGATTTTTGTTTTGTTTATGCTAGTAAACCAAGAGTTTTAAGAGAAGAGTTTTAATTGCCCTATTCATTGATCTTATATGCTAAATACTGTAGTATTATAATGTATGAACCTACACCAGCCCAACCAGATTTGATCATTATTTCCCACAAACACTGTTCTTCGTATCCTTTCCTCATACATTACTGTCTTGCCCCAGGTTATTGCCTGTTATTTTTTTCTTGGAATTATTTTACCTCATTTATATATATATATATATATATATATATATATATATATATATATATATGTCCTTATAAATGTATTTGATTTATAGATGACAGAGGAAATCAGAGTGTTCAGTGGTTTCATGCTGCTTACTTCATACTAATTTATAAAATATATGAATTTAAGTTTAGACTTTAATCTAGAAAAATTGTTTTGGAGCAGTTGAAAGTTCATGTATTTCAGGAACAATACTACAATTTCGTGCCTTTTCCCAGAAAAATTAGACCTCACAATATATGTATTTGTGAAGGCCAATGTAAGCCATACAACATTCATTATTTTTTCCCCATCTGGAAAGAAAGCAGTAGAATTCTGTAAAGAAAAAAAAATAGGAGGTGTCTCTTAAAGCCATAATTATTTTTAAAAGAGAAACAAGTTTTTTTGTAATTTGAGTAATAATTGACTAAATTCTGATGTCAGCTATACACTTAAAATCTCAGTGTCTCCAACGTCCTCACAAAAGATCCTCAATAAATACATCGAAAGCTTTTCATTCAAGCTTTTGTCTTCATTATTTTTTTTTTCAGTGGGGGAGAGGGGTGTTAATAAGAATGCACTCAAGCTTTGTTAGGAAAAAAATAGCTCTAAAGATTTGATTCACCCTAAAATATCCAAGTTTTTCCAAGCCATGGAAGCTCCAAGCTGATCTGTTTAGCAGAAAATAATCAGAACCTGAAATTGCTGCCCAGCCCTCTCTAAAGTATCATTATGTCTCTTCTGGACATTCACATGCTGGATTTTCACTTTATTTGATTTTCCCCATTTGTCAGTGTCAAGGTTCCTTCCCCACTCTGAACTTTAGGGTAGGGTTACCATATTTCAGCAAGCAAAAAAGAGGACGGGAGGATCCCCGCCCTAGCCCCGCCCCCATCCTGCCCTAGCCACACCCCATCCTGCCCTAGCCCCGCCCCTGCCCCTCCCACTTCCCCCCTTCAGAACCCCCAACCCTCCCCCCGCTCCTTGTCCCCTGACTGCCCCCTCCTGGGACCCCTGCCCCTAACTGCCCCCCAGGACTCCGGCCCCTACCTAAGCCTCCCTGCCTTTTGTCCCCCCGCCTGAGACCCTCCCCCCATCCTAACTGGCCCCCTAGGACCCTACCCCCTACCTGTACCCTGACTTCCCCAACCCTTATCCACACCCTCACCCCCAGACAGACCCCTGGGACTCCCACGCCCCATCCAACCACTCTCCACCCCCTGACAGCCCCCACCCCAGAATGCCCGACCCATCTAAACCCCTCTGCTCCCTGTCCCCTGACTGCTCTGATCCCTCTCCCCACCCCTGCCACCTGACAGCCCCCCCCAGAACTCCCAAACACCCCCCGCTCCTTGTCCCCTGACTGCCCCCTCCTGGGACCCCTGCTCCTAACTGCCCTCCAGAACCCCAACCCCTACCTAAGCCTCCCTGTTCCTTGTCCCCTAACTGTCCCCTCCTAAGACCCCCCCAACTGCCCCCCAGGACCCTACCCCTTACCTGTACCCTGACTGCCCAAAATCTTAACCACGCCTCCCCAGAAAGCCCCCCCGAACTCCCGACCCGCCCCCCGTCTCTTGACTGCCCCCTCCAAAACCTCCCTGCCCCTTCTCCAACCCCCTGGCCCCCTTGTTGGCCTTCACCTAATGTCTCTGTGAACTTGTTCAGGAACGGCCTGAGCCGCTAGTCCCGGCACACTGGACAGCGGGGGAGGAGCTCCAGACTGCCGGAGGCGATCTGCGAATGCAGGGAGGGAGGGAGTGATCTCTGCTGCACGGGAGAGGAGGAGGGGCTCTCTCTGGCTGTCGGAGCCCCATGTAAGTGGCACCATCCGGCCCGCCGCCCTGTTAGCCGTGCACGCTCTGCATGGGGGCGGCGGGGGGGGGGGGAGAAGTCCAGACATTTACAAATTCCCCCCGGACACTATTTTTAGCTCAAAAAGCTGGACATGTCCGGGGGAATCCAGACAAATGGTAACCCTACTTTAGGGTATAGATGTGGGGACCTGCATGAGAAGCTCTAAGCTCAATTAACTGCTTAGATCTGGTCTGGCTGCCACCACTCCCAAGCACTAATTCCCTTCCCTGGGTAGCCTTGAGAGACTCTTCACCAATTCCCTGGTGAACACAGATCCAAATCCCTTGGATCTTAAAACAAGGAGAAATTAACCATCCCCCCTCCTTTCTCCCACCAACACCCGGTGAACCCAGATCCAACCCCCTTGGATCTTAAAACAAGGAAAAATCAATCAGGTATTAAGAAAAAGGCTTTTAATTAAAGAAAAGAAAGGTAAAAGAAAACCCTCTTGGAGAGATTAGCATACCAGCTACTCTCACAGACAACAGATTCCAAACACAGAGGATGCTCCCCTGGGCAAACCCTTAGTTACACACAAAAAAATACCCAAATACCCAATTTGACTATTCCTCTAATTGCACAAGACAGGTTACAAAGAAATAAACATAAACCTATTTATTTCCTGCACTAATACTCACTACTTAATAAGAGGCTGAATTCTGGAGCTTTCCCACTCCGGTCCAAAGTGAAACTCACATAGACAAAGGGAACTTCCCTCCTTCCCTTTGAACCATCTTGTCCTCCCATTGGTTCCTCTGGTCAGGTGTCAGCTAGGCTAGGTGAACTGCTTAACCCTTTACAGGTAAAAGAGGCATTAACCCTTAACTATCTGTTTATGACAGTCAGATAGCAAAAGGGAGGGAATTCTAGCTCGGGACTAGGGAACACTGCCATATTGGGAGCCTCTGTGACAGTGTTCTAGGCTAGAGAATTTCTCTGTTGCAACCAAAGGTAGAGGAATGGATGATTCAATGGCAGGATTGTTCAGAAGTTATGGCTGAAACCTGGATACAAGGCCCATGTGTGTTTCCAACCAAACCCAAAATCAAGCCGTGCAAATCCACTAACTTGCAGACCTTGGTTGCTGATACAGATTGTATAACCTGGGCTCCCTTCTGGATTAATAGGTGTTATTGACCCTGCTCCATCACTGACTAGGGGTCTGGTCTTGCATCCATTGAAGTAAATGTCAAGGCTCCCGTTGACATCAACAGTGTAAATGTAACCCTTCTGCCCCTCTGAGTTGGCAGCAACAAGGGCCAGGTTCAGTATCTAGGGGTTCTGTTTCAATAACGCAATGCAAAACCGACTGGAGCCCCCACTCAGTGACCTGAGACAATTACATACCACCCCCCAGGTGCCTCTAGGAGGCAATACTTCCCCTCTCGCAAGCACGGAGTCTGAGTGTAGCAAAAGCCTTTTAATAAAGGACGGAAACAATGCGGCATTATGTTGGGGAAAACCACAAACAGGATTCATAACACAAACCATGAGCAAAAGACCCACCCCCAAGTAAGTTTGGCAGGGTCTTAAGTCCAATCACCCCAAAGTCCAACAACCCAAAAGTCTCTGCCCCTGGTCAGTGCCGCCCCAGAGTTCAAAAGTGTATCTGCAGAGTTTTACCTCCCCCCAGCCTGGGTGGAAATGGGGGGACACACGGGGTGTTAAGGGGCACCTTATGTGGTCCAAGGCCGACTGCCCCGCCTCTCCGTGTAGTTCTGCTGCAGCCTTCACCACAAATGGCTCCGCTCTACCAGCCGCGCCATGCCGCGCCTCCAGACGCCCCAGCAAACTGCTCTGCTCTGCTCCGCTTGCTGTTCTGTGGTCCGCTCCAACCGTCCCACAAACTGCTTGGCTCTGCCAGTCACATCACTCCACCAGCCATTCCATGAACTGCTCCAGCTGTCACCGCAAACTGCTCAGCTCACTGTTCCGTGGGCTGCTCCAACTGTCCCGCAAACTGCTCCACTCTGCCAGCTGCTTAGCAAGATATCTTCAAGCTCCCCCACTAGTTAACACCGCACTTAGTGATCTCAGCTCAGCAATTGTAGCTCTTTTAGCGATTTCAGCTCTTAGTGATTTCAGCTTGTAGTAGGGGAGCCTCAGTGCTGGTGCACTGTTGGCCCAAAGTGAATTCAGCTCAGCAATCTCTAGCTAGTGGAGATGGAAGCAAAATTAGCTCTGCTATTCAACAGTGAAGAGCGGAGGATAGTGCAATTGGTGTTCCAGGCCCTCAAAAGGGTCCCATACCATCAGGTGCACATACCTGTCCCCAACCTTTCTCCATTCACTGGGTTTTGTAACCCATGCCCCTTGTCTAGCGAGTGCTACTTAGTTAATGGTGAGTCCCTCTGTCATACAACAGTTCCACTGGCCTTGATTCACAGAATCAGGGTAACAACACGTTATTCTTCCTGCCCCAATAACAGAGAAACTGGGGATCCCACACCAGCCAAAGTAACCACTTTCAGTTGCTGTTGTCCCAGGCTAGGCAGGTGGGTGTGCCTATGCAAACAAGATCAGTCCCTGAAGTTCTTTTCCACCCTCGCCATAATTCACCACCAGATATCAGGGTAGAGCTCATCCTGACTCTGCTGACATCAGATAAGACCTGAAACAGGAACTTGCCTGCTCCACTAGGCCTCATGGATCTTTTACATAAATCTCCCTTTCTCCAAAAAGAGAAGAGGAAGCCAAGATTGGAATGGGGCCACTCAGCTCCAGGCAGAGGTGAGAGTAGTCCATTCTCAACAATCATGAGAAAGTTAAGGTTTTTGAAGAAAGGTGTTCTCTGGTGGCAGAGAAGTTGGGGAAAGGGTCCCAGATCCCAGCCACTGCACAAATACCAACCTTCCTTCCATGTGGTGTCAGAGTTTACCCCGGAACAAGAACCACATCTAGCAATGGAACAACATTTTCATCTAACCCAGGCAAAGCAAGGATAGACCCAGGTCAGGGTCTGTAGCAGGAGTTGTTACACAGACTCCCTTGGCCCGATACAGCATACAGCACATGGCACATAACACCCACCCCCACACGTGGCTAGATATTCACAGACTCTCTGCCCCATGCCAATGCAGCCCTCTTCCCTTCAATCAGTGCAACCTTTCTGTGAACTCTGATGTTGGCATACATTGTGAGCTCAGAATGCTGGGTCTTTCTATGTGGTCTCAGGTATCTTGTCAGCTCCAGGCTGTGCATCTGTAAGAGCCCCTTTTGAAAGCACCAGTACAGTAGCAGGCTCTTCTGCAAGCAGCACCTACTTCAGATTTTACTCCTGCAGCCTGGTCTTGCTCTATGCCCCAGCTAGGGCGGTCACTCACAGGTTCCTGCAATACTGGAATTTCTGGTACTTCCGGGAATGGTGTGTGCCCACCCCCCCGATCTGACCCCCCCACCAGCATGACTTCGAATATACCATGTGGGCAAGGTCACACCAGTGGGAGGCAGAGCACAACCCTCTTAAAGATGGCATCCCCCATCCAATACCAGAGAAAAGCACATTCAGTTTTGTCCTAGTACTGGATGGGGGAAAAACCATCCCAAAAGAGGACTGTCCAGTTCAAAACCAGACAAGTGGCCTCCCTAGCCCCAGCTCAGCACTGCTGATTCTCAGCTTTCTTTTGTTCTCTCTTCAAATCTTCCTGGGCTTGTTCTCTCTCCCTTCCTCTGTCTGTTCATTGTCTCAAACCCTTCCAATTGGTCCATAGTTTATTCTATGTCCTTGTTCTGGACTGGCACTAACCAATCCACCCAGACAGTCAAGTTTTCAAAGAATAGCAGGAAGTGGGGAAAGGAAGGGGCTTTGTACCCAGCCCCACAATGCTATCTTTCCACCTCTACATTCCTATTTAAACCATTGAAAGGCACAGCTGTTGCTGTTTGACTCAGGAATGGTTCATTCATTCAGTCTGGCAAGAGCCCAACTGGGAAACTTCTGGCTATTGCCCCTTTAATGTTCTCCTACAGCTGTACACAGGCAGGCAGCCAGAGAACAGCTCTTCTTCTCCCTCACACAGACAGATATCTATGGTACTTCTCACATTCTCAGTGAAGTACCCTGGTAGCATTCTGATCATTATCATACTGCAGATATGTCAAATGGGATCAGAGGCTCAGATCTTGGGAAAGGTGAAGCATAGAATGACTAATATGGCATGTGGTATGTTGAACATCATGATTAGCCTCTGTGGCTGTGAAGCACAAGAGGCTTGTGGGGGTTCTTCCAGCAATTGTGGATGTGCATTTTAACTATTATAAGCCCTAAATACTTTTGTTTTTAAGATGAAACAACCAATAAAGTAAATGGAGGTCTCCTGAAGAATGAACATTCCTGTCAAACTGGCTGAGAGTAATGGATTGTTAAAATTTAAAAACCATGTGGGAATTTTGTTTGTTTTTTTTGCAGGAGAGAGAAAGAGGAACAAAAGCTAGAAATCTGTCCTCTTCAACTCTTCAAGGACCTTAAGGAAAGAAAGGCTTAAGACAGCGGTGGGAAAACTTTTTGGCCCGAGGGCCATATCTGGGTATGGAAATTATACAGCAGGCCATGAATGCTCATGAAATTGGGGGGTGGGGTGCGGGAGGGGGTGAGGACTCTGGCTGGGGGTGTGGGCTCTGGGGTAGGACCAGAAATGAGGAGTTCAGGGTGCAGGAGGGGGCTCTGGGCTGAGACAGAGGGTTGGGGTGTGGGGGGGAGGTGAGGGCTCCGGCTGGGGGCTCTGGGGTGGGACTGGGGATGAGGGGTTAGGGGTGCAGGAGGGTGCTCTGGGCTGGGACCAAGGGGTTAGGAGGGCAGGAGGGGGATCAGGGCTAGGGCAGGGGGTTGGGGAGCAGAAGGGGGTCCGGGGTGCAGGCTCTGGGTGGCGCTTACCTCAAGCAGCTCCTGGAAGCAGCGGCATGTCCCTCCTCCATCTCCTATGTGGAGGAGCGGCTAGGCATCTATTCACACTGCCCCGTCCACAAGTGCCACGCTTACAGCTCCCATTGGCCATGGTTCCTGGCCAATGGGAGCTGTGGGGGCGGTGCTTGTGGCAGGAGCAGCATAGGAGCTGGAGGGGGGACATGCCACTGCTTCTGGGAGCTGTGTGGAGCCACAGCACATGGAGCAGGGCAAGCCCCTGACCCCGCTCCCTGGCTGGAGCGCCAGAGCAGGGCAAGCCCCCAACCCCAGTTGCCGGCAGGAACTTGAGATCTGAAGGGCTGGATATGGCCCCTGGGCCGTAGTTTGCCCACCCCTGGCTTAAGAGGTGGTTTTATATTACGTACAGTACAACAAGCATGGGAATGATTGCAATGAAAATGTTTTCAAGGAAAAAATTTAGAATGAAAAGTACTGGAAGCGAATCACACTGTAAAGTGTAAGATGACTAAAGTATATGGACAAATACCTTTGCATGAGTTTCAGACGGACACATCCTGCAACTGTCACTATTAACAAACCCTATTCCTTAAAGCAGCCCAAATAGCTTTACTGGGACTATTTGTGTTAGTCAGGGGTGCAGGATCAAGCCCAAAGTACCTACACTGCATCTTGGATTTGAAATAGTCACAAAATATATTTCTAGAAGATATTTGCATAATTACATTTTAGATTAACCTGATTGGCTATGATACCATCCATGTGTAAAATGTTTCTGTAATCTTACAGCCATCAACATAAAGTAACCCCACAACGTCTGAAATCATTTCATCAAGTCCACCCGGTTTTGCTAAGTAATATCACAATTTGTGTTTTTTTCAGATAAATCAACAACAAAATTACAATTGGGATGTTAGGCCAAAGTAATGCAAATAGGGATTGTCTTGTCTCAATTTCTCTCTCACTGGCGGAAAAACTACATCTTATTTCAGATCAATACGGTAACGTTTCCCCAAAGTACCGAACCATTATGAAGCAAAGTCCAATTTCAGAAATGTTACTTAAACACATTCTCTCTTTGCCTGGGTCTACATCAGGGGCGGGCAAACTTTTTGGCCTGAGGGCCGCATTGGGTTTCGTAAATTGTATGGAGGGCCAGTTAGGGGAGGGGGTCGTGGCCCGGCTCCACCTCCTATCTGCCCCCCCAGACTCCTGCCCCATCCAACCCCCCCTGTTCCCTGATGGCCCCTCTGGGACCCCTGCCCCAACCACACACCCCTGCTTCTTGTCTCCTGACTGCCCCTGGACCCCTGCTGCCCCATCCAACCCCTCCTCCTTCCTGACTGCCCCCCAGGACCCCAGTCCCCATTCAACCTCCTGTTTCGCTCCTGACCACCATCCACACCCCCGCCCCCTGACCACCACCCTCAATTACCCTGCCCTCTCTCCAACCCCCCCTGCTCCCTGCCCCCTTACCGCGCTGCCTGGAGCAAAGGTGGCTGGCAGCATTACAACCAGACCGCCCGGCTGGAGCCGGGCCACGCTGCCACCTCCGCCGCCGCCACCATGCAGCACAGAGCACCGGGTCAGGGCGAGCTCTGCAGCTGCGCTGCACCAGGAGCTCACAGCCCCGCCGCCCAGAGAATTGTGCTGGCAGCGGAGCGAGCGATCTGAGGCTGCGGGGCAGGGGAAACAACAGGAAAGGTGCCGGGGGTTAGCTTCCAGGGCCAGGAGCTCAGGGGCCGGGCAGGACAGTCCCATGGGCCGGATGTGGCCCACGGGCTGTAGTTTGCCCAACCCTGGTCTATATGGTATATATTAGAGCTGATAAAAAAATAAATATCCCTCCTACAGGAAGTTCAAAAAAAATTACATATTTATTTTTCTCCAAAATTGAGGTGAAAAGTCAAGTGATCATGCTTTTTTTTTTTTTTTTTTTTTGGAATGAAAAGTTCCAAATCAAATTTGATTTGGAAATGCTGAAACACTTCATTTCAACCTTTTTGACCAAAACATAACATTGCCAATTAAAATAATTCAGTTTGTAGACTTGGAACAAAATGTTACAACATGACACATAAGCCACAGGGAGAGATCACTGTGCATTGTGTCAGATGTAGTCCAGACAGGGGACAAGCCCATAAGGGAGAATGAGCGTATGAAGGAATCATAACTACAGCTCCCATGAAATTCGTTTGCAGTTCAGGCAGAGGCAGATATTGATATTGACCTAACACAAAACGGGATAATTTTGAGTCAATAAACCCAAACAAAGCGTATCATTTATGGTCAACCTAAAACATTTCAATTTTCCCCAACAGAATATTCCATTAAGTTGCTCTTTTCCCAGGGAAAATTTCAATTTCCAGAAACTCCCTTTTTCCAATAGTAAAATGTTGTGTTCAAAACGTTTTTGACCAG
This sequence comes from Terrapene triunguis, assembly GCF_002925995.2. Taxonomy (NCBI): domain Eukaryota; kingdom Metazoa; phylum Chordata; order Testudines; family Emydidae; genus Terrapene; species Terrapene triunguis. The sequence goes on from NW_020664372.1 coordinate 13,409,038, forward strand.
CTCTACTTTATTTCTTCTTTGGGAGAAAAGACTTGAGCATTGAAATAGATTAGGATATTTGGACTTGTGATGATGATTTCACCAAATTAACACAATACCTATAGTGCAGACATCATAAAAACAACCAACCAACCAACCCACATTCACAAATGTAAAACTGGAGTTTGATCCTATAAAGTGCAGAACATTCTGGTCCTAATCCAGCAAAGCATGTAAGCACATGCTTAACTTTAACCACACTAAGACCTATTGAAGAACTTATAAATGCACCATTTTTTGCACACAAATGTGCAAATTAGGATTCTGCATGTATAAATACTAAGTTCCTGATTCTCCAGTAACTTACACATGTAACATTACATGCATGAACAGTCCCATAGACCACTGAAATGTATGAAGGATTGAAGCCTGATTTGTACACATAAATTGGGTGTGCTACAAATTCTTTGCACATATTTCAGTAAACCCTTTGAAAATTTGGCCCCAGGCATCTATCAAATATTGGTGGGAGATTAACACAAGAACAAGTCAAGGAGAATGTTTAGGAAAAATAAAGGCATCTAAAGATTAAAAGTTCTAGAAAGAGTAATAGGAGCTGCAATTTTTGATCTACATTTTCTTATGATATTGTAATATCCCAATGCCTATATATTAACAATTATTACCATAAACAACAGAAACAGGAGCAGATGTGACAATTTTCATAAAAAGCAATACATTGCTATTGAATAAAATGAATCATTTTTCATAGAATCAAATTTTCTTTTTTATCTATAAGATGATAAACTCCTATGAATTTATCAGAAGTGGTTTTACTGGAACTGAGAAGATTTCAATAGAAAATTCATCAAGTAACATTACTGCCCATCACTTCAAGGTACATTGAAATGCCCAGCATCATTTCAGAGAACCCTGGAGCAGGATTTCTTTATAGTGAAAATAACATTGGCTCAGATCCAATTGCAGTTTAATTATCTAATCTTTTATTGTTCATGTGCAAAAAGAACAGTTCAGCGATGTCAAGATGAAAGCTTAGAGTGACAAGTGAGTTTGAGTGCCTAGCTTGAGACACCGGGAAGGGTCAGATTTTTAGAAAATGCTGAACACCTGCCCTCTGAAAAACAGGCAGTTAAGGTGTGTAAGCTTGAGGACTTAAAAATCATTAATCGCTTTTGAAATTGTAGGCCATAATGCCTAGAAAAACAGATTAGTCATGAAAGGAATAAGTGATTTAACAGACAAGTTAAATAGGGCACAATTAAGACTACTTGTTACCTCTCCTATTTCCATTAGAGTTCATAAACTTGCATATGATAACTCTAAATGGGTTTTATTTATTTAGACTATTTAGGCCCTAGTTTAGGAAAATCACATATTTAAATTCCCAATTTAAGTGTATGCTTAAAGTTAAGCATGTGCTTTAGTACTTTGCTGAATCAGCATCTTAAACAGCAGAAGGCTGCACCTTTGGTACTGTCTAACAACAGCAGTAACTTGTGGAGTGAGGTTTATATTCCATTTTATGCATACCTCTTCCTGCGCAAGGAATAAAGGTAACATTAACAAAAATATACTAATAGTTTACCTTTAATGCACGTGACAGATTAGTTTAAAATTGTGAATGCTCTCAGAAACTACAGCTATACAGAGGCCTATAAATAAATTTAAATATACATTTAAAAATGGAACAATCTGAGATGTGTGATCAGAAAATCCTACTTTCTTTTGCATTCAGTTTGCTAGTTACTGAGCAACAGCACAATCAAGGACCACATAAGTAGCGGAAGAAGCAGGTGAAGCTATGTGAAAAAAATAAAATGGAATAAATGATATGTCAATAAGATTTCACAAAACTGTAATTTAAAATGGGCCATAATAGTATGGTACATAAAATGAAAGGTAAGAAGAGAATAGAAAAGTATCCAGTACAATTAAAGCAAAATAAACTACTTGAATTAAATAGAAATGGATGAGAACCACCACCAACTGAAAAGGAACAAACAGGGCCGGCTCTGGCTTTTTTGCCGCCCTAGGCAAAAAAGCCACCGGCCGGAGC
>NW_020664372.1:13411493-13540928 GCF_002925995.2 Terrapene triunguis
GGCCGGAGCGCCGCGCCGCGCCGCCCCCCTCCAGGTGCCGCCCCAAGCACCAGCTTGGGTGCGTGGTGCCTGGAGCCGGCCCTGGGAACAAAGAAACTCTACAGAGACAAAAATAAAAAATGGATCTTAGGAGAAATAAAAAAGAGTATGATAATCAAAAACGATGCAAGTCAATGTTCCTAGAATTATTGAAAATCAGGAAAATGTAAACACCTCTTTCTTCTCCCACCACATCCACATACATCTTTAATGTGAGCGAGAATCAGTGGGTATGGTTTTTTTGAATGTGGATATTCCATAAGAGAAGAGGAAGAGCTGAAGTTTTTCTGAATGCTGTAAAAATCCAGCCTGATATGATACTCACTGAAGAAAATGGGGAAAGAGTCAGATCATACCTTAAGAGTCAGGAAAACCAACATTCAGCTCATTGTCTAAACCATAGCCAACATCTCTGATGTGAAACATCTTTGCCATGCATAGTGCTGGGTTGTGGCTGATAATGGTATCAGCAGAAGCAGGCATTCCTTTAATTGCAATGAGGCAACCTGACATATTGACTAATATATTGAGAAAGAAATAACAATTAGTGCTTAGGAGTCCAAGCTATACATTATTTGGCCTTGATCCAAATAGTGGAACTCCTGTATTTATCCATACAACTACTTGTGTGACCTCGTCCTCCTTGATAGACAAGTCACATTTTACAATCCTTGTTAATGCAACTTCTCCCAAAAGAGATACTGTGACATGGCTAGTCCTCTGCACCAATAGTCATACTGGGTATTCTTCTGCAATCCCTCTTCCCCTTCCCCTTCTGAGAATCAAGTCACAGTTGTCCTTCCCTCCTCCCATTTTGCCATAAAATTGTTATCATTTTCTATTCGGTTATATAGGATTTTTTCCCCATAAGGGGCAACATCACAATTTATCACATGGCTCTCCAATATAATTTAGTAAATATATAGATAATATTTAGGGTATCTTTTGTTAAAGTGTTTTGAATTTTACCATTTTAAAAGCACTATATTCCCTCTCAATGGTTTACTATGATTAATATAAGCCATGGTTAATTCAGCCTTCTTAGATCTGGCCATGTATATTTGGATGTCAGAGGATTTCCACATTTTCCCAACAAATGAAAAAAAAATCTGTTAGGAGACATTCCCAATTCTTTGTACAGTAATTCTAAATGTAGTGTCATTGCTATATGCTGGCTAGTGCATGTTGACTGAAAGATTGGCAATTGGGATTTGCTATTGGCCCTAATACAGTTAAAAGGCAGTTCAAGGAGTGTCACTTACAATACATGTCAAACAATTCACTTTCTTTGTGTTTCTTTGTGCTTAGCTGCTCCCAACCCTGTAGGTGCCTAAGCTCACTAGGCACCTAATTTTTGCTGTAAAGTTCCCCAGACACCTATGTTTCTGTCTTTATCCATGCACACTGCAGCCCCATGCGAGATGTTCTGGCAACGAATCCCCAGAATGATACACAGACTGGGAGAAGATAGCTATTTCTCCCTCTAACTTGTCTTCACTGTCTGGTAATTGTGCTCAAATCTCTTCTGCAGGCTCAGGCCCCTATAGACAAGCTTACACAAAACAGCTGGGGATGGAAGCAGGGAAGGTAACCTCCCTCATAATCTTTAGTCCAGTGGTTAGGGCAGTCATCTGGAACGTGGAAGTCCCCTAATTCCACTCTACCTAAGAGGAAGAAGGGATTTGATGAAGGATCTGCCACCTCTCAGGTAAGCACCCTGGTCACTGGTCCATGGGATAATATAATGTGGGCCTTCCTCAGTCTTTCCTGAGAAAGCTGTTGCACTATGGATAAATAATTAGAATAATAAATGTTACACACATTTTTTGTGTGTAATTAATAATAATTATGAAATTTAAAAAGTAATTGTTAATTCTGAAATACAGGCCTGATAAGTAATGTATTGTACTGGACGTGGTTTCAAGAGAACCATAATAGTTGAAGACAGAAGTTTGAAATAAATATGAAAGTTAACTTTCTCATTGTACAGCCCATCCTGAATCATTGCCCTAATGCATAGCATATGTTGACTGAGTAATATAGATCACTAATTCCTCTGTATGTGATCAGGAATGTACAGTGAGAATTCCAAATGGGCATAATTTTCTGACTATTCTGATACCAATCTATCTCTCTAGATGCATCTCAGAAAACATATGGGGTTTTGTGTTTTGGCTTTTTTTTTTTTTTTTTTTGGTTGGTTGGTTTTTGTTGTTGTTTGTTTTTGGTTGGTAGGATTTTTTAGGAAAACAAAGAAAGACACTGCACTAATAAGGTCCATGGAGAAGCATAACAGCAGAAGTAAATATATGTGTTGGACAGTGACAACATACCAAAAAGCATTTTTCTTTTCACAACTAGCAAAATACTTGTCTCTAGAGCACTAGTCTGTGCTCTTATGAGTTTCAATTGACTTTTTAAAATTATCTTTACATGTTATCATTCTACCAGCCCCTCTTCCCCTACCAAATAATGTAGAAGAATATGATTTTTAATATAATTTTGACTGATAATATTAATGTTTATTAAAACATTGTCTTTTTTTCCTGATTTAGTTATTTAAATTTTCACAGTTGTGCAAAATTATGTGGGTGTCAGACAACGGGGCATCTGACAATTATTTAATAACAGTAGATGTTGAAATTCAAAAAGTCAAAGCTTATAAATGTTAAAACAAATTGTCAACATCACATATGTCAAAATACACAAAGTAAATATCCTTAAATCAAATTCTACATTCTCAAGCAGAATTTTTCTTACTTTGCCTATCAATATTTTCAAATATTATTGATGGAAAAACAATTTGTCAGTTTATGTGTGTATGTTGAAATCAACATTTACCAACACTTACCAACGAAAATTGAATCCTTCCCAACCTACAAATAACATTTGTTATTATACCCTTTGTGCATTCGAGTACAAAAAAAGAGGAAGACACTTCATTCTTGAACATAGCTGGTCTAAGTGAGATATCTAATCTGCAAACAGTGTCATGGATTATTTAACAGGTAAATCTCATAGCATTAATTTTGCAGTTAGTGTATATAACATCACAGGATAATCTATATATTCCTTTTTAAAAGAAAAGTTTGATTTTAAGAAGATTGTCTATTTTAAATTTAGGATTTGCCATTTTTCTGAATTTCATGCTTATTAAAAATTACTTATAAAAGGGCTTTCAAGACTGCACTAACACTGTTGTAGGAAAAGTTTTGTACCCTAATTGTAGGTTACTGTAATATTTGTATTAGGTAAAGGTGACCAGTGGGGCATTGCAGGCATTAATGTTGAGTCCTGCATCATTTACAACAGATTTTTTTAAGTATTAGGGCAAGCATATAAAGAGTAGGTCAATTAAGTCTGTTGATAATATTAAATTGTGCGGTTTAAATTCTTGCCAGAAAAGTGAAATACAAGGCAACCAATTAAAAAAAATTAGCAGGAAATAGCAAAGTGAGAATACATAACATGACACAGAAGAATATACTGTGATGAATTATACTGTATTAGCAAGAGGATAGAATAGATGACTTAGCAGGAAGTCATAGCCCTCTCTAAATTGTATAATTTATGTCTATTGTATAGAAAAGAGAGAAAAAAGCTATTTGTGAGCATTTTGGAAAAAATTGTGAGCAATGGTTAGTTCTAATACGTTGTCTACCATTGGAAAATGTGTCTTTAATGACAAAAAAGTTTTGGGACCATCCAAATTATACAGCTGGTGGTAATATTTTCAAAATGGCTCATATGTCTTTTGTACTAGTAATTATCTCATTATAGGGCAGATTGATACTTTGAAATCAACCCCAGGTAAGGAGACGTACATACGTGCACTGACCCAGGAGCACAATAAAGACCAAATTGACTCTGGAAGTCACGACTTGATCCCCTCTTCTCCCTCATTCCATACAGGAAACAAGCTACAGCAGCCCTCTTATTGGGAAAGTTTGCTTCTCCCTCCAAGCAGATTCAGCTGCACTATCTGGCATACTGAGGAGGGGCACAGCTAAGACTTTGTCCACTTCTTGCACCTGTCTGCCCATTTGTGGGCATCTGCCATCCACGGAACTGTCAGCCAATTGTGACTGGACATTGTCATCACCAACGAGGACTGGAAGAAGATCATCATGGTGGATGTCACAGTGCTCTTCGAGAACAGGGTACCAGCCTTCCAGGATGCCCGAGCTCGAAAGGTAGAGAAATATGCCTCTCTGGCCGACACCTTGAGAGCTAAGGGTTACCAGGTCCAGACACAGGTCCAGACACTGATTATTGGAGCCTTAGTCTCAAGGGACCCCAGTAACTAGTGAGTGCTGAGAGAACGCGGAATCGGTCAATGCTACGCTTGGCTGATGCTGCAACTCATGGTGTCGGACGCCATCAGGTGGTCCAGGGACATCTACATAGAACTCATCACTGGACATCGGCAATACTTGGAGGGATGAGCTGGAGTGCCGATGAGAAGTGCAGTCAGGAAAGTAACTGAAATACTTTTCTCATGGATTCTGTTTTCTAAATAGACAACCAACCTAATTCTCAATTACTGAGGGACAATCTCCACTCATTGATATGTTTTGCCTTCCACAACCAAATCTCTGTACAACTTTTCATGAGTGATGTACCCGAGTATTCGGATTCTAATATCTAAGCTATATTGTTAAATCTATTCACCTAAATTTGGGTTATTGCTGATTGTGTACTCTATGTATCATATGACTTTTAAAAACAAACTTTGTATTTGTGGAAAATCTAAGCACTATACCCTGATGTACAGACACTCTTTTCTCAACCTATGTATTATATACTTTTTTAACATTGGCTTTAATAATTTTTTTAAATTATTTTGTGCCCCTATTTTCAGTTCTGAAACATGAACATGTGGAAGGAAATGAAATTGACAAAGCTAGAAACAACCGGTTTTCTATTTTTGCATAGAGTCACATTGTTTTTTGATTGGACAGTATTATTTCTTCCGCCTCTAAACATAGAGCAGATTCTTTAATGTTGGAACAAATCATATATTCTATCCAATTGAAGTTATGTGATATATAGCAAATAGGAAACAAGCATGTAATATTTTTTTAAAAAATAAGGGAAAAAACATTGCTTCCCTCATAAGACTTTGCATTTTGGGATTACTTAGAAACCTATATCAGTAATTATATGTTCTGCACCTGGCTATGGTCTAAATCCCTCAATTATCTATATGGGTGACTTTATGCATTTCAATTGTCCTATTGAGTTATGAAAAAAAGTTATGCAAATGTCTGCAGGGTCAGGGTTAAGAGTATAAATTTACCATTATACTTTGACATTTAGTTACTTTAAAAAATATTGTTTTATATTTGTATTTGATCTATAGTTATAATCTTTCCAGTTATTGAAGGGGATTAAAAATATTTTATCTGTTCATAGTTCATAGAGGTGGATACTTCAAGAGGGAGGGGGAAGGAATCATTCTTGGAAGGTGGTGCAAAGTTACCACAAATTTAATATTTTTCAATTATTGGAAAATTTATAATCTGTTTTATACATTTGTTTGAAACCTTGTTATACTTGTATGTTGCACTTAGCACTACACAGCAAGAGTAAGAAGTGAACAGAATAACTGTCTATGCTTATACCATGCTTTGTCTGGAATATATGTCAGAAATTCAAAGGCGGAAAGCACAAATGATGTGAGAACTCACTAAAGATATTAGGTTAGTTTTGAATAGAAAAAAATCAGCATTTAGGTAGAAAAATGAAGTAGACCTGGATATTAATAGAACTCATGGAAGATGTCAGAGTAATATAGAGCATATAGATTTTTCAGTGGAATATTTGTTGTACTTGGGTGGTATTTAAACTTGAGTGCTTATTGTTAGCTAAATCCATATTCAGTGAATTTGATTTAAGGTCATGCAAGCAATTGTCATACAAAACCTTTCTTCTGTTAACATAGGTTAGAGGTGCATCCAGAGAAAGCACTTAAGGCTATCAGTAAGGGAGCAAGAATGGCTCATGTCCCCATTGGCAGCCTTTTTGATCCTGGCTAGCATGAAAAGAGGCTGAGGGAGTCTGTGTACATGTGTCCACTGCTATTAGCTTGGTATCGAGTACAGCTGGTCAACATTATTTCAGTGGAGTAGTTTTCTCATGGAAAATGCAGTTTTGTCAAAATCAAAATATTTTGCAGTAATGGGTCGAAATTAGATGGGGAAAAATTAAACAAGTTGTTTCAATTTTTTCATTGCATTTCAATAAGGTAAAACATTTGTTTAATTTAACTTTGACATATACAATATAATACCAAAATATTTTACAATTATACATTAAATGTAATAGTATCATATTTTGACATCAAAATGTTTACTTTATCAAAACAAAATGATTTCATGATCTCAAAGCAAAATTTTTCTTATATGTGAAATTTTGACTTTTTGGCTCATTTTGGAACAGTTTATTTTTAAATGGAATGGAAATTCTGTTTCCAACCAGCTCAAGTACTAAGTTTCTGTTGCAGTCACTTGAAGTCCAGTCACCAAGTTCAACCTCACTGAGAAACAATTAGGAAAACAAAAGAAGGGAAGAAAATGGAGGTCTTATCATACCCTTAAGGCTTCCCAGTAGCAGCCCATAGCATACAGCAATGTCAGTCGCCCTGGATGCAGGAATCTGTTTTTGGAGGGATAGAAAGCATAAACTGTCTGATGATGAAAAACAAAACTGGCAAGACAGCCTCTTCAGAATAGTAAAATGAAACTAAAATGTTAACAAAATGTTTACAAACATTGAAAAGTGTTCAGCTTTAACATTTAATATTAGAGTAGTCAAACTGTGATATCCAGAACCTTTTGATGGCTTTCCTCAGTGAACTAATTCACAAAGTCAAAGTTTTAAAGCTAGTGATAAAGTTCCATGTGGATAACATGCCACTATTATAATGCCTCATTAAGAAATGTTTTGCAGGCCACAAGGTCAGAGTACAAATGTTCTGTATAGCCTGGCTATTAACAGATTCAAATTAGCTCAGAAATTACTGTCTGGAGTTAAAGGGGATTAAATAGATAAGGCTGAAAGAATGTTGAAGATCTGTAAGCATAGAAAAATCTCAATTTTGTTTGTATATTTTAAATATGAAATTCTGCTGAGCATCTCAGAATACAAGTTTGGTTTCAATATTCAGAATGCTTATTAAAAGAAAGGTTAGTGTTAGTAATAGCAAACAACTTTTCTACTTTTTTTCTCAGTTTTAATTTGCTAAAGACAAAAGAACGTATGTTGTGGGATACAAAATTCTTAAAGACAGTGGATATAAAAGAAAACTAATCTGAGATAGTTAAGGGTTTTTCCCTTCTGCCTTTTAGATGAGTAGAAAAAGTTTTCTAGCACTGCAACTGAAGAATCAGTTTGTTGAGAATAAAGCAGTGAGAAAGGTTCATTTAGCAGAATTCAGTTGCTATATGTTCTTAGGTTCTTATGGCAAGACTTTTGATACACCCCGCTGGAAGACATCTGGAGATTTTAAAATGTGATGACAATGCTGAGTTATTTGAAAAATTGTATGACCTAATGTTTGAAAGATATTGGCAGGTTCAATAAGGAAAAAAAAAAAGCTTTCCTCTGTATGTGTCCAATCTAATTATGCTAATTGCTAACAGTTTACTGGCAAACCATCGGGTTTTACCTTTTATTTGCTTTCCCATTTGTTTTAGATGTTAGGTCTCAAAGAGACAAAATGCTAATGATAAATGGTTGAACATTATAAACAACCAATTGTGTTTTGAATAAATTCTGTTGTTTGATTGCAAGCAGCTGCTTGTAGAAACAATTGCCAGTTTTTGGCACTTACCCCTGGACTTTTATTATTTTAGGTAAATAAATAGTTTCACAATCTATTGAATACTAAAATTAATTTGAGACAAGAAAACTGGTTGTGTTGGAATGACTCAAAATATTTGTTTTGTTCTGGAGACTTGCTCTCTTCATGTTGCCCTAATTCTGCGTTCCTTATATTGCTTGTTTATAATGCTCATTGTTCATTGGGATACACATCCCTTCTCAATGGCTGATCCACAGGGATAGCTGTCTATTACTCAAACTCATAGAATTGGAGCCAGAAGGGACTATTATGATTATCTAGCCTGACCTCCTGTGTAACACAAACCATTGAATTTCATCCAGTAATCCCTGCATTGAACCCAAGACCACATTGCTAATGGACATTAGGCACACACTAAATTATTTTGCTGACAGACTTAGTTATCATGTAGTAGAAGTGTGATTTCAGTGCTTAAAGTCCTGGGTTAAAATCCTGATTTGTCCTGTGGTGTAAGTTGCTATACATGCTCAAGCAAAGCTTGCATTGACTGAAAAGGGAGTCCTGTCCAAAGAGAAGCAAAGTGTGCAGTATTTTTTAAATGTATCCTGTTTCTTAATCAATACCTGTAACTACAACTATAGTTTACTATTTACTCCTAATGTTACAAATAAGGTTCTATGCTGGTTTCTTTTCTCATATGATAGCCACTCTAATCTTTTCTTTAGAAAAAGACAACTGGACACATGGTTCGGAATATGAAATTGTTGACCCATAGCTTAACTGTAAGGACAGTGCTCAGAAGGCACAGTGATAGCTACAGAGATGATTCTGACAAGCTACAGAAGTTATCAAGTTCAGAATCCATCCCTTTAAAAAAATGTATGTTGTATTCAATGGATCATCAAAATGTAATGAAACAGTTATAGGTGGGTAAGGACTGCAAGATCTGGCCCCAAGAGAGCCACATTCTGTTCAATCAGATGGCACTTGAATTTAACAGGAAGTTAAGGCACAGATACTATTTGATATTCAACAATTGTATATGATGCTTACTTTGCATCTCAGTGAAAAAAACAAAAACACAGTGCTGCAAACTTATTTAGAAATCCATAATTATAGCCACAGCAGATAATTTCAATGTTGCTCTTCATATATTGCACATTTTAAACAAATAGTTTACAAAACACATACAAAAAAAAAATCTCATCATATGGTGATACTAAACTTTGGACTTTCCATTCCATTGGTACCTCTGGAGGATGTTAAATATAACCTACTAAAATAAACATTTTAAAATCAGCAAGTCCAGATAATTTGCATCCAAGAGTTTTAAAAGAGCTGGTTGAGGAGTTTGCTGGATTTTCATTGTAGCTTTTCAATAAGTCTTGGAGAACTGGGTACGTTCCAGAGGACTGGTAGAAAGCTAATGTGTCAATTTAAAAAAGGACAAAATGGACAATCTGGGTTATTATAAGTCTGTCAGCCTGACATCGATCCTGGGCAAAATAATGGAACAGTTGAGGCAGGATTCAATTAATTAAGAATTAAAGGAGGGTAATTTCATTAACGCAAATCATCATAGGTTTATGGAAAATAGATTCTTGATATCTTTTTGATGAGATTGTAAGTTTGGTTGATAAAGGTAATAGTGTTGACATAATGCTCTTAGATGTCTGTAACACATATGACTTGGTACTGCATGACATTTTGATTACAAAACTAGAATATAAAATTAACATGGCACTCATTAAATTGATTAAATACTGGATAACTAATAGGTGTCAAAATGAAATTGTAAATGGGAAATGGTTATCAAGACGGTGTTTCTCCAGTGGCATTCTACAGAGACTGTTTTGTGGACCTATGCTATTTAACATATTTATCAATACCTGGAAGAAAACATAAAATCATCTCTGATAAAGTTTGCAGATGATACAAAAATTGGGGACCGGTAAATAATGAAGAGGACAGGTCACTGATACACTGCAATCTGGATTGATTGATAAACTGGGTGCAAGCAAATAATATACATTTTACTATGGCTAAATGTATACATCTAGGAACAAAGAATGTAGGCCATACTTAGCCTGTAGGGGTCTCTATTCTGAGAAGCAATGACTCAGAAAAAGATTTGGGCATCATGATGGATAATGAGCAGAACATGAGCTCCCAATGTAATGCTATGGCCAAAAGAGTTAATGTGATCCTGGGATGCATAAACAGGGGAATCTTGAATAGGAGTAGAGGGATTATTGCAGAAGTGAAAGTAAGCCAGTCCGGTCCGGTACAGTGTACCGGTAAAAAAGTGGCCGCCGGTCAGCCGACCATACCGGCAGGGCAGCTGATGAGGGGGCAAAAGGAGCAGCTGCCCCGGGGCCCGGCGATTTAAAGGCCCAGGGGCTCTTTAAATTGCCATTGGAGCCCCGGGTGGCATGGGCCAGGGAGTGTTGAAGGGCTGGCTGAAGGAGTTTGGCCCTGCCCCTTCCAGGAGCTGCCCCCACCACCTTGTCCAGGACCCTGGCCACTCTGCATACCGGAAAGTCTGTTAAGTTACTTTCACCCCTGGATTACTGTACCTTTGAATTTGGCATTGGTGCTGCCACTACTGAAATACTGTGTCCAGTTGTGATGCCCACAGTTCAAGAAGGATGTTGATAAATTGAAGAAAGTTTACAGAAGAGCCACGGGAATAATTACAAGATTAGAAAACATGCCTTATAGTGATAGCGTCCAGGAGCTCAAAGTCTTCAGCTTAACAAAGAGAAGTTTACAGGGTGACTTGATTTCAGTCTGTAAGTATCAATACAGAGTATAAATATTTAATAATGGGCTCTTCAGTCTAGCAGAGAAAAGTATAACACAATCCAATGGCTGGAAGTTGAAGCTAGACAAATTCAGACTGGTAGTTAGATGTAAATTTTTAACAGTGAGAGTAATTGAGCACTGGAACAATGTACTGGGGGTTATGGTAGATTCTCCATCAATGACAATTTTTAAGTCAAGATGGGATGTTTTTTTTTCTCTCAAAGATATGTTCTATGAGTTATTTGGGGGACATTCTATAGCCTGTGTTATATAGCAGGTCAGACTAGATGCCTTCGGACCTTGTAATCTATAACTCTCTGGTACAAAATGGAACATGTAATATAGTACTTCTCTCTTATCTAATGGGATACCACATTATTTGTCTACTTATATGGCACTTGTCACTAACTGCCTCACAAACATTAATGAATTTATCCATAGAATGTGCCTGTGTTGTAAGGAAGTGGTATTCCCATTTTATAGTTGGATAACTGAGGCATAGAGCGGTAAAGTCCAAGGTCACAGGTGGGCTGTGGCAATGATAGGTATTGAATCCAGATTTTCTGAATTCCCACACAGTGTATTTATCACAAGTCTATCCTTTCCCTAATATGCCCCACATACCCTAATATGTGGTGTGTAAGTTCCATGACATATTAAAAAAATTAAAATTAAAATGCTTCTCATGTATCAAAAAATAGTCTTCTTATTTCAGGATTTTTTGTTACTACAATGACAGTTTCAGAGGCTATAAATACCTACAAAATGTAAGTTTATTATCCTGTTTAAAGAGGTGAGACAGTTATTCCTATATTGTTCACTGAGATATATTGGCTATGAGAATAATATGATGTGAAGTAACAGTACTCAAACCATAAAAAAGATTTGTTTTAAATAATTCTATGAACAAATATGAAAGAGAAATAGTATGGAATGTCTCATTTACTGTGAAATACCCCTTTGAACAGCAAATGGTGCTTCTAGAATAAAGTACATTTCTTTAGCTCTGATCTCTGCAAATGTGAGACAAATTGAACTCCTTATCTTTCCTCTTAATTTAAATCAATTTAATTATACATGGAGTGATAAGCAGCTGGCAGGGCCTTTAATTCTAAAATTGCTAAATACTTGGGACATTCACTTGTCTCCTGGAGTGCATGACATTTTCATTAATCTCTCAGAGAACCTTTTATGCTATTATTTGGCCATTAGCCAGATTAGCACTGTCAAAGTCGATTGGTAAGGATAGAACTGTGTAGCATTGTGCTGTGTTCCATTTACTAGAGTTCAGGATGTCTATATACATGGGAATTTAGGCAGACTTCTTGAACAAAAATCACAATTTGCCATTTTTTTTAAGCTAATGCTAACAGCAGTCAGGGAAGTTAGTAAATTAAATTATGGAGATATACCTATCTCACAGAGCTGGAAGAGACCCTGAAAGGTCATTGAGTCCAGCCCCCGCCTTCATTAGCATGACCAAGTACTGTTTTTTGCCCCAGATCCCTAAGTGGCCCCCTCAAAGATTGAACTCACAACCCTGGGTTTAGCAGGCCAGTGTTCAAACCACTAAGCTATCCCTCCTCCCAATTATTAGAAGTAGAATTATTAAGAGACCAAGCTATGCACAAGTTACCATCCAACTAGTTAATACCTGTTGCTGCCTTTTTGACTTAGCTTGAGGAAGAACATACTGCCACTTTCCATGCTGTATCTGTTCTAGTCTTCAGGGCTGTCAGTAGAGTGTTTCTCATAAGCCCTAGACTCATATGATTCTTTTTTCCCCAATTTTTTAAGTTATGCACATTCATTTTTCAAGAGTTATTTTCCTCTTCTTTTGGGAACACAATACCCATAGACATTAATGGAAGCATCATAGACACCAGATGGAGAGACTAAATTCCTTAGCATTTGGAAAGTCCAGGCTGAACGGTTCATAACATAGACCATTTTTACTACGCAAAATACAGTTTGTCCCATCTCTTCAGCTGTTCCAAACATTGACCTTAATAAAGGACACAACTGAGCATCTGTAAATGCTTATTTTTAAAAAGTCAGCTAGAGGTTACACATATGCTAACATTATCCAAAGACTGATTACTATTTAGAGTTTTATATGTCAAAAACAATAATTTTCCCTTACAGCCAGAAATTAATTGGAAGTCATTACTAATTACAGGGTCTCTTCTGCCTTTGAGTTTATGCCCATTTTTAAAGAAAACCAATGCAGTTTTCACACTTCTGAATGAGATGTTCTGTTCTTATTTGCAAGGGGAGAACTAAACATTGCTGTACACTGATGCCATTCATAATCAACATTTGCATTTCAAGGTTGCTCCAGTCATCATTGTGACGCTGGCAGATCAGGTGCCAGCTGATGCCAAGTCCTCTAGGTATATTAGTTGAACACTGGCAAAGACATAGCCATAACCAGTTTGGCTCACTGGTGTGTTGGCATTAGCATTATAAGAATGTGTTTAGTGTTTAGACTCTATAAAATGCTTGTAAATTGCTGTATGCATTAATCTCACTTATAATATCTGTAGCCCACATTATAAGGTAATAAATAAATGTTTGTTCTGTAACTCTATCACAGCAGACAGGATAGAAGCATTCGGGGGCAGTGGAGCCTACTCAATAGTCAGGGGGTTGGGGCCCCCGCCTCCTCCATGGCCCCACCCTGTCTCTCCTCTTCCCCATGAGGCCCCTGCCCAGGGTGTGGGAGCCAAGAGCAGCCCCCGGCCCGTGTCCCCGCCCGCAGATCCCCAGCGCAGAGCAAATGGAGGGCCACTGGCACCTCCCAGCTGCCTGCATGACTCTTACCATTGCCAGTCTGTGGCTCCAAGGCCCTGGTCCCCGGCCAGAGCCAGGTTGGGGTAAGAGCCACGCAGGCAGCTGTGGGGAGCCATGGACCCTCCACAGGCAGGAGGTCAGGGACACAGGCTGGGGGCTGCTTTCATCCCCACCTCCACCCTGGGCAGGTGGAGGGTCCATGGATCCCCACAGCTGCCCGGGCTCCAGTTGCTGGCCTGTCAAGGGGTGGGGGCTCAGGAAAGAGCAAGAATGGGGCGAGGCATGTGGCAAAAAGTGAAATACCAGTTTCTACCAAGAGTTTTCTCCTGCCCAACAAAGGAAGCTCATCAACATAAATTTAAGAATGGTCATATTGGGTCAGACCAATGGTCCATATAGCCCAGTATCCTGTCTTCCTACAGTGGCCAATGTCAGATGCTACAAAGAGAATGAACAGAACAAAGCAATTATTAAGTGATCCATCCCCTCAGCATCTGGCAGTCATGGTTGACACTCAGAGCATAGGGTTATATATTTGACCATTTTAGCTGATAGCCATTGATGGACCTATCCTCCATGAATTTATGTAATTATTTTGTTAATCCAGTTACAGTTTTGGCCTTCACAACATTCCCTGGCAATGAATTCCACAGGTTGACTGTGTTTTATGTGAAGAGGTACTTCCCTTTATTTTAAACCTGCTGCCTATTAATTTCATTGGGTAACCACAGGTTCTTGTGTCATGTTGTTATACTAATAGAATAAAAACCAGCAGGATCTTATTAAGAGGGATAAGGCAAAGATGCCACATTTATTGTAAATATACTGACAAAGCAAAAGATAAAAGTAAACAACGTTGTTTGACTACTTATTTTTTATACACACACATATATAGAGAGAGAGAGAGAGAAAGAGAGAGAGAGATTTATTTACACAATTATTTATTTAAGTTTTGTATAGGTGTTATAGCCTAGAAGTTGCTCATGCCAAGTTACTGGCCAGGTATTTTGGTCATGAGGATGGAGCCGAGTCTGTGTCAGGTGCATCTGATGCTCCTGGAGGTTGGCAGCAGAACCAGAGACTTAAAGTTATCAGTCTTTAGAGTTTATTCTTATAGGAATTAATTTTTATGTTAGTCTATGGGAACTGTTTTATTTTGCTGTTGCTGACTCAATCAGCAGATGGCACATTTTTGTTCAAAGTGGCACATTCCTGGTGGCTCCACACTGTTTAAAGTTTGTGTTTTTTATTCTTCCAGGTGATGGGGTGGATTCCAGTTTACCCTCAGGGGGTTGTCTGGTGGTTTTACTTGACACATTCTCTGGCCGATGGATACTTTTTTTTTAGGCTGGCACCTCCCTAACCATTTATGTACATTAAACATTTATTAACATACATTTTATATTTTAACCATATTTTAATTTACTGTTTTCACTACTTTTGGGGTGTGTGCTAATTTATTTGAGACTCTCGGCCCTTTAATTACAGAGGGTGGGGGTCTATCCTAGGAGCCCTTGAATGAAGTGAAAGTCACTTAACAGCTTACAGTGTTTGTTTACATTGTATCAATTACTTTAAGAACAAAGTTAATTAACTTTTTTGTAAGTTTTACATAGTAATAAAGTATTTTTTGTACAGGATAGATATAATTAATGGTTTTTACAGACAGTAGCTTACAAGTTTTAACAGAAGACCCAAGAGATTTTTGTACTTGGTGAAACTGTTGGATTTTAAAGTGTGGGGGACAAATTATGAGGGGGTTACTGTCACTTGGGGGAATCACTGTTAGTACCTTCTTTTATATCCCTACAATGTGAAGGGGTAAAATAACACTTCCTTATTCACTTTCTCCACACCATTCCTTATTTTATAGACCCCATATCTTATCCTCCCTTAGTATTCTCTTTTCCAAGCTGAACAGTCCCAGACTTTTAAATCTCACCTCATATGGAAACTGTTCCATAACCCTAATTGTTTTGTTACCCTTCTGTGTACATTTTCTGAGTCTAATATATCTTTTTCAAGATGGGTCGACCACAACTATACACAGTCTACAAGGTGTGGATTTACCACGGATTTATATATTGGCATTATGATATTTACTGTCTTATTTTCTATCCCTCTTTTACAGGTTCCAAACTTTGTTAGCTTTTTTGACTCCCGCTGCACGTTGAGCAGATGTTTCATAGAACTATCCACAATAACTCCAAGTGAACTTTCTTGACAAGTAACAGCTAATTTAGACCCCATTATTTTGTCTGTATAGTTGCACATTAGAAAACATAATCCCAAATTCTTTGTAGTTATCAACATTGAATTTCATCTGCTGTTTTCTTACCCAGTCATCTGGTTTTCTGAGATTTCTTTGTAGCTCTTTGCAGTCTGCTTTTGTCTCAACTATTTTGAGTAATTTTTTATTGTCTACAAATTTTGCTACCTTACTTGTTTTCCCTTTTTCCAGATCATTTATGAATATGTTGAACATCACAGGTTGCAGTACAGATCGTTGGGGGACTGTGCTATTTACCTCTCTCCACTGTGAAAACTGATCATGTATTCCTACTCTTTGTTTCCTATCTTTTAACCTGTTACTGATGCATGAGAGGACGTTCCCTCTTATCACATAACTGATTACTTTACTTAAGAGGGTAAGTTCCCTTTGATGAGGGACTTAGTCAAAGACTTTCTGGAAGTCCAGGTACACTAGATACATTGGATCATTCTTGTCCCATATATGTTGACACCCTAAAATAATTCTGAGATTGATGAGATGTGATTTTCCTTTCAAAAGCCATGTTAACTCTTTCGCAACAAATTGAATTAATCTATATGTCTGATAATTCTGTTCCTTACTATAGTTTCAACCAATTTGAATGGTAACAAAGTGAGGGTTACTGGCCTATAAGTGCCAGGATCACCTCTGGAACCTTTTAAAAAAAATGGCATTATATTAGCTATCCTCTAGTCATCTGGTACAGAGGCTAATTTAAGAGAGAAGTTACATCCACAGTTAGTAATTCTGCAATTTTATATTTGAGTTCCTTCAGAACTCTTGGGTGAATACCATCTGATCCTGGTGACCTATTTGGTATTTACCAAATTTACCATTTTTTTCCCAATACCCCCTCTATTGACACCTCAATCTGGGTCAGTTACTCAGATTTATCATGTAAAAAGAATTGCTCAAGTGTGGGAATCTTCCTCACATCCTCTGTAGTTAAGACTGATGCAAAGAATTCATTTAGCTTCTCTGCAATGGCTTCGTCTTCCTTGAGTGCTCCTTTAGTACCTCAATTGTCCAGTAGCCCCGTTGACTGTTTGGCAGGCTTCCTGCTTCTGATGTATTCAAAAATGTTTTTGGTGTTAATATTTGAGTCTTTCTAGTTGCTCTTCAAATTCTTTATTGGCCTGTCTAATTATGCTTTTACACTTGACTTGCCAGAGTTTATGCACCTCTCTATTTTCTCAAGCAAGATTTGACTTCCAGTTTTTAAAGCATGCTTTTTTGCCTCTTTTTTGACCACCTCTTTTACATTTAATTTGAACCTCTATTATGTTAATTTTAAATAGTTTCCATGCCGCTTTTAGACATTTAACTCTTGTGACTCTTCCTTTTAATTTCTGTTTAACTAGCTTCCTCATTTTTGTGTAGTTCCATTTCCTGAAGTTAAATGCTATGTGGTGGTCTTCTTTGGTATTTTCCCACAAAAAAAAATGTTAAATTTAATTTGGTCACCATTAGCAAGCGACTCAGCTATATTCATCTCTTGGACCAGATCCAGTGCTCCATTTAGAACAGGGATCAGCAATCTTTGGCCCGCGGCCCACCAGGGTAAGCACCCTGGTGGGCCGGGCCGGTTTGTTTACCTGCCACATCCACAGGTTCGGCTGATCATGGCTTCCATTGGCTGCGGTTCTTCACTCCAAGCCAATGGGGGCGGCGGGAAGCGGCAGCCAGCACATCCCTCGGCCCGCGCCGCTTTCCACCACCCCAATTGGCCTGGAGCAGCGAACTGCTGCCAGTGGGAGCCACGATCGGCCTAACCTGTGGACGCAGCAGGTAAACAAACCAGCCTGGCCCGCCAGGGTCCTTACCCTGGCAGGCCACGTGCCAAAGGTTGCCGATCCCTGAGTTAGAACTAAATCAAGAATTACCTCTCCCCTTGTGGGTTACAGGACTAGTTGCTCCAAAAAGCAGTCATTAATAGTATCTAGAAACTTTATCCCTGCATCCCGTCCTGAGGTGTCATGAACCCAGTCCATATGGGGAGAGTTGAAATCCCCCGTTACTACTGAGTTTTATATTTGGATAGCCTCTCTGATCTCCCTGATTATTTCATAATCACCATTACCATCCTAGTCAGATGGTCGGTAGTATATTACTACTTTTATACTCTTATTATTCAATCATAGAATTTCTATCCATAGCAATTATATGGTACAGTTTGATCCATTTAAGATTTTTACGATATTTGACTCTATGCTTTCTTTAACATATAATGCCACTTCCTCACCAGCACAATCTACTCTGTCATTCTTATATATTGTGTACCCTAGTATTACCATGTCCCATTGATTGTCATTATTCCACCAAGTTTCTGTGATGCCTATTATATCCATATCCTCTTTTAATACATTCAAGTATATAGATTTCTGGCATTTGTATACTAGCAATTATAAAATTGGTCAATATTTAGTTATTTGCCTTCAGCTAATGTAACTGAATGGAACTGTTTTTCATTTCACTGTTTCTTTTTAGTTCCTACCTGTGCTTTATCAACTTCTATCCTCTCTTCTATATAAGGATTCCCCATTAATAGAACCTCTCCTAGGGATGTCTTTTTCTGAAACATGTTTTCCTCTGCCTCTGTCAGCCTTGCCCCAGGCCTTAATTTAAAAACTCCTCTATGACCTTTTAAATTTTACATGTTAGCAGTCTGGTCATGTTTTGGCTTAGGCGGAGTCTTTATAGGCTCCTCCTTCTCCAAAAGGTCCCCCAGCTCCTCATAAACCTAAATGCATTGAGACCGTACAGTTCTGTCTGTCTAACTGGCCCTGCTCATGGAACTGGAAGCATTTCAGATAATGCAATCATGGAGGTCCTGGACTTTAATCTCTTAACCTAGCATCCTAAATTTGGCCCCCAGGACCTCTGTTCTACTTTCTGTATGTCACTGGTACCTACATGTACTATGACCACTGACAGAGGAACTATTGTAGAACATCAGGGAACAAAAGATTTTCAGGCCTATCCATGAAGAGGAGATGAGCAAATGGATCCCTTTCCAACAGCTGAATTTGCAGTTTAAAGCAGAAGTGGGGGGAAGGAACAAAAGGGAACGGTATCTTTTATGCTGCTTGGATTCTGATTAGTCCAAGATTATTAAGCATAAGCAAAAGATCTCCAGTGCTTGGCCTGGGTTAACCCTCAAGGACATATAGAGCTTGCTTAATATTGAAGGGTCTATTGATTTTAGTAATTAAGATTGGAACTCATTTGTGTATATATATGTTTACCTTCTTTAATGTTGTAAATAACTCTTATTTACTGTTCCTAGTTAATATATTTGTATACAATTTATTATAGGATAGGCTACTAGTGTTGTCTTTGATGTGAGATCTTATGTGCAATTGACCTGGTGTAAGTGACTGCTCCTTTGGGACTGGGAGTAATCTGAATATTATTGTGATTTTTAGTGTAAGGGACCATCTATCACAGAGGTGGCAAGGTAGATCAGAGTACGCAAGGTGACTGTCTGTGATTCCACATTAAGGGGGTTATAGTGCTTGAGGAATTTACACTTGATAATTGGATAGCAAACCTAAGTATAGAACTCACAATGAATATGGGGTTTGTACCCTGCTTCTTTATTGTCTGCCCTGAGGTTGGTATTCCAACTCTGGAGCCACTGTAGTACAGCTTGATGACCATCATAATAGCAGTATCCCAGTAGCACTAAGCAGCCCCAGTTATGAACCAGTCACTATACAGACATGCAACAAAAAGAATGGCCCTGCCCCCAAAGATCTTACACTCTTCACTCCAGCTATTAAGCTGCAAAACCCAGCTGAATACTACTAACAGTAAACAGTTTCCTGTTAATTTGCTGCTCAAGCTGCTATTGCACTGCTACTGTCTGATTCTGCTGTGCCTTTCTGTGATATTAGTGAACTTCTCTGCCCTTCCATATGAGATTCTGTCTGAGGGGCCCCTCAGCTTGGACACTGATTTGCTCAGCATGGTCCAATAATAGCATGAATTCGACATTCATAAAATATTTCTAGAATACTCTACTTATCCAGTCTTGGAGGGGAAAGTAGGGGGTTGGGGAAAGGAAGGAATGCAGGTTAAGAGTTTACATTTATGGGATTCTGGCTAGTTTAGATTTCTTTTGGTGACATTTGGGTGATGATGAGCTGCTGGGGTTTTGTATGAGTCTAGCTAACATTTTCAGTGGTAGATGCTAAGTACTTTGAAAAAAAAGTGAGGTCACTCTTTAGGTGCCTGAATATGGACGTAGGAGTCTCATACGGAATTTAGGCACCCATTTTTGAATGTCATTGACTATACTTAGAGCTTGTTGAAAGAAAAGTTCATGAGAATTTCAGAACTTTTTCTCCTGACTCTCTTCCTAGAATGTGAAATTTCACTGAAATTTCCAAATTCATCTCTTTTTTGAAAACCAATATTTTGACCGTAGAGCAAGTAATAAAATTCAGTGTACTCTAGGAATTTAGAAATCAGATTCAGCAGATGGTATTTTTTAATACCCTCAACTGGAAAATTCAAAATATTTATTATTCCAAGATATTGTCTGAAGAAGATGATGTTTCTTGTGCAGGTCAGCTGATGTTTCCAATGTCTCCTTTTCTGACTGCTTGAGATATATGATTACCATGTGTTGAATCAGAGTTTTAGGTGCCTTTGTTATACACTGACAAATCTGACTAGCTCTAGTATCAAAATGTTGTCAGTTGAGACATGAATAATATATAGAACACCCAACAATAAATTATTTAATCACACAGCAATATGCAGGTGTTCAGAAGAATCACATCAGAACAGGGAGGTATTAGTTACTCTCTATGGCTCCGGCTGAATGAACCTGGAACACATTGTTCACTTTTGGACAGGACATTAATCAAAATGATACCAACACTTTGGAGAGAATTCAGGAACTCAAGAGCAAGAAGGGTTCATTTGTGAGGTCAGCTACATATGTATAGCTTTGTTAAGAGTTAACTGAAGGGATATAAAAGGTCTATAAACATATGAAAGATTTAAACACCAGTAAGAGAAAGGAAATGCTTGGAGTGGTGGTAGTGGACATTAGAAATAAGTGGGGTGAAATTAAGAAAAGGAAAATTTCAGTTGGCTAGCAGGAAAAGCTTCCTGTCACTGAGAAGTGTTAACATGTGGAATAGTCTACCAAGGGTAGAAGACACAGCATTTGAATAATTAAAGTGCAACTAGACAAAATAGTAGACATGGATCAACACAGGGAGAGGGAATGCATTTTCTTTCTAATTTATGAGCTGAATCCTGAGAGTTTTACTCACGTCCTGATTCAGGACAGTACCTCAGCATGTGCTTGAGTGGGCCTGGATGAGGACCTCAGGATTTGGACTCATATTTCCAACTGTTTGACTATAATACTATGCTTCAAACCAAAGTGAATTAATAAGTTAATATGGGCTTCCAAGCATGAATAACTTCTACAATTTCCAATCAGTACATGCCTGAGGATTTGGCTATTCATTTCCAAATAAAAGCTAGGGAAATAAAGCAACTAAATGTCAAGTGTCTGTTTTGACTATTTCTGTCAGAGGTACTCAGTCTTTTAGAGTTGGAAGGACACTTGTCACCTGAGTGGAAGATGTAGAGATGCACAAAAGAATAATGATGACCTCTACTGTGAAGAGGGGGCTCTCAGTCTCTTTTCTCCATTGCAAACTTTTTTTTAGTTATTCAGAACATTTGTGACTTCAAGCTCTGATTGAGATCATATAAAAATCATGTAGCTAAGCATGATTAATATGCCAGATAGAACACTGAGTTTTTGAGGTTCAGACTGGGAAATGGAGATGCCCTTGCAATGACAATATCTGCATAAGGACTATTATTCTGTTTGACTCTTGTATACATCATGCAAGAATTGTGGGGAAATGCTTTGTGGTTCACTTGCATAGCATACCCACATGCAGGCCAGGCAAAATCTGACTTTATGCTATTAAATTCATATTAAGTATATTTAGTTTTCCAAATGAAATAATTGAGCATAAGGAATTTCAAAAAAGGAGGAGAGAAAAAAAGTTTTGTAGAACAAAATTGTTAAAATGTATATTCTTTGATTTTATGTACTTTTCTATTCTTCCAGTTTAAGTACATTGTAGTAAATGTCAGGATTTAGAACTCAAAGGGCTCTCAAGCCTGTAACAACCTTAACTGAAGATCTCCAAGCCTGGATGAAGGAAGGGCAAGGAGTTTGATGTCTATGGGATTTGGGAAAGTGTGCCACATATTCTAAAGAAGTGTCTGACATTAGCCTATAGTAGATGATCCAACCTCTAAGGTTTGGAAGTCTGAATCCTGATCAAAACTTTAGTGGAACGGTGGTGCTCCAATTTGGAGTTCTGGTGGGATCCACTTTATATTTATACATTAATGACCCCACGTATAAAATTTGTGTATGGATATCAGTTTAGAGAGCATCTGTTCAATAGTTCTAGCATCTCGTTAAAATATGCAGTGCTCCAGCCTTCAGCCCCCCCTCAGAGGTCCAGGCTTCAGCCCCCGAGGCAGTGTGAGGCTTGGGGCTCCAGCCCACTCCTGCCACAGAGCTCCAGGGCTAAGAGTCCATCCCTCCTTCCCCCCTCCAAGATTCGAGGCTGGGGCTCCAGCCCCCACTGCCTCTGGAGTGTGATTAACTCATTAAAACATTAACACATTAATGATGCTGTGAATTAATCCTGCCTCCAGGCCATCAATGTCATCTGCGAACCGAAGATTTGAGATTGTTCACCACCCAGTGTTGACTGTGCATATGTGATCTTCTAAGGCATCAATCATTATGTGCTCCAAGAAGATGTTGAACAGTGTGGGTGAAAGAAGGCAACCTTGCCGGACTCCAACAGTGGTGCGAAACTACTCTCCTATTGTGCCATTGACAAGAACTGCACTGCTGGCATTAGCATACAGTTGTTTAATTATAAGAATAAGCTTACGACCAACATTGTACTTCTTCATGGTTGCCCAGAGAGCTTCATGCCATGCTCTGTCAAACACCTTCTTGAAGTCAACAAAGATGTGGTAGATGTCCTGTTGGTGTTGTAAGTACTTCTCACATAGAACACAAAGGTTGAAAATCTGTTCTATGGTACTTCTTCCAGCATGAAAGCCAGCCTGTTCTTCAGAGATGATATTCTCTGCTTGTGGCTTCAATCTGTTCAATATGACTTTCAACATCACTTTGCTGGGATGCCTAATTAAGCTTATGGTCTAGTAATTTTGATACAATTGCAGGTTGCCTTTCTTTGGCAGAGTGATGATTAGTGACTGTGCCTATATGGAGGGCCACTTACCAGCCTGCCAAATCTTGTTGCAGATCTTGGTGAGTATGTCTATTACTATTTTTCCTCCGAATTTCATCAATTTGGCTGGGATGTTGTCAATACCTGTAGCCTTTCTGTTTTTGAGTGATTTCACATCTGTCTTCACATCTTCAAGTAGTATTGGAAAGTCATCCTCCTCTGTTGAATCTGGGCTGTCTAAGACACTAGGATCTCCATTTGTCTGGTGGTTGTATAAATCAGAGCCGTAGTTTGTCCACCTATTGATGATGTCCATTTCTTCTGTAAAACAGTTCCCTTCTTTGTCTTGAATTTCATTAGCTTTGGTCCATCTTTCCTTCATCATATCCTTTACAACCTGGAAGGCTCGTTTGCTATTTTTATTATTGATACACTCTTCAGTGTTAGAGCATTGTTTTTCAATCCATATGTCCTTAGCCACCTTCATTCCTTTCTTGATCTTTCTGCCAATTGCTCTATATTTATCAGCTCCCTCAGTTCTGTTCTTGTCTTTCCAGTTCTCTTCTAAAGTCACACATTTATAGTATTTCATTTGTGACCCATGGTTTTGTCTTCTTATGATGTTTCCCAAGGATGTCCATTGCTGCATCATTCATTACAGCATTGAAATAGTTGGTCATTGTTTCTACGTCTTCCTCTACAGCAAGCAGCGGGGCAATTTTTCCGCCGATCATTGCTTGGAATGACTCTGCAATGTTTCGGTCTCTGAGTCTAAGTCAAACTTGGATTTGGTGAACTGTGGCCTGACAATTTTCCTTAGCCGTCACCAAAAATTTAGCATCACAAGGTCGTGATCACTTCCAATATCAGCACCGGGGAAGCTCCTTGTTTTAGCTCTGTTAATCACAGAATGAAATCGGTTTTGCACCATGATGTAGTCGATCTGGCTGTCATGTAGACCATTAGGTGTATGCCATGTTGATTGTGTGGATGCTTTATGTGTTCCTAATGTGTTTGCAAGAACCAGATTGTTATAGCTGGCAAACTCCAAAAGTCTCAATCCTCTCTCATTGGTTACCAGATTACAAAAAGAACCACAATAATCTTGCCAATCTGCCTGTGCATCAGTACTCACTTCAGCATTGCAATCTCCTTGTACAATCAGGATATCTTTCTTGTGTACCTTATCGATGATGTCTTGGAGCTGATTGTAAAAATCTTCAATTTTCTCATTGTCATAGTCGTAGTTGTAGGGGTGTAGACTTGTACCACTGTAATATTAAATAGTACTGCCTTTAGACAGATGGAAATAAGCTTGCTGGACATTGGGTGGCATCCCAATACAGAATTTGTGATATCTTTATGCACAAGAAATCCTAAACCATTGATATGTTTGTCCTCTCCACTGTAATAGAGTACATGGACTTCTTCCATTAGTACCTCTCCAAAGTTCTTCCATCTGACCTCAGAGATTCCTAGGATGTGCCAGGTGTATTGTTCCATTTTGTACATGAGTTTTTTCAAATTCCCTATTTGTCTCAATGTCCTTACATTCCATGTGGCTATGGTGATGTTATCGCTTCCACTGATCCTCTTTGTTGGGGTTACACCAGTAGTATACTTGTTGCGTCTGCCCTGGTGGGAGACGGATGGCACGGTCATTATTAGCCTGGGCTGCGATCAATCCAGTATGGGCATCATTGACTTGCTCATCATATGGTGTGTCTTGGGCAAATTTCTAACCTGTCAGAACCCATCCCTCTCCAGGCAGCCCCCTTTTAGTCTCCTCTTACGACATGCAGGAGAAGCATTGGGCCTATTCTGTCCTCGGACCCACAGAGGATGCTAAACGTATTAATAAACGATATTTGTAAATATAAAAGAGTCCATATAGTGTGAGTGTTGCAACTGTGTACATCGGGGTTCCCAACTACATAATAATATAAATAATAGTGGGTCTGATCTTGAGACAAGAACCTGTCAACCCTCAAAGTAATAACTGGGGTTTCTTAAGTGATCAATATAATTAGTCCATAATCTCAAGGTTGGGCTACAGTTTAAACTCAATTTAAAAGTGCTAAGAGCAAAGTAATTGAATGTTGCAATTTTCAATTGTTTTTGGCAATATTTTGGAATATATTCTTTAAAAATACCTGGGAAATAACCATACTAAAAACCCTACTTTAAAAGATGTTAATGTTGCTTGGTTAACTATTAGAAGGCCCAGAATGGTATGAGCTAAAGCTGCATGTTTAGCTTTAATTCTGCTCCCTTGTGTATGGATTATGACAGTTTGTAGATATGTCAGTGAATAATATTTCCCAAATAGAATGTTATCAGATGTTTTATGTCTATAAAGTTAGATATAGACATATAGCATTGTAGTGTATAGGAACTGGGTAGCTTTCTTTTAAAATTCAAGCTATTTAAAGCATTATTACCCATTCCTATACGCTACCAGAATGTTGTAATTTTTCCATTGATATACACTCTAAATGAGAATACTGAGGTGACCAAGCATCTGAGCCATACTAGTAAGTATAGAGATACCAGTCTTCAGCAGGGATTGAACCTTCAGCAAGCTAAATAATTGTCACTAGCAGAAGTCATGCTCACTCATGGTAGACTAGTGTATTACACAATCATGTTCATTTAAAAGTTTGAGCAAATTCTCCTGAGAAGTTGATTACAGTGTTTTCCCACTTCTTAATATATTACTGTTTATGTAATAAAGAGTACACCACAAACCATGAAGGATACACAATGCACTGTCACCAAGTTACAATTGGCATCAAGCTTATTTCTGTACCAACATGATGTAACTTTAGCTATGCAGACTTAATATTGCATTAATACAGTTGAATTTGAATTAGTGTCATTTTGTAAATATAAGCTTTGACCACTGAATTATTGTGCAGAACAGTAAACTGCCTTAATTGTGACTTCCCGTTATCACCATGAGTCCATTACAATGTATTTGCTAAGCTTTTTTTGATCTGAATTACATATAATTTTATCCCTTTATTATGCAGCCTTTGATCCTTGAAGCATACTGCACTGTCTGCAAAAAGGAAAAGAAGAATGAGCAATAAATTCCAATTTTAATGTAACCCAGTGACAGAGATAAGGAAATTATTTTGACATGTGATAGAAGGTAAATGAGTATTAGAAGATAAACACATGTTGGAATTTACAGGGTATAAGCTTCATTTGGCATCACTATAATAAATCACCAGACAAGAAATTGTAACATATTTAAGATGACATTTTTGTTCTACTCTACCACTAAGCATTTATTTCCATCAGAGAAATTGCAGTTCAGATAGGATTTAAGAGGTCGTTTATTTATAGATGATGATAACGACAAACAAAGCTTTACTCACTGCACTGTGCAACCTCAGCAGCAAACATAGTAAACTCACGCTATCTGCTCAATAAATATAGCTATTGTGTGGTGCATTTTCATTAAATGATTCTCATAAGACTGAAAAAGTTCCTTGGTCCATATTATCAATAGTTCTTTGCTTCTGATCACACATATGACATATGTTATATCAGATGCTTGATTCTGTACTGAAATATCAAAAGGTGATTTTTGCATACTGTAGCTGATTATAGTAACTTGTTAGTACCTGTTAGTAAATATTAACCTTTTATAGTCCTTTACTTTCTGTATATTTGATTTATATATTAGTTATTCTTTAGAATCTTTAGGGTACTAACAAAGAGTATGTTTGAATTCTACAGCCCAGAACATTGGTCCTTGACCAATAAGTAACCCTATTCAGGAATTCTGTGTATTGGACAGTATTTAATTTTCTTGGGCACCTCTGTGTGCATAGAACTCCAGATAGTCTGGGAAAACATTTCCTTAATATTGTGTATGTTATATATTTAATATTAAGGGAATAGTTATATCTATATCTATCTGTCTAATCTATCTATCTTACATAAGCCTATATAAACCTGGGAAACTGATAAGGGATCATTGTTACAGCAGATAAGAAAGAATAATTATGGAGGAATAAAGACTGACTAAAATATATTATCATGTTAGTCCTCTCAGTTGTAAATAATGATGCCTTCACATATAAATCAGGTAAACTGAGAATGTATAGAAATGACATCAACATATGTTTCTTTTGGCAAAAGAGGTTTCTTTACCCTGGCTTGCAAGAACCCGCAACTACCATTATGAGAGTTCGCTATATCCACTCCAAGCAGCTGCGCGGAGGGGGATTTACAGGCTGCCACTGACCTATCCAATGCGATGCATCCGAGTCATGGCACCAAGATGTTAAAGGGCTTATTTTTTCACCCGCTCACTTCCCTGGTCCTTCTCGCATAAACAGAGAGCAACAATACCCAAAGTCCAACAATGCAAACAATTTGATGTTTATTGGGGTGAACTTCCAGCAAGCAATGATTCCAATTTCCTTCCTCAGTGTCCCCCTTCCTACTCTGACACCACAGAGCCTTGCCTGTGTTCCTTTTCCCATTCTCCCCCCTTAGCAAAACATTATTCCAATTCCCCCACCACCATTTCCTGTTCCCATTCCCCCCCCTTACTTCCTGATTAACTGCAGACTATACAGTAAAACTTGAGTTCTGCTTAGCTATACCTTAACCAATCATTTTACTAAAATTTAACTAACCAATCCTAACATATTGTAACATGATTATCTAACCAATTATATAACACCACCTTAATTGGTTTACACCCAATAAAATTAATTATACAGCAGACAGAAACAATTACAGAAGCAGACAAAGATTATACAGACAACAATAGGGAAATGGGAACTACAGTAATAAAACAACAACAAAAAATAAAAAATTCACATCCCAGCTATTAATAAGTAAGTTCTTGCAAACCAAATGCTATCAAACTAAGTTTCCTTTTACATCTTCTAGGCTCTTCCCTTTCTCTGGAGGTAATAGGCATTATCAAAACAAAATTGTATTCCTAACAGCCCAATAGCACCTTATTTCAATGTGACTAGTTTAAAATGTAAAAATGTAACCATACACTTCCCAGTTTATGGCTGCTTCTGCTGCTTAGCCGAAGGCCTTAGCCTAAAAACAGGGTCTCAAACTGTCACAGTAAAAAAAGGCCCTTATACAGGCAAGCAGTGATTTTAATTCTTTCTTTTATACCTCTATAATTAGCTAAGTAATAAAAATACACCAAAAATTCTTAAAGTATAGTTTTTTGCAAACAGGCCTAAATATCTATATCCTAAAACTGGTATGGGAACTTACTTGGAGAATGAACTCCGCTGCATTCCTTCAGATACAGTGAAGGAGAGACACAAAGCTGGCAATGTATCTATCCTTTCTGGATTCTGTATAGTTCTGTACTAATCTCTGCTTGATAATCTTTAATTAGATAATTCCAAATGAACCTGTTACTTGACAATCTTGAGTTGTAATTAACTCAAACATACCACAACCTGTAATCTGGTATGTTTTAGTGGAGTACTTTTTCTAAAATCACAGGCACTTGTACATATTTTCACAATAAGACCCGAGCCCTGTGTAATGAGAAACTACTCCAGCATTCTAAATTATAATATACTTGGTTAATTTCACAGATTTCTGTTTGGAATTGATGTTGCATTTTGGGAATTACCTCTGAAACAATTTATTTCCTTTGTCATTATCCTTGGGCATATTAAATACAAAGCTCCTATAAGAATTCTGAACTTTTAAAATATGGCTTCTGACAGTGTTTGACAGAGTAGTAAAATTTAATTAGGAGGTTTCTCTAACAAGGCTATCTGAGACTCACAGTATTTCAAATATTTCCACTTATATCTTATTTTCTAAAGACATTTGGAGCCAAATTCTGAAAGTTTTAGTCATTTTGTCTAGTCCTTTACTCTGAGAGAGTCCCCTAGATTTCTATTCATGGAATAAAAATGTCAGAATCTGACCATTAATGAAAGTCAGTGTTGGTTTTGCCAAAGGTCATTCAAAATGATGCTGGAGTACCGGCGTCGACGGTGAGCACTTCCGGGATCGATCCCAGAACATCGATTGCCTGCCGCCGGACCCTCCGGTAAGTGTAGACGTACCCTAAGAGACTGACATACAGAGGTCACAGCAGAGAGGCGGGTGGCAGCAGGAGGTGACTGACAGGTGGCTTGCTGGAGTGGCTAGCAGTTGGCCGGCGAAAGTGGCAAGCAGTCAGCTGGCAGAGCGGCCAAGTGGTGAGGAGCAGTGGCTGGTGAGGCGACCAGCCAGAGCAAGTGCTTAGATGGCAGAGCAAGCCAGGGGTCTTCTTCCCCAGGTGGGAGGTGAACTCACACAGATGCACTTCTGAACCCTGGATTCTCCTGACCAAGGACAACTGTGAGTGGGGTATGGTGAGGGGGCAGAAAGGGGCACAGGAAAGGAACTTTTGATTGTAGAACTCAAGAACACGAATCAGAAGGCACTTACACACTCTGGGGTGGATGTCCTGCTCACAGTGTTATGTTTATGAATGCCTGCTTGTGGCATTTTCCCTAATTAATGTCAGGTGACTTCTCTCATTTCATTAAAAGTTTCTTTTTTACACTCAGGCTACATCTACACTACCCGCCTGAATCGGCAGGTAGAAATCGATCTCTAGGGGATCGAATTATCGCGTCTCGTCGGGACGCGACAATCGATCCCCGAATCGACGCTTGTACTCCACCAGCGGAGGTAGGAGTAAGCGCCGTCGACGGGGGAGCCGCGGAGGTCGATTTGCCGCCGTCCTCACAGCAGGGTAAGTCGGCTCTGATACGTCGAATTTGCTACGCTATTCGTGTAGCTGAATTTGCGTATCTTAAATCGACCCCTCCCCCCAACCCCCCGTAGTGAGGACGTAGCCTCAGACTCTGTGTTTGGGAGAGGGGGAAGGATTGCCTCTCAGAGGTGCCCGGTGGTGGTGTGTAATTTTCCCAGGTTACTGGGTGGGAGCTCGAGCCAGTTCTGTGTCGTACTGTTGAAAAGAAACCCCCAGATATTGAACCTGGTGCTGGCTGCAGCAGGCGCCACCTGGCAGAAGGGTTACATAAACAATGTTTTAAATTTTAACCATTTTCCATCTTTCACATCATTTTTTCCTTGTTCCTAATCTGTCTGCTAGAGCCTGTTTACTCTTACATTTAAGTACAAGGCAGAATTTCTCTTGACTTCAGTGGGAGAACTGGGACGGTAGGCTTCAAACCTATATTCCTTTAAGTTTCTGAGTGTCCCCTGTTTAGGGAAGCCATACAATCCCCATAGAAATTACTGGGAGTTGTGAGCACTTAAATTCCACCAGGCGATGCTCAACACCTCACAGGAGCAGGCCTTTAAATTGCAATCTCTTTGGGAAGAAGGTTGTAACCAAAAGTTTGAACTTGGTGCTCAAAGGTAGGTGCTTATTTATGGATTTAGCAACCTCAGTCAGTGACTGGATTTCTAGCAGCAATTAATACTCACAGATCTTATTGAAGTCAGGAGGTGATGAGGCACTCTGATAATCAGAGCCATTCATTAGGAAACCATAATATGGGTTTAGGTGCCTTACCTTAGGTGCCCAATTTAAAAAAAAAATGTGGTCTCATTTTGTGTCTTATACAGCTGCAAGTGCACTTGGCACTACATATTTTATAATAATAAATGGGCATTAGGCAGAATTAATGCAGGATCTATAGGTGCACACAGAGAGACTAACAAACTAGGCTATTGCAAGAGATTTGTTTATTCAAAAGTAAAATGTAAGAATACGTGCCAATGTTATGCAAGATGCAGAAGATATATGGGGCCTGATCTGCTTCACTGTGTTAGTTTAATTCACGAGGGGGGAATTATACCAGCCAAAAGAAGTTGATGAGATCTTCTTGGGACTTCACTTGCAGCTAAGGTTACTGGATAATCTCTATACACTATAGTCCTAATTATAAAAAAAAAGCTAATCAACTGAACTAGTTGCCAAAAAGAATAGAGGAAAAGGTACATTTCTGAGGAAAAGTTGAATGATTTTTTTGGCATGACTGTATATCAACTGATGCAATATGTTATTTTACTATAGGTATAGTAAAATATACTAGGTACAGTTTACCTCTATTGATGCTGGATGCAGTGTTTTCAACCTTAGCAAGAAAATGAAACTTGTCAGTGTCAAAGAAAAGGAAATAAAATATGCTCTTTAAATTATGTTGCACAGAAAAATGGAATAGATTGTCAAAAAATCTCCAAGGAGAAAATTTTATTATTTACATATGTATATGCAACAAGATAATGATGCCTTATCCTTCTGTAATTTTAATGAGGAAGCTTTTCTTTAGCATTAGGACTTGCACTATAAATGTGTTGTTTTTTGATTTACAGCATGAGCATATGATATCGTTCTGGTAAAAATAAGGATGTCAATTTTAAGCCACAGTTGTTATGGTTATTTTACTACAAATTAAAAATAAACCATTGTTTTGTTTTGTATATAGCCACAATACTAGAATAGCTATCAAGTTCTTATCTATATGTGACTCATCAAAATTAACAAAAAAGAGTGATCTGATGTCTTTGTATCTCTTCTGACTCCTAGTTGGGGAATCTGAGTGTTTCATCATTTGCAAAACTGCTAACTGCGATATGTAACCTATTGCTTAAATCAGCCTCCATACCAGATGACTGGAGGATAGCTAATGTGACACCAATTTTTCAAAAAGTCTCCAGAGTTGATCTTGGCAATTTCAGACCAGTAAGCCTAAATGCAGTGCGAGGCAAATTATTTGAAACTATGGTAAAGAGCAGAATTATCAGACACATAGATGAATATGATATGTTCGGAAAGCGTCAACACAACTTTTGTAAAGGGAAATAATTCCGCACCAATCTATTAGAATTCTTTGAGAGTATACACAAACTTGTGGACAAGGGTAATTCAGTGGATATAGAAAGCCTTTGACAAGGTTCCTCACCAAAGGCTCTTAAGAAAGTAAGTTGTCATGGGATAAGAGGGAAGGTCCTCTCATGGATCAGTAATGGGTTAAAGATAAGGGGAGAACGAGTAGGAATAAATGGTCAGTTTTCACAGTGGAGGGAGTTAAGTAGCAGGGTCCCCCGAGAATCTGTACCAGGACCTATGCTATTCAACATATTCATAAATGGTCTGGAAAAAAGGAGAAAACTTTGGGTGGCAAAGTCTGCAGACAATACAAAATTACTCAATATAGTTTAGTTCAAAGCAAACTGTGAAGAGTTACAAAGGGGTCTCACAAAACTGGGTGACAGGGCAACAAAATGGCAGATGAAACTCAGTATTAATAAGTACAAAGAATTGGGATTATGTTTTCCAACGTGCAGCTATACATTGCTAAATTAACTGTTACCTGTCAAGAAAGATCTTGGAGTTATTGTGGATAGTTCTCTGAAAACACCTGTTAAATATGCAGCAATAGATTAAAAAAAAGCTAACAGATTGTTAAGAACCAATAGGCAAGGGAGAGATAATAAGATAGAAAATCTCATAATGTCACTATATAAATCCTTGATAAAACCCACACCCTGAAAACTGTATGCAGTTGTGGGTGCCCCCTCTCAAAACAGATATATTCAAATTGGAAAAAGTACAGAGGAAGGCAGCAAAAACTATTAGGGTTATGGAACAGCTTCCATATGAGGAGAGATTAAAAAGACTGGAATGTTCAGCCTGGAAAGGAGAAGACTAGGGGGAGATATGATAGAGGTCTATAAAATCATGAATGTGTAGAGAAAGTGAATAATGAAGTATTATTTACCCCTTTACATAACACACAAATAAGGGGGTCATCTTATGAAATTAATAGGCAGCAGGTTTAAAACAATCATAAGGAAGTACTTCTTCACACAACCCACAACCAATCTGTGGAACTCATTGCCAAGGGGCCAGATGTATAATTTGGTTCAAGAGATAATTAGGTAAGTCCATGGAGGATAGGTCTGTCAATGGCTATTAGACAAGATGGTTAGGGACACAACCCCATGCTTTGGATGTCCTTAAACGTCTGACTGACAGAAGCTGGGACTGGACAACTGTGGGTGGATAACTCAATAATTGCCCTGTTCTGTTCACTCTCTCTGAAGCATCTGATACTGGCCATTATCATAAAACAGGATACTGGGCTAGATGGACCATTGGTCTGATCCAATATTGCCTTTCTTATGTTATCATCATGGCACCTTCCATATATTAGAATCGCATTTTGACAACTATTAATATTCTCTGCTCCTTGGGGCAGATAGAATCTTTCTGTAGGTTTGGTTAAAGGCTACTGATGTCTAAAAAAGGCCTAGTTCTTCCCACCTTACACACATTGACTAGTGTCTTACTATGCAAGTAATCCCTTTGAAATGAATTGGACTATTGGTCAACATTTGTTGAAGGGGGCAGGAGAAACTAGCCCCAATAGTTAACCATTTTGTAACAAAATTTATTTTTCTTGCCTTTTTTGGTAAAACAAGGATATTCAATATATTTTTCCCTTTCACATTGCAGTGACTTTTTTATTATACTAGTACAAGTTAACATTTGAACTTTAAAATGTATTGTCAGGATTTTGTCGGTTTGTTTCTATCTTACATATATTTTGTCTATTAGTGAGTCATTCCTAGCATATTCTCTAAACTCCTGTTGACTTCACTGGGAGTCTGATGTGTGCAATTAATGTCAGATCAAGATCAGATTTTGATTTATAATTAGGGAAGACTGAAGTGAGTGGGATAAAGTTTTTAATCCCGTACAAACAAGTGTCCACAACTTGAGCTGAACTTTTTGAGCTTTAAAGATTTTCCCCTCTCCCAAGTCGCGTAGGAACATAGGGCATAGGACTGGGAATGGACCTCCTGGGTCATTAAGTCCAGTCCTCTGACACTCCAGGTAATGCCATCATATAATCATGTTCAAAAATTTATGAAGAGCCTTCTTAAAATTAGTTAGATCATTTTCCCCGCTACTCATTTTGGATGACTTTTTCTAGATCCTCATTCCTCCTTTTAATTTCCAGCATAAGTTTATTCATGACCAGTTCACATAAATTTGTTTTTGTGCAAACACTGTCCATAGCTTAAATAGCTCTTCTCCCTCTCTCTTATTTTTATAGAGAACAATCATATCCCACCTTAGCCTTTGTTTTGCTAGGCTAAACAAGCCAAAATCTTTTATTTTGGTCATCCTAGTAGCCCTTGGCTACATAGCCAAGTTTGAATTTACCTGTCTTGAACCTGGGTGACCACAATTGTACACAATATTATAGATGAGATGTTACCAGTACTGTGTACAATGGCATTAATACTTTTTTATATCTAGTGGAAATACCCTCACCTGCTATATTCTAAGATCACATTTGCCTTTTGATGGCTGAATCACATTGTGATCAATAAATAAACTCCAGTCTTTCTCCTCCTCTATTATTTCCAATTCATGACTCTAAGCTTTATACCAGACTTTCTTATTAGTCCTTGAGTGCAACATCTTGCAATTCACATTACTGCAATTTAGATTACTTCAGGTTATTTTCAGGGTAACTCTGATCAAGTAGGAAAGACAAATGAAAGGACAAAGGACAGTGACAGGCAAAAAAAGACAGATTGAGAAAAGGATGAAGAAGGGAAGATGGATAGAAATTAGTTTTTGAGAGAAGGATTGAAGAGTTTTGAGTACACATATATTTACTATTGTGAAATCATTTATTCCTGTGCAAAGTGGATGAATAACTACAAAAGAGGCAAAGCAGTGAAGAATCTGGCTATTTTTGACTGGTCAGGATTTCTCTTGCTTCTCTCCATCCCCAAGCTAGAGAGTTAGTAATCTTACTCACTGTGACAAGGAAACTTAAAGGATGTCATATACCAGTAGAACCAACCAGCGGCCCTGTAGAGCATGTACTAAAAATGTTACTAGAACAAATTAGCACCACTAGAGATAAAGTTATGTATATTATCCCCAAAGTTAATGTTCTTATTCAATCCATAATTTCCTTTTATACACTTTGAGTTATGTTAACAAAGTTGCATTATTTTATTTAATTATTTATTTAATACAATCT
Organism: Terrapene triunguis; assembly: GCF_002925995.2. Lineage (NCBI taxonomy): Eukaryota > Metazoa > Chordata > Testudines > Emydidae > Terrapene > Terrapene triunguis. The sequence goes on from NW_020664372.1 coordinate 13,446,507, forward strand.
TTATAAAAAGAATGATGTATATATTATCCAGGATTTTTTTCTCAACCCAAAGCTCTTTACTCTTTGTCAGGAAATAAGTCAATGGGGACACAGCATATCCATCTGATAGATGGTTGGTGCAAGCACAAGAGTACTTTCACGTACAACTTCCACTTTATTTAGTCTCAAGGACAAACACACATAAGCAACAGGTTAGAGCCCCTCAAACCAATAGTTACCCCAAAAGTCTGAAGCTGTTTCCAGGTGATTCAGCAACAGATCTGAATGCATGGCCATCTTCCGGGCAAAAGGTAAGTTTTCTCAAGGCACCCAAACTGGTGGAATTGAAGTGAGTGGTGCTGGAACCTGGTGTACAGAGTCTCAGCACTACTTGTGTCTGGACTAGTTGCTGTAGGAGCTGAGCAGCATTGTGACCCCCAAACACCTGGTTGTAATGCCACTCACTCCAGTTTTTCCCAGTCACCTCCCCCCTTCCCTGTCATGAAAGAGCTGACAGCCAAGATAAACCCAAATGGTTCTGAGACCCTGTATGCCAGCCCATAACACCCAGAGTGAGGAGCCCTGCCCAGCTCTGTGGGATAGGAGCTGTCCTGCTGTGAGGAGAGTGCAGAGTGGGCTTACTCTCTTTCCCAGGCACCAGTTTCAGGACGGGAAGCCTCAGTTTCAGATTTTGCCCCAGGTCTCATAAAAAACTCTGAGGCCCTGTCTGAATGCAAGCAAATAAAAAAACAAACAAACAAAAAACGGATTGCCTTTATAAATGAATATATTTTGACTCCATTTCTTTTATATTAACTTTGTGATTATTCTAGTGGATGAAATTACTTGCAGGGATATTCATGGAACTTGAATAATAACAGAATATTGGTATAATGGTCACATAATGCAAGCCTTGAACTCAAGTGTGAACATTCTCAACAGAAACTAGACTTCAAGAGTTCTGCTTATCCACTGAAGGAACATAGCTAGCCAACAGACACATTTGAGAATAGGCCTCTTCCACCTTAATTGAATTGGCCTCATTAGCACTGACCCCCCCACACTTGGTAAGGCAACTCCCATCTTTCATGTGTGGTAATATTTATATTGCTTACTGTATTTTTCACTCCATGTATCTGATGAAGTAGGTTTTAGACCATGAAAGCTTATGCCCAAATAAATGTGTTAGTCTCTAAGGTGCTACAAGGAATCCTCGTTGTTTTAGTAGAATAAAGAATCATTAACTCTTAATAGCAACTTGGTAGATGTGAATTAAAGATTCTATATACTTTGTACTCCAATTAATACAAATCCCCACAAGTGGTAATAGTTAGATGTGAAATGAATGAACAGTGTGGTAAAACTGAATTGTATAGTGTCTACTTAGAGTCCCATTTGTTATATTTTGTACAAATAACATTCTAAACAAGAAATCTAGGATGCTGATAAGAAAATAAGTCAGAAAATAACCATGGGCACAAAGTCCTGGGTCTGAATCTGTGAATAAAAAATAGGCACCACTCTCTCTTTTATTGACTTTGGCACTCAGCGGTGGCATTACTACTCTAACAATTGTTTTTTTGGTATGTAGTGATCTAGCAACTTTTTTTGCACTCCCTAATGCTCTTTGGAGCATGCATCCTTTGTGAATCACAGAAACATATGGAAGAGATCATTTAGGTTATCATATCCCTTTCCTTAACACAGAATTGTTCCCTTTAGCATATATTCTAGGATAATTATCCAGCCTTGTTGTAAGTGTATTCAAGAAAAAAATGAAGCAGACAGAGCAGAAGGTGAAGATGAAGGATGACAGACTTCCTGCCCACTGCATATATATATATGCTTCATTTTTTTCTTGAATATATATATGCAGTGGGCAGGGAGTCTATCATATATATATTTTCTTGAATGCACTTACAATATATAGACACCTCTACCCCGATATAACGCTGTCCTCGGGAGCCAAAAAATCTTACCGCGTTATGGGTGAAACTGCGTTATATCAAACTTGCTTTGATCCGCCAGAGTCCACAGCCCCGTATCCCTGGAGCACTGCTTTACCGCGTTATATCCAAATTTGTGTTATATCGGGTCGCGTTATATTGGGGTAGAGGTGTATATATTATAAAATCCATCCTAAAATGTATGTCTGAATGATTATGTTCTTTTAGGTATGGGACAGGATGAGTGAAGATATTGATTAGATGAGAGAAGCTGAGGACTCCCATTTGATGTCAACTGAAGGCAATCAAAATACAATGAATGCTTAACAGACTGAAATGGCTTAGGGCAATTTGAAGTAACAAAGAAATCATCTATGAGGACGTGTTGGTTGGTTAGACAAAGGTGGAACTCTTTTACAAGTTTTATTTTACAACTTGAGTGGCACTGACATTCCTTGCTGCAGAAAGACCAAATAGTTTGTAATACTCACCTGAACAGGCACTTGATGAATTAATTACTAAGGGAAGTTTTTAAAAGGCCTCTTGATGACTCAAATTAATATCTCGGGCATACAAAAATCATATAGTGACAAAAACTATTTCAGTGTGTTTCAGAGAGAGGTATTTTTTCCATCTATGGTACTTAGAATAGAAATAAATTACCTAAAATCTTTCATATTGTTCTTAAATTAAAAACATAATCAGATTAAATTAAGTACATGCAAGTCAGAAAGTTTGGTGAAATCAAGGGGAATACGAGTCTTGATCTACTTACGTCAAAATGCCCCATTAAGGGAATATATTATTTTTATTATAGTTGTATCTGATACTCTTTTGTCCCCTATACAATTTGTTGGGCACCTGAGTTTATCAGCTGTACACTGAGGACTCCAAATACACTTTGCTTTGGACCTAACATATGTCACCATCTCTCAGGCATCTCAGCTAGGATTCTGTGCAGCTGAAACTGAAGAAAGGAAAAGCATAGCTTTTATTTTTACTTTACTCTGTTTGTTTACTCAGTTTGTTTACCTGCAGCGTCTGCAGGTTCGGCCGATCGCAGCAACCACTGGCTGCGGTTCGCCGTTCTAGGCCAATGGGGGCTGCGGGAAGCGGTGCGGGCCGAGGGATGGGCTGGCCTCCACTTCCTGCAGCCCCCATTGGCCTGCAATGGTGAACTGCGGCCAGTGAAAGCTGTGATCGGCCGAACCTGCAGATGCTGCAGGTAAACAAACTGTCCCGGCCAGCCAGCGGATCTCCCTGATGGGCCGCATGCCAAAGGTTGCCAATCTCTGATCTAAACCATGGTAAAAGGTAAAGTGGCCCCAGTTCTCATCTCATACTGCGTGCTAAAGGTTGCCATTTCCTGGTTTAGATAATGGCGTAAGTTCACAAACTTTATAAGCTTGTGAACGATACCAAGCTGGAAGGAGTTGCAAGTGCTTTGGAGGATAGGATTTAAATTCAAAGTCATCTGGACAAACTGGAGAAATGTTCTGAGGTAAATAAGATGAAATTCAGTAAGGTCAAATGCAAAGTACTCCACTTAGGAACTTAAGCTCGGGAACTATGTGTGTGTGGGGTGCTGCACCATCCCCAGGTGTTGTGGGGGGTCCCGGCTGCTGGCCCAATGCCCACCACCAGCTGTAGCCCCAGCCTTGGCCCCCTTACCCCATCTGGGTCCCCACCTCCCAGAGATACAGCTCTGCTCCTGGTCCTAGCCCGGGGGGGCGGGGAGGGAGGGATGGGAGAGACAGGGCTAAGGGGTCTGGCTTTCATCACCTTCACTATTAAAAGCGTTCCAGAGCCATTGCTTAGGAAGGAACAATCATACAAAATGGGAAATGACTGCCCAGGAAGGAGTACTGTGGAAAGGGATCTGGGGGTCATAGTTGATCAAAAGCTAAACATGAGTCAATAGTGTAACACTGTTGCAAAAAAAAACCAAACATTATTCTGGGATGTATTAGCAGGAGTGTTGTAATCAAGACCAAAAAGTAATTCTTGTGCTTTACTCCATGCTGATAAGGCCTTGAATGGAGTATTGTGTCCAGTCTGGGTGCCACATTTCAGAAAAGATATGGACAAATTGGAGAAAGTCCAGAGGAGAGAAAAATGATAAAAGTTCTAGAAAATATGAGGAATAATTGAAAAAAAAAAAAAAAGCAATTTGTTTAGTCAGGAAAAGACAAGATTGAGGGGTGAACATGGTAATATTTTTCAAGTACATAAAATTTGTACAAGGAGGAGGGCAAAAAATTGTTCTCGTTAACCTCTGAAGATGGAACAAGAAACAATGAATTAAATTGCAGCAAGGGAGGTTTAGGTTGAACATTGGGAAAAACTTCCTAACTGTCAGGGTAAGCACTGGAACAAATTGCCTAGGGAGGTTGTGTAATCTCCGTCATTGGAGGTTTTTAAGAACAGGTTAGACAAACTCCTGTCAGGAGTATTCTAGTTATTACATAGTCCTGCCTGGAGTGCAGGGAACTGATCTAGATGACCTCTCGAGGTCCCTTCCAATCCTACACTTCTATGATTCTATGCATAACACTTGGCTTTAATTGTATCTTGTATTCTCTGCATACAACCTGACTTTACAATGGCCTTTCCATAAAAACCTGACACAAAGTGCCCATGAGTAGTTTGTTTGGTTTGGCCCAGTCAATATTCTCCCCATAGACCTAATTAAAACATTTCACTGTGCTGAATCTATAGTTTAAAGTATAGATACAAGCTTTTTAGAGGGGAAAATATCTTATCTGCTGGCCACCATTATAGATCTTAACTGAGGCTTCTTCCCCAGAGTAATAGGGATAAACCACTAGCTGAAGAACATAATACTTCTTCCTCGCTAAAAACCACGGTTTTGTTTCTTTTTTTTTTTTTTGCCTTCTTATCCTTAATTAGCTATTTTAAAGTTTCAAATATATATAATATGAACCTCACCCATCAATAATATTAAGTACTATGGTGAAAAAGTAATTTTTCATTGAAAAAGTTGTCACTCTCACAGTTATAGAGAAAAAGCTTGAAAATGTGATTGAGAAAAGTTCAAAAACAGAAGGCAAATAAAAGTTCTATAATGTACTACTTTTTAAAGTCTAATTGGGCAAGATCCTCTGGACCCCTTACAATAGGCAGAAAGGCTGAGATGACAAAGGGTCCTACTATCCCCTGTTCTTCTTGGGGGAGGATTCTCCCACACAGAAATTAAGACAGGCATAAAGCAGCCTTCTGAGGGTCCCCTTGCAAACCCTGACATAAGGGGTATGTCAAGCAGGGGCAAATAGCACATAGTGCTGCCGAGATCCTGACAGCACTGCAGTACATAGACAGCCAGGGACAGGCCTGCATTGCTGTATAAAATAGGGGCCATTGAGCAGACCACCAAGATTGGGACAACTTGAAGTGACCTTAATCCCAGCCTCCCTTGGTCTGTGAGCTGTGTCTCTCAGAATCAGAGCACAGAATCTCACCCATTATCATTAAATCATGATTGCTGGGGGGAAGGGGGAGGGAAGAGGCAGACATGATTTTTGAGCTGGTAATGTCAGTTGCATCAAATGAATGTAGCAATTAGAAATAAGGCACAGGAGAAAAAAAAATGTATGGTATATTGTCCTTGCCAATGGACTGCACATGTTGCCAGTCCAATATCTTTCAAACAAGAACTGTAGCTATTCTTATATATTTACTATTCCAACTTTATTTTTTTAAATAAGTAAAGTTATAAATTTAAATACACTGTGATTATATTAAAATATATGTATTTAAGTTGTTTAGTAGCAGGATCCGTCACAAGACAGTAACGGCTCTGGCTTTCAAAGAGATCTGCATCACTCATTTGTTTCCTGTTTGCTGACTATCGTAATATTGTCACCAAAACAAAGTGATGATTGGTCTATTCTTGGGACATGTAAATCTAGACTTGGCCAAACACTAAAAATTAGAGAACTAGTCCTTCATCGTTTTGGGCGTGGAAATGGATAGGATGACCCAGTAAGTATTTCCCATCTAACTTATGGCTAAAACTCTACCCTTTCATACATGCACGCAAGTACAGTCTCTTGCCTCACAAGAGGACTTCTATGCTTTAAACTTTTCATGAATTTTCCCCCTTTGAGGTTAGATTTCTGATTCACCAACAAGTAGAACACTAATAGATATGGAAAGCTCAGGAAAAAGGAAAAACTGCTTCTTTCCAGTAGTATGATGATCCAACAGTCTCATAAAATCTATGGGGTAAATCCTACAGCCCCATTCAGATAACCTAGCTCCAGAGGGAGGGCCCTCCTCATTGGTCTTACTCATCCAGTGGAGGTCAGGATGGTACTATATGTAGTACACTGTGGCTGCTCAGTTTCCCAGTATTTGGGGACCGGACCTCAGTTCTTTGTAAAAGTAAGAAAGAAAGAAATCTAATTAAGGGCCAAGTTCTACTCTGAATAATCATGTAAAATTACCATTGGACTTCCAGAGGAGATTATAAATCCATGGGTAGTTAAATAGAAAATGTGCTAGTATAGCCAGAGGAATGTTGGGAATGAAAAGTGTGATACAAATTTGAATCAGAGTATTTTCCATTCAGGAACTTTACAGAGCTGCATAAATACAAGTAAAATGTTACTTTTCTAATGCTTCAGTGGAAGAATTAAATTAAAGAAACCATCCTGCATATTAGAATACTAGGGGGAAATCAGAGGTTACTTTATGGATATCAAGATTGGAATGGATTTTGGAAATCAGTATGCCCATCACTTTAGGGGCATTCTCCAGAAACTCTTCACAGTACACATTAATCAAAGGTGATCTCAATATGCTCATATAAAAAAAGAACATTTACACCTCAAATGAGTTAATCTCTATATATTCTGAATCAAAGCACTTCTTTTAAAAAAGTTCCTCCTTCTATTTTTGTTATCACTATACAAAGTTAGCTTTATTACCATGAAATGGTAACCAGTACATATATGCATTATATTAGGGCTGTCAAGCGATGAACAAAATATTCACGATTAATCGCAAAATTTAAAAAATTAACAGCGATTAATCACGCAATTAATCACACTGCTAAGCAATAATTAAATACCATTTATTTAAATATTTTGGATTTTTTTTACATTTTCAAATATATTGATGTCAATTACAACACAGAATACAAGGTGTACAGTGCTCAGTTTATATTTCTTTTTTTATTACAAGTATTTGCACTGTAAAAAAAGAAAAGAAATAGTATTTTTCAATTCACCTAATACAAGTACTGTTGTGCAATCTCTATCATGAAAGTTGAACTTACAAATGTAGAATTATGTACAAAAAATGTATTCAAAAATAAAACAATGTAAAATTTTAGAGCCTGCAAGTCCACGCAGTCCTACTTCTTGTTCAGCCAATCGCTCAGACAGACAAGTTTGTTTACATTTGCAGGAGATAATGCTACCCTCTTTTTGTTTACAATGGCACCTGAAAGTGAGAACAGACATTCTCATGGCACTGTTGTAGCTGGCATCACAATATATTTATGTGCCAGATGCGCTAAAGTTTCATCTGTCCCTTCATGTTTCAACCACCATTCCAGGGGACATGCGTCCATGCTGATGATGGGTTCTGCTCGACAACAATATAAAGCAGTGCGGACTGATGCATGTTCATTTTCATTATCTGACTCAGATGCCACCAGCAGAAGGTTGAACTTTTTTTTGGTGGTTCGGGTTCTGTAATTTCCGCATCGGAATGTTGCTCCACACCTCGTTCCGCTCAGATTTTGGAAGGCACTTCAGATTCTTAAACTTTGGGTGGAGTGCTGTAGTTATCTTTAGAAATCTCCCATTGGCATCTTTTTTCCATTTTATCAATCTGCAGCAAAAGTGTTCTTAAAATTAACAACGTGTGCTGGGTCATCATCCGAGACTGCTATGACATGAAATATATTGCAGAATATGGATAAAACAGAGCAGGGGACATGCAATTCTCCCCCAAAGAGTTCAGTCACAAATTTAGTTAACACTATTTTTTTAGCAAGCATCATCAGCATGGAAGCATGTCCTCTGGAATGGTGGCCAAAGCATGAAGGGGCATACTCTCTCCAATTTATCAGCACATAAACACCTTGCAATGTCGGTTAGAAAAGTGACATGCAAATGCCTATTCTCACTTTCTGGTGACATTGTAAATAAGAGGGCAGCATTATCTCTGTAAATGTAAATAAAGTTGTTTGCCTTAGCGACTGGCTGAACAAGAAGTAGGACTGAGTGGACTTATAGGCTCTGAAGTTTTACATTGTTTTGTTTTTGAGTACAGTTATGTAACAAAAAAAATTACATTTGTAAGTTGCACTTTCACGACAAAGAGATTGCACTACAGTACTTTTATGAGGTGAATTGAAAAATATTATTTCTTTTGTTTATCATTTTACAGTGCAAATATTTGTAATAAAAATAATATACACTTTGATTTCAATTACAACAGAATACAATATATATGAAAATATAAAAAAACATCCAAAATATTTAATAAATTTCAATTGGTATTCTATTGTTTAACAGTGCAATTAAAACTGCGATAAATTACGATGAATTTTTTTAATTGTGATTAATTTTTTAGAGTTAATCGCGTGAGTTAACTGTGATTAATTGACAGCCCTACTTTATATTAAACAGTGTGCTATTAAGCACCTTTTAGCTACCTTCCATATATTACTGAACAATGTCCTGTCATAGCTAGGTGGATTTTACATAGAACATATGTAAATATAACAATTGCAGAAAGCATGCTAACATATGAAGAGGGGAAACTTTGACATGAGAATAGAATTGTTTTAAATTCACAGTTTTTGTATTGTGGAATTTTGCACAACTCTTCCTCTTTTCATATTATTCTATTTGATATATTTTCACCTCTTCAATTTTCTATTTTTTTACAGGTTTGATACAATAGTAATTTGGGGTTCAAGAAAACTGAAGTTCTCAGTTGTCATGCAAGTGTCAATGGATCCAATTTTGACAATTCTCACATTTACAGAAAAAAATGTCCATATTTACTCACCTACCCACCTGGTTGAAATTAAATGCAAAAAGCTGAATTTTGAAAACACACCATTTTGAATATTTCATAAAGTTCTGAGAGTTTGGCATTTTAAAAATGGACATGTTAATCCAATATTCCCTACCTCATGATAGAGATAATACAAGGTTGATTTACATATTAATGCATTTCCCCTCAGCTTCCCAAAATAGCTTCTTCTCTACCTAAATATTATTGTGGAAGTCAATGGGAATTTTGCCTGCCTCAGAATTGCAGGATCAATCCTGAGTATATAATACGTGTGGCTTATCTCCCCTTTCTGAAATCTCTTCACTCTGTCAGTGAAAGTATTGTTGACCACTAGATCAAGATTCAGACTGAGACCAAGGGGTAAAGCTGAATGAAGCAGAGTTTGAATGTTAACCTTTTGCTCCACTACTGTGATTGCTGCTGTATATTAAGTTTTATTAAGCTTTCCACTTTAAGGCATCCTGGAGGTCATACATGTCACACTAGTATGTTTTATTCTGGAAACTTTACTTCTTGATTGCAGTTTTGAAAGAACTGCAGTGATGTTTCAGAGGTTGATTTTCCTTAGAAATAGGAGACCTTGCCTCACTCTGCAGTTACCACTATCAGCTCTTGAAGCTACTATGGTATAGCTGTACAGCTATGGGGAGATTTTTCTTAGATGACTCCAATTTAATCTTCCTGATTAACAATCTGGCAATCATGTTAGGACCTTGTGAAACAAAGTAATTAAAAAGGAGAACAGGAAGGTCCAGTTTGCCTAAGATAAAAAGGGTTATAGATGGAGAGATCTCACTGATTTGTCACCTTAAAGAGTAGTGACTTTGGAGGGGATGTGTTAATTACATGTTAGTAAATGGAGGTGAATATAAAGTATTCTAAATAAAAATGTCTAAAATGGTGCAATGTTTATGCTGAAATGGAGAAGGGGTTGTGTAACTACACCAACTTTGTCTCCCTCTTTACTCAATTAGAATGAGGACTTGTCTACACAGCAATTTAGTCCATGCCAGAGGGATGTAAATTTTTGTCCACACTAGTGTGTCATGCACTAACTAACCCATGTGGACCCAATGTGCACTAGGGAACTTTTAGTGCATGCCAGCAAGGGCCACATGGGCCAGTTAGTGCACAACACTAGTGTGGACTAAAATTTACATCTCTCTAGTACTGAGCAAAGCACTTTAACTTGTCTCAGAATCTCATAATCTATTACTCTTTAATCATAACGATCCTCAGAATAGACACCCTTCCCTTTATTTTCTCAATATCAACAATATCATCTTATTGCACTAAGGTACTCTTCTCATTAGTTCAATACCAGCCATTCTTTTTAATCTTTTCCACGTGAACTGTTTACAAGACACATTCATCTTGTGTTCTTTCCTCATTACTGTCTAACAACCACAGAGAACCACTGACTTGAGATTGTATCCATGTCTCCTTTGCATCCCATCATACTTTACTAAGAAGCTATGGAAATAAGTTCAAGTCTAACTGTAGCAGCGGAAGTCTTTAGTTTCACCTTGTGCTAACAAGATCATGAATTGAATTTAAAGTAGTGGACTTGTATGTAAACATTCCAACTAGAATCTCTTTTCTCAAAGAATTGTTGCAATATTGAACAAGCTACAGAGGCAGTCACTGAAACCAGTATAAAACAGCTCAAGAGTGAGAATCATTTTGAGGGACAGAAACTCTCCAGCATCAGCAATATTTGCAGGTTTAGTTTTATTCAGTTGATATAATTTAAGTAAAAGTGTCCGAAGGTTAATTGAACAAGACTCAACAGACCATGCATGTATTAGTCTTTTCCTGTCAGTATGGTCCTGTTTTAATACTTCTTGTCTCTGAAAAAACGCAACAATCTTCATTCACACTTTCTACGTCTTCACCGTAAATTATAGTTTCTACTAGTGGTCTCTTCAAGATTCTGTTTCATTCCTACCTCACATCTCCTTTCTCTTGCTCCATCCAAAATTTCATTTCTGCTTCGTTGTCCCATAATATTACTCTCCAAATAGGAAAAACTTGTGAGGTCCAGGGAATACCTAGCTGAGTTTTTAATAACAGTACTTAATCCTCAAATAATGTGAATAGTCCCATCAATAAGTTTCTCATGTCTCCAGCTCCTTTTTGTGAATAAAGGACCTCGGTATAGCAAGTCAAGTTCCAGGTATTGGGCCTTATCCTCAAGATGCTCAGTAGTCTTGGCTCAGGATATGGGATTGCCTAAAGCTCTAGGTTGAAGTCTATGGTTGACAACTCTACTCAGGCACATTGGAACTATCTATGACAAGAGTAAGGCTTGTGTGTGCAGGAGACAGACAGTTTGTGAAGCAGAATGTGCCTCGGTTGATATGGTCAGGAAAGTGTGAGGGGAAGAGTCAGGTGGGGATCAGGCACTAATGTAGAGCAAGCAGTGCAGCACAAAGAGCAAAATATTCTACATAGTTTAAAGAGGTAAATGATTTATAGGTTTATAGCTCTATCAGGAAGTTTAGATGACAGCATAAATCATGAACAGTCATAAGTTTTGTAAGCAGCATTGTGTATATGGGAATCAGCGCGTGACAAACAGGAAAGTTCTGGGTTATGGGATAAGTATTCCATGAAGCATATGATGATTTTAAAATCATACTGTCAAAATTTTACACTTATGAAAACACAACTTGTGGAGGAGGGAGAGGAGAAAGATTGTAGTACTCACAAACTGCAATGTAGAGCTGGTTGAACTATTTTCATGAAAACTTTGTGGAAAGTTAAAGCAAAACTATTAAATACATTTTTACTTTCAACAAACAAATTCAGTTTTGATGAAAAACTGGAAATAAAAAAAATCCAAGTGTTTAATTTAAAATCCATACAAAAGATCTCCCAGCTAGCTCTACTGACACGTTCTTTATTTGTAGTAAGACATTTACTCAACATATGGTTAATGAAATTCTGTGTTTGTGGCTCCAGTGAAACATGCCATTAACATTAAGCAAGTTAGTGTTCCATTTGAAGGAAAGGGAAACTTTGAAGTGAAACATCCACCCGTTTCCCTTTCCCATGGAAGGGGGAGCAGGGCCCTGCAGAGGCTGCTCCCCCCGACCTCTCATGCTGCAACACCAGGATACAGATGGTCCATGTAGTCAAGTCCTTTCGCTTGTCTTAACAGACTTGTTGGACAAGAGCGCATTTTGCCCAGAACCTCAGAATTACAAAACTAATTGCCCAGAATGTAGCAATGAAAATGTCTGAGTCTTTCTTAGTGTTGAGGAGGTTTTTCTTTGTGTGTGTGTGTGAATTTCAGACAGCTCGAATCATTATCCAACACAACATAGACAATGAGTGTGCATGTATGTTGATACATATCTTCTATGTTTGTGTTACATAATAATAACTTCTATTCTTCTGTTATTCTCCATTCAATCAGGATATAGTCAGGAAATAATCAAGCTCCTTTATGGAACAAGATAACTGAAACAATAGGAGCCACCACTCAAGATATAAGCACATGGTAAGGGTTGAATTGAAGCTGTACCAGGGGGTTTACCTGGAAACTGATATAGCAAACAGGGGCACTAGGACATTGGTTGGTGGAGCTGTGCATATATGTGTGGGAAAGAAGTAGCAGAAACAAAGAGAAAGAGCATAAGAGCCCAGGAGCCCTGGTAGCCTGTCACTGAGAAAAGAGTTAAGAGATTTTGGGTCAAGTGCTGGCTGAAAGAGGCTTGGGACTGTGAGAAAAGATGTTGTCTCCTGCTCTTCGATTCCTGTTGGGAGTGAAATAGCATTTTCTATGTTCTTTGTACACAAACAGGACTGCAGCAAAAAACAAAAAAACAAAAAAAAACAAACAAAAAAAACCACTGATTCCATCAATTTCTCCTAATGGAAATAACCCACTATACCCTGAAACTTGGCTAGCTGCTTGAGTCGTGGGGAGGGAGGGCAATGATAGGGATAAAACAAATAGTAAAATAAAGCACATGTGGATGATTTGAGTAGTGGTGCATTTTTCAAGAAGCATTGTTAAAGTGGCTAATACAATATGTAACTTCATTAGATTGCAACACTGATCATTCAAAAAATTATTAAAAGGTACAACCTGCAATGAATTTTGAGAGCAAGTGACCAGCCAGTTATGATAAACTGGTGTACTGTAGATTGACTGCTTAAGAGAGAGGGAATTATGGCAGTTGCTATAATATTTTAATGATGCATAAAATTGTGGTCAGAGATTGACCTAACATTAAGATAGCTATCACTTCTCATTCAAGTCAGATGTAACAAGGAAATTCCATTAGCAGCCTACAAAAGGTTGCAAGATTTATAAACGTACAGAAAGGAAGAAAACAAATCAACAAGTTCACCTTGTTGTTTAGATAGTGTTCAGTTCTCAAAACAAGTTTTAAAAGAGCAAAAAGTAGAAGCATATAATAGAATCATAGAATATTAGGGTTGGAAGAGACCTCTGGAGGTCATCTAGTCCAATCCCCTGCTCAAACAGGACCAACACCAACTAAAATATACCAGCCAGGGCTTTGTCAAGCTGGGCCTTAAAACTTCTAAGGATGGAGATTCCACCACCTCCCTAGGTAACCCCTTCCAGTGCTTCACCACCCTCCTAGTGAAATAGTGTTTCTTAATATCCAACCTAGACCTCCCCCACTGCAACTTCAGACCATTGCTTCTTGTTCTGTCATCTACCACCACTGAGAACAGCCAAGCTCCATCTTCTTTGGAACCCCTCTCCAGGTAGTTGAAGGCTGCTATCAAATCCCCCGTCACTCTTCTCTTCTGCAAACTAAACAAGCCCAATTGCCTCAGCCTCTCCTCGTAAATCATGTGCCCCAGCGCCTTAATCATTTTTGTTGCCCTCCGCCGGACTCTCTCCAATTTGTCCACATCCTTTCTGTAGTGGGGGGACCAAAACTGGACGCAATACTCCAGGTGTGGCCTCACCAGAGCCAAATAGAGGGGAATAATCACTTCTCTCAATCTGCTGGCAATGCTCCTACTAATACAGCCCAATATGCAGCTGGCCTTCTTGGCAACAAGGGCACACTGCTGACTCATATCCAGCTTCTCGTCCACTGTAATCCCCAGATCCTTTTCTGCAGAACTGCTGCTTAGCCAGTTGGTCCCCAGCCTGTAGCAGTGCATGGGATTCTTCCTTCCTAAATGTAGGACTCTGCACTTGTCCTTGTTGAACCTCATCAGATTTTTTTTTTAGACCAATCCTCCAATTTGTCTAGGTCACTCTGGACTCTTTCCCTACCCTCCAGCATATCTACCTCTCCCCTCAGCTTAGTGTCATCTGTGAACTTGCTGAGGGTGCAATTCATCCCATCATCCAGATCATTAATAAAGATATTGAACAAAACCGGCCCCAGGACTGACCCCTGGGGCACTCCGCTTGATACTGGCTGCCAACTAGACAGCCGTTGATCACTACCTGTTGAGCCCAACAATCTAGCCAGCTTTCTATCCACCTTATAGTCCATTCATCCAATCCATACTGTTTTAACTTGCTGGCAAGAATACTATGGGAGACCGTATCAAAAGCTTTGCTAAAGTCAAAATATGTCACATCCACCACTTTCCCCATATCCACAGGGCCAGTTATCTCATCATTGAAGGTAATCAGGATGGTGAGGCATGATTTGCCCTTGATGAATCTATGTTGACTGTACTTGATCACCTTCCTCTCCCCCAAGTGCTTCAGAATGGATTCCTTGAGGACCTGCTACATGATTTTGCTGGGAACTGACATGAAGCTGACCGGTCTGTAGTTCCCTGGGTTCTTTTTCTTCCCTTTTTAAAATATGGGCACTATATTTGCCTTTTTCCAATTGTCCGGGACCTCCCCCGATCACCAAGATTTTTCAAAGATAATGGCCAATGACTCTGCAGTCACATCAGCCACCTCCCTCAGCACCCTTGGATGCATTAGATCTGGACCCATGGACTTGTGCACGTCCAGCTTTTCTAAATAGTCCTTAACCTGTTCTTTCACCCCTGAGGGCTGCTCACCTCCTCCCCATACTCTGTTGCCCAGTGCAGCAGTTTGGGAGCTGACCTTGTCTGTGAAGACCGAGGCGAAAAAAGCATTGAGTACTTCAGCTTTTTCCACATCATCTGTCACTATGTTGCCTCCGCCATTCATTAAGGATCCCACACTTTTTCTGACGTTCTTCTTGTTGCTAACATACCTGTAGAAAACCTTCTTGTTACCCTTCACATCCCTTTCTAGCTGCAACTCCAATTGTGCCTTGGCATTCCTGATTATACCCCTGCATGCTGTAGCA
Source organism: Terrapene triunguis (assembly GCF_002925995.2). NCBI lineage: Eukaryota > Metazoa > Chordata > Testudines > Emydidae > Terrapene > Terrapene triunguis. The sequence continues at coordinate 13,461,787 of NW_020664372.1, forward strand.
ATATTTTTATACTCTTCCCTAGTCATCTGTCCAAATTTCCACTTCTTGTAAGTTTCCTTTTCATGGTCGCCTGCCATTTTTGCTATTCTTTCTGCACTTTGGGTTGGTTTGTTCCTGTGCCCTCAATAAAGGTTCTTTAAAATACAGCCAGCTCTCCTGAACTCCTTGCCCCCTCATATTAGCTTCCCAGGGGATCCTGCCCATCAGTTCCCTAAGTAAGTCAAAGTCTGCTTTTCTGAAGTCCAGGGTCTGTATTTCGCTACTCTCCTTTCTTCCTTTTGTCAGGATCCTGAAATCAACCATCTCATGGTCACTGCTGCCTAGGTTGCCACTCACTTCTACTTCCCCTACCAATTCTTCCCTGTTTGTAAGCAGCAGGTCAAGAGCAGCTCTGCCCCAGTCAGTTCCTCCAGCACTTGTACCAGGAAGTTGTCCCAAACACTGTCCAAAAACTTCCTGGATTGACTGTGCATTGCTGTATTGCTCTCCCAGCAAATGTCAGGGTGATTGAAGTCCCCCATTAGAACCAGGGCCTGTGATCTGGAAACTTCAGTTAGTTGTCCGAAGAAAGTCTTGTCTACCTCATCCTTCTGATCTGGCAGTCTATAGCACTTGCCCACCATGACATCACCCTTGTTGCTGTCGCCTCTAAACTTAACCCAAAAATTCTCAACAGGCTTTTCTCCAGTTTCAAACTGGAGCTCTGAGCAATCATACCGCTCTCTTACATACAATACAACTCCTCCACCTTTCCTCCCATACCTGTCCTTCCTGAACAGTTTATACCCATCCATGACAGTGCTCTAGTCATGTGAACTGCCCCACCAAGTTTCTGTTATTCCAATCACGTCGTAGTTTCTTGATTGTGCCAGGACTTCCAATTCTTCCTGCTTGTTTCCCAGGCTTCTTGCATTAGTGTACATGCACCTAAGATAACTAGCCGATTGCCCTACTTTCTCAGTATGAATCAGGAGGCTTCCCATCTTGTACCTTCCTCCTTGTGTTTCCTCCCGATATCCCACTGCCCCACTTACCTCTGGGCTTAGATCACCATCCCCCGGCAAACCTAGTTTAAAGCCCTCCTCACTAGGTTAGCAAGCCTGCCTGTGAAGATGCTCTTTCCTCTCTTTGTTAGGTGGATCCCATCTCTTCCTAGAAATCCTTCTTCCCAGAACATCCCATGGTTGAGGAATCCAAAGCCCTCTCTCCTACACCACCTGCGTAACCATGCGTTCACCTCCACAATTTGATGGTCCCTACCTGGCCCTTTTCCTTCAACAGGGAGGCTGGATGAGAACATGACTTGTGCCTCAAACGCCTTCTTCCCAGAGCTATTCTGAGATCCTAACTCTGGTTTTGCTTACTATGCTCAGTTCTTATTCAATTAATTTTGAATGAATGCGCAATAGAAGTGTGTCCATGTAAAAACTGAGAAAGGTGAGTAAGGAACTAAGAATTTTGCCCCATATTTTTTTTAAGTCATAACATCACCAGAACATTATACAGATTTCGAAGAGTGTTGCAAGATAGAAAGAAGCCTTTGTGAGCAAATAAGATTAGGGGGGAAAAGTGAAGGTAGGGGTTAGTTACACAAACAAATAGGTTGAAATTCACCACATGTGATAATGGATATGGAAGGCTACCAAATCTGTTTTTTTTTCCTGCATGCTAGGAGCATGATGGGTAAGTATTATTATGGAGACAGGTTTCAGAGTGGTAGCCGTGTTTTTCTGTATCAGCAAAAAGAACGAGTACTTGTGGCAACTTAGAGACAAATTTATTCGAGCATAAGCTTTCGTGGGCTAAACCCACTTCATTGGATGCATGCAGTGGAAAATACAGTAGGAAGATATATATACACACACAGAGAACATGAACAAATGGGTGTTGCCATACCAACTGTAATGAGTGTAATCAATTAAGGTGGGATATTATCAGGAGAAAAAACATGTTTGTAGTGATAATCAGGATGGCCCATTTCCAACAGCTGACGAGAAGGTGTGAGTAACGGTAGAGGAAAAAGTTGGCATGGGGAAATAGTTTTTACTTTGTGTAATGACCCATCCACTCCAAGTCTTTATTCAAGCCTAATTTAATTGTGTCCAGTTTTCAAATGAATTCCAATTCTGCAGTTTCTCATTGGAGTCTGTTTTTGAAGTTTTTTTGGTGGAATATTGCGACTTTGAGGTCTGTAATTGAGTGGCTAGGGAGGTTGAAGTGTTCTCCGACTGGTTTTTGAATGTTCTAATTCTTGATGTCTCAAGGGCTTCTTTTCCATGGGTCCAGATGAAGAAGATAGCTAGGAATGCTGGTAGTGTAGGGCCTGAGGAGAGAATCTACATAGCCAGACAATCCTGTTGTCAGGGTGTCAATGCCTGAGATGATGGGGCATCCAGGATTTCCAGGTTTATGGATCTTGGGTAGCAGCAGTATCACTTGCTCCATAACCTCAGCCGTGCAGAACACAACGCCATCCAGAGCCTCAGGAACATCTCTGACATCATAATCAAAAAGGCTGACAAAGGAGGTGCTGTCGTCATCGTGAATAGGTCAGAATATGAACGAGATGCTGCTAGGCAGCTCTCTAACTCCACATTCTACAGTCCTTTACCCTCTGATCCCACTGAGAGTTACCAAAAGAAACTACACCATCTGCTCAAGAAACTCCCTGAAAAAGCACAAGAACAAATCTGCACAGACACACTCCTAGAACCCCGACCAGGGGTATTCTATCTGCTACGCAAGATCCATAAACCTGAAAATCCTGGACACCCCATCATCTCAGGCATTGGCACCCTGACAGCAGGATTGTGTCGCTATATAGACTCTCTCCTCAGGCCCTAAGCCACCAGCACTCCTAGCTATCTTTGAGACACCACTAACTTCCTGAGGAAACTACAATCCATTGGTGATCTTCCAGAAAACACCATCCTGGCCATTATGGATGTAAAAGCCCTCTACACCAGCATTCTACACAAAGATGGACTACAAGCTGTCAGGAACAGTATCCAAGAATGTCACAGCAAACCTGGTGGCTTAACTTTGTGACTTTGTCCTCACCCACAACTATTTCACATTTGGGGACAATGTATACCTTCAAGTCAGCGGCACTGCTATGGGTACCCACATGGCCCCACAGTATGCCATCATTTTTATGGCTGACATAGAACAACGCTTCTTCAGATCTTGAGCCCTAATGCCCCTACTCTACTTGCACTACATTGATGACATCTTCATCATCTGGACCCATGGAAAAGAAGCCCTTGAGGAATTTCACCATGATTTCAACAATTCACACCATCAACCTCAGCCTGGACCAGTCCACACAAGAGATCCACTTCCTGGACACTACAGTGCAAATAAGTGATGGTCACATAAACACCACCCTATACCGGAAACCTACTGACCACTATATTTACCTACATGCCTCCAGCTTTCATCCAGACCACACCACACGATCCATTGTCTACAGCCAAGCTCTAAGATACAACCGCATTTTCTCCAACCCCTCAGACAGAGACAAACACCTACAAGATCTCTATCAAGCATTCTTACAACTACAATACCCACCTGCTGAAGTGAAAAAAAAAAACAACACACTGACAGAGCCAGAAAGGTACCCAGAAGTCACCTACTACAGGACAGGCCCAAAAAAGTAACAGAACGTCACTAGCTGCCACCTTCAGCCCCCAACTAAAACCTCTCCAGCGCATCATCAAGGATCTACAACCTATCCTGAAGGACGATCCCTCACTCTCACAGATCCTGGGAGACAGGCCAGTCCTCGCTTACAGACAGCCCCCAAACCTGAAGCAAATACTCACCAGCAACCACACACCACACAACAAAAACACTAACTCAGGAACCTATCCTTGCAACAAAGCCCGTTGCCAACTCTGTCCACATATCTATTCAGGGGACAACGTAATAGGACCTAATCACATCAGTCACACTATCAGAGGCTTGTTCTCCTGCACATCTACCAATGTGATATATGCCATCATGTGCCAGCAATGCCCCTCTGCTATGTACATTGGCCAAACTGGACAGTCTCTACGTAAAAGAATAAATGGACAGAAATCGGCCATCAGCAATGGTAATATTCAAAAGCCAGTAGGAGAACACTTCAATCTTCCTGGACATTTTATAACAGACCTCAAAGTAGTCCTACTTCAACAGAAAAACTTCAGAAGCAGACTTCAAAGAGAAACTGCAGAACTAAAATTCATTTGCAAATGTAATACCATTAATTTGGGCTTGAATAGGGACTGGGAGTGGCTCGCTCATTACAAGAGCAACTTTCCCTCTCCTGGTATTGACACCTCCTCATTATTGGAGGTGGACTACATCCACCCTGAGTGAAATGGCCCTGCCAACACTGGTTCTGAACTTGTGAGGTAACTCCCTTCTCTTCACATGTCAGTATATTTATGCCAGCATCTGTAATTTTCATTCCATGCATCGGAAGAAGTGGGTTTTTACTCACAAAAGCTTATGCCCAAATAAATCTGTTAGTCTTTAAGGTGCCACTGGACTCCTTGTTGCTTTAATGGAAGAAAAGCAACACTGGCAGTAGTGACAAAAAAGGATTTGAACTATCTTCTGAAACAGAATAATATTGTGTTTTAATGCCAATTTTGCTGAACCATGTTGCCTTATCTACTTATTGTATATTGGCTTTACTGATTACGTAAGAATTCCTAACTAAGAAATAAGACTTCTGAAATTTGTTAGGTTCTAGTCCCAGCATCAGGCACAGTAATAGTACAATTACTGTTTGATTGGGAACCCTATGTATACAGTTGCAACACTCACACTTAAGAAAAACTTGAATTTTCAATAGTTTTATTAACATTGTTAGTAAAAACACAAATGCTCCAATCCAAACAAGAATGTAACAGCTGTGCAATTTGACATCCAGCATCATATATGCAATGCATACTCACATGCTTCTTGTGGCAACATAGAGGTGAAAAGACAAATGGTGGTCCCTGGTGGTCCTACCTTGTCTCTGGCTACACCAGCTATATATTATTTGGAAATTCCCTTATGCAACTGAGGATTCCACTTTTATCAAAACTGGGAATGGGTGCTGGGGATCCAGCCCTAAGGATTCCTTCTCCATCTGTAAATCTAGTCATTTAGAAGTGACACCTAAACTATAGATACTGCTTGGAAGAAGCAATTCTTTGTTAAACCAAAAGTTTGCCTATTTCATGAAATTTCATATGGTTCAATGCTCATTTTGGTTAAACAGAACCAACATTTCTATGTGGTCATATTGTTATGGGCAGAAGAAACATAACAAAGTTCCTGGGTTTAGGCTGAAACTGATAACATGCAGCAAATATGAAGCCACTGTGGTCTAATGATTAGTAAAAGGACTGGAAGTCTGGATACTGCACTTAAGTTAGGAGAGACACATAGTACCCAATCCTTTATGGTGCTGAGTGCATTCTCCTCCACTGTAATTGGAGTGCATTTAACATGCAGGATTTTACATCTGTATTCCACATTTTTCCTGTTTTTAATACTGGAAATATTGCTTGCACATTCTGCAAATTCTTTATCTTTTCAGGTGTTCTATAACTTAAATGCAAGACATTGTTTACATTTAATTTATCTATATCTATCTATATTTCCATTGTCATTTAAAATAATACCGTACTTTAAAACATTGAGAACTTTTTTGCTTACACCATTTTAAAGCAAATTAAATTAAATCAATTTAAATTAAATTAAAATTTCCCCCCATTAAACTGGCCATAGTTCTGTAGTTTTATGTCAGACACAACTTCTTTCACTATGTTACTCCACTCAGTGTCATGCAAGAGACTAGATCACACATTTGTTCACCACTGAAGTCTAGCTATTGACTTCAATGGGAGCAGGAGCAGGTTTTTTTTTATAGAAACAGAAATATTCATCACTATATTCATAATTGGCCATTTAGTATTCTTGATTTATTAATCTACTCTTCAGAAAGTTCTACCGGGGGAGGAGAAAAAATGTCATGCAAAGTTAGGTGAATAAGTACACACCACAAATAAATAAGGGGACATTAAAGAAATAGTTTGTTAACAATGCAGGATAAAGCATGTTCATTCAAATTAAAAAAATTTAGAGATTGTCAGAAAATAGAATTTTCCACAGAATGGAAAATCCAATGTTTCAAAGTCTGTTTTAATTCTAAATAGCAACGGAAAGCGAAAGTTTCAGTATTTCCCCATGGAATGGAAATTCCAAAAGGAATCAACACTTGTCATTTTGAAGTTTATTATTAAAACATACATTAAGAAGTCAAATGTTTCATTTTGACATTATCAAAAGGAGAGTCAAGACAATTTCTCCCCTTCATCAAAATTTGATGAAAAACATTCCAACAAAATGTGTTATTTTGATAAAACTGCATATTTCAATCAGATAGTATTCTGATGAAAGTTTTTTGGCAAGCTCTGTTAGAAGATTAGATTTTCAGAAGTCAGAATCATACATGATGATACACCAACAGGAAATAAGAAGGCTAAAATAAGTAGATATAACAGAATAACATGCCTAGATCTATTCCAGGGATTGGCAACCTTTGGCATGCGGCCCACACCACTTCCCACAGCCCCCATTGACCTGGGACGGTGAACCGCGGCCGGTGGGAGCTGCGATCAGCCGAACCTACAGAGGTGACAGGTAAATAAACCGGATTACCCTGGCGAGCAGCTCTCCAAAGGTTGCTGATCCCTGATCTATTCTATAGAATAATTTGATGAGTTTTTGGTGCAATATTTTTCTGTTTTAACATATTCTTCTGAAATTCTGATGCCATTGAAGTTGGTGGGAAGAGTACCATTGACTTCATATGGGACAGGATTTCACCCTCTGTATTTCACATGAAGAATTCCTATAGTCTTAGAAGTTTTCAAGGCCAGAAGGGACCATTGTAATAATTTAATTTGACCTTCTGTATTACAGAGATAAAAGAACATCCCTAAAATAATCCCTAGAGCATATCTTCTAGAAAAACATCAAATGGCGGCTGTATGCTGAACATGTAATTATAATAGAATCCATACTGCAAATAAGAGAACAGTACACCCGAGTGAAGAGACTTTTACCTGTGTTTCACAATGGTACCAAGATATTTACTTCCAATTTACATTAGTCACACATATTATCAGGATATTTGTCTTTTATGGCAGATTTTTTGATTATATTTTCCTGATTGTCAAATATAGCCATTCAAGATTCTCACTTGAGAATCCACATAGCTACATGTAATTAATATATGTTGGAGACATCTTCTGAAAGTCCTGGCTTTTATATTCCTAATAACTGAAAGCAAATACTGCATAACACCTTTAACTCAATCTAGCTCTCTCTTGCTGAGAAAGTGTGCTATTTAAATAGTTACCATCTCTGCTGTGACACCTTAATGTAAATTATCATTTTATTTGGAATGATCCCAAAAAACAGGTACTGTAAGTCAATAGTTATTGGATTTGCATGAGAAAGAAAAAGTATCACAAGGTCATAACTACTCTGATGCTCTTCCATTAGGACACTCATGCAGACTGCCCTTCATCTAAGCATCTGTGTTACTACTTTTAGAAAAAATCCACTAAGTCACCTTTAAAGTTCCCATGATATTCAAGTTTTATAGTTGTGAAAGGTCAGTTGTGTCCCATTGTGACTGAAATATCGATTTATATTGTGGATTTTATAAGTTTGGGTGCGTAAAAATGTAGATGAGTACATCTTGTCTTCTGTGATTACTTCTCTCAACAAAATGTTAGGAAGGACATATTTTGTGATAGAGGCAGCATTTATATTTATTCCCTTCAAAAGCACTCTTATTTAAATAAACTGGGTATAATCCAGTTGAAGTGTACAATACATTTATCTCACATTCTATTGATTTAGATGATGTCTCACAGGGATAGGAAAATTGCCATGAAAAGTAATACTTGCCAATTAAATTTAATTATGTTTTAATTTTCTTTACTGTTAAGTTTGTTAGACACCCTCAGGCATGGAAACCTAGAAATTAAAGTATATTATATTATGTGGTAAAGTTTATCAATTTATATTTTGGATCTTTTATATATCCAAATTACAGTGTAGATTATATATATATATATATATATAAAATCTACACAATAATTTGGATATATAAAAGATCCAAAATATAAATTGACAAACTTATATAAGCCTAATAGGTAGGTAGAAGATTACCATGCAGGATTGTAGGTGTAGAAAGGAGATGTCCTCTGACCATTATCTTTTTCTGCAGCTTTTAAAAGTATCAGACTTTTGGGAAGACTTACATCTTTATGGACACCACTTCACATAAGACATAAAATACAAATTATGTATCCAAAATGGCAGATGGGGTTGCTATACGTTAATGCATATTAGTGCAGGGAAAAGAGTGTTGTATATGTAGAAAATCACTTACCTGAAGAAGGCCAGCATAAGGTCTAGGTAATATTTCTTTTCCAATTTAAATCACATTTTTTAGGGAGTTAATTGATATATAGTCCTTATACTGGCCTTCTGAAGAGTACTGAAATTCATCATTACTCTTCTTCAGCTATGGCAGGCCACTAACACTATGGAATATCAGAGAAGGGGTATAGTATGCTATCAAAGGTTGTGTCTTGAGGTCACCCCCTTGGGGTGAAGGCTTGGAGACAGCTGCTTCCCACACCTATGCCAACGATGACTATACATAGCACAATGTTGTATATGAACAGTATATATATACACAAATGGACATTTAAAACAAATGATTTTGAAACAGCTCAAAATATCTGTAGAGGGGCGGACTCACCCCTGTGATGCCTCCTGGTGGTGACTTCTGGGAATTAGCTCTTCCAGCATCCTGGAGCGCCCCCTGCAGGCCGGTGATCCGCCTGTCCTCTGGCCCCTGTGTCCCTCCAGGACCCCGGTGCCCTTATCTGGGGGGCTCCCCCTTGGCAGTACACCCCTCAGTACTAGGGTCTCCCCTCCCTGGGGAACCCCCATCCACTATCCCTACCTGGCCGCAGAATAAGGCCACTGCCAGTCACCAACTAGCCCCCGCTCCCTGGGTCAGACTGCAGTATAGGCCACTCATCACAGGCAAGGTTGGGCTTGGACCTGCTGCCTTGACCTACCCTTAGGCTGCTCTCTGCAACCCCCTGTGATGAACTGGGACTGTTCTTACTGTGGTCTGTGAATGCTGACAGGGGAGTGTGGCTGGGACGGTCTGCATTGGGGGATGGAAGACTGACCTACGGAGAATACCTGAGCATGTAACATGAGAACCCAGGAGGGGGCTGGGGCCAGGTGACACCTTTGCCCGGGAAACTGAACAAAGGCTGTGGGAGGGGTCGCTGAAGGCAGAGTCGGGGAGGCTGGCTAGTGACCATGGCTGGGAGGCAGACAGGGCTCTGATCTCCTAAGGGGGCTAGGGTGCCCGGGGACCCCAAGATGGACCTAACTGAGGGGGTCCTGTTGTCTGCGCCTGCAAGACCTGTCTTGGACTGTATTTCTGTCGTCTAAATAAACCTTCTGCTTTACTAGATGGCTGAGAGTCATGGTGAATTGCAGGATGCCGGGGGTGCAGGGCCCTGAGTCCCCCCATACTCCGTGACACCCCCAGCACCCCTTGGCCTCCTACTAGGCCACAGGCTGGAGCTCCCCAGCCTTTCCCCAGCCCTGCTCCACCCAAGTACTCTGTCTTAGCTCCCTGCAGCCAGGCCCTTCTCTCTCTGAGTGCAGAGAGAGGCTCCTGGCTCCCAGCCTTTTTATACAGGCCAGCTGTGGCCTGAATGGGGCGTGGCCCAGCTGCAGCTGCTTCCCCAATCAGCCTTGTAGCTTTTCCTTTGCCCCAGCCCTGCTCCCTGCCTGTTTTAAGCCCTTCAGGGCAGGAGCGGGGGACCACCCCACTACAGTAGGACAGATTCTGGCTTCTTGCCTTCTTCCTAATACCTGGAACTACCTCCCAATTTTGTAGCGCCAAATGTCTTCCCTTTCCTCCTTAAAGGAAGTTTTGGTGAATCCTGCCATCATCCCTTTGTCTCCAGAAAATCTGGAGACGATGTAATATAGAAAAACAAACAAATATTCTTTCTATTATGTATTTATAAGGCACAATGTACACTTGTAGAATGTGTTAAATAAAAAGATAATTTCGTATCTGATTCACAGAGAATGATTGTCAAGTCAGAGATATTTAAGTGTCCTGCTGTGCAATGTGATTGTCTCCTGGGAACAAACAGAAACTTTTTATGTGACAAAATTAACACTATTAATTCTCTCTTAAACAGCAAAACTTGGGCTTTATCCTTTCTTTGTTCCATATGATTACATACAGCCCCACAAATTTTATGAAATACTTCTTTGTTATTATCCATTGGTCGTAGGAAAATCCATTCCTGATTTTACAGAATATACTAATGTATGCCTGATTCTCAACCACACTTAGTCTATTTTACACAATGCCAGAGCAGTTTGAAGTGGTGATAAGATAAGTAGCTTTAGTGTAAATGAGAATCAGGCCCTAAGAAGAGTAATATAGGTGCCATCATGTATGTCTTGATGATCTCCTCAGGATCATTGCAAGGTTTCATCTGATCATCCATATTTCTTTATCGGGGCAAAATTTTCTGAGGGGCCTCAGTCTGGCCTTCACTACAAGTTCAAATAGCTAACTATGCAGAAATAAAGAAAGAATCTGTATTCACAAATGGTGACTGAGCATTCAGAGCTGCAATTTTGACATAAGCCTGCATCCCTGATCAGTGTGAACTGCACTTGGCAGTGAGCTGTTTAAAATGTTCCCTATGTCCACACATATAACCTCACTAATTGACCAGCTCTTCCTTATCCACATGCTGATCTCAGATACACCTGATTAAAATGGGAGGCAGTAGTGTTTTTGTAGGTTGCAAAGGAGAGCTGTCTGACATCTACATATTATTTGAGTCCATGAAGCCTTACCCTTTCTTCTAGGAACTGCATGTAAATATTGAACAGAACTGGAGAAAGAGTTGATCTGTGTGCTGCTCTCACATGTGAAAAAATTGGGGGAAATGTATCATTTTCTTTCACTGTCCTTTTGGTGCAGCTCTAGACTTTCGTTACCCTACTGACCATATCACCTGTTGCTTATACAGTTGGGTGATTTTTTTTTCAGACAAAACTTTTTTGGTCAAAAATGCAGATTTAGCTACAGCAAAATGTTTGTGAGCCTGTGTCAATTTCAAATTGTTATATTTGTTTAAAAGATTCTGAAATTTGAAGTGTTTTGTTTAGACATTTTTGAGACAAAATATTTATATTTTGGTTGGAGATGACTTGGTTTGACATTTCCTTTAATTTTATTTAAAAATATCCCCAAATGGTCAACATCAAAATGTTTTGATTTTTGTTTGACCAAAGATGTAATTTGGCATTTGTAAATTTCCAGTGAACTGTAAAAAAAAAAATCCTTATTTTCAGGGACTCTAGCTGCGTATGGGTTCAGAACTATGTGCACACATTCTTGCCCTTTGTTCATGGAAAATAAGAGATTGTTCCTCAGGACTACTAAATGCTGGTAAGCAGTTTGTGAAGAGTCTAGGACAGGGATCGCCAACCTTTGGCACGTGGGCCAGTTTGTTTACTTGCCGTATCCACAGGTTCGGCCGATCGTGGCTCCCACTGGCCGTGGTTCACCGCTCCAGGCCAATGGAGGCTGCAGGAAGTGATGCATGCTGAGGGATGTGCTGGCCACTGCTTCCTGCTGCTTACTTACCTGGCGGGCTGTGTGCCAAAGGTTGCTGATCCATGGTCTAGGATATTGTCTTACCAGAAATGTTTGATGGTGACTTTTTGTGGGCAGAAGGAAACCCACTGAGGAGCTTGCTTCCACCAAGGCATCCCAGATTGTTTTGGATGCATGCCCATTTCAATGTACTAGATTTGACATCGGCAAATTTCTACTGGGAAGAAGCAGAATCTGAGACAATAATATATTGAATTAATGCAAAGACAGACACATTGCACTAATAAACTAGTTAGTGTATCACAATACAAGGCAGCAGTAGCTGGTAGTAGTTCAAATAGGATGAAGGAACAACAATATCTAGCAACATGCTTAGTACACATTTAAACTTTGTAATAATTTAGAGACAAATTTGCTTCAAACATTACACTGCTACCATGACTATTTGCCAAAAAAAAAAAAAAAAATCAATGCAGGACTTTGATTAGTCCTCACAACTATTACATTTGAATATTTCACTATTTATGTCACACTGTTTCATCATAATGGTCATATTCTCTAAACTATTTTTGCACAGCCTTTCAAAAATTCCACTGGTCCACTCACCAGGGACAAGTCTTGGCAGGCAAATAAAATTTCTGTAATTCTTATCAGCATTACCTTACAGTAAGGATTGACTGATTTGGGTCTGCATGTGTAAGATCTCATGTAAACGTTGTAAAGCTGCTTTACTGATACTGAACTCTTTGAAGTCTCTTTGCATAATCTCCCTAAGTTCTAGCTTAACCAGTTCCAATGAGGTTCTATTTGCAGCTACGCTTGCCACAACCAAACGTCAATCATCTCTGCATGTAGTAATTTCTAGAACTTGCAGTTTTCTTTACTTATCTTTGATTATCCATTTGCTTAGGGCTATGCCAAGTAATGATACACATACTGTACTAGGAGACCAAAGAATAGCTAAGAGAAAATACTAATTTAGTCTTCTCCAGAGTGCTCAGTTTAGCAATAAAGTCGGTGTGTATAAGCATTGCAAGCACAGCACTGAAAAGGGAAAGCATATAGAGAAGCCTTATTATAGTTAGTATAGTTAGTTTTTGTAAGGCAATTACAAAAAATATTAAGGTCAGGTAGTTTTGCAAGACATGTTAATTAAAATGCCAGAAATTATACTACCTTGCAAAATATAGGTCTCCCACAAAGGAGAAGAAACAGGCTAACTATAATTAAAGCCAAATGGTACAGAAGTCACAACAATGACAAGTCACAATACCATGAAACCTGCTTATGTGAAATTAGCATGAAAACATTCAGATAACTCCAATACATTCTGCAGCCTTTGTTTCTCATATAAAGGCAAATCTCATTCCAAGACCAGAACCTTGAGGGGGCCACTTAGGGATCTGGGGCAAAATCACTACTTGGTCCTGCTAGTGAAGGCAGGGGGCTGGACTCGATGACCTTTCAAGGTCCCTTCCAGTTCTAGGAGATAGGATAGGAGAGGATACCTAAGAATCAGGATGCAAAGTGGTAGCAGAGCCACTGAGGAGAGCAGCCTGCACTTCCACAAAGATGGTGAGCTAGTAGTCCTGCCCTTAAGTCCTTATTCACACTGCATTATAGAAAGACCTATGCATTCCAGGACATCCTGAAGGGCTACACCCAGGGCTGGCCTTACCATGAGGTGAACTGAGGCGGCCACCTCAGGTGCCAGACTGTGTGTGTGTGGCGGGGGGGGGGGGGGGCACCACTAGGACCCAGAGTGTAGAAACTTGTGTCTGCTGCTGGTGCATATGTATTCTCTCTGCTCTAGATGCAGAGATGGTGAAGTGCTGTGCTGGAGGAAGGAGGGCACAAGAGACATAACAGATAGGCAGAAGAAAAGGTGAGAGGGAATAACAGAAAGCAAAATGAGCTGCAGGGAGAGAGAAGAGGAGGAGCCTCTTATGTACATCTCTAGCATCCCCAGGAGCCTGGACTGATTAACACCAGCTTCTCAGGGAGCTTCCTGTTTCCTGCTGCTTCCCTGAACCCACTTGAGGAGAACAGGCAGTCAACTGAAGTAGTAGGAGCCAGTTAGTCCCTTAAGACGCTGATATGTTCCCTCACTCAGGCCCTGCTACCAGCCTGCTTATTTGTCCCCTTCAATTGAGTGTTGAGAGCGACTATAGCTGGCACAGAACAGCAGTCATGAGTGAAAGAAGAAAACGCCCCTGTGGGGCAGCATTCAGAAAAAGAAAGAAAGCAAAGGAAGTTTTTCTATCTAAGCAGGAAGGAGCTCTCCTGAGATACATAGACACAAATGTTCACGGTGAGCCTTCCGGCCCCAGTGAGGATGTGAGTGGTGAGGAGATGCCTGATCTTCCAGTTAGTCAGTGTGCAGGTGACATGGTAGCTACTGCAGCATTCATATCTCCATCTCAAATGGATGCAACGATGCACATTCCTGAAGAAAAGTGTAGAACAGAGAAGAGTGGGGTGGAGGCGCAAGAAACAGCTGCTGCTGAGTTTAGTTCCTTAAGTCTAGATCAGTGGTTGGCAACCTCTGGCATGCGGCTCGCCAAGGTAAGCACCCTGGCGGGCCAGACCAGTTTGTTTATCTGCTGTGTCCGCAGGTTCGGCCGATCGCGGCTCCCACTGGCCGCGGTTCACCCCTCCAGGCCAATGGGGAGGAGGGAAGCGGCGCAGGCCGAGGGATGTACTGGCCGCAGCTTCCTGACACCTCCATTGGCCTGGGACGGTGCCAGAAATTGCCAATCCCTGGTCTAGATGATCCAGGACTGTGGACCCACTTCAGCAGTAGCCTGAGGGATTTCCTTGTACTGCATGGGCCACAGCAAGTGAAAAACTTCATGTTCCCCAAAGACAATGAAAATAGAAGTTTCCATCCAACACATTACTGTTGTGAAATCCCCAATGGTGACAAAGTGGAGAGGCCATGGCTTACGTACTCAAAAACCCAGAATGTTGCATACTGTTTTTGTTGCAAACTCTTCCAGTCTAATGTTCCAGCCACATTGGGTTCTACAGGAACAAAGGACTGGAAAAATCTGGCTAGAAATCTGGCATGCCATGAGAAGGCAGCAAATCACCAGAGAGCATTCCATAGGTGGAAAGAGCATGAGATGAGACTAAGGTTAAAGGCCATCATAGATGATCAGCATCAAGAGTAGATTGCATCAGAGTCTCTTTACTGGCAAAATGTTCTGAAAAGGCTCATTGCCATTGTGAGAACGATTGCTACCCAAAACCTAGCACTGTGTGGTACTTCAGATCAGCTATATGTGCCAAAAAATGAAAATTTCCTTAAAATTGTGGAGCTGATGGCTGAGTTTGATGCTGTAATCCAGGAGCATCTAAGAAGAGTCACCACCTAAGAAATGTACACACTCCACTACCTTGGAAAAACAATTCAAAATGAGATCATACAATTACTGGCAACAAAAGTCAAACAGAAGATTGTTTCAGATCTGAAGTCAGCAAGATATTACTCTGTTATTCTGGACTGCACACCTGAGATCAGCCATACGGAACAAATGACTTTAATGGTGTGTTTTGTAACAACAACAGAACCTAGTGAAAATGTCCCTGCAATGGTGACTGTCAGAGAGCATTTTCTAGAATTTATTGACATTGATGATACTACAGGAGCTGGTATGACAAATGTGCTTCTTAAAAAGCTGGAAGATATGGGAATTGCGATAGCTGACATGAGAGGTCAGGGCTACAATAATGGTGCCAACATGGAAGGAAAGAACAGAGGAGTGCAGACACGGATCCGAGAGTTAAATCCTCGAGCTTTTTTAATCCCATGCAGTTCTCATTCATTGAACTTGGTGGTCAGTGATGCAGCGTCAACTTCTAGTGAGGCTGCTGACTTTTTTAATGTCATTCAAAAGCATCTATGTATTTTTCTCTGCATCAACTCATCGATGGCAAATTTTGAAGCAACATCTGGGAATATCCTCTCTGACACTGAAACCACTGAGTGCCACAAGATGGGAAAGTCGAGTGGAGGCAATAAAGCCTATCAAACACCAAATTGGGAAGATGGATGATTCCATAGTTGCCATTATGGAAAATAATGCTATGACAGGAACTGTTCCTGGGAGAACAGTGGCAGAGGGAAATAGAATCATCAGAAACATACATAGCTTCAAATTTCTGTGTGGCTTAGTGTTGTGGCATGACACACTGTTTGAAATAAATGTTGTAAGCAAGAGACTCCAAGGTGTTGACCTTGATATATCTGGAGCAATGAACAACTGGACAAAGCAAAGTCATACCTACAGTCTTACCAGTCAGATGAGGGATTTCAAAACTTTCTGAAGAGTGCACAGAAGTTGGCAGAGGAACTTCACACTGAAGCTATTTTCCCATCCATTCAAGACTACAAGAATCACTGAAGAAGAAGACATTTTGATTACGAGGCACGGGATAATCCCATAAGAGACCCCAAACAATAATTCAAAGTTGAATTCTTTAACCAGGTGCTAGATTGTGCAATACAGTTAGTTGAAGAACGTTTCATGCAGCTCAAGGAACACAGCAGTATATTTGGGATGTTGTATGATATTCCAAAACTCCTCACTACATCTGAAGAAGACCTACACCAGCAATGCAGGGCACTAGAGACACTGTTGACACATGATGACATGCGCGATATTGATTCGAGTGATTTAGGTGATAAACTGAAAGCCCTTTCAAGATACATTTCAGCAGGATCAACTCCAAAGGCTGTTCTGGAATATATGTGCACAAATAAGATGACCACCCTCTTTCCAAATGCTTTTGTTGCTCTGTGCATACTTCTAACACTTCCTGTAACAGTTGCCAGTGGAGAACGCAGCTTCTCCAAGCTGAAGTTAATAAAAACACATCTACGCTCCACAATGATACAGGAGAGGCTGGTCGGCCTTGCAACCATCTCAAGAGAGCATGAGCTGGCCTAGACTGTGGACCTTCAGGTAGCAGTTCAAATCTTTGCAACCAAGAAGGCACAGAAAGCACCACTTTGATTATTCAAACAGATTAAAATGCCAGTGTTTACTATGCAGACAAGAAAAGTTACATTTGCTGTTCAGGCATTTGAAAGTTAAGTGTTACTTAAAATTTTTGAACAAGGCATTTTAAGTTGTTAGTTCTCCTTTATTGGGGTAGGTAGCAGAGCAGTACCATGAGAGGAGTAGAACAGGAAGGAGGCAGAATTGAGACCTTTCAAAGTTTTGGCCGAAGCGAGGGGGCATGGCGGTGTCATTTGAGCTTCCCGCCTCAGGTGCCAAAATGTTGTGGGCCGGCCCTGGCTACACCCTCCACAGAGGCTAGCTGAGTCCATACTTATTGTGCAGCAGAACCACAGCAGTTTTGTTATATACAATGAGGGTGGATCTAGTTTCCCCACCCGCAGAGACACTTGGCTGTTCCCAAGTTTCAGGGCCTTTGCTGGGAATCGTAAAATAAGACACAACACAATCTATATCTTTTTTCAGTAGTGAAATAAATGCAAGAAAAAGTGCAGTCATTGTCCTTAAGTCACAAAATATTTAAGGTTCCCTTTTCAAATTTGTTGGATTCCACACCATTTGCTCCATCCTCTGACAGTCATCACATCTACAATTAATTGTTATATTGAGTATGTATGTTAGAGGAGCCTTCAAATTCCATCTGACCTGGAAGAAGGGAGGGCATCTTTGTACTGGACCGAATTATTCAGTTGAAACATCATCTGCAAGAGATGAAGTTTAAAATCTGCAAACTGTAACCCAGTTAGAATGTTGGTTAATGTTGTCACTGGCTGATGCTGTGCCTTGGTAACCACTGGATTAGATCATTATAATGTTTTACTTTATGGCTTCCTGAAAAAAAAAACTGCATAAACTCCCGCTTATTTAAAGTGCTGCAGATAGAATTTAACTCACTCCAAGGGACTCAGTATGTCACTCCAGTCCTGAGGGAGATTCATTGTACAGCTACTTGTTGAATATTTGATTAATTTCAAAATTGCTTCAATGAGTAAAGGCAACACATTGTTTTGGCTTTAACACTGGAAGAACCAAAATGCAGCATAACATAAACAACAAGAGACTTCCTGCATATGTGCCCCCAACTGAAGCACAGAGGCTACTATTCTGGAGTTTTATTTAAGGAGACCCTCATTTCATCTCACATCCCTGACCTACCTTCCTCACTGCCACACATTAAATGGGGATCCAACACATACAGTGGCCGCTTTGCTGGGTGTCGCTTTGTACAGTTCTGTGCATTGAGAAATATCCCTGCTGTTGTGACCCAGACTACATGAAAGAGTGGAAAATCTTGCACTCTTGTTTCCCTAGCCGAACTGAAGTGAATTCTACAGCACAGTTAAAAGGAAGTTCCAGAGTACAGTTTGCCGGGACCCAACAGGAAGGAAAAAGCAGCAATGAAAAGGTGGTTGTGGAGCTGCAAAGGGCCTAAGGAATTTAGTTTTGGCTGAAAGATCCTGGGGAGGTTAGGAGGTTCACATAGGTTTAGACTTAAAGTTTTTGTTGGTTGGTTATTTTATACTTGTGTGCCTACAGTTAGGCATATAATATTTATATTTAGGTACTAGCATCAGAGAGGGTAAAAAAGTAATTATTTTAAAATATAAATTAAAAAAAACGGATTTTTAAATTTAAGTTGGATTATTTTTATGTAAGTGAAATGCAAGTTTATTTTTACAATTAAACTGATCTAGTATGAAACTGGAAATTGACAACCTATGTTAAAGGCCTAAACTTACTATACTACATGAACACAAACTGGGTGTGAGATGAGATCTACCACTTCTAAAATCTTGAATGACATGGTGACCCAAAACAATCAGTTCAATTCACTAACACAGAACTTCCTTTGTTTAATAAATCAGTTAGTTTTACAATCAAAACATGTTTTGGTAAGATAAAATAAAGTTTATCAAAAAGTGTATGTATCCAGAACATTTAAGATAGATTTAACCAAAACATTAAAATTCTGTTTGTTATATTTGGACATAGCAGTGAAAAAGATAACTATGTTCAAATCAGTTCCCCCTCCCTCTGTCTGCTTCGGTGACTGACATTCTGACAGCAAAACAGAAAGCAAACAAAAATGAGGCTCAGCACTGGGGATGGTGATTTCAGAGTGCCCAACATTTAAAGGGAAAAGACATCATATTTTCCACTCTATTTTAATATATGTATATATCTTTTTCCATGTTATCATGGCTAACATAAATCATTATATAACCTAACTTAAAGTTGCATGTGGACTATTGCAGACTCTTAAGGGACAAGGGATTTTTCTGCCCTGTACTAGCAACTTACTAGCTAAACAACTTATAAGTTTAAGTACAGCACTGATTTTCTCACTCTCTTTTGATAATATGGTGATGGTGGTGAGGTATTGTTCTGAACACCAGGAGTAGTTGGTGGTAAGGAATCAACTGGATCTGGAACCAAAGTTTCTTCCAAGAAGCCATCAGAATTAGGAGTTGTAATGGAAGAAGGTTCGATTAGAGGTACAGAAAGTCCTACTGAAATATTCCCGGACTCTGGTACTTGTCGAGGCTGCAACCAGTCCATATGTTATTTCCATAAAGTAGTGTTGGATAGTTTGACAATGAACGAAACAGATCCCTTGCATTTTACAAGTTCTCCAGGTACTTATTTCACTCCATAATCATAGTTGCAAGACCACAAATTTCCTATTTGAAAAACAAAAAACGGTGCTGAATCTCATGTCATCAATCAGTTTGGCTTGGGATTTGGCTACAGGTGAAGCAACATCCAAAGGTAGCAGGTCCAAACAGGTCCTTAAAGATCGCTTCATAAAAAGAGTTGCGGGTGACTCCTGGGTAACAACACATGGTGTGTTCCTTTAGACAAGCAAGAAATTGTCCAGTTTCTGCTGGTGACTCAAAAGAGATATGCTAGCTCTTACGCCATACTTAGGCCTGGTCTACACTATGAGTTTAATTCGAATTTAACAGCGTTAAATCAAATTAACCCTGCAGCCGTCCACACAACAAAGCCATTTCTTTCAAAATAAAGGGCTCTTAAAATCGATTTCTGTACTCCTCCCCGACGAGTGGTGTAGCGCCGAAATTGATATTGTCATTTCGAATTAGGGTTAGTGTGGCCGCAATTCGATGGTATTGGCCTCCGGGAGCTATCCCACAGTGCACCATTGTGACCACTCTGGACAGCAATCTGAACTCGGATGCACTGGCCAGGTAGACAGGAAAAGCCCCGCGAACATTTGAATTTCATTTCCTGTTTGCCCAGCACAGGAAAGCACAGGCGACCACAGATAGCTCATCAGCACAGGTAACCATGCAGGCCAATAACTGAAAAAGAGCACCAGCATGGACCGTATGGGAGGTACTGGATCTGATCGCTATATGGGGAGAGGATTCAGTGCTAGCAGAACTTCGTTCGAAAAGATGAAATGCCAAAACTTTTGAAAAAATCTCCAAGGGCATGATGGAGAAAGGCCACAATAGGGACTCAGAGCAGTGCCGCGTGAAAGTCAAGGAGCTCAGACAAGCCTATCAGAAAACAAAGGAGGCAAACGGTCGCTCCGGGTCAGAGCCGCAGACATGCCGCTTCTACGTTGAGCTGCATGCAATTCTAGGGGGGGCTGCCACCACTACCCCACCTCTGACCGTGGATTCCGAGGCGGGGGTAATCTCATCAGCCACACCTGAGGATTCTGCGGACGGGGAAGAGGAGGAGGAGGAGGAGGAGGAGGAGGAGGAGGAGGACGAGCTTGCGGAGAGCACACAGCACTCCGTTCTCCCCAATAGCCAGGATCTTTTTCTCAGCCTGACTGAAGTACCCTCCCAAGCCTCCCAAGCCAGTACCCAAACCATGACCCCATGGAAGGGACCTCAGGTGAGTTTACCTTTTAAAATATAAAACATGGTTTAAAAGCAAGCTTTTTAAAATTATTAATTTGCCCTGAGGACTTGGGATGCATTCGCAGCCAGTAGAGCTACTGGAAAAGTCTGTTAACGTGTCTGGGGATGGAGTGGAAATCCTCCAGGGACATCTCCATGAAGCTCTCCTGGAGGTACTCCAAAAGCCTTTGCAGAAGGTTTCTTGGCAGTGCAGCCTTATTCCGTCCTCCATGGTAGGACACTTGACCATGCCATGCTAGAAGCAAGTAATCTGGTATCATTGCATGACAAAGCCTGGCAGCGTATGGTCCCGGTGTTTGCTGGCATTCAAGCAACATCCGTTCTTTATCTCGCTGTGTAATCCTCAGGAGAGTGATATCGCTCATAGTAACCTGGTTGAAATACGGGAATTTAATTAAGGGCCCTTCCTACTGGGCTGTTTGCCTGTGGCAGAAAAGAAATCCTTCCCTGTAGTAAGCCAAGCATGGGGGGGGGGATTGGCGCTGAGTTTTTCACGTGTGGCTAGCAGGGATCTTCCCTAATACCAGCCACGCGGTGGGGGGAGGGGTAAAGCGATCATCCCAGAGAATTGGATGGGAGGGTGTTAGTTTGTTTTCTGCTGCTGAAGGTTAACAGGAAAACCGCAGCACTCAACGAGCTTTGCTTGGTATGTGGGAAAGGAGGGCGCAGAAGCCGAAAGACAATGGCTTACCATGGCTGCATGCAAGCCGAATTCTGTTGCCCGGACCTGCGTCTGTGATCTCTAGCAGCAAAGCCACAGGCACTCAATATTAAGAGGCAAAATGCGACCTTGCACAGAAATCACATGTGCTATGTAATGTGAATAGTGTTGTTCACCGTGAAAGAGTATAAGCATTGTTCTGTAAAATGTATCTTTTTAAAAAATTCTCTCCTTTTTTCCCTCCCTCCAGCAGCTGCAAATTTTTCAAGCCTCCCTCCTCTGTCCCAAAGTCTATCTCAGATAAGGCGTCGGAAAAAGAGGACGCGAGAGGAGATGTTTGCGGAAATCATGGAATCCACCCACAATGAAAGAGCTCATCTGAATGAGTGGAAGGACACGGTTTCAAAGTATAGGAAAGATGCCAGTGAATGTGAGGACAGAAGAGACCAACATGAGGACATGAGGGACCAACATGAGGACAGAAGAGACCAACATGAGGAGAGGAGAGATGCTCGAGATGAGAGGTGGCGGTAGGAAGATCAGAGGAGGCAGGATGCAACGCTGGGTCTGCTGCGTGAGCAAACAGACATACTCTGACATCTGGTGGAGCTTCAGGAATGGCAGCAGGATCACAGACTGCTGCTGCAGCCCCTGTATAACCACCCTCCCCCCTCACCATGTTCCATAACCTCCTCACCCAGATGTGTAAGAACGCGGGGGGGAGGGGGGAGGCTCCGTGCACCGTCCCATTCCACCCCAGTGGATAGCCCAAGCAAAGGGCTGTCATTATTTTAACCTTTTTTTAGTGGCCTTTTCCTTCTCTCCGATCCTCCTCTCAAACCCCACCCAGGCTACCTTCTCAGTTCTCTCCCTCTTTTTATACTCAATTAATAAAGAATACATGATTTTTAAATGATAGTGACTTTATTTCTTTTGAAAGCAAGCTGTGATCGAAGAGGGAGGGTGGGTTGCCTACAGAGAATGAGTCAATAAAGGGGGTGGATTTTCATCAAGGAGAAACAAACAGAACTTTCACGCGGTAGCCTGGCCAGTCATGAAACTGGTTTTCAAAGCTTCTCTGATGCGCAGCGCTTCCTGGTGTGCTCTTCTAATCGCCCTGGTGTCTGGCTGCGCGTAATCAGTAGCCAGGCGATTTGCCTCAGCCTCCCACCCCGCCATAAAGGTCTCCCCCTTACTCTCACAGAGATTGTGGAGCACACAGCAAGCAGCAATAACAATGGGGATATTGGTTTGGCTGAGGTCTGAGCGAGTCAGTAAAGTGCGCCAGCGACCTTTTAAATGGCCAAATGCACATTCCACCACCATTCTGCACTTGCTCAGCCTGTAGTTGAACAGCTCCTGACTCCTGTCCAGGCTGCCTGTGTATGGCTTCATGAGCCATGGCATTAAGGGGTAGGCTGGATCACCAAGGATAACTATAGGCATTTCAACATCCCCAACGGTTATTTTCTGGTCCGGGAAGTAAGTCTCTTGCTGCAGCCGTTTAAACAGAGTAGTGTTCCTGAAGACATGAGCGTCATGAACCCTTCCTGGCCAGCCCATGTTGATGTTGGTGAAACGTTCCCTGTGATCCACCAGTGCTTGCAGCACCATTGAAAAGTAACCCTTGCGGTTTATGTACTGGGTACCCTGGTGCTCTAGTGCCAAGATAGGGATATGGGTTCCATCTATCGCCCCATCTATCCACTATGGCCTGCACATTTCCCAAAGTCACTACCTTTCGTAGCAGCAGCTCAATGATTGCTTTGGCTACTTGCATGACAGCAGCCCCCACAGTAGATTTGCCCACTCCAAATTGATTCCCGACTGACCGATAGCTGTCTGGCATTGCAAGCTTCCACAGGGCTATCGCCACTCGCTTCTCAACTGTGAGGGCTGTTCTCATCCTGGTATTCTGGCGCTTCAGGGCAGGGGAAAGCAAGTCACAAAGTTCCATGAAAGTGCCCTTACGCATGCGAAAGTTTCGCAGCCTACACCTGCAACACTATGCGGTCCCACCAGTCTGTGCTTGTTTCCTGGGCCCAGAATCGGCATTCCACGGATAGAACCTGC
This sequence comes from Terrapene triunguis, assembly GCF_002925995.2. Lineage (NCBI taxonomy): Eukaryota > Metazoa > Chordata > Testudines > Emydidae > Terrapene > Terrapene triunguis. The sequence continues at coordinate 13,485,184 of NW_020664372.1, forward strand.
CCCATCAACAACATGATCTCCAAAGCGCCGGGACCTGCGGTTTGAGAGAAGTCTGTGTCCATGTCCATGTCCATGTCCTCATCACTCTCGTCGCCGCGCTGCCGTCGCCGCCTCCTCCTTGCCTCGTTGTCTGGTCCTGGTTCAGCATAAACTGCACGATAACGTGTGAGGTGTTTACAATGTTCATGACTGCTGTCTTGAGCTGAGCGGGCTCCATACTTGCCATGGTATGGCATCTGCTGTGTTCACCCAGGAAAAAAGGCGCGAAACGGTTGTCTGCCGTTGCTATCATGGAGGGAGGGGTGATGCTGTACCCATAACATCCTGCGACAATGTTTTTTGCCCCATCAGGCACTGGGATCTCAACCCAGAATACCAATGGGTGGGAGAGACTGCGGGAACTATGGGATAGCTATGGGATAACTACCCAAAGTGCAACGCTCCGGAAATCGATGCTAGCCCCGGTACATGGACGCACACCGCCGAATTAATGTGCTTAGTGTGGCCACATACATTCAACTTTATATAATCTGTTTCCAAAATTCGAATTCTGTAAATTAATCCCATAGTGTAGACATACCCTTAAGTGTCTCTAAAAAACTGTTCCACTAATCTGTTTGTACTCCGCATCAATCAACAAGATAAAATGTCTGCCAAACAGATAGGCTGGGAACTTCTGAATCCCAAAGGTAATGCTGAAAGCTTCTTACTCTATCTGTGCATAGTTCTTCTCAGAGGGGGTGAGTGTTCATGACTTGAAGGCAATCGGTTTCTTCCTGCCATCAGGAAGAATGTGAGAAAGAATTGCACCCCTGATGTCAACAATTTCTTTGCTTCCTGAAATGCACACTCACATTCTTTACTCCATTTCCACTAGAGAAAGTAGCAGTTCGACTGACTTTGGAAGGAATGGCAGGCTTTTCATTGCACAATACTACATCAGTTTCGGAGTGAGACCCAAAAGAAAAGGGAAAGAGTCCTATAGAAATAACTATTTCTTAGATTTTTCCAGAGGTGGAAAGTTCCTTGTTTTAAGGAATATTCATGTGAATAATCTGAAGTCTTAAATCACCATTTTAAAGAGGTGTATTGAATGCAAAAAATTGACTTAATGGGTTTTGGAATAGGGTTGTCATTTTTCTAATCACAGAAAACCAAACACTGCTGCCCCATCCCCTGCCACGCTCCTTCTCTGAGACCCCGCCCATGCACTGCCCCTTCTCTGAGGCCCCGCCCCTCGCTCACTCCATCCCCCTTCCTCTGTTGCTCACTCTTCGGCACCCTCACTCACTTTCACTCGGCTGGGGCTGGGGGTTGGGATACAGGAGAGGGTATGGGCTTTGAGCTGGGGGTGCATGCTCTGGGTTGGGGCTGAGAGTTTGGGAGTGCGGAAGAGGGTATGGGCTCTGGGATGGGGTCAGGGATGAGGAGTTTAGGGTGCGGGGGGGCTCCGGGCTGGGGCAGAAGGTTGTGGTGCAGGGGGGGTGATTGCTCTGGCTGAGGGTGGGGCCAGGGATGAGGGGCTTGGGGTGCAGGAAGGGGCTCCAGGTTGGGCCAGGGGTTAGCGTGCAGGAGAGATGAGGGCTCTGGCTGGGGTGTGGGCTCTGTGGTGGGGTGGGAGAAGAGGGGTTTGGGGTGCGTGAGGGGACTCCGGGCTGGGGCAGGGGGTTGGGGTGCAGGAGGGAGTGCGGGGTCCCAGAGGTGCTTACCATGACTCTGAGGAAGTGGCCTCCAGGTCCCTGTGGCCTCTAGGTGCATGGGCTGCCAGGCGGCTCTGCAAGGTGCATGCTGCCTTTGTGCCTGCTGGCGCTGCTCCCCGCACCACCCCTTGGTCACAGTTCCTGGCCAATGGGAGCTACTGAGCTGGCACTGGGGGCAGGGGTAGTGCACAGAGCCTCCCAGTCCCTGGCCGCCCAAGTGCCTAGGGGCCACAGGGACCTGGAGGCTGCTTCTGGGGGCAGTGCAAAGCTAGGGCAGGTAGGGAGCCTGCCTTAGCCCCAGGCCCCCACTGCGCTGCTGATTGGACTTTTAATGGCCCGGTCAGCGGTGCCAACCGGAGCTCCCAGGATCCCTTTTTGACCAGGTGTTCCGGCTGAAAACTGGAGGCCTGGCAACCCTATTTTGGAAAGGTGATAAAGGATTCTATTCAAACTGTCCTCAATGAACCCTCTTTGAGTAGGGAAATGTTATCTCCTCAGATCTTCTGAAACAGCTATTAGTATCTGAAAAGAGGAGCCTACATCAAATGAGCATGTAAACCCCACAGACCAGCTGCACACTGATCCAATCAATCCTGAGGACAATCAGCCCAGTGCCTAAAGGGAGAAGATTTAGGCTATGTCTACACTGTGCATCTTTTAGTGACACAGCTGTGCCGCTACAGCCGTGCCAAGCTCTCCTGATGACAAAGTGCTGTTCAGACCGGCGCTTTTCATCAGCAAAACTTGTCGTTCGGGGTGAGTGTTTTTTTCACAAATTTTGTCATTCAGGTTCCAGTGTGGACAAAACCTAAATGTGTCTGTGATGGGTTGGATCACAAAAACCCCCTTGGGAGTTGCCACCTGACGTGCCAAGACTACTTCTATCCCTGTTTTCTCTGCCAGCTCAGGCCTGGGCACAATTCTTTCCCCTGGTACAGCTCTTGTTCCAGCTTAGGTGGTAGCTAGGGGATCCTTCAAGATGGCTCTCCTCTCCACCTCTGTTCTCTTCCACCCCTTTATATATCTTTTGCATAAGGCGGGAACTCTTTGTCCCTCTAGGTTTCCACCCCCCTCACTGGAAAAGCACCAGGTTAAAGATGGATTCCAGTTCAGGATTCATGATCACATGTCACTGCAAGACTTCATTACCCACTTGCCAGCACACACATATAACTGCAATGTCACATGTGTTATCTCCACAGTGAGGTGGAACCAGAGTTGTGTTACATGGGTGCTCTGACCTAAGCAATGAGCTCTCCAGCCCTACAGATGTGTTGGCCTCTCTCTCCTTCCTGTATAAGCCCTAGGAGTTACTTTATACCTTGGACTGCAACAATTTCAGCAGCACTCCCAGGTAATGAGCAGGTGGTAGGAGTGGATATGATCCAAGACTATTCTCCACAAAAGAGACGTGGGACCTAAGAAGTGGAATGTTATTGTAGGTTTCATCACTATTCCCTCCTCTGACCCAAAGAACACTCTCTCTCTCTCTCTCTCTGATTTCCGGGGTGGAGGGCTCTTCATCCCAATGAACTTTGTCAGCCTGTGTCTCAAAGTGATCAACCAGGGAACGTCGTTTCCAGCTTCCTTACCCAATTATTCTCTCTGACTCACTGTCAGTTTTGTTCTTGCCTGATTGTTTTTTCAAACTTTAAAATTTGGGATTTATAGTCAGTGCTTCCCCTGACTTCATCTCTTGTCCAGTTTCCATACGTATCCATTTGGGGCTGGATGAAATCTGTTATTCAATATATGAGCATGGGGTGTTATTGGGTAGCGATTTAAATATTAAACACCTACCTCAGCATGTACACCTAACGTATGAATCATATATCCAAGAGCCACATAAGCATCAGAGACAGGTGTGCAGCTTCTGCAGGCTGTATGTGAGGTGTACTGCTGGAGACTTGTCCCTTAAAATGGAAAGACCATCTCTGACATAGTATCAAATGAATTGTTCTTGAAAACTACTTCCCACTGCTTTTGGAGGATTGTCAGTTCAGAAAACACTTGGCAGCATCCCGCTTTTTTTTTTTTTTTTGGAAAGACATTGCATTTTTTACTTTTTTCACAGCAAATAGTTTTATACAGTAAGACAGTGAAAATTGGCTAAAGACTTTCCCATCCTGTATAATTAGTCTAATAGCTAAGGTGATGACAATGTCAATTAATGTATGTAGCTTTTAATGTGATAATCTTTGTCTATATTGGCATAGTTATGGATTGAAATATTTTTAAGAAGTTAAAAATGGCATTAATTCCAGGTAATGTGCCAAATAAATCCCCGATGGAACTCTCTAAGCTTCAGTTGAATTACCCAAAGGATTAATTTGAGTCATTCTACAGATATTGGAGATGATGTGGAACAAGAAATAAAGTACAAAGCAATTCAATCAGTAATGAGGTAGAGTTTCTGACTTTCCAGCGGTGGATTCCAATGTGTCTATCCAGCTTGAGAGGGTCTGAAAGTCCATACTTCCTTTTTAGAAGTTTAAAACAAAGTGTTAAGCATCTCTTGTAATAAAAAGCCTTGCAGTATTGCCTACCAAAACCATTAAAAAGTCATGCTACAAATCATGATTTTAAACAAAACAAATTTGGGTTTGTTTTATTGGACTTCTCGGATTTTGGACATTTTAACATTCATGATTTCAAACTCTTTTCTGCAACTGTGAAGTCTAAAAGCTTGCTTCTACATTTTAAAGCTGAGATTCTCACATAATCATATCATCTCATGAGCTTAGTTCTTAAGAAATAAAACAGTTTGTGTAAATTGGTTGGTCTAAATCAGGGGTAGGCAACCTACGGCACGCATGCCAAAGGCGGCACGCGAGCTGATTTTCAGTGGCACTCACACTGCCCGAGTCCTGGCCACCGATCTGGGCATCTCTGCATTTTAATTTAATTTTAAATGAAGCTTCTTAAACATTTTAAAAACCTTATTTACTTTAAATACAACAATAGTTTAGTTATATATTATAGACTTTTAGAAAGAGACCTTCTAAAAATGTTAAAATGTATTACTGGCATGTGAAACCTTAAATTAGAGTGAATAAATTAAGGCTTGGCACACCACTTCTGAAAGGTTGCCGACCCCTGGTTTAAATTGTCATAGCTCCATTGATGTCACTGTAGCTATGACAACTTACACTGGCTGGCTGAAGATCTGTCCCCGTCAACTGTGAGACTGGCAATATATGAGAGCTGGCAATACAGTACTAACAGTTTTGTTCTACTTTCCATGAACTACCTAAAATCTACAGCCAGCTGTCGATTCCATAGCAAATGTCAGACTTGAAGAAGCTGAAGAAAAATGTGTCTTATTTATGCTAAGGCTTTTGTCCAGAGGCACTTTGAAGCACTTTACAGGAATAACATCTGGAATACTTCTACTTTAATGTTTTACAGCACCTAAAAGCACAGTTCATACAGATTTGTGGGGTATATGGCTTGGGCCTGTAAAGATGAAGTACATATCAAAAGAGTTGAAGGTATGTTTTGACTCAAAGGCATTAACTAAACCCACAGAACCACATCTCCTCCCTCCTTCTCTTTCCGGTGCATTAAGAGGAAAAATAATTAAGCTTAGGTGCCTAAAATCAGACCTTTTATTTTCATATTTTTTTCCTGCTAATGAAGTGGAGCTCTCTGTGTCAGCATTTCTGAATACCAAGCTACAGTGCTAGTCAGGGTGAACTGACGATGTAAATCAGCACGCAGAAAAACTTGATTTAAATAATCAGTTTTAATACTGTTTTGCATTTGTACTTTTGTTATTTTCCTAAAGAAAGGTTGATTTTGCATTATATGGTTAATCATTAAAACATGTTGATTTGCAATTAAATATGACATTTCTTTTTGCTAACCAGGCGAATACTCTATATCTATATACATTTATTTAAGTAATTAAATAGCTTAACTTACATTATTCAGATTCTTACTATTTACATGTGAGGGGAGAGGGTCCAAGAGTTCAGGCTGCAGTCCAAGCCTGAATGTCTACACAGCAATTAAACAGCCCTTTAAGCCAAATCTCCTTAGCCGAAGTCAGCTGGCCCAGACCAGCCACAGATCTCTAATTGCAGGGTAGACATACCCTTGGAGGACAGTGTTTCAGTAAATCGGATTTGCTCAATGCATACCTACAAAAGGAGACTGGCATCTCACAAATATCTCACAATCAACACACAAAAACGCTTTTTTTTGTTACAACAGGTTGTTGTTCGGTAACATATCAGCAGCTGCCCTGTTCCTGAATACCATGGATGAGTTCCTGAAGGGACTGAACTTAGTTTAAATGTATTTGGATGACCTCCTTGTTACTGGAAAGGATCAAGAGAATCATCTTCGAAATTTGGACACTGCCTTGCAACTCTTGAAAGACCATGGACTGAGAACACACTGAGAAAAAATGGGAGCCGTGATCGGTAGAACCTGCGGACGCGGCAGCTAAACAAACTGGCCCGGCCCACCAGGGTGCTTACCCTGGCAAGCCACGTGCCAGAGGTTGCCAACCCCTGCTCTACATTAAGGAATTACGTGTTCCACCATTATTATCACCAGTCCAGCTGAGCCAGTAATAGCACTGACATAAATGATGATGTAGCAGATTTAACTAACAGTGATAAAGAACACTAGAAGCCACCAATGCCATATCTACAGTAGGGCTCTCACTGGTTGGTGCTTAGATAAACTAGTGATAGAACGGGGGAGGGAGGGAAGGGGGGCCTTGTCATTTTTGTTTTTGTAAAGTTACCTGGAGTAGACATTTTTTAAAAGAAAGTGGTAGAATAATTGATTGGACTAGGGGGTTGGTGAATTTGAAAAACAAAAGTGTGCAAGTCATAATCCTGTTAAGTGTTATAGGTCGTGGATGTTTGGGCAATAAACTTTGAAAAATGACTATCTTAACACCTACCTTCCCCTGCTTTGCATCCTCTTCTGTTCTATGGTGACATACTCTTTGGAAAATAGTCTGCAAATAAGATTCAAATTGAAATGGCCATGTAATAGTTCTACAAATACTTTAAAGTTATTTTAAAATAGGAACCCCAATAACTTTTTTATATTACCACTGCCAGGCATCACCATAAGGTACGGATTATGAAACAAGTTTTATGGCCCTAAAGAAAACAATGTGACAGCAATGCTTTCAAGCCCTGAGAAGTTAGCACCTGGAGTTGTTTTAGTAAAGCAGTGACACTAACACCCAAATGACTGATTTCAAAATCTGAAGATAAATAACAACAACAACAAGGACAAAAGCTAAAGTGTAATTATGTGCTGAACTTTTGCATGTTAGCAGAATAGGTATCCACTGCTCCAAGCTGAAAACTGTATGGTCATGCTATTACAAAGAAATATGACTATTATGAGGAAAAATAATTAAACACAACTGTTAAAATCCCATTTGTGTTAAAAGTGACTCATTTTATTTAAGGCAGTAAATAAATTTTATACTTTAATTTTATACTTAGGAGCCAGATGTATTTATTTTAATAAACCCATATATAGATAAGGATGAATAATTTCAGCATAGTTTATGCTTCATAATATATCTAAGGTATGGTACTATGTAATCATAATGCAAATCCCAATATGCCTTGGTGAATAATTCTAATACTTCAAATGAGTTATAGGTATTGAAGAATAAAGTCCGTTATTAATCCATATCCCAGAGACAGTGTAAACTGCCATTACTCCCTACTTTAATTATCTCATCTCAAAGTGATCATCTTTTTTGAGTTAATACAGGATTATCAATTGTAGTAATGTCTACCTATAATGCTTTGGAACACATATCCTCTAGTGCTTAGTTATTAGGGTGATGGATATGCTAGACTTGGTCTTACACTTAAAATTTAGGTCTACATAGCTACATCACAGAGGTATGAAAAATCCATACGACTGAGTGTTGCAGCTATGTTGATTTAAACCATTGGTGTAGATGAGGCCAGGATAAAAATAAAATGTTTCTGTTGACCTAGCTACTGTCACTTGGGGAGGTAGAGTTGCTACAAAAATGGGGAAACCCCTTCCATTGCTGTAGTGTGCCTCTACACTACAGCACAACAATAGCATAGCTATGGCACCATACATGTGCCACTGTAGTACCCACAGTGTAGTACGGCCCTAGACACTCTATATATTATATACCATGTCATTTGTTCAAAAGAGTGTGTGGTAAAGACCCCAGTTCAGCAAAGGATTTTAATGTGCTTAAATCTCACTGATTTCCATGTGATTACTCAACTATTTATTTTCAATACATAGTTTAGTAAGTTACTGAATTGGAGCCTAATTAATAAATCCTTAGACCATACCCAGTACTATTATCAGATATTAATCCTGTATCATCCCACATATTACAGATGGGAAAACCCAGACAGGTTAAGTGACTTGACCATGGCCTGTGCGTTAATGGTGGAACCATGATTAGAACTGCCAAAACTGTACTCATTCATCCAGACCATACTTCCATTTAATGACAAAATAAATAGAATAATTAAATCCTCATGACCACTTTCCCCATCATGGTTTTGCACTCTGCTTGCATTTGTAAAGACATCTGCTGGTAAATTGACACCGTCAGTTACCTTTAAAAAAAAAATCTTGTAACTCTCCATTTTGTGTGTCCTCTGAGAAATCAGAAAACAGTTTTCCCTGCTCAGTTAGTCCTTTCTTGTGTATTTGTTCCCTACTTCTAAGACATAGAAGCTGGTTTGTTTTTTTTTTATTTTACTCTGTTGTCATCAGGGAAGCTGGGTAAATAATAGATTTTTTGGTTTGCTGGTAATTACAAAAAATTGAAAACAATAGTTTTGGGTTAAGTGGAACATTTTGTTAGACCTAAACTATTTTTGTGTGAAATTTTCATGTCTTTAAGTTTCTAAATAAAATTAAAGCGAATTTTGAAATAAAACTGTTGTTTCTATTTTTTTATTTGAAAAACTTAGTTTTTTTTTTTAAATTAGGTATTTCTCAACTGAACAATTTGGCAAAATCTTCACAAATTCATGGAGTGCTTTTGTGTTGCCAAATCTGTATTTCTCACCCCAAAAGTTTCAGTCAAAGATTTCATCTAAGTCTAGACACCAATATCAATGATTTAATTATATCAACATAATTATGTCAATTGGGTTAGTTTTCCCTCTGAGTGGCTCTTACCAAATAATACTGGCTCATACACATAGTAGCTGCCTATGATGATATGGGATGATATGTGTCTGTCAACATTTATATATATTTATACATATATAAATGTCAGACGCCTCAAAAACCCAAGCTTGCTTCTACTGTAGTTCCTGGTCTGCATCCAGACTCTAAGCTCCAAAATTAAGCCAAGATTAGAGCTTGTTGAAAAATCATTTAATAGGATTCCCTTCCCTCATAGAATAGTGGGGCAGTTGCTTTTGTCAATACAGACTCTGTCTAAGCTTATCTTTTCCATGCTGACACAAGACTCTCACATGCTGCATTTAAGTTGACTAATAATGTTACCTTTTTTTGAAAAGACTGTGCTGCCTTACTGCAAATACTTACTGAATACTTTGCTCTCTGAAGGGGTAGAAGTCTCCACAGGAATCTGAGCTCATTTGGTCCCCCAGTGAAGCACAAGATGAGACACAGGGGGTGCTGAAACTTAACCTAGAGTGTGGCAATCATGTAGATCACCCCTGTGAAAAGCTTCTAGATCTAGCCAGTTAGGGGTATTCCCAAGAGACTAAATAAAGGCCCACACACAACGAAGCCCAGTAGATCCATGACAGTACCTTACTTCACAAGGAGGCTCATCTGAGTGGATCCGCTTGAAGAATAAGGGCTTATCTAGATTATACCACAGTTTGGATGAGGGGAGTATGAACTGCAGTGCACACCAAAGTGCTATGCTGTAACTCCCCCATGGGAAGTCTGTGGGCGCAAAATAAAGGTTTATAGTTTGTGTTAACATAATCCTCTTTAAACAAGACTACATTAATGCAAACTAGGAATTTTTTAATTCATGTCCCTAGCATCCACATAGGGGAGTTACAGCGTGGCACTTCAGTGTACATTGGTATTCACATCCCCTGTAGTCTGAATTGCAGGGCAGTGTAGACGTGACCTAAGGTAGCTTTCACTTGAATAATGGTGGCAAACACAGCCATTAGTAAATAAAGGAACTACTTACCTGGCCTTCGTGGTACAACTGACCTTCATGGACCAAGTTTCAAAAAACAGGTTTCAGATACTCAATTTTAGTCACCTGAGACCACTTTCAAAATTGTAAGATGTTAGTTTTACATTTCATATAAATTTTCAGTAAAGATACTTCAAGTGAAAGGTCACCACCTGGGGAAGATTTGAGTAAGCATACAGCATTTGCAGTAGATGAGACATATCCGCCTGGGTAGAGAGATGCTTCTGAAGAACTTTTTTTTTTCACTTGGACCAATCCATATTATGCCAAATGGTTTGTAGATTTACAGAAAGAGAGTCCAGGTCCGGGGATAGCCACATTCTCCTACAAAGGTTCCCCTTCCCCTTCCATCGGTGGAGTTTGGCTATCTCCCTGGCCCTCTCTGTGGTATGGATTCCTTTCCATTTCAAAATCCAAAACGTTTACTCATCCCTCCCCACCCCTAACCATGATATCAAATTCTGAATGGGGCCTTCAGGGATAGCTGTGAGCAGGACAATCCCTATCAACTCCTATAAAAGACCTACTACTCTGAAGCTGATGGGACCTTGGAGCTAACGTATAAGAGCATGCCTCTGTGGACTGCCTGATGGTCACATGTCTCGAGGATCCTCTGGCGTTGGAGGTAAATGTCAAGTCTCCTGCTACTTCTCTCTGAGGAGAGAAACAAGCCACCTCTGATAATGGCAGAAGCATTCAAAATACTTTTGGTCAGTGCAGATTTATAGAGTTTCTTGCTCCCCAAACAGGAGTAGTTTGTGAAGGTGTGACAAAGAGTTCCATTTGTGGTTCACTAATTGGTGTCAACAGCACTTGTAAGGCCTGAAATGCTCACTACACCTTACACACTGCTGCCATAATCTGTATCAAAAAGGTGGTATGGAAGATATCATTGGGAAACTAACAACTCACTGATCATTAATATTATTGTATGATATATGCACAGGGTGTGTACAAAATGTTATGAATATGTGCTAGAATTATATTCTTTAATATATTTGGCAAGCAATGCATAAGCACTGTCTGCTTCAGCCAACGAAATGTAGATTTAAATCAGTTTACATACAAACAGTAAACAGCACCATCAAATTAGCAAGAGTGGGGGAGATTTCAAGAAACAGAACAATTTGCATTTTAGCAAACACCAGTGGGGGAAGAAAGCATGGAGCTTCCTTCACTACCAGACTGTATGTTGCCTTCCTCACAGCTAGAAAAACTTTACTTTGAGGGGTAACCTTCAGAAGAATCCATTTGAAAGGTTTACTGGTCTATAAAGACGGGGAAGGGGTAGCTGAACTTCAAGTGATAAGCAATTGAATCAACTGATTGTATACAATATTTCTGTGCTTTAAAAGCTAATAACACACTGGTGATTAATGTCACTGTATTAACACTATATTAGGAAATATAGATACTTAATTATATTATCCTCTAAAACCTGTGATCAAAAAGGAAGAAAAATGTCTCTGCCAGACAGGAGGGAATGGCAAGGCCTCTTTCAAGCCGAGAAAGATAAGTCCTTCAACCAAAAGGGGTTTGAAGTCTTTGGAAATAGGTGAGAAATTTGCTTAGGCAAAGATCTATCTCCAGGAAAACAAGGGAAACCAGCATCTTGTATTTCTGTGGATGGCCCTGACTGAGGGATAGTCAGCAATGGCTGGGAAGAATAACCTGTGAGATAAGCAAACTTGAATAATGTCTGCACCTTGCTAGATTAAGATTTAGCCCTTTAGATGTGAGCTTTCACTTTTATTTGCTTGTGACCCTTGATAACTTTATTCCTTTTAATTGGCAGCACTTAACCTATGCTCTGTTGTTAATAAATGTGTTTTATTTTTACTACTAGGGAAGAGTGTATTTAGCACAGTTAAGTTAATAAACTGTAATGTGCTTTCATCGCTTTAAAGGAACAAACAAACATTTTTTCCTTGAATTGTCCAGGAGATGGCTGGACATTGCTAAGTACCCAGTTTGGGGAAAATTTGGGACTAGGATTGTGTTGGGATCACCTTGCTGACTGTAACTATGGCTGGTGGAAACCAGTGTGGAGCTGTGGGGCTGTAGAGAGGCTTCAGGGGTCAGAGCTGCTGTACCAGGTGCTGTCTAGCACATGAACACTAAGGGAGTGACCTGCATGCCTGTAGGCTAGCTGTGAACACCCCTGGCAAGGAGCTACTGCAGCAAAGCATTGTAGGACACTCAGAGTTGCAGGGCAAGTGGTGACATAACCCTTCACTGAACCTAGGGTGACCAGATGGTAAGTATGAAATATCAGGAGAGGGGATGGGTGTGAGGTGGTAATAGGAAGCTATATAAGACAAAGCCACAAATATCGAGACTCTCCCTATAAAATCATGACATCTGGTCACCCTAACTGAACCCCAAGCCCTATACAGAAGGTAATGGAGGCCAAAGAAATTAAGAAATGTTTGAACAAGAATATCAATATTCTTCAAACATTCCAGCTGTGGATCCCTGCCAATGGCTACCTTCAATGAAAAATTAGACTATCAGTGTCAAGTCATTCTAATCTGTACAGTCAGCACTTTTCCTTGGGCAAAAGAATTAAAGAGCTGTTACTTTAACTAATATGGTCAGATCCATTAACCTATGATACAACCAGTGAGGGTGGTTTTGATTTCAGATCTAAATGTTAGCCCCTGGAGCAGTACCAGTCTCACAGTCTCAAAAGTGAGCCTACCCTCCCTTAGCTATAGGCTTATCACACACACTTCCAAAGGACTGTCTTGTATGGAAAATATGGTTTGAGGCAATAAAAATTGATTATGCACTGAATCACTGCTGTTACTTCTCTTTTGTCATGCAGAACTGTTTCCCCAGCCTTGATAGAATGCATTAAATGAAAGTACTGTGAGCAAAGCTCACAAACTGTGACATTAGTCACATTATTCAACTAAAGGAGTTAACCAAAGGAGTGTTTGGTGGCGCTAACCCAGCCAGTAGTGGCTGCAATATGGATGATCTGAATTAGAAGTAGGGTCATTCAACATTCAGTGTTTGATCCACAGATAATATTTAGTTGGTGAAACTGGGGGTATTTTTGGACAAAGGGACAATTCCATGAATATTTCTTAGCAGTACTATTCAGCACATGAATCTTCTCCATAAGTGATCGTCATTGGCAGTAGCCATTTGTTAGGAAACTGGCTATGGGAAACTTATATAAGTACTAAGCAGCTGGCATGGGGGCTGGGGGAGTACTCCAGAGGCTGTTCAGATGAATAGCTGCTCAGTGATAACTACATGGTTGATATTCAATAATTTAAAAAACCTAGGAAATCATTCCATTAAAAATTCTTGGCGGAAGCAGATATTGACCCTAACATTCAGACCAGACCTAAACTCGGGGAGGCCAGACTTTGTTCCGAGGCCAGATTATGTTATCCTGCAGCTATACGAAGACCTGACTGCAAACAAGCACATGTTGAAGGCTCAACCAAAAGAAGTTAGAATTTTACTTGTATCCTAATTTAAGTGGTGATAGAAGGAAGACTCACCCATAATTCTGCTTCCCTGTTCTTATCATTTATTCTGTTGGTCCACAGAATCTGATCACAAGAAAGTTGAAACTGCCCCAGCTCAAAGAATTTTGGATTTTTCAGGAACTGACCATTCAGCAGTATCCTGAGACCAACGGGCAGTGCCTCTAGAGAGTGTGCAGTTTCAGTTCCTTAGGGTAGGTCTACACTTACCGGGTAGTTCGGCGGCAAGCAAATCGAACTTCTGGGTTCAACTTATCGTGTCTTGTCTGGACGCGATAAGTCGAACCCAGAAATGCTCGCCGTTGACTGCGGTACTCCAGCTCGAGGAGACGAGTACGCGAAGTCAACGGGGGAGCCTGCCTGCCGCGTCTGGACGGAGGTAAGTTCGAACTAAGGTACTTCGAACTTCAGCTACGTTATTCACGTAGCTGAAGTTGCGTACCTTAGTTCGAATTGGGGGGTTAGTGTAGACCTGCGGGAAGGAAACACCACACATTCTAAGTTCCATACATGACCAATAAATATGCAACAGTGGTTAGAGTACTAGCATGGGGTTTAGGAGATCCAAGTTCAGTGCCCTGTTCTGCCACAGATCTCCTGGAGGACCCAGAGCTAGTAACTTTGTCTCTGTACCTCAGTTCCTCATCTGTAAAGTGGGAATATTTCCCTATCTTACACGGGTGATATCAGAATAAACACATTAAAGATTATGAAGTACTCATATACTGTAGTAATGGAAGCCTTAAGTACCTAAAATTGAGCTCATGGCCCCATCCCCTTTCACCTAGCTACTGAAGTAGCACTGACATACAGGTGGTGATAATGTAGTAAGAAATATAGTAAGTGTTCTCCCATTGCATGTCCAGCAGTTGAAAAGCACTCTCTGTATAACACAGTTCCTATATCATCTATGAACCAGGAATGTGTTAGCACAATCAGATGTGTTTAATGGGTACGATCCAGTGCTATCTAGGGAGAGAATGTGGAAGAATGAATTATACCAATAAGAAAACCGTTAAAGTTACCATGTGTATATCTTTTTGGTTCAGAAAAAGCTTCAGTTTAACATTAGCTACAATTTCTTGGTTTGCTAATAACAGTTTGACAACTAGAAAGCTCTCACTTTTATGGTTTTTATTTATTTATTTATTTTTGCTTCCTTGCTTTATGTTTGTGTAGGTTTTTTGTTGGTTGGATGAGGTTATAGAGTAAGATACTTCAAGTACTTTGGAAAAGCAAGATACAGTACTTTAAAAAAAATCTTAGTTTCCCTTGAAAACAAACTTTTTCTTTCATCAGTTGCTTTGAATATTTCAGCAGCTATTCTCTCTCCCTTTATTCTAAAAGGATGGTTAATGAATCCTGAACATTTGATGTAAGAATAGAAAGGGGTTCTTTCCCCAGGGAACCAGAAAGTACTTCTTGTTCTTTCAAATATACATGTAGAAATTTACGGCACATGATTTTTTTTTTAAACTGTTTTGTACAGCTAGAGAAAAAAACAGGATAACATCAATAATACTTAACATTTAAAGATTGTCTTTAAACTTTCAGGATCCCAAAGGACTCATGGTGGTTTGTGGCTTGCACTACAAATAGTCCCATTGATTTCAGCAAGTGTTGTGCTTAAGTAAGAACTGCTGCAGGATCCTGTGTAGAGACTGTAGATCAGGCCTCAAACATTCAAGACTGGGATTAAGGGCTGTAAAGTCACATGTATATTTGAAATGTCCTCCCAATATTAATTTATTCATTTTGTCTTTATTTTTATGTTAAATTAGTACTAATTTGCCAGTTTTTTCACTCAGCAACTTCATGAAATTTTCCATAAAATTAATGTCTTTGTGTACCTAAAAGCTTATTATGTCAGGAAAACAAGTAGACTTGCCTGAAAAGGTTTACATTCTACTGATTATCACTGGTACTACTCAGTCATGTAAAAGTTTGCAGGATCCTCTTGAATGGAAATGGATAATTCTTAGACTAAATGGAAAACAAAGTAAAATTATGTTTATCTTGTTCTCCCTCCAGTCGCTAGGGCCTTAGGTCATTAGGTGTTATATGAAATATGGATATGCAAACTTTCTGTACATTCAGTATACCTGCTAGAGATGGTAAAAGCTGTTAACAACATTTATTTTGACAACTTCAATATTTATGTTTTAAAAAGCAAAAGATTCTCACCAGCTTAATAACTGGTCGAAAATACGAAAGAAGACTGACAAAAAAAATCACTAAAAATGTTTAAATTCAGGAAGTTTTGGCCAGCTTTCAAAACTGCTGCCAATCCTATTATTCTTTATTCGATTAAGTTCTTCCGCCTGCGTTTACTAAGAAGTGGAAGGGCCCTAACAGCCTGAGATTTTGGCCTTCACAGCATAACCTAATACAACCACATGTGTATGCAACATCCACAGTGTGGCTGGTAGTGAATTAGAGTGATGCTAAATCGGTGTCCTTAAGACTTGGGCATTTAGGTTTGTAGCATGACATAGTAGAGTTTGACTTGTAGCTTTTGTGAGATACTTAAGTATCAATACCTCTCAGACCAGGAAAGCCTTGAGAATTTAACAAGGAGCTATGAAGTGTGTAGCATGACAAGGGTGGTGATACATGTTCACTCTAAGCAAAACTGGCAGCATAAGTAGTATTTAAATGGATGTATAACCTTTTTAAAGGTTAGCAATTCATTTTCTGTTTTCCCTTTTCTCTGACTGAAATAACAATAAACTATTAAAAATAAAAATAAATAAATAATAAAATAATAAATAATAAAAAAATAAACGTCTCCTTAATCCCAATGAGATTTCAGCACATGGAGACACCACTGAAGAAAGGTAAAGAAGGGAGAATGATCTTAGGGTTAATGCAATGGACAGATTAGACATCTGGGTAAAATTCCATACTCTGCTATAGAAATCCTGTGAGACCTTGATCAAGTCATAGTTTCACATGTGTCAGATCATCAACTGTATGACAGGGATATTACTACTTGCTTACTTACATGGGAGTTGTGAAAATGAACCCCTAAGTCCTTGGAGGGGCTCAAGAGCTTATATGATCATAGATAACATATAAGTAGACATAAGTGTCATCAAGATAGTCAATAAGAAAAGGCATTTTTCCAAACCCAGTGGACATTTGTGACAGTTTGTGCTATCACTGAAGCGTTTTTAAAGCCATTTTATTGCATTATTTACTGGACTTACTTCACTTCCATTGGTTTTCTTCTCTTTCTCATGGTTCTTTAGCAGTTCCTGTCACCCTCTTCATGCACCAACAGATTCCCAAGATCTCTCAATACTCTCCCCTAGCTCTGTGGCTTTTAACTCATCCTGGATAGCTTCTCAAGTGTCTAAATGACTTTCCCCCCAAAAGTCCCTACTTAATGATTTTACATAGAACATAAGAATGGCTATATTGTGTCAGACCAAAGATCCATCTAGTCCAGAATCCTGTCTTCTGACAATGGCTAATGCCAGGTGCTTCAGAGGGAATGAAGAGAACGGGTAATCAAAAAGTGATCCATCCCCTGTCACCAATTCCCAGCTTCTGTCAAACAAAAGCTAGAGATACCGTCCCTGCCCATCCTGGCTAAGGGCCATCTGATGAACCTATCCTCCATGAATTTATCTTGTTCTTTTTTTAATCCTGTTATAGTCTTGGCCTTCACAACATCCTCTGGCACAGAGTTCCACAGGTTAACTGTGTGTTGGGTGAAGAAATACTTCCTTTTGTTTGTTTTAAATCTGCTGCTTATTAATTTCACATGGTGACCACTAGTTCTTGTGTTATGAGAAGGAGGAAATAACACTTTCTTATTTACTTTCTCCACACTAGTCATGATTTTATAGACCTTTTTCATATCTCACCCCTTAGCTGTCTCTTTTCCAAGCTGAAAAGTCCCAATCTTATGAATTTCTCTTCACATTGAAGCTATTCCTTATCCCTAATCATTTGTGTTGCCCTTTTCTGTACCTTTTCCAATTCCAATATATCTTTTTTAAAAGGGGGTTGACAAGAACTGCATACAGTATTCAATATGATATTTCCTGTTTTAAAAAGGCTATTAGGTAAATTTGACAGATATGGCATTCCTCCAGTGCATCCAACTTAATTGGGTTGCCCTGCATTAGAGGTAGGTAACTGACACTGGGTCTTAGGTAGAAAGTCAAAAAACCCTATGATGCCAATAGACAGATCTTTGAAACCTGCTTGTTTGCTTTTGATAGTCTCAAGTCAAATATCCAGTGACAAATTTTGACATTTTGAAAACTCATAAAATTGATAGAGTTTCTCAGTCCAAATTATAATGCATACGTTTTGTTCTCAGAATTGAATGGTTTTGCCTAGAGTCATATGAGCAGGGTCTTGGGTATCTGCATTGATATGGGTGCAGATTTTGCTGTGGAATTCACCTTTTGAAAAAAAGTTGTGATAAAAAAATTAAGTTTCATTAAAAAACATGGGCAAGATTTTTCAAATGTAACTGCCTGAAATTAGGTACCTAGATAAAAATGTAAGCACATAAGCATGATTAGATTTTAGATGTTCTGAACAGTAGTACCTTTGAACTTCTGGTTTTTATTTGCATTAATGCAAACTGCTCATGGCCACAATAACTTGTGGTACTACAAAGTTTGTGATAAAGTTTATCTGTGTCCTCCTTTGTTCATGGAATATCTTTAAAATTAAACTTCTTCCAAAGTTCTTCCATTCATCCCCAGTAGAGGTCCTCTAGAACTGTTTTGCATTTATTTCATTTAATGCTTGTTACCAGAATAGTCTCAGCAGTTTAAAACAACATTATGTTATAATTATTTTTCTGGAATTCTATGAAGTGTAAAAACTACAATTTTAATTGTGTTTTGTTCTCTTTAGCAATCTTTTCTAATTTTAACGCCAAATGATAACTAGCTTCTGAGGAGCCTACAATTGCATAATATTACATCTTTATGGAACTTTAACTGAAAATCCAAAACACTGTAAGTTCTTTTTTAAATTTAAAGATTTCAGATTTATTATATAATTTCTATGGCAATTTTTATGGATTATCAACCCCAAGTATTCAAAAATTCATGAGTCAGACTCTGGAAAATCATGAATCTAGCTTTGAAATGTCACTTTCTGGTTTCTGAGCCTTTAGGGCTCGTGTTTTTAAATGTTTCTGCATCAAACTGAGGGCTAGGCCCTTACAAAAATTAGAGTCAAGATTCTCACATAATCACTTGACTCCAGTAGTTGGAGCTTTAAGAAATATCCCCAATATTTTTAGACATAGTAAAAACATTGCAAGAGTTGGCAACATTATATATTAAGAGCTCCCCAACCCACTCCTTCCCCCTCCCCCCCCGACCACAAAGGCTCTTGGAAATAGGTGCCTACTAAATAAGATGACAATTTTCAGCATAGCCTCATTAGATGTATTATAATTACAACCTGAAATGCATTATGCAATGATATCATGCTTTAGATTTTATAATGTCTACCTTCATAAGAAAGAGTTTATCTGGAAGGGCTCTGAAGAGAAATATATACTGAAACTTTAGAAGAGTGTTCTCTGTAGGAAACCTGATTATACCTGAGGCTCACTATATTGTTGTCATTCAAAAATGCCATATCAATACATAGTAAGACAAATATTTTCAGCTAAATGAAAAATCTTTACAGTGTTTAAGCAAAGATGGACCCTTATTAAAAGCCCCGATCTGAATTACAATGCTGGATCCAAACAACCCTTATTTGGGAGGGTTGAAACCACATTCCCCAATTTGTATGAGGGATAAGGGAAGGGAGAAGGTGGATGGTTGTATTTAGATCATTTAGATCATACAAAGGGGTTTCAGCTCAGAAGTAAAATTAGTCTGAAAAGTGTAAGCAAAGGGCAATCATCTGGTTTGAGTTTTGGAAGAATGAAAAGCAGTGTTCTAATTTTAAAATTTTAAGTTTAACTAAAAATGGATGAGTTTTATAATTAGAATTTTTCAGGATTGCTACTTTTCACAGCAGATTATAGCCTTTTATTGCTTGGAAAAAGATTAACATGAGTTGTACAAGTAGCCATTATCAACTGACACAGGGTAAATAGCATCTGGTGACATCTACATACAGCTTCAACTGTAGACAGATTCCAGTGGAAATATAGAGACAACTTTCTGTAAGATTTAACTAAGAAGTCATTTTGAATTGATGTCTGTATGTTTCTGTAGAGCTTACCTAAGCCACTGTCATACAGCAGAAAAAAGAATCCTGTAAAATATTCTTTATTATTTGGGCATACTATAGTAGTATATGTGATCATATACTTTAAGGCTTTAAAGGAATACATATACACTAGAGGGCAGAATGAAACCTGTGCATTCATATGTAACTCTTGAGTTTTGAGTCTTTTCATAACATTATCATCATGACACCATTGTATTTCAGAAGATAATGGTTCAAATCCAAGTTCCCTGCTCAAACATAAATTTGGATCCAGGGCATTGGTCTGAGCCTACCTCTAATTAAATTTGTTTAGAAAATAGCTTATAAAATGCCTGGATTCCTTATAAATTGACATTGCTGTTTTAGAATGGAAAATAGATCCTGAGATAGTGTTTCATGTGTTTTGTCTTTGGCATTGACCAGGTAATACAATGATGTTTTTATTATATCATCATATTTAATGCATCTGTTTGCAATACTTTCCTTAAAAAATAATGGCTTTCGTTTACAATGGGCCTAGATAGCAGTATCTTTAGTATCACAGTCTCCATTACACCAGCTCAGGAAGAAACTTCACTTATTATATGCTGTATATAACTAATTAACAATTGATTTCCTCTCATTAAATTCTACAGCAAGGTAGTCTTGCTGGGAATGAGAAAAGTATACTTTTCAAACACGGCATTAGAGGTTTAAATGTAGCTGGGGGAGTGGGGGTAAAAGATGCATCTGTAATTGCAGAGAACCCTGTTATTCATTTTGTTCATTTGATGTATGCAACATATCCCCAATAACGCCATCTACATATAGCCCTATAGATGTGCATCATGTCAAAGTGAACCATTTTACGAACTGTGGTGGTTTTGCTACTAAAATTGCTTTGATCGCTGCAGGAACCTTAGGGCTAGCAATCTGGAAAAGTGAAGGAACAGTCGCATCACATGATTATTTCTAAATGTGATATGACATTTTTCAACTTCCCCGATTGAAATGACTATAAAATCATTCTATGAGTTCACCATGTGGTATTGTAAATTAACAGACATTTATAAAGATCTAACAGAAAGCAGTTTGTTTCTAGGGATTTTTTTCCCAAGGAGTTGTTGGAAGACATTTCATGCCATTTCCCACACTTGATCTTATATCAAAATCTGAATGATTCCAGGTGACTCTTAGGCCTGGATTACACTAAAATGCTTTGTCAACCCAGCAGCATCACCCAAGGGCGTGAAAAATCCACAACCCTGTGTAGTGCTGTTTAACCAACATAAACCCTGGTGTAGGCAGCACTAGGTGGAAGGAACAATTCTTCCATTGACCTAGCTACCACCTCTTGGGGAGGTTTATTACCTACACCAATGCAAGAACTCCTTCTGTCAGCATAGGCAGTGTCTACCCTGAAGCTTTACAGCAGTGAGTCTGCAGCACTGCAGCTGTGTCTCAATAGTGTTGACAATCCCAGAGAGTGGTGGTTTGTTATATACATTTCAGAAATAAGAAATTTCTAATATGAAGTGCAACTTGCAATTGAGCCATAATTAAGTCTTATAAATAACAAAAAAAAAATGATTTTATACATTTCCTTTAGAAAAGTCCAAAAGGAAAATAAAGGAAAATAAAAATGTTAGCTTCAAAAAAACCAAACCAAACCAAAACACAAGAACAAACTAAGATTATTTTATTATGGTATAAGCCTATATAATGCACCTTTTTTTTTTTTTTTGCAATAGGAAGGTCAATAGTGTCACTTGATCAACATTACTGATCCGGTTCATCCTAGTTGGTTTCACTTCAGTTACATCAGTGATGATGTATAGGGGACTTAAGTGTATAGATGAGTCTTCTGCTGGTTGCCATACAGGGGTGAATTTCACCCTAAAGCAAATAGTTGAATTCAGTAAGTGGGCCATTGGGATATTATCCACCATTACTGCATGTTGGGGGTAAAATGTGGGAAACTCAGTCAGAAGTCCACCCAATTTAGTCTTAATCAATTTTTGGCCTTTATTTATAAAATTTGATACATAATTATTGCCACTTGTAGTGTCTGGACATACATCTATGCCAGACAAATAATAGACAAAACAGATTTGGTAAATGGGTCCAAGTTACCACATTCCACCAGGCACCGGGAAGCCCTTCCACTTTCCATGATATTTGTTGACTTCTTTGATCCCTTTGTCTGGTCCTTCAGTTCTGTCCTTCAGTTTCTGGTCTACGGTTTCTCCAGTTTCGCCCATGTTCACTTAGGTTTTTTATACATTTACATTGAAGATTAATCCTCATCCAATGGGCTTTTAACATATCAAACCTTTGGTTTTTAGGTAACCCATATATTATGCATATGCAAGTTTCAGTTACCAAACTTCTACATTTTTTTTCTGCTAGGTTTCCAATTTTCTGGGTCAAATTGTCCTAGATAACTCTGGTTTTCAGCCTTCCCAGAATTTTTTTTTTTAATTTATAATTACATTTATGTACTTCTTTCTTACATCTTGCAACCCAACATGTTACCTTTGTTCTGTCAGCAACAATATAATTTTAAGCAGATCAGCAATTCTATATAAAAGAAGAATTCACAAAACCAAAAATATGCCAGCAAGATCTTTGCTTAAGTCCTACTTCACCTGTGCTCATTTGTAATCCATAATTACAAATCATTAAAATATAGCTAGCAAAGCTTTTAATCTTATCATTAGCAATTCTCCAATTTTATATTTCAATGTTATAAGTCAGCATATGTGTGTTATATGTGCTATCCTTTTAATCTGTTAGAAATGTGTGGAGCAGCGGAAAGTTATGGAGAGCATGCTATCTTTAATGTCAACATTTCTTATCTTCTTTAAATTTGGATTTTTCATTGCAAGGCCAGTTTTGTTTGGAAATCATTATGAAGAAACTTCATTAGAAATTTTCTCAGACAATGCACTTTGAAGGGGTGTCTCAATTTTAGGACCTTCATATTTGTTGCTTTTAATGGTACCCCAAATCTTCACAGTTTCCTAAATAAGAATTCCAAATAGTTCTTGTTTTTCTTGCAGATAAGGTATTTGCTATAGAAAATATTAGGAAAGAATAAAATACACAAATGCTAAGGTACCTATGTGTCTTCGGTAAAATTGGCAAATTTTTTTCAGTATCGTTGTATCCCAGGCAAGGCATACCAATGCAGAAGGCCTCAAAGCAAGTTTCATAGGACAAGGTATCAGCTGCCCAAAACAAGCCCCGCCCCCAAACACACACAAAAAAACTCATAAAATTAGGGTATGCAGGAAGAAGCCTCAGAGATACCCTATATTCTCTTGTTGGAGAGGTAGAGTTTGTCCTTCCCAAATTCAAAAGGCCAGAGGTTTCACTCCCAAACTATGAAATCCTCAGGAGCCATGGGCAATCCTGTGGCCATCACATACATCCTTCTCCCTTGACTTCCTGGCAGTAAAGTTCCAAAGTATTCACATTATCAGGGGCAACCCCCGGCCATGGTGGTCCCCAGGACTACTGGGGTATGTAGGCAGCTTTGAGGCAGAGATAGCACAACCTTATATAGCATTTATCTTCTTCAGAAAATCTCTTAATGGCCAGAGGGCACAATTCATTTTACAAGATTATTGATAGGTTTGGTATGAGAAAGGCATTCTTGCTGTATGCTTATCCGCACTTGTATAAATGCAAGAGATTTCTTCTTTCTAGAATTGCACAGGCTGTTGGGTGTACATCAATGCTGTTGCTGCTGAAGAGACAGCATAATATAAATCAAGACTCCACACCATTAGACTGATTTAAGCAATGGCCAGAACTTTATTGAGCAACTAAACTAAAAATCCTTTATTTATCTGGGAGTAGCAACTCATCCGGTTCAGTTCCAGTCATGTTCTATTTCATGGCTCAATCCTACAAGATAAAGTGTCACTATTTTCCCTGATCAAATTAGGATTAGGGTTGACCAACTGAGGTCTCCTCATCCTGACCTTTCCACATACAAAGATTCTGGACAATCTTAAAGCTGTGCACAGTAGTGAAATTCTATCCAAGACCATAACATAGGGAGTATCCCTAGTCAAATTTATTCTTGACCCTGTGCTTGGATTGGTGGGGGGGAGGGGCGATAAAAAATAAAAGCACACCAGAGACAGTAATGGAAATATCAGGAGATAGCTCAGTGGTTTGAGCATTGGCCTGCTAAACCCAGGGTTGTGAGTTCAATCCTTAAGGGGGCCACTTAGGGATCTGGGGCAAAATCTGTACTTGGCCTTGCTAGTGAAGGCAGGGGGCTGGACTCGATAACCTTCCAATGTCCCTTCCAGTTCTAGGAGATGGGATATCTCCATTAAGGGAAAAAAAAAATATCTCTTACCAGCACAACCCCAGTGGGTAATCAGGTCTGACCCAACTAAAAAAAAATGTTTGCCGGAAACATTGGTTTTGTACAGGTGAACCCATCCTCACAGAAAAAAAGCTTTGGTATATGAAAGTTATCTGAGCCTAATTGATTACCTATCCCAAAACTAATTATTTCTGCTGAAGTAAAATTAAGAAACCCCCATCAGGGATCAGGGCTCCACTGTGTTAGACATAGTAAACATATGTATTAAGAGTGACAATCCCTGACCCAGTGACATTGTACTCTTAGAATGTGATGAGAAAATAGGTGGAGAGGAAAAAACTTGTCTAATAGTGAAATAAATTATGTTTGTCATGGTAAGAAATACCATGGTCAGCACACTTGACAATGGCTAAATAACTGCCATTTTGTAGGTATCACAGCAGCGGTGATTTTATAGAGAGGTTTGAAGAAGAATAATGCAGTGTCTTAATGCAGCGGAAATTCTTCCAAAACATAAGGAAATATATGGACAAAAGAGAAGAAATTGGACTAATGGGAAATGAAGACTGGAATTACTGAAAGAGCAGAGGTAGATCTTGAAGTCTCAACAACATATTAGATTTGATCAAGAGGGTGGAATTTAGCAGTGAAGAGCTTTCAGAGTTAGGACAATTGGTTTATGTGTGATGTAATGGAGAGGAGGCGAAGCCTGGGAAAGGATGCAGGTAGTGAGATTAAGGTAATGCTTTACAAAATATTTAAGCACCTCCAATATCTGCCACCTCCCTGACATGTACAACTTGAACTGGGATTAGCCACTTCATAGGTAACATTTGACATGGGAAGGTCCAGATCATGATGTTTCAAGTCTCACAGAACCCCGGTTAAGGATTCCATCCTACATCCAATTACCTGGTCTTTCTGTCCCAGGGTGAATTATTAGACTCTCAAGAGAGGCCCCAGATTTTGGTAGTAACTGATGCAAAAAACATCTGTGCTGTGCCATAATGGTCCAGCTCCACAGTTCAGCCTCAAAGCTGAATTTCATATCATTCCATTCCCTCACTTTCCCATCACTGGTCCACAGTCTCCCTCTGCTGATAGGTGACTAGATTATGGTTCATTTGCAGGGATAAACTATTACTCTTCTAGAGTAATGAAAAGTCAAATGAAACAAGACAGTCCTTAACTCTCCCCAGACCATGCTCCTATTCTTTATATCCATAAGCTCTTCCTACCAAATCCTTCAGATGCAGAGGGGAGCTTCCTCCTACACTCTTTTAAAGACTCAGTTATTGACCCAAAAACAAGCATAAGTGTCCACATAGCTTCTCTCATCACAGGGCATTTCCATCTCCAGCTTTCACTACAGGTCTTAAGATGAAGCCCTATTGAAGGATTCTCACACAGTCTTTTACTCCAATGAATGACTTATGCCTCTCCAAGTTTCCTACCACTTCTGGAATTCTTCTCCATTGACATTCACAGACACACTCCTGATTTGTTTGTTTTTCATTTTTGTTTTGTCTTCATCGGGAATGTTCCAGAATAGGTAGCTATGAAATTGAGGGCTTCAGATTCTAGTGGGAGCTATTTGATCCCATTGATTTCAATAGGAGTTTTATCCAGGTAACCAAGAGCAGAATGTGACCAATTTAGCCCTATTAAAGAAGCTTTGAACCTAGCATTCTGCATTTAGACTTATTCTCTATAACACTTAAGAATCACAGCAAATGGAATTAAGTGAAGGTCTGCCCAACATGATGTATAGCCTGTTTGTTTTTGAGGGATCAGGGTACATAATGAGCCTGCTGTAAGGAGATTTTGATATGAACCTCTTTTTCTTAATTAGGATACAGGTCAGGAATTCTAATGAGATCTTTAGCACACTAATTATAGATTGGTTTAGGAGGAGCTGCTTTGGTCCCAATTAAAAAAAAAATCACATTTTTTTTCAAATATTCTTTTAATAGGAGTATTCCTTTTGAAACTGGCAGAGAAGATAAGTAATACTTAATGCTGAATGATGCAGACAAGGTTATCACTCTTGCTTCATTCCTGGTGCTCATTTGGCAAAGTTAGTCAACTGGTGAAAAAGAGAGAGAGGATTAAAAGGGGCAAGTGGGATTAGGGAGCACTGCAAGAAGGAGGTAAAGAGAGAAGGAAAATACAGAATTTGTCCTTCTTATGGACTTTTTGTTCCATAACCTGCTTTATTCAAAGGTGAAGAGAAAAAGGAGCACTGATAACATCTATAGCAACAAAGTAATAACAAAAGCTTTTCTAACACCTGCGGATAGCAGAAGTAATCATGGTTGGTGATATCCTTGAAGCCCTTAACTAGGAAACAGGGATGTCTTGAAGCCAGCCAAAGGCATATGTGGTGTAGTGGAGGTGAAAGAAATATAAACCCAGACTTTTTTATTTTCTCACCCCTAATCAATATCAACATGAACTGGAAAACAGTATATAGACTGTGATCTCTTGACAGTGGAATTATAGCAAATAAACTTAGATTACCCATTGGAAGCTGTAGTCTTCACTCAATTAGTAGGTATCACAGTTTGCTGTTAACAGTGACACTGAACTTCACTGCTGTAGTTAGCCTAACACCTATCAGTTGTGTCATTTAATATTTTTTTTTCTGGAATGCTGTAAATATAATCAGATAACTGACTAATTCAATTAATCAGATTACACGTAAAAGCAATAATAAAACTCTTTCCACATTTAAATACTCCCATTTCAATGAAAAATCTTCAAAAATACAGCAAATAAGCGATTGCTGACCTTTTTA
Source organism: Terrapene triunguis (assembly GCF_002925995.2). Lineage (NCBI taxonomy): Eukaryota > Metazoa > Chordata > Testudines > Emydidae > Terrapene > Terrapene triunguis. The sequence continues at coordinate 13,511,891 of NW_020664372.1, forward strand.
CTTAGGCAACCATACAAATCCAGCATATGTATGGAATAAAGGAAAACATGTTTAATTAAGATTTTCCAATAAAAAGAAAGCTGGTAATATTTTATATAACATTAAATCCTATAAGAAGGACCTTTATTAAAGCAGGTGGGGTAAGGCTGAAATGCAATGTCCAATATAAACCTCCTTTTTCAATTGTTCAGAACTTCCTCAAATCAATGTCTCCTGGGTTAAATTTTCCATGATTAGTTTCTTCCCTGAGGTGATATATGAGTATCAGGAAAACCTATCTAGACACGTTTGAAAGAATAAACAAAAACCCCCTACTATATGTTCCAAATGAGAAATTCTGCATATGTATAACTCAAGAATCATTTGGTTTCTTTTCTCCTGAAATGTGGATTCCTTTGTAGATTTCTCTAAATTCTGAGAAACAGGCTGTGTTATCACATTTGAAGAGAATGGGCTCAAGAGTATGAAGTCATGAAAGACAACATTTTTCATATGATTTCCTTTTAAATTTTTTTTTCCAACCTAAACTATAAGCAGTGGTGCAAGTAGATTTTAACTCATACTGGTATGGTACCGACCCGCCAACCCTGCTCTGCCTCACAAAAAATGTTCTGTGACTAGAGCCCTGCGTGGATGCAAATTTATACCCGTGAAAGTGGATATCCGTGGATAGAAATCGGTATCCGCTGAACCGCAGTAGCAAAAGGAGCAGAACATGGGGCTGCCACTCCCAGAAGCCAGTGCCCTGCACCAGCAGCTCCTCCAACACAACTGTCCTGCCCCCAGCCCTGTCCACAGCCCTGTCCTCTGTTGGGGCTGCACAGACCCCAGACAGGAGACCCAGCTGTGTGGAAGGGCTGGGGGCTGGACTGGGGGTGGTACGGCTGCGCCAAAGGAACTGCTGGCACGGGGCACTGGCTCCTCAGAACAGTGGCCCCATATTCTGCTCCTTTTACCTCTACAATTCCCGGGAGAGCCCTGCAGTTCTGAAAATGTGTTTTTCCAGAACGGCGTATCAGCAAGAAATGTCTGAATGATATGGTGTAGCTGACTGTACTGGCTTACTTGCACCACTGACTTTAAGTTACATAACAATCTGCTCACTAGGAAACAGCGTAACATGTTAGGTGAATTAACGTGTTTTAATTATTACATGATGCTGAAGTGATGTAATTTTGATATCTAATTACCCAATTGTGCTCACATACCTGGTCATTCTACATCTAAACATCCACATTCAGTTAATTGAATGTGCAAAACCAAGTTTGTAATTATTAGTACCTATAAAATTACAGGAACAAAAAAGAAAGGCAGGTTGAGATTTTGTTTAAAATTGACCTTGGAGATCTTGTGTATTACAACACCTCATCTTTCAATACAGAGATAAAAAAATGATTAAAGGGAATATTTTTCTGAATATTCAGGAAGCCCTGGTTAAGGAGTGATTGGGAATGTTGCTGTTTGTGGTTTTGTAACAGCATAACAGGAAACTGTACAGACTGCACTTGAAAGAGTAAATGGGGGGGGGCGCGCATCTGACTAGAATAAGTTCCCTCCTATGAGGTACACTGCTAAAGTGAAGACTTAAAGAATGTAGTCCTAAATGGAATACTCATGTATATTAGATCTAATTTCTATAATTATGGAACAGGCTCTTGCCTTTTCTATGACCTCTGGAAATCCACTATACCTTGCACCATGGAAATAATGCCCATCTGAAATTACACGACACCATAATGTTCAGTCTTCCTGTAATTCTGAAATGTCATAAGGCATTGTTATAACATTTGTTAGTATACTGAATTTTGTTAGCCAAGTTTCTGTCAAAGACACTCTTCCTGGAGCTATTCAGAAGCTTTAAATCGTCCATCTAACTTTTCAAATAGATGAGTGTCCTTGTCTATATTGTTCTGAGAAACTTCTGCTGCTGATGTCTATATCAATATGTCACCGAGATTGTTGTGAACATGTATCTCCTTTTTTTTTTTAAATGAACTGTCAGACAACTAATACCTTGGTGAATGAAAACATGACAAACTGAATGGGAGATAACAATATAGAAAATGTGTTCTCTTAACTACAAACCATAGAAATTCTGTATGAACTCTTTAAGTAATATAAACATAATTCAGAAATCTATTCCCTTCACAGAACTTTTGAAATAACAGTTCCCAGAGTTTCCATTTTAAAATATTAAATAAGGAGGTTGAAGCTAGCTTCCAATCATTAGCCAGATTTACAGCTGTGCTATAAGGGAGCGAAAGAGCTAACTGTAGGTCTCACTACATGTGGAAGTAATGCTGATTATCTTTAATGAAGCACCTTATGTTATGTGCTCCTGCCTAAACCCAAAACATGGAATTAATAACCTCTCCAATAATATCCTTGAAATTTCATACATCTGTTCTCAGGGTGGAATTTTGGAAATTTTAAAGTTACTGTATGGTGTTTAAAAATATTCCTGAGTTGACTTTTCTAAAAATGTTTCTAATATATATATTTGGCTCAGATTTCCAAACTGGCTTAGTCTACAAACCCCAGATTGTCTGGTTATACCGAAAGAAGGAGAGGAGACATTTGATATGGGTATACTCAGGCCATAACTTTATTATTAGATGTCTGGGCAGATAGAAGTCTACTGTGTAGATTCCATGTTTATTCTGTAATTACCTCCAGCAAATCCATTTTGAGGATCTTACTATCCATCCCCTCTCATATGAGGGATAAGGTGGGCTATCAGAATGGGGGGTTGCCTCCCTGCCATACCAATCATAGGAGTCTCCAACTGCCCCCCATTCGTTTCTGTAATGAACAGCTCTTTTTAAGTCCCTTTTTCAAGCCATTTATTTGGCTACTGTATACCTTTCCTATGGAGTACCTCCCCTCCCCCCCCCACCCAGTCAGGTTCCCAGACATCTCTTACTGACCCCTTTTATATCGGCCAAAATAAATGGGCTCCAAAGCTTTACAGGGGAACCCCACCTTCCCTGAATAATTTGGTGACCCAGGATGCCCAAATTGCTGAGCCTTTTATGACCCCAACGGAGTTGGTCACCACCCCTGTTAGCATTGTCATGCCTTCTCCATCCAGGAGGCACTCCACAGCTTCAAGCTGTGGAGTGCATTAATGCATGTCTGACAACATGGATCTGCATCAAGTCCCTTCTTGTTCTTGGCAGTAATTGATCCCCTTTATACATTCCCAAATAATGTTTTCCAAGGTGTCATGTTGGTGACTGCTGATGGGCCCGAATGGAGCACAGTAGTGGCATTAGCTGATCCAATAACATGCTTCTCCTTCCATGCCAACACAGGATCACCTGCCACTGGAGCCCGATTGCCAACCCTCAAGGTCACCAGGATGTCCGCATATGCGCATAAGAAAAATAACCCTGTGCCCACAGATCCACACCACCACCTCCATGTCCGATCTGCCAACATCTGGAATGCAATCAAAACACATTAATGTTGACTCACCATCTGAGGTTGCACACAAGTATTGTATGCCTCCAAATGCCAGTGCCCAATTTTCAGAATTGCCTCTGCCTCTGTACCGAGCTGCACTGAAGCTGTTGTGGTTCCTGATTGAGAAAGAGTGGGAACCAAATTCGATGGGGCAGAACTAAGCTCACAGCCTTTCCGGAAGATAACGAATTCTCCCCAGCCTCATTGATGAGTCATTGACCATCACAAGTTTAATATCAATGCTTGCCCCTGCTGGTGTACATCACACAATTCCAAACCCCCTTCCCCCCCACCACACACACATACTGCCCCTAAAGAACCCAGGCATCAGCTTGCTGATCCCAAAAGCACCAACATTGCTTTTAAGAATGCTGCTCTGAGCAAGGCCGCTTAGATTCCTGAGTATGTTACCTGTGATGTGTCCGCATGATTGCTGCATGGGACATTGGAATACAACCACCCAGCCAGCAACCTTTGAATTAAGACTGCTGTGTGGATATGGATAACCATTTAGCCCCATTGACAAATGTAACAGCCGGGAGGCGATTTCAAGATTGTTGAGGACTCCAGTCAACATTTTGTCCTGGACCCTGTGTACCCCAGAACCTGCTGCTCTGTAATGGACCATTCGGTGACCAGCCTTCCCACACCTGTAATTGCATGAATTCGTTAAAACTTTTCTCATAGCTCTGCCATGTGAATAGAGGCAGTGGATCTCCTTGCTACATCACTAACCATCCTATCCCCAGGTTTTGTTTGACAGTGTGTTATTTATAGTCAATAATATAATATAATATATGGAGATAAACCTATCTCATAGAACTGGAAGGGACCCTGAAAGGTCATTGAGTCCCAGCCCCTGCCTTCACTAACAGAACCAAGTACTGATTTTGCCCCAGATCCCTAAGTGGCCCCCTCAAGGATTAAACTCACAATCCTGAGTTTAGCAGGTCAATGCTCAAACCACTGAGCTATCCCTCACTCCATCCTCAGAAACAGAATCCTAAACACACAGTAATCTGCCCCCATCTTCTTTATTAAGATACTTCCAAAAGAGCAGCCTTAACATCTCCAGCTGAACTGGAAATGGTGCCCTTGCCAACTTGTGGTTGGCACTTGATTTAATCCTTATGCTGGTTCCCCCTGGGACCCTTTCCTTACTGCTGTGGCATGAACATGCTGCATGTGCCCCAAAACGTAATCCACAAACGGGTGCCTCACAGATGCCTGCACCTTCCCAAAGCCTGCACTCAATGTCACATGCATCTGTTGCTGCACTGATGCACCCCTGCTTTCAGCATTGCCCTCACATATTGTATTCAGTTGGGATGAACATCAATGCTCCGAGCATTTGGAAACCCTGAATGCTGTGAAGACAACCTTAGAAATAACAGTCTTAACCACTTGCATGAACATTCCTGCTGACTGAAGTAGAAGTTTGCTTCCCTTGGAGTTCCCCAAGCTATGAACCTGGGGATGAGAGGGGGCTGGTCTTTGGTAATGAAACAAAAAACCCTGGGCCCATGCGCCCCTGGCCTAGCACCAGCCCCATGCCCCATATGCATGGCTACGACCTCTGACTGCCACTGATTCCTACAACCCCACTACATATGCCTTGTGCAGCCTTTGACCTCCCCCATCTTTTTCCAGTGCTAATGCTGAGCCTGACAGAAAAGGGAGAAGTGAAAATTCCCTGGGTCTGCCCTTCCCATTCCAAGCAAAAACCTGAGACCAGCCCCATACCCAATTGTCACAGCTCAGTTGCTGGGGGGGAGGGAGCGGCAATTTTTCTGTCTCCTTCCTCCTCCTTAGAGCTAACTAACTAGGTATTACCCCCTCTCTTTTTGGCACTATCAGCATTCTCCTGCCTATCTGTGCATGGACTGAGGGAATGGGAGAGGAGGGGGTTTCCTCTCCCTCTTGGTCTCCTCCTTCACTGCTTACCGACCTTCCTCCACAGGGAGCCATGCTGAGCAAAATTGCCCCCTGCTGTCCTCTCCCCTTAGCAGGGAAAAACTTGAAACCTGATTCACTAATGCCTCTAACCACAGCCAGCTGTCTGGGAGGGGGAGTACACCCCCTCTCCTTGTCTCCCTACCCAGGGGTTATGTCAGACTGAAGGCTGCCTCTCTAGCCGTATCCTCTTCTCCTTGTGGAGCTGCTGTGCTATGCCTGCTTCACCCTACCCAGACCAAAGGAAGGAATTACGCCCCCTTTCTTACTGTCCTGCTTCCATGTGGAGCCATGCAGAAATGTGCTGAAGAGCTGTGTTCCCTCCTGCCTCCTCATGCTTCTTGTAAAAGGGGGTCTTCAGGTGCAGAGCTGACCCTTTTAAATCCTGCATTCACAGGGGATGAGTAAGAGACCACGTTGACCCTTTTGCACAAGTTTTCATCTCCCCGCACTCAGCCATAAAGTACTGTTCCCTTCCTTTGGCAAGCCAGCCAAATACCCCTTCCCCTCTTAAAAGTGTGGTGTTGACATTTGCTTGGTTTTATTAGCCTTGTTAAGGATAGGTGACATTTCTTTTTGGGATCCTGGGTTTACCAGAGATTCCCTTCAGTTCACTCATTTATCTGTTTTTGCAAAGTGAAAGGGGGCCCTACCTAGAGAATCTACCAGGATTTTGCAGGAAATACTTTTAGGAAAAACTTCCCATTACAGCTTATACCTGCTACCCTTGGGAGAACACAGATACAGCCTTCCGATATAATTGATTAACACCCAGGCAGTATTCTTACAAAATAAAGTATTTTCTTTATTTAGTGTAACTGATATTTCCTGTACAATAAGTCTAAACATAAATCAAAACATAAACATAAATCCCTTAGCACAATTCTTGGATACAGGCTAAAAGTACCTGAACCGTAATCATATAGTTAGAGCAATACTAAATGGCTACATCCTGCTTGTGGTGATCAGTCGCCTGCAATCTTAAAATCTTAACCTTTATAAAGAAAAAAAACAATGTAACATTCACAACACAGAGACATATTTTTATTAACCCGAACATACAGACACATAATCATGAATCCTATTGGTTTCTACATTTTACACTATAGCTTTCATGTTTACTCTCCATTGTCTTCTCTCCCTCTGTTCTGTCAGGGTCCTTTTATGGTATGTCCTAGCAGCACCGCTGTTGCTGCTGTCACCCTCTAGTTGCTTCTTCTGCTTCCTTCTTCTGATTTCTCCTTCTTCTCCTCATGCTCTTAACGTCTCTCCTGCTCCTTACTGTCCAAACTCTCCATTTTTGACCTGTTCTGACTGGCTATCCTTTTGATCCTTCCTTATCCTCCCATAAAATTTAGACCCTTTGAGATTGGTCTATTCTTATAGTCCAATCACAACAGCTAAATCTGGATGTCAATCAAAGCTGTTTCATAACACATCTTAGTATTATGGTCTGTTTACTATTATAATCTGGTGACCCTCACCTAGTATTGGACTGAGAATGCCTGACTGATCACTTCCTGTGGTGTTGGAGTGATATTTACTTGACTCTAGATTACATTTATCTGCCTTCCAACATAGGAGCTATGTGCTGAATTGAAAACTGCTAACTTATTCTTCTTGGCTGTGTGCCAGTATTACACACATACCAAATTATCAAACTGTAAACAATTACCTCATCCTTTTAATGTGTATCCAATTGTTAATTTATGCATTATAATGTTATGGTCTGCTGTTATCACCCTATATCCTGCCAGTTTAGTTAATCTTATTTTAGTTCTTCCCCTATATGCAGTTATTGGTGGCAAAACAATGTTTTCAGCTCCAAAAATCTTTAGTATCAGTACTGTATGCAGAGGCCATGCTTTACTAGGACTAAAGGTGGATTTTAACATGTTAGTAAACACGTTAACTGATTAATGTTAAAATTGTAGACAAGTCAAGTTATAATTTTAACACATATTAATTGATCAATGTAAATCCTTTGGGGGACCTAGATTTATTATGACCAACTGACACTAGTTAAAACAGAAACTGCTGAAGCTATTGCACAGTGGTTTTCCTATTTGTTAAATGGTGCATCATCTACAAGGTGTATATCACCAGGAGTGATAAACATCTGCATTGATTGTCTGTAAATATCTGGCTGGAGTTTGAAGTGTTGGGCTTAATTTATAAAGACCTACATGGTTTGAGTCCTGGCTATCTGAAAGATCACATCTCTCCTTGAGCAACACCAATCTGGATGAGACCAATGACGCACATGAGCTGGCAGAGATCTCATTAACATACAAGAGGGGCTTTTGGCAGAGTGTTTCCTGTGGGAGGATGTAACAGCCTTTGAAACTTCCTTTCTCTCTTTGACCAAAACCTTGGATATGTCCAACTGGTAGCCGGTAGTTGGGAAAGATGTGATCTGAGAAGTTATCTCAGCTGAGCTAATGTTATTATAAATTACTTGGAAATTCAATATGTGTTTATTGTGTTGATGGTATTCTTGGTATTTCATATTTTAATTACAGTAAAGTTCCCAGAAGGAAGATTGGGGAGTAAAAAAGCCCAAAATAAAATAAATATCAAAAACATAAGATGGTACATGGATTCTCTGCGACTTGAAGTCTTCAAATCATGATTTGGGGACTTCAACAGCTGAGTCAAGGAAGAGAATTATTCCAGGAGTGGGTGGGTCAGCTTTTGTGGCCTGCATCATGCGGGAGGTCAGACTAGATGATCATATTGGTCCCTTCTGACCTTAAAGTCTATGAGTCTACATAAGTGCTTTCTGCATTTTGTGACCCAAGAGCTTCTGAAATCTATGGAGACTTACATTCATTTATGTAAAAACTATGAAAGATCAATTATCTTTGCCTGATGTCACCGCTGTAACATTGGATTCTGTGGGTTCAGAGCTACAGATGCTGTTACTAGCTTTGCTTAATTATGCTCTAGAGTCTTTATTACAGAAATCCCCTATCACTTTCTGAGATTCGTAGATACAGGTAAACTGCATGGAATTTCATACTCTCAGCCATCTTAACTGAAATATTTTATCCTCATACATAAGCATTACACACATGATTTTATAAGTTTAATATCAGCTTAACACATAGGTTAAAGAACTCTCCATTTGTCTTTGTGAGTGAAACATCTGGTTGAAATTCATCAGCTGTTTTGTCCATATTTATTTGTAAGTGAAGTGTCCACTCAGCATTACAACATTAGTTATTTCTCTCTCCCTCTCTCTCTCTCTCTCTCTCTCTTTTTGTCTTTCTTTTTTTTTTAGGAAAGAGAAACAAAACAAAAACATCTGCTCAGCATTAATCAACGTTTACTATATATTTTCATTATCAAAAAACATGTGTGACTGTCAGCATCTTTCATTGGTGCTGATATATGGAAAGCTATCCAATGAGAATATGCAATTTAGGATCTACTGGCTTCATGTTAAATTACTATTCAGCATACTCTGGAGTGCACTTTGTGTGAAGAACACTACAGAGTCCATGACAATGCATATACTGCACACAAAATAAAATACTTATACAGTACATAGGCACTGGATTTCTGTATATTACACTGCTAAAAAAAATCACTTTGAAGGAACATTTTTCCATATACTAAACTCTTCCATTCTCACAACTATGAAAACATTTTCTACTGTTACCAATAACTTGTTTACTTTCAGTAATATTGGGTTTGATATTATAACCCTTCCTTATTCAAGTAACTCCAATAAAGTCAACAGACTAGATTCACAAAAGGGCTTAGGCACCTAGCTGCCACCTTTTCTAACATTTATAGGCCACCAGCACTCAGAGAACCACCATTCAGTTGCAACCTAACCCAGTAGGAACCTAGCTTTCCATCTGTAAATTCTCCTTGGCATAGATTTTTCTGCCAGTGGGCATGTACAAAACTGCTTAAGTCCTGACACCATAATTCATGCCTAAATCCCACTGGGATTCACAAATTAGGAGCTTTCTTGTGGAGCCCAAGCTGGTAGACATGCTCAAAGCATGCCCGACCCACACAAAAAAGTGGCCAAAGAATGTGGAACAACCACCCCTTGGTAGTCCCATGGTTAGAGTATGCAGCTAGGATGTAGGAGACCTTGCTTCAAATCCTTCTTTCTCTGAATTCAGAGCAGGGACCTGAACCCAGGTCACATCTCTTAGTTTAATGACATAACCACTGGGCTATTCGAGGTTAATCTGGTGTACGGCTCTCTCTTGTTGAAGATGGGTCAATTTGTATGAAATACTTAAACAGTCATTGGGCAGACAGCAAGTAAGAATGACTCGATAGATCAGTGGATGGGACACTCAGTTGGCAGGTGAGAGACCTGGTTTCAGCTTTCTGCTCTGAATCAGAGGGAGAAAGAATTTGAATCCAGGTGTTCTGTAGTGTGGGTGAGTGCTTTATTGTGAGTTATGTGGTATAAGTGGAGCAACAACACCTCCCCTTTGTTTTTTTTCTGGATAAATGACTAACCTACTTTAGGAACCTAACTAGGAGAGGGATCACAATGAATTCCAAGCAAAAATAAGTGCCTCTCTCTCTACAGAAGTTAGATGCCTAAATCCCTTTGAAGAGAAAGGATCAGCCACACACCTCTCCTCAGCATGTCTTATTGGCTAGCTTAGGCAACTTCTCATTCAGTGTGCTGGCTTTTGTTAATCCCCTTTTTAGGTACCTAACTCTCTTCAGGCATTGTATAGGACAGTGGCTCTCAACCTTTCCAGACTAGTGTACCCCTTTCAGGAGTCTGATTTGTCTTGCGTACCCCCCAGTTATGCCTCATTTAAAATGACTTGCTTACAAAAGCAGACATAAAAATACAAAATGTCACAGCACACTATTACTGAAAAATTGCTGACTTTTTATTTTATGCCATATAATTATAAAATAAATCAATTGGAATATAAATATTGTTCTTACATTTCAGTGTATAACAGTGTTTCTCTAACTGGGGTCGCCGCTTGTGTAGGAAAAGCACCCGGTGGGCCGGGCCGGTTTGTTTACCTGCCCTGTCCGCAGGTCAGGCCGATCGCGGCTCCCACTGGCCACGGTTCACCGCTGCAGGCCAAAGGGGGCTGCTGGAAGCGGCGGCCAGTAAGTCCCTCGGTCTGCGCCACTTCCAGAGGCTCCCATTGGCCTGGAGCAGCGAATGGCGGCCAGTGGTTGTCGCGATTGGCCGGACCTGTGGACGGGGCAGGTAAACAAACCAGCCCGGCTCACCAGAGGCTTTCCCTACACAAGCGGCGACCCCAGTTTGAGAAGCACTAGTGTATAATATACAGAGCTAATCATCGTCTGTATGAAATTATAGTTTGTTCTGACTTTGCTAGTGCTTTTATGTAGCCTGTTGTAAAACTAGCCAAATATCTAGATGAGTTGAGGTGTCAGTGCATTAGAATGTTAGGCATAGTTCCCCTTGTGAATCTATCCTAGCAGGACTAGTTGAACAGAAAAGATTTAAAAGTCAATGGGGGATTTGTGCTTTTAAACCCATTATGTGTGTTTGAAAATCTCCCCTTCAAATTGCACAAAATGTTGATGAAAGTCAGAAAATTCCAGTCATGAATCTGCAATGTCTAGAGAAATGCTACACTTAATTAGTGTGATTTGCCAGTTTTCAGTAGAAGTTTTTATTGGGCAAAACCAAGCTGTTTATTCTAAGTTCTAAAATAAACTGTTTGTATTAAAAGGGAAAAGGATGACAGAACTTCCTGAGTACAATCCTAGCTTTTTGATGCCCCTTGCTGCTGTCATTTATGATGCCAAGAATCTGGCACCTCTACATACTCAGTTGTTTGTGCCAATTCACAGTATTGGAATATCAAGCAAGAGGCATATCTGGTATCCTCACATTCCAAGATGAGGATTATGCCTTTCATTTCTTTTAAAATGAAAAAACTTTAGTTCTGGAAAAGAGATATAACCTCTAGCAGTCAATATCTGGCACTGGAACTTATAAGGAATCATATAAAGGAAAGATCAAAAAGTGCAGACTGCATATATGCTAATCACATAAATTGAATGAAAGCTTCCAGTGGAGTTCATCAACTTATGCACAGAATGAGTCTAAGATTTCTCAGACTACAATTGCAAAAAAGCAGCAGACATGTAATTTCCTTGGTACAGTACTTCAGTTTTCAACACGTCTACCCACTTGAAATACTTGTCCAGAAAAGTACATGACATTCTGCAAGGGAAATACCAGTTTTAATGATTTTAAAGATGAGTTGTTTTAATTTACATTTATTGAAATTACTAAAGAAGGAACATGTATAGTCACAGTATGGTAGCAATCAAAGAGAAAGGACAAATGCCAATTTTATTTAGCAAATACACCGCTACCTCGATATAACGTGACCCGATATAACATGAATTCGAATATAACATGGTAAAGCAGTGCTCCAGGGGGCGGGGCTGAGCACTCCGGTGGATCAAAGCAAGTTCGATATAAGGCGGTTTCACCTATAACACGGTAAGATTTTTTGGCTCCCGAGGACAGCGTTATATCGAGATAGAGGTGTACTGCAAACCACTTTGTGCATCTCCCATTGAAGAAAATAAGAATCATGTGTGCATAATCCTGGCAATGGCTTGATCTTTAAATTGTAAAACAAAAGAGGAACAATGAAACATGCAGCAATCCTGCAGTGACAGGAAGATGAACAGGATGACCTAATAGGTCTTTCCTATTCCTTATGCCATTAAAAACCCCACTGACATAAACTGGAGCTTTGTGGGAGTAGGGAGGTAAGGATTGGGCCGTGTCATTTTATAAATGTAGATTTAGTGCCAAATTCTGCCCTTCGATGTGCCCATGTGGCTTCCATTTTTTTTAAATGTTTCACAGCTTTATCCAAATTTCAGTGATAAATATGTACAGTACTTAAGAAAATGAAGGAATAAAATAAGCAGCCAGAAAAAGAAAATAAATATCAGAAAAAATTTAAAATATGAAAGTAATGAGATAATACAAACAGAGTGAAGGAAAAAAATAGGTAAACAGCTCTTACTATGAAGTAAATTTTCAGTACTGTAAGTTTATCTAATAGGGTTTATCGTTTCCCAATTTTCATGTGTGCATGTAGTTTTCATTAGCTTTATTGGTATGTGCATGGTTGAAGGGGAAATGTGTTCTCAGACAGGGGAAGTAATATATGTGTCTCCTTTTTAAAATAATGCAAATAGTGCATTTTTTGGCATCAGATTAATAATTTATACCAACATCCTTTAAGGGAGGATTTGGGGGATTTTAAAGTTAATATCCCTCACTTCTGTGCATTTTTAAAGCATGCAGACAAACTGGATTTAAAATAATATCTCTGAATCTTTCAGGCTTCAGCATTAAAATTCCTGGCTACAAATACCATTACAAACAGCCTTCCTTAAAGCTGTCACAGATTGGAACCAGGCATCTCAGAAATGAAATACTAATACTAGTTCATTATCTTGGCTGAGCCTTAATAAAACAAAGTGTTCATAAAAAATATATGTATTTTCCAGTTGAAAAGATAAAGAATATGACAGACACATTTAACATTAACTAAAGGTTATTTCCAAAAATAGCTGTCATGTACTCCCATCTCGCATAAAGGTTCTTGGTTAGCACACTGATAAAATGAAAAATGTCATTTGTTTTTAGCACACAAGAGTTTGGGAAGTGCATTAAAACCCTACTTTTTAATTATTTCTCTTTCCCACTCTTTGGAGAGTGTCTTATATTTTAAAATAAAATAATAAAATAATAATTATAATTAATAATCTTCATCTTAACTAAATGCCTATAGCAGTCCCTCTCTCAGGGCTCCTTAAACAAAACTACGAACAATTTGTTTCTCCAATCACAGCCCTTCTTGGAGGTCTGGTTTCTTTATTAACCCCAAGTTCCAAAAAGTAATCTTCTACCCAATCTCAAGCTGGGCACAGCTCCTCCACCCTGAGGTACTGTACCTTCTCACTGTCTGGGCAGCTGGAGGAGATGTGGGACCTAGCCTGTCTTCTTTGACTTCTCCCAAAGGGAAAAACAAAACTTTCAGCTGTATCTTCTTACCCATCCTCAAATCCCTTCTTTATAGACCACTGCAGGAGACCCTCTCTCCCTACAGTTTCACTCTGCTGTTCCCCTTCTAGCTCTACCTTCACTGAACTGCCTCTGAGCCCTTATAGCTCTGCCACCTTCCCTCCATGCTTAATTTGTTCAACTGGGAGCACTTACTTTGGCACAGAAGAGCTGGACCAATGTCAATCATAGGGGGCAAACCACCAAAGAGGTCATCAATCATAGGGGGCAAACCACCAAAGAGACCAACAAAAGCTATTTCTTTGCAGATGTAATCTGGAAAGTAAAGTTTAAGCAAAATTGCACAACCAATTTTGTAGCTGTCTTAGAGTGGTCACTTAACAAATAAGGTTGCCTATAGAAGGTAGCTTGTAGTGTAGGTGGGTCCATACAGATGTAGTGCTACATAGTGTCTCACACAATTTTGTGGGAGGAACATTGTAATAACTCAAATAAACCTTTCAATAACCTTTGCCACTCTGGTAAATGTAATCTGTTGAGTGTGAAAGCTGTCAAAAACTAATATTTGACTTCACTGTCAGCTATTTTGACAACACCCGTATCTCAGTATACTGGAGTATAGCTGCCTGTGCATTGATTTCAATGGTGGCAGCAATTATAGTCACCTGAATATGTTACTAATAGGGCTGTTTGAAAATTTTTGGACTAAACATATTCCCATCAACAGGAAAATATCTATTTTGGTGGAAATTTCCATCAGGAAAATCTACATGAAATAATTTCAGTTTAACAACCCAGAATGAAATATTTCACTTCGGTCAACATTAATCTTTGTCTGCCTTAACCACTAATGCATCTATTGGGATTTGTAGTTCAGAGTCTCTCTGACCATATTCCCCATTATTGGCCATGCTTTCCATCTGAACTACATTTCCCATGATGCATTGCAGTCTCCCTCTGTGGCTGAGCCATTGTGGTGACTTATGGGAATTTTGATATTTGCACAATAAAATTTTTCATACCATTCATTCCACAAAAAGTTTTGAAATTTCAGCTTTCCACTCCAATTCTGAATGAAAACCAATATTAACATTTTGGAATTTACTGTGGGTTAGAATACCCATTTTTTGATCAACTCTAGTACTGCCCAATGAGGGAAGTGTGTCTTATTGTACCACTAATTTCCTCATGGCATAGTGAGTCATTCAGATGACCGAGGAAAAGATAACAATTCCTGTGTGATGAATGCAAGGTTCACATAGGTGTCCTCCTTCATCCACCCTTCTCAACTATTCTTCTGATACTTCATAGGGTAGGAAGAAAGGCTGGAATTTTCAAAAAGAAATATGGTGACTAACTTCCATTGAAATTCATGGGAATTGGCTGTCTGCCTTAGAGCTCTTTGAAAATACCAGACAAAAAGAATAATCACCTCACAGCTTTGATCCCCGCATACAAGGGCCAGGTGTGTTAACAGCAGCCTCAGTTTTTAGAAAACAACAGATGGGTCCCATGGTTCTCCCACTTATTATCAATAATCTTATTTGCCCCCCGATCAAATATTCCTTGTCCCCTTCCATGGGATTTTCCATATACAGGATATAAACATACACAGCAACAGTGGACAGAATTCACTATAATAAATAATAATAAGGGATGAGGACTTGGAAATAACAGTAAGAAGTTGTTCCTAATATCAGAGACATGTCACTTGACAAAGAGATACTTCTGCACTCATGGAAATGGCTAGATCTCTTTGGAGTAAATAATGTTTGGGCTTCTTTAGAAATTAAACAGGAAGTAATAGTCACAATTGGAACTGTGATCCAGACACTTAGGATATATCTATATGTTAAAAAAATGTGTCAGCAGATCTCAGAGCTTAGGCAACTGTTTGGGGCTCACGGAGCTCATGCTTCAGGGCTAAAAATAGCAGTGTAGACATTTCCAATTAGGCTGGAGCCCAGGCTCTGAAAACTGGAAAGGGTCTCAGAGCCTGGACTCCAGCCTGAGCAGGAATGTCTACGCTTCTATCTCTAGCCCTGCCGCAAAAGCCTAAGTCAGTTGACACAGGGTCTGAGACTCACTGCCACTGTTTTTTGTGTGTGCCCTGTAGACATACTCTTAGTGGCATAGTAACTTAGAGTAGGGTTAGTAAGTAGTGTGCGACAAACTTCAAAATGGAGTGTGTTTACTGCAAGGTCTCAATGCGTGGATGAGATGGTGTAGGGAGGAGGGGTTTAGATTTATTAGGAACTGGGGAAACTTTTGTTAAGGGGGGAGCCTATACAGGAAGGATGGGCTCCACCTATACCAAGATGGAACCAGATTGCTGGTGCTTACAATTAAAAAGGTCATACAGCAGCTTTTAACCTAAGGGCTGGGGAAAGCCGACAGGTGCAGAGGAGCACGTGGTTCGGACATCCCTTAGGGGAGGATCTATAAATGGAGATTCTTTGTGTCCTAGTAAGGAGGAGATGATGGTAGATGATAAAAACTGATGAGAAACAGTCAAATGAAAAAAATGTCACATTCAATTACATCATGTAAAAGCAGACAGGTAAAAAGTGACAAGTTTTTAAAGTGCTTATATGCCAGTGCTAGAAGTCTAAATAATAAGATAAGTTAACTAGAGTGCTCATATTAAATGAGGATACTGATATAATAGGCATCACAGAAACTTGGTGGAATGAGGATAATCAATGGGACACAGTAATACCAGGGTAAAAAATATATTGGAAGGACAGAACAGGTCATGCTAGTGGGGAAGTGGCACTATATGTGAAAGAAAGTGTAGAATCAAATGAAGTAAAAATCTTAAATGAACCAAACTGTACCATAGAATCTCTATGGTCAGTAATTCCATGTTTGAATAATAAGAATATAGCAGTAGGGATATAGTACAGAAACCACACCAGGATGGTGATAGTGACTGTGAAATGCTCAGGGAGAATAGAGAAGCTATTAAAATAAAAAAACTCAATAATAATGAAGGATTTCAACTATCCCCATATTGACTGGGTACAGATCACCTCAGGAAGGGAAGCAGAGATAAACTTTCTTGACACCTTAAATGACTGCTTCTTAGAGCAGCTAGTCCTGGAACCCACAAGAGGAGAGGCAATTCTTGATTTAGTCCTAAGTGGAACACAGGATCAGGTCCAAGAGGTGAATATAGCTGGACCGCTTGGTAATAGTGACCATAATATAATTAAATTTAACATCCCTGTGGCAGGGAAAACACCACAGCAACCCAACAGTGTAGCATTTAATTTCAGAAAACGGAACTACACAAAAATGAGGAGGTTAGTTAAACAGAAATGAAAAGGTAAAGCACAAAAACTAAAATCCCTGAAAGCTGCATGGGAACTTTTTAAAGACACCATAATAAAGGCTCAACTTAAATGTATACCCCAAATGAAAAAAACAGAGTAAGAGAACCAGAAAAGAGCCACCGTGGCTAAACAACAAACTAAAAGAAGCAGTGAGAGGCAAAAAGGCATCCTTTAAAAAGTGCAAGTTAAATCATAAGGAGGAAAATAGAAAGGAGCATAAACTCTAGCAAATGAAGTATAAAAATATAATTAGGAAGGCCAAAATAGAATTTGAAGAACAGCAAGCCAAAGACTCAAAAAGTAATAGCAAAAAAAAAAGTAAGTACATCAGAAGCAGGAAGCCTGATAAATAACCAGTGGGGCCATTTGATGATCAACATGATAAAGGAGCACTTAAGGACAATAAGGCCATTGCGGAGAAACTAAATGAATTCTTATCATCGGTCTTCACAGTTGAGGATGTGACGGAGATTCCCAAACCTGAGACATTCTTTTTAGGTGACAAATCTGAGGAACTGTCCCAGATTGAGGTTTCATTAGAGGAGGTTTTGGAACAAATTGATAAGCTAAACAGTAATAAGGCACCAGGACCAGATGGTATTCACCTAAGAGTTATGAAGGAACTCAAATGTGAAATTGCAGGACTATTAACTGTAGTCTGTAACCTATCATTTAAATCAGCTTCTGTACCAAATGACTGGAGGATAGCTAATGTAACACCATTTTTTGAAAAGGGTTCCAGAGGAGATCTGGGCAATTATAGGCCGGTAAGCCTGACTTCACTACCGGGCAAACTGTTTGAAACTATAGTAAAGAACAAAATTGTCAGACACATAGATGAACATAATTTGTTTGGGAATAGTCAAGATGGTTTTTGTAAAGGGCAATCATGTCTCACCAATCTACTAGCATTCTTTGGGGGGGTCAACAAGCATGTGGACAAGGGGGATCCAGTGGATATAGTGTATTTAGATTTTCAGAAAACCTTTGACAAGGTCCCCCACCAAATGCCTTTAAGCAAAGTAAGCAATCACGAGATAAGAGAGACGGTTCTCTCTTGGATTGGTAGCTGGTTAAACAATAGGAAACAAAGTGTAGAAATAAATGGTCAGTTTTCAGAATGGAGAGAGGTAAATAGTGGTTTCCCCCAGGGGTCTGTATTGGACCTAGTCCTATTTAACATATTCATAAATGATCTGGAAAAAGGGTTAAACAGTGAGGTGGCAAAATTTGCAGATGATACAAAACTACTAAAGATAGTTAAGTTCCAGGCAGACTGTGAAGAGCTACAAAAGGATCTCTCAAAACTGGGTGGCTGGGCAACAACATGGGAGACAAAATTCAATGTTCATAAATGCAAAGTAATGCACATTGGAAAACATAATCCCAACTATTCATAGAAAATGATGGGGTCTAAATTAGCTATTACCACTCAAGAAAGAGATCTTGGAGTCATTGTGGATAGTTCTCTTGAAACATCCATTCAATGTGCAGCGGCAGTCAAAAAAGGGAACAAAATGTTGAGAATCATTAAGAAAGGGATAGATAATAAGACAGAAAATATCATATTGCCTCTATATAAATCCATGGTACACCCATGTCTTGAATACTGCGAGCAGATGTGGTCGCCCCATCTCAAAAAAGATATATTGGAATTGGAAAAGGATCAGAAAATGATTAGGGGTATGGAATGGCTGCTGTATGAGGAGAGATTAATAAGACTGAGACTTTTCAGCTTGGAAAAGAGATGACCAAGGGGAGATATGGTAGAGGTCTATAAAATCATGACTGGTGTGGTGAAAGTAAATAAGGAAGTGTTATTTAGTCCATCTCATAACACAAGAACTAGGGGACACCAAATTAAATTAATAGGCAGCAGGTTTAGAACAAACAAAAGGAAGTATTTTTTCACACAATGCATAGTCAACCTGTGGAACTCCTTGCCAGCGGATGTTGTGAAGGCAAAGACTATAGCAGGGTTGAAAAAGAACTAGATAAATTTATGGAGGATAGGTCCATCAATGGCTATTATCCAGGATGGGCAGGGATGGTGTCCCTAGCCTCTCAAAGCTGGGAATGGGCGACAAGGGATGGATCATTTGATGATTACCTGTTCTGTTCATTCCCTCTGAGGCACCTGACATTGGCCATATAAGAAGACATGATACTGGGCTAGATGGACCTTTGGTCTGACCCAGTATGGCCATTCTTATGTTCTTATGTTCTAACTTGTAACAAATTAATTCAAAGACTTTTCTGTGTTAATACATTTACAATGGCATACCATGTGTCTCTACAACTGCTCCAGAACAAGTCAAAATTTTGGTTCCACGTTAGTTACAGCATTTCTCCCCACTGACTGTCGTGTTCTGTAAGGGGTATAAAATCATGCTACTCTATATTCCACTTCTGCGTCAGTGATCCTGCTGCTCCTGAATATGACCTTAGATAGAAGAATAGAAGAGCTGCTTCAAAAAAACATAAGGGACACAATCTTGCAGGCTCAGCAGAAGTGGCAAATATGAGAAAAAGAAATTATCCATTTGAATTCTGTTTCACAGCAGAAGCTCATGAATTCTGGCACATGATTTAACTGACAGACTGAGCACATACCTGGAGCTTAAAGAGGTACTGCCATCCTGAACATCACATTGTCATCTGAAAATGTTATGTCTACAAGTAATGTAACAGGTATAAAAGGTGGTGAAATAAGAGGGAGAAAGGGGGAATAGTAGAGATACCCCCAATTACAGTAGACAGGTCTTTTTCACTGGCACCAAGGGTCTGTCACCTATGAAGTGTCTCTCCAGTCCACTCCTCCCACCTATTAAAATTAAATTAATGGAGATATTCTATCTCCTAGAACTGGAAGGGACCTTGAAAGGTCATTGAGTCCAGCCCCCTGCCTTCACTAGCAGGACCAAGTACTGATTTTTGCCCCAGATCCCTAAGTGGCCCCCTCAAGGATTGAACTCTCAACCCTGGGTTTAGCAGGCCAATGCGCAAACCACTGAGCTATCCCTCCCCCTATCTGTGAATATGCAGGGAAAGAAGAGGAGAGAAACAAAGTCCTTCGAAAACACAGTTTATTTGGGAATAGCAACAAAGATAGAAAAGGGGAAAACTATTAACCATAAACAGATAACAAACAGTTGTGGTTGCCCTCATGGGTATTAACCCCAGGCCCCAAATACCCTTCCTGTGGTAACAAAGTAAAATAAAGAAAACCAAAATACCCCAATACTCTACTCTGTCAGAGGCTTCTGGGTAGAAGATGTTAAAATGCTGTTTCTTTCATAGCTGGCATTTAGAGGGCCCTGGACCTTAAATCTCCTGACGACCGATTTTGGACCGAGGCGAGAGGAACACAGGATCGGATTGGATCCGGAACCAGGTAAGTTGGTGACTCTGGATATGCAAGATACCGGAGAGATAAGTTTGATTAGATGGTATACGCGCTCCTTGACAATGCTGGTTTTTTGATCCATTGCCGCGCAAAGGAACCACACTCGACTGCCTCTCAGATGGGCAGCGACAGTCGTGGAATCCTTTCTAAAAGTGCCAGGGCGCCAGTGTTCCACAGTGATTCTGGCTAGAACTGGATTTCACATGAGAGTCTGTCAGCTTTTAGCACAAAGCGTACGAAAATGTCCAACTTTACCCCAACATTGAACAATTGTAATAACTATTAATACAAACAGTATTAAAATATCATAGAGCACACAACACACAACAGTAACACATACGATTACTATGGCTGAAAGAGATAGGCGGGAAATTACTCTTTTTTTCAAGTTGTTTACTTTGTACAATTGCTAGGACTTTACATGTAGATATTTCACTGTTTTGTTGAAGGTGACCTGCACTTTGTGTCTCACTGCATGACATCACTTCCATGCATTGCTCAATGTATATAAAAAGATCACATCCATTTACTCACACAGGGACTGTAAGAATAGTAACAGCACCAGAAAACCTGAAACCAAATAGGCAGTAGGCAGACATTAATTTTATTATTATTAATCATTATGATTAAGTATTATGATTAAATGCACAAATGTACAATAAAGACAGAAAAAGCAGGGAGAGACAACAGAAAGTGAGAAAAGTATCAAAAGGGTTGAAGTAGACATTACATATGTTTTTAGTCACTCAGTAGCTTTGTGGACAGCAGTATGAAGTCTGGAAAGTCATTTTGATAGACCAGAATGAGATGTGCAACCATTCAAACACATCACAGCTACACAGAGGGCTGTTCCTGCTACCGACATGTGCACACCGAGCAATGAAGGTGGGAGGAAATGGGTGGATCTGAATATGATCGCTATTGTTGTCTTCATGTCATTTATATTGGAATTATCTGTCTATCTATATCCATATCTATATCTAGATAGATAGATTAGATGGGGAAAAAAAACACCTCTTCTTATTTGATAAAGGCTTTCCACCATAAAGACAATACCAACCTTCCCAGCATCTCTCATTAAATGAAAGGTGTGGGGGGGAGGTAGAGATTTCTATAACCTCCAAAGGGAGAAGAACAGAGACTTACTGTTGCCAATCTAATTAAATTGAGAGGCATTTATATATTATAGTGATAGGTATAGTACAATATCCTATGTGACACAATTAGAGAAGGAAGGGCTAGGAGTTGAAAAGGTGTGGAAACCTGGGCCCAGGGAAAGAGAAACATAGACCTGCATGGGAGAACTTTTTTCTTATTAAACCTCAGGTCTGTAGGTGAATATAGAGGATAAAAGAGAGGTGCCCAACATAACAATATGATTCCCTGCCCCACTGTCCTCCCACAGTAGGAATGCAGCAAAGATGATCTCTTGTGAGCAGAGTTAACTGTGGAGATAGAAACCTCATAGGCCTGTGTAATAGAGGTTCCCTCCAGCTCTGGAAGCAAGGTGCACTTTGCCTACTTTAACCAAGGGCTGGTCCACACTAACCCGCCAGTTCGAACTAAGATACGCAACTTCAGCTACGTGAATAACGTAGCTGAAGTTGAAGTACCTTAGTTTGAACTACAAGGTACTTACCGCGGGTCCACATGCGGCAGGCAGGCTCCCCCGTCGACTCCACATACTCCTCTCGTGGAGCAGGAGTACCGGCGTCGACGGCGAGCACTTCCGGGATCGATTTATCGCGTCTAGACAAGACGCGATAAATCGATCCCAGAAGATCGATTGCTTACCGCCGAACCCGGAGGTAAGTATAGATGTACCCCAAGAGATGCTCCCTGTGTCTTGGATTGGAGAAGCGGCACATAGTTACCTCAGAATCAAAAGGTCAGGCTAGATCCTGGTCATCAGCAGCCAGGAAAACATGTGAAGAAATCAGTATAGGACAGGCTGCAGAAGCTCATTATACTTCAGGCCAGGCCAGGGTCTGTAGTGCTTCTAGGAGCTGGTTGCTGGAGGCTGAAATGAGAGAAAATAATAGGACCCAATAATGCAAAAAAAGGGGAAGAAAGGAAACTGGGGCCAGATAAGCAAAGAGAACAAGGACTGAAGTGTCTAGGTGCAAAGGCATATTAGGATCAGTTGAACCAGGCAGGCTCTTAAAAGGTCAGGTTTTGAATGCTGAACAATACATTTACATGGGACAGCCCTCAGTCCTGAAGTGAGCACACACAATGTTATAAGACATAAGAAACAGCACCAGCCAAACTTGTTCATCAAAATTCTCATCAAACTTTTCATACATGTTAAGAAACTCTGGATAACTTTCCCTCCATTATTTTTCTTTTCTTTTCATGCACCTTTGCTGTACCTGTTTCCAGCTGCACACTAAAATGTCAAAATCCTGCCTGAAATGTTGCTCCACCTGAGTGACCACATGACTTCACGCTGAAAATAGTGGGAATCTCATAGGAAAACCAATGCTTGCAAGTTGGTTTTGTTTGCTTGTTTGATTGTTTTAAAATTGAGAGATTCATATAAAGTTCAAAGAAGCATCCAGGCCATCAAATATATTATCTGTTAATGACTGTCAGCTAGAAAAGAATGTCAGTGGGTGGCCAAGAAAAGTGGATGCGTAAATGAAAGTGTGAGAAGGTCAAAGAGATTCAGCTAAAAGTACAATAGATCCTTTTGAAATATATGTTATTATTATTATTTCTTCTGGCTTGAACCTTCAGTATATTTTTGAGACAGGCTTAGATACACCCACGCCTACCCTTTTTTCTGTCTGTATGTGGGTGCTAATTGTTGAATGTGAGGGGTTTTTTTTTTGTCAAGTGAAAAATGTGACTTAGTGTATACGTTAATAAACAAAAGTTCTGTATATGTGTTGGGCAACTCTATCTGTCAGTTGTCCTGAAAACATATATCACAAACTGGGTTTTTTGGAAAGTGTTTTTTTAACTTGGGTTCTTCTGCCCCTTTTTATCCGGGTGTGCTGATAGCATAGTTGTTACACACTTGACATTTTATTTTTTAAATTCAGGGTTTTACGTTTTAATAGGAATCTTCTACCAGATACACCCTTGTTCTCACAGTACTGAGAGCTGCTCAGACATGACTTGTGTTTTTAAAGTAGTGCATTAACGGCTCCCCGGCCAGCTGTGCCAATTGTCTTTCTGTCCTAATAGTATTTGACAGTTGCTATTTTAAGCATATATAAATTAATTTTTCATTGATTTTCATAAAGAAACCGACACTGAAAAGTAGAAAAAGATAAATGACTACTAGCTTGTATATATTTCCAAATACTGCATACTTCCCGGGAGCTCCCACAGAATTATGGAATTACACAGCTTTACAATTTGTCAAAGCTGTAAGACCTGACAACACAAAACCAGATGATACTACATAGACACAGGCCAGCTGTGGAAAGAGATGGATATAAGAGTTAAAATAATGCTCAGATATTCATTGTTCAGCAAACAGATATATTTGATTTGAAAGTTATCACAAGCCAGTGCCATGTGAAGGTCATTTTATGTCCTCCTATTTGAGAATAGTTACTGCTATGAAAATCACTGTTATTTTTTAAAGTTGTATATTTTCATTATGTTCTTGTTATCAGCTTTGCCTGTCACTCTCTTGTCCTATTAATTACACAGTATTTGTTCCTGATAGAACAGGAAGCATTGCCCTTTTTTTCCTTCTAAAAACTGCATTCTTAAGCCAAGATCTGTGCTGTGTTGTGTGTCCTGCAGTTGCTCAAACATAACATTTTAAATCCTTCCCAGAGCTGTGGCCTAATGGGCCATGTATTCACTGAACCAAAGGATCCTGTTGTACCTCTACCTCTTCAGCAATGACTCCTTAACTGGGCAGATCCCTCCTTAGCAGAGCAGAAGAGAGACACAACTCTGGATTACCATCAATTCAAACCCTTATTCCTAGGAATATTCCTTATGCAGAAGAAAACGCCATACATTTGGGACTCCTCACCCAAATTAAAACAAATTCTATGAGCAATGGATTGTAAAATCAGATGCTACATATTACTCAATCCCACCTAATTTGCCTTCCTAAAGTACAAATTTCATCCATAGAATAACAGCAGGAGAGGGTCAGAGGAGGGGAATCCATCATGTCTTTCTTTTCATTACTCTGTGTGATGTTCCACTCTTTACTTCACCAGCCAAAAGGGGAGGAGAGATGTAGTCAATAGAAACAAAAAGTCTGATGTTTAGAGAGTTGGTTTTATTTGTACAGAGTGTCTGATTGTGAAGGCAACATGGTGAGCAGCAGACAGCAACAACTAGCCGTTGCAGAGCACAAAGAAACAATAAACAAATATATTTTACAAAACGCTACATAAACTCCTAATTTTTCATTTTATTGGCAATTAGTGTAACCAACATAGTAATCAGCACTGTGGGTGAATATGTTAATTTGCTTCAATTTGTAATAGCTTGATATTTCACTTTACATTTTAAAATGATAAATTAATTAACGATTTTCTAGTTCAGGCTGCTTCATCCTTTACAAAATTTCTTATCAGTCAGAAACCCATAAATGCATATTGCACTTGTGCTGAAATCTTTCTTTTAGAGTTAATTCTCCTGCTTTCTGAAAAGCAAATATTTTTATGAAGAAATAAATAACATTTTTTGAAGCTTTCGTAAAAAAACAACACAACAAAACATAATACAAACTCTGGTCTTAGAAGAATGACAAAATTCAATCTAATTTTTTTGGAAAATAATAATATTTAGCATTTAGCAATAACATGGCACTTTATATTTCCAAAGCACTACAGAAATATTATTGTAAGCTACAGTGACTGTCTTTTCATTATATGTAGCACCTAGCACAATGGACTCTTATTCCTGACTGGGGCCTCAAGGCCCTGATGCAATACAAATCAAAATAATGTACAGTTAGAGTCATAGTACTAAGGGAATTTTGCTTTATATGAATAGATTGAAAAAATCTAATATTCCAAAAATAGTTTTTGTCAGTAAAATGTGGCACCATACAGTGTGTGTAATGGTGTGATGTGGTACAAGTGTTTTAGAAGCCCCATTTGAGAGGACCTGTATGACTCACTCATGGCTTTGTCAAGAGTAAATAATGTGCCATGCTAAACTTATACCAATTAAACATCAAAACATATTCCCTACATATTACAAGCCTAATGCAAATAATATACCTGTTGCTGTTATTGTAAATCTTGTGCCAGTTTATTGGATATGCATATACTGAAATCAAGGTGTGACTGCAGTACCTGTAGACAAGCCTGAGCTAGCTTTGATCTCGCTAGCTCAAATAAGAGACCAATGGAAACACAGTAGTGTGGTGGCAGCTCAGGCTGTACAACCCCACCTAGGAATCTCAGTAATTATTTGAGTGGCTGGCCTGTGTTGCTGCCCGTGCTGCCAGGGCTTCACTGCTATTGTTGCTGAGCTAGCTAGGTGAAAGCTAGTTCAGGTATGTCTACACATGCTGCAGTATGACGCACTGTACCCTATCACATGCAGTCCCTCCTCTGATTGCAGAGGAGACATACCCTTAGTGAGCTGAACCTTTAGTGCTAATAGAAAATCTCTACAGACTAAGTACTGTCACTATCACATGATACGCAAGATACAATATGCAGCAGGAAGGACAGGTTCCCTTTTTAATAGTGGCAGACTATAGAAAGGCTAACACAAAGGGTCATTTAACTCCAAGAACAGCTCTAAATGAGACCATTAACTGGGTGTGTGTGGGGAGGAAGGTATTGTGAGCCAGTATGGCGTGACAAGGCTTTGCCACCATTTAATTGCCTAATGATCCACACAGGGCCCAGAGCTGCCCCTACTCCTGCCCATATACTGAAGCAGTCACCACGGCTTCCTTGTGCAAAGTATTGGAGAGAAGCTGCACAACTACTATGCAGGATGTGACTTTTAGGTGGATAGAAGACTTCATTCTCTACAGATGCTTATCCAACACCTTTTGCATAACCCAGATTCAGAAGGCAGATAGTAATAGTGGCTGCATCTTCATCCTCTCCCTGCCAATGAGGCAAATATATGACCATGTGTGGACCAAATGGCAGGGCCCTGGCACACTCCTGGCTGGCCCACAGAGTCATGGAGACTATTTTCTTGATTTCATTTTGGCAGGGACCCTTGTGAAATGTTCTAAAATGAATTGCTCTCTCCAGACTAAAATGTAGGAGTCCAAAAAAAAAAAAAAAAAAAAATCACACACAAGGCTTCTCTACAAGTGGTCTTTCAAGAGAATTCACCTGAAAGAAAATGTATTGAGTAATAAACTAAAGAAGCAGGTTCATAGACTGATAGTTTGGATTTACCATATACAAAACTGATGATTTAATTATATCCTGCTTAGAACTCTAATAGTGCTGTCAGCTTAGTGATGATAGAAGGCTTTATTCTGATAATTCTGCCGTGAAAAATCATGTACTTTTATTATCTACTTTTTCTCTAAAATGTGATGTATCATAGAAATATCTCCTATTCATCAGTGTCTGTCTCTCTGTCTTCAGTCCTTTCATTACAACTTTCCGTATTTCTCTGCTGTGCTTTACTCTCTGCTGCATATTGATGATAAGCACAGGGTTCATTTCTTATTACTGTTCTTTTCAAGGCAAAATATAACTGACATGAGGTTTTATTCTTGGATTTGGAATTTTTCCATGGCATTTAAAAGTTTTGTGATATATATATATATGCTCATGTCACAGGAAAGAGAAGAGAAAAAGAACCACATTCTCTTTGATGAGTTATGCATATATCAAGAATTCTGATCAGATGATCATCCTATAGAGGAATTCTTATATATTTAACCAGATTGGTGATGAATTGCATCAAAGAGGCCTACTCAGTCATCAACAAAGAACACCTTTGAGCCAGCTTTGTTCATTTAGCGTGAGAGGTTGCTACCTCATGGTCTGGAATGGCCTTTTGGCTTCCCTTCTTGTTAAAGCAGATTTATTGAGCATGCTTCTGCAGTAGGGTTGCCAGGCATCCAGTTTTCAAATGGAACACCAGTCGAAAAGGGACCCTGGCTGCTCCGGTCAGCACTGCCAACGGGGCCATTAAAAGTCCGGTCGGTGACGCAGTGGGGACCCATGGCTGAGGCAGGCTCCCTATCTTCCCTGGCTCCACGCAGCTCCCGGAATGGCTGCCGGGTCCCTGCAGCCCCTATGTGCATAGGCCACCAGGGAGGCTCCGCACGCTGCTTCCACCGGAGTGCCAGGTCTGCAGCTCCCATTGGCTGGGAACCTGGTGGCCACTTCCTGGGAGCCGCGGTAAGCACCGCCAGGGCCCCACACCCCAACCCCCTACCCTAGTCTGGAGTCCCATCCAGCACCCAAACTCCCTCTCAGAGCAAGCCCCCCACTATCCCCCCATACTCCAACCCCCTGCCCCAGCCCTGAACCCCCTCCTGCACCCCAAACCTCTCATTCCCAGCCCCCTCCCCCCGAGCCCGCACCCCCATCTGGAGCCATCACCCCCTATGCACCCAACCCCCCTGCCGCAGCCTGAAGCCCTCTCCCACACCTTGAACCCCTCATTTCTGGCCCCACCTGGAGCCCGCACCTGGAGTCCAGAACCCATTTCTCCCCCGGCACCCCAACCTCCTGCCCCAGCTTGGAGCCCCTTCCTGCACCCCAAGTCCCTAATCCCCAGCCCCACTCCAGAGCCCATACCCCCAGCAAGAGCCCACACCCTGTCCTGCACTCCAAACCCCTTGGTCCCAGCCTGGAGCCCACTCCTGCACCCCAAACCGCTCATCTCCAGCCCCACCCCAGAGCCCACTCCCCCATTTGGAGCCCTCACACTCCATTGCACCCCAACCCCCTACCCCAACCTGGAGCTCTCTCCTGCACCATGAACCCCTCATTTCTGACCCCACTCAGAGTCCGCATCCCCAGCCAGAGCCCTTACCCCCTCCTGCATGCCAACCCAATCCCCTGCCCCAGCCCAGTGAAAGTGAGTGAAGGTGGGGCAGATCGAGTGATAGAGGGAGGGGGGGATGGAGCAAGTGGGGGCGGGGCCTCAGAGAAGGGGCATGGTAGGGGCAGGGCCTCAGGGAAGGGGTGGGGAAGGGGTTTGGACAGGGGTGTTCGGTTTTCTGTGATTAGAATGTTGGCACCTATTCTCCAGATGCCTCTTTTGGCAAGTGAATCCTCTGTACAGTAGTTTGCAAGGATCTCTTTTCTTGTCTTATTGCCACACTACAGCTGCATTTAGTTACTGCTGCTGGATCTTTCAATGTCTAGACTGGTTCATTCAGATTTTAACTGATAGTCTTGAAGCCTTAAAATTCCACCCATTCTGTACAAAGAGAGGGTTTTTTCATCTTCTTCCTTCTTACAGGAACTAAGCTTTATTTAACGGAGTTTTCTCTTCCATGCACAAAATCCTCTTCTGGAAATGTTGCATTGTATGGTTCCATGTGCCAGATTCTGATCTCAGTTACACCAATTCAGAATAACTTAATTGAATTCAGTGGAATGTCTCAGATTTACATTGGTAAAACTGCCATTGAGTTTCATCACAGTAGACACAGGACAAAGTTGAGTCCTTTAGAAAATTTCACTTTATGTGTGAAAAATCCATTTGCACTCAATTTGCATTGCACAAATAACCATGCACAAAAACACAAAAGAAATGTGCATATGCACGGATGGAGACTGTGTTTTGAAAATTTGTCCTTTAACAGTCCAGCTACTAATAGACATAACTGAAGAAAGTTTGTTCAGTATTGCTTATCTAACTTTAAACTACTGTGACAGACCCAGACCAGTGGGGTACAGGAGTCTGGTAGAGGGC
>NW_020664372.1:13541328-13568625 GCF_002925995.2 Terrapene triunguis
AACCCACATGGTGAATCTCTGAGGCAAGAAAATCTGCCAATAAGTGCAGGACCCACCAAGATAGAAGAGGAACTTTGTCAAACTACACCCTGCTCAGCTGCAGCAGCTGTGGTGTTGGCTTCACGCACTCTTTGTAGCTCCCCAGATACCTGTTCAACTGCGGAAGTAACAGAAATACAGTGCCCACTTACTCCTGTACACATGTACCCAAAGTCCAGGTAGCCAGTGAATAGATATAAATGGAATTCTTATCATTCTTACAATGATTTTCCTACCCCATACACTAATAAATAAAAAGTGGCCAAATTATTTTTACTCAGATTTACAAGGAAAATAAAAAAAACTCTTTGTTATGGGACCAAGCATGGAAACTTATATTCCAAATGGAGGACTTGGGGAAATGTTATTTTAGACGTGATACTGCCACCCTTACTCAGCTTCTCTGTGAGTAGTCCCAGTGGCAAAATGGGCATTATGTAACCAACAAAATCTATGGTTTATAGTGGAGACTACATCACAACTTTTGCTAGCCCAAATGCTGTATTACAAACACACAACATATATACAGTGCACAGTGTAATATAATAATATCAGTTCAAACACCTTCCATAGCATAATGTGTTGTTTTTACTGTTGAATTGTTATCTTGGGGATGCTACTGAGACATGTTTTCACCAGTTAAATACTCCCTACAGTACAAGGAATTTGCTTAAGTAATTTTTTGCTGTAAATTATGGTAATTTTGAAGTGAAAAATAGGGTGTTAGTGAGCTAAATATTGCTTTTTAGTAATGTTGTGACTTTTACTGCTGCTGTATGAATGCCAACAGTAACTATTCAGTGAATCTGTCCCCAAAGGGAAGTGTAAAGCATTACTGAACTGTTGATGCCAATGCTAACAGAGGTTTTAATATTACCATGACAGTCCATAATGCAAAATTAGTCTCAAGCAGAATGTAAAAGTCCTAATTCTTATAACTATAGGACTTATCAGCTTCATATTTGTGATACACCTATTGGTCATTTGACTCCCAAAACAACATGCTGGGTTTGATTAAATTGATTTGTCTCTTCCAAGTTAATTTTTCTTTCCTGAATAACTACTGTAGAGTACAATTATTTCACCATAAATAAGTGTGGAAAGAATGATGTGTGAAATTTTAAAAATCACTCAGCATTGGCCTAACTCTGCTTCCACTGAAGTTAATGGGACCACACAAAGACCAGTGCTGAGAGTTTTTGAAAATCGCACCCTGCATTGTTGTAAACAATGTCAAACTAGCAATTTTAAAAAAAAAGTCATTCACTCCAACAAACTAATGATGCACTACTGTCCCAAATCACAAATATATTGAGGCTCTATATATGGTAACACTGGTCTACAATTTTTGAGAAGTCGTCTGCTTCAGAGATAAAATGTGCTATTTATTATGTATTTTGAGGTGCTGAATTCAAATATGACAATTAAAACAACTGGCTACTGTTTCTAAGATATTTAAGTTTTTACATTTTATGTCTATGTATATTGTGTAGATAGTAGAGTTTTAATCATAAATTGTAAACCTAGGTCTTTTCATGTGTTTATGGTTGCTTTACATGATAATATTTCACCTGTCCTGTTTATGTAACACTTTAAAAATCGGCAAAAGGGTTATATAAATAAAATTTATTATGAAACAAAAGGCAAAAAAACTATTCTGTACATAGTTTAGTCCTATTCAGTATCTACTCAGCGCTTCTTGGCTTGTCTCTTGTATTCATTAAATGGAGCATCTCTTGTCACTGTCCAGCAATAGTCTGCAAGCATTGATGGGCTCCATTTGCCCTGATAGCGTTTCTCCATTGTTGCAATGTCCTGGTGAAATAGCTCGCCGTGCTCGTCGCTCAGTGCTCCGCAGTTCGGTGGAAAAAAATCTAGAGGAGAGTGCAAAAAATGTATCTTTAGTGACATGTTGCAACCAAGGCTTTTGTATGCCTTGAGGAGGTTTTCCACCAACAACCTGTAGTTGTCTGCCTTGTTGTTTCCGAGAAAATGTATTGCCACTAACTGGAAGGCTTTCCATGCCCTCTTTTCCTTGCCACGCAGTGCATAGTCAAATGCATCATCTCGAAGAAGTTCACGAATCTGAGGACCAACAAAGACACCTTCCTTTATCTTAGCTTCACTTTAACCTTGGAAATTTTCCACTGAGATACTTGAAAGCTGCTTGTGTTTTGTCAATGGCCTTGACAAAGTTCTTCATCAGACCCAGCTTGATGTGTAAGGGTGGTAACAAAATCTTCCTTGATTTAACAAGTGGTGGATGCTGAATACTTTTCCTTCCAGGCTCCAATGACTGTCGGAGTGGCCAATCTTTCTTGATGTAATGGGAATCTCTTGCACGACTATCCCATTCGCAGAGAAAACAGCAGTACTTTGTGTATCCAGTCTGCAGACCAAACAAGAGCGCAACAACCTTCAAATCTCCACAAAGCTGCCACTGATGTTGGTCATAGTTTATGCACCTCAAAAGTTGTTTCATGTTGTCATAGGTTTACTTCATATGGACTGCATGACCAACTGGAATTGATGGCAAAACATTGCCATTCTGCAGTAAAACAGCTTTAAGACTCGTCTTCGATGAATCAATGAACAGTCTCCACTCATCCAGATCATGAACGATGTTGAGGGCTGCCATCACACCATCGATGTTGTTGCAGGCTACAAGATCACCTTCCATGAAGAAGAATGGGACAAGATCCTTTTGACGGTCACGGAACATGGAAACCCTAACATCACCTTCCAGGAGATTCCACTGCTGTAGTCTGGAGCCCAACAGCTCTGCCTTACTCTTGGGTAGTTCCAAATCCCTGACAAGGTCATTCAGTTCACCTTGTGTTATGAGGTGTGGTTCAGAGGAGGAGGATGGGAGAAAATGTGGGTCCTGTGACATTAATGGTTCAGGACCAGAAGTTTCATCCTTTTCCTCTTCCTCATCTGACTCAAGTGAGAATGATTCTGGTGCATCAGGAACCTGCAGTCCTTCTCCGTGGGGTACTGGGCATATAGCTGACGGAATGTTTGGATAATGCACAGTCCACTTTTTCTTCTTTGACACACCTTTCCCAACTGGAGGCACCATGCAGAAGTAACAATTGCTGGTATGATCTGTTGGCTCTCTCCAAATCATTGGCACTGCAAAAGGCATAGATTTCCTTTTCCTGTTCAACCACTGGCGAAGATTTGTTGCACAAGTGTTGCAGCATATGTGTGGAGCCCACCTCTTGTCCTGATCTCCAATTTTGCAGCCAAAATAAAGGTGATAGGCTTTCTTAACCATAGTGGTTATACTGCACTTTTGTGATGCAAAAGTCACTTCACCACAAACATAGCAGAAGTTATCTGTACTGTTCACACAAGTACGAGACATCTGTGCTCACTTTGGCTAAACAGAAATGTGTCCCTTTGCAAAATCAAACACTGACAAATAAGAGAGTATGACACTGTATGATTTCTAGAGCTGATATAGGCCAATTTGTTCAGCAGAGTGATGTAAGCTTTGTTATGATTGCATCATCCATGACTTCTAGGAATAACATGATGCAATTCATATCATGTATGATGCAATACCAGCTTCAGATTGCATCATTCATTGTTTTGCCTAAAAAGCAAGTACTGTCCAAACCCAGTCATAGATTTATTCATAGATCCAGTCAAAGATGTATTTTAGTCATTTCTGGTTTAAATTGAGATCCCTTCCCTTTATAACTCACTTATCCTCCGCCATTCCCAAATCAAGGGTCGTATATACTGACCCAATAGCATATCTTGAAAACTAGAGCCAATCAACAATTTTAAGCATCATTTTCGTTCTCAGTGTCCCAGAATTAGTAAAGTTTGACTACATTTATTTCAGAAGCATTTTGGCTGTAGAGCAGTGTAATTTAATAGAAGTAAAGAGTATAGTATAGGTGACAAGGCTTCTGAAAATGAGCGGTATGTACATTAATTCAACTGAGCCTGTCAATAAACCTACACAGACCATTAAGACTATTTAAGTAAGGAATGCTCATGGGATTAAGGGCAGGCAGGATCAGGCTCTATGATAATGCTGGGTAAAAATAAGCATCATGATGCAATGTGTATAGACATCCATACAGATGGAGAGACACTATAGTGAACGTGAAGTCATTTTAGAAAAATACCATTATTATTAAAGGACCAATTCTTCAGCTTGATCAGTAGGGCTGGTAGAAAAATTTCCTTCAAAACTGTTTTTCAATGGAAATTTCTGATTACGTTTATTTTCCACAAAAGTGTCTGATTTCCATATAAATGTTGAGTTTAAAAAATGGACACTCAAAAACTGACAATTTTAGTTTTTGGCAAAAAATAGAAAATGTGATTCAGAATTACCTCATCCCTCCAATTTCCTCTTTGGGCCAGGTTCCCCAGTTGGACTACATTTCTCATGATGCACAACAGCCATATATGTCCATTGTAGTAACTAAAACCCCTACATTGTGTGTTATTACTATTTAGGAATTGCTCTAAATTCCTAGAAAAGATAAAACAGATGGCTGAGAGAATAAAAACCCAAGTTCTAAAGGCTAGATTTGTTGCACCCTTTCACAAGAATGTAGCACTGGTGTAGTTAGAGAGCCTTCCCTTTTTTCCCTGTCCATGAATGAATTAATTAAAAATCATATTAAATTAATATCAAACACTGATATTTTTGTGTTATGTGGTAGATACAGTAGTAAAATGTGGAACTCGATGGAATCTAATATTATAATTAAAATGTATGTAAAACAAAAGTCAATTGTAAGTGACACAGCTTTGGGCAACATTTTGTAAATTTTAATTACAGGGTTTATCTCATGGGCAATCCTGTTAGGAAAGAAAGAAGTTGCATTCATATTGATTTCTTTTATTTTAAGTGATAAAGTAAAGAAGTAAGGCTAATGTTTGCAATCTAGGAAGCTCATGCTATCAAGTTAGTGAAATATGCCTGTGCTGAAAAGGCAGTAAATAAAAGGAAATTACACAAATAGTGTGTTTCTAAGAACACTTGACAATAGAGTGCAAATGTAACTGTTTATTTAATGTATGGACTCAACTCAGTCATATATACCAGGTTCTACCATTGTTGCTAAAACAAGGAGAACAGAAATAGAAGATTTAAACAGCTGTTCTGGCCTGTTGAAAGACAATAGTTCTTGAAGTGACACTGTGCTGTATAATAGACTATTAAAACAAGTTTAAAGAACATCAAAAATATGGAGGGACTTTAAATAATTATGTGAATTTTAAAGCACTCATGAGATAAGAGGAAAGATACTCTCATGGATCAGTAACTGGTTATAAGACAAGAAACAAAAAATAGCAATAAATGATCAGTTTTCACAGTGGGGAGAGGTAAATAGTAGTGTCTCCAAGAAATCTATAGTGGGACCTGTGCTGTTCAGCATATTCATAAATGATCTGGAAAATGGGGTAAACAGTGACGTGGCAAAGTTTGCAGAAGATACAAAATTACTTAACATCCAACGCTGACTGAGAAAAGATAGAAAGGGATCTCAAACAATCGGGTGACTGGGACACAAAATGGCAGATGAAATTCAATGTTGATAAATGCACAGCAATGGGTATCAGAAAACACAATCCCAACTATACATACTGTGACGGGGCAGGGCGAGATGACTATAGGAAAGTAGTGAGAAACAGGTATGTTAGCCCCAGGCTAAACAAATCCCTGTTACCATTGTAACCAAATGGCAGTTGCTCCAGGTTAATCAAGACACCTGGGGCCAATTAAGATCCTTCTAGAAAGCAGTGGAGACAACTAGGTTGTTTAGGACACCTGAACCCAATCAAGGGCTGGCCTGAACTAATTAAAAGCCTCCCAGTTAGTCAGTTAGAGAGACGTGTCAGGAGCTGTAAGAGGAAGCCATGCTGCTGGAGAAACTGGGCAGGACAAACCTGCTCAGGCACAAGGAAGGAGGCCCTGAAGTAAGGGTGCATCATGGTGTAAGAAAGATAGGGTATAAAACAAACGTTCTTTAAGCAACTATTTAAGTGATTACCTTTCTTATGGTTCTTTAATTTTGATTGCTTAACTAAAGAAAAAAAAGACTCAGGCATTGGCACTGGCTTTATAGAGTTTATTAAATATTCTTAACAATAGCAACACATAATATAGGATATAAGAACAGAAAAAATGGTATTGGACTATGATTTGGATACATAAATTAGAAAATTGGTTGATATAACCATTTAGTCTTTTAGAATCAGATCACATAACCACAATAAAAAATAACACTTTTACTCAATTACTATCTCAGGGAGGTGACTTTGTTTAGATTTTTGACTTAGAGGCCCTCAAAATAAGGCTTCACTTGTTTCAATTGGTTATCAAATCCAAGGTAGGTACTTGATGTCAACAAGGAGGACTCCCAGGTGGACAGTCTAGGACCTCAGTCTTCTCCCTTCAGCTTTCAGGAAATGATGTGCTGAAGGGGACAAGCCATTTTATCCTCTTTCTGCTGGGTGGTCTAACTTGCTTCCTCTCTTGGTGCTGGTATGGACTAATCAGATAGTGACCCATACTTCTTCTGAAGATTCAAAATGTCAAACCAAAATCAGAGTTGTCTTTCTCACCATTCAATCAGGGAAGATACATCAGTTTCTGAGTTCTTGCAACTGAGATTACAAGTTTCCAATCTCTTTGTGCAACACATGTTGTCACACCAGCTTATGTAAGACAAGTTAGGGCATAAAAATTGGTACAACCATCTTGGGACACACTTTGAACACCAGCTGGTTTGCTCTGGTCAGCAACTTACCTCCGCAAGGCACCTTTGTGGTGCAGCCCTTGACAAAGTTTGCAGTTATGCTTGCTCTCAAATTTCTTTTTCCCAATCAATACTCTGCTAGCTGCTGAAATATCCAGTTTAAGAACATAAGAATGGCCATACTGGGTCAGACCAATGGTCCATCTAGCCAAGTATCCTGACTTCTGACAGTGGCCAATGCCAGATGGTTCAAAAGGAATGAACAAAACAGGACAATTATCAAGTGATACATCCCCTATCATCCAGTGCCAGCATCTAACAATGGAAAGCTTATGGACACCCTGAACATGGGGTTACATCCCTGTCCATCTTTGCAAATAGCAATTGAATTTGTCTAATTCTTTTTTAATTCCAGTTATAGTTTTGGTCTTCACAACATCCCCTGGCAATAAGTTCTACAGGTTGACTATGTATTGAGTGAAGGTGTACTTCCTTTTGTTTTGTTTTTTAAACTCGTTACTATTAATTTCATTGGGTGACCCCAGGGTCTTGTTTATGCAAAAAAGGTAATTAGCACTTCCCTGTTCACCTTCTCTACACCATTCACGATTTTACAGACCTCTATCATACCCACCCCTCTTACTCATCTCTTCTCCAAGCTGAATAGTCCCAGTATTTTTAATCTCGCCTTATATGGAAGCTGTTCCATGCCCTTAATTATTTTTGTTGCCCATCTGTGTATTTTTTCCATTTCTAATATATCTTTTTTGAGATGAACTGCACACAGTATTCAAGAATTGGGTATACCATGGATTTATACAGTGGCCCTATGATATCATCTGTCTTTTTATTTATCCCTTTCCTAATAGTTCCTAACATTCTATTAGCTTTTTTGACTGCCACTACATGTTGAGCAGATGTTTTCAGAGAACTATCCACAATGACTCCAAGATCTTTTTTCTGAGCGGTAGTAGTTTAGGTCTAGCCAGTGAGTGGAATGTTCTTAGAGGCATCTAGGGACACAGGGGGGAAAAAAGGAAAGAAAGAGAAAAGTGGTGATAGCTTATAAAAACAATTCAATGTAATGAGGCAAAACAGTCCAATAATTCAATATAATGAAAAAGGGTGAGGGGGAAGGAAGATACCAATATGAACATTTTATAATGTGCCTCAAGTTCACTTTTGAAAGACAGTGGGGCAGATTTGCAAATGTCTGCTCATAGCTTTGTGCAGGTACAAAACTTGATTATACACATTAGGCCTATTGTCCGGATATACTGAGCGAAGGACAGGTGACATTTGATATGGGTTTAATCAGGCCGCAATTTTAGTATTAGATGTCTGGGACTACCTGACAGATAAAAGTGTGCAATGAAGGTAACCCCACATTTATTCCCTAATTAGCCAAGGGGGCTTCTGCCAGCACTCCCTCTTTTTGCATCCATGTCCCTCAAGCCAATCCATTGCTGGGACCTTACCATCCCCCCTCACCTCATAGGAGGATTAAGGTGGGCTATAAGAAACGGGGGGGATCCCTGCCATAGCAATCATAGGAGTCCCCAACCCGCATGCCCACCCCTTTGTTCCTTTAACAAATACCTCTTTTTTAAGTTCTTTTCCAAGCCACTCACTGTATTTCTTCCCTATGGAGTACCTGCACTGTTCATCTGCATAAGGAGGCACCAGCAATTAGCTTGGCTGACTCCTACCGAAAACCAGTTGGGTTCCCAGACATTTCCCAATGCCCTCTTTAATATTAGTCAAAAACATGTCAGCACCGAAGTCTGACAGGTGAACCCCTTCCTCAGAAATAACTCTGGTGCCCCATATACTATGCCAGGATGTGATATTACCACCCCTCCTAGGTCCCAAGGAATTTGGCCATCTCCCTGTACACATACCTCCTTGAATTGTTCACCCTGGGGGCTCATGGCTCCCTGTGTTGAAACATGTCTGACCATACAATTTTAACTCCTGGAAAAAAGTTCAAGGATCAGCCTCAAGTCCCTCCTTGCTCTGAGCATTAATTTGATTCGTCTAAACATTCCCAAATTGTTTTCCCCAAGGTGCACTACAATTATATCTGGTGGCTACTGATGGGCCCCTACAGTTTACAGCAGTGGTATCAGCTGATCCCATAACATGCCCCTCTTTCCATGTCAACTTCATATTGCTTTACTGCTGAATCCCAGCTCCGAACCCTCAGGCAACCTAGATGCATGCCTATGCACCCAAGGGACAATAGTCTGCCCACAGATCCACACCACCATCTACATGGCCGGTTATCCAACATCTGGAATGAGATTAAAACAAATTAATGCTGACTGACCATGTGAGGTCTCACATACATTCAGTACACTTCCAAATGCCAACACCTTCTGAATTGTCTCTGCTCCCCTACCTAGTTGTGCTCCTGCTGTTGCTGCCCTGATTCTGATTGAGTGGGAACCAAATTTGTGGGCTGGCAGCCCCAACCTTGTCAGTCCCCATCTCTACACTGTAATGTATTGCTATGTTGTGATGGGAATCCCGTCACTGTCCATAAAAGGGGGCCCTCTCTCCCCCAGCCATATGGTTATGTAGGCCCTCAAAGCCCACACAGGCAGACCTCAGGTTCACTGCCCTCCCGTAGGATAACAGATTCACCCCAGCCTACTTGATCCGTCTTTGACCTTCACACGTGTATTATCACTGAATGCTCATGCCCATTGTATATTATGCAGTTCCAAAGTCCTTCCTGTATAGTCCCTACCAGACCCACATATTAGTTTGCTGATCTTTAAAGCACCACAAAATGCTATCAAGAATGATGCCCTGAACAAAGCCGCCTCCTGTCCACTGTGACATATGGTGCCAAGGATCTGCACGAGATCCCTGAGTATGTAAACTGTGATGGGATGACGTGAATCCACCCTGGGGCCACTGGTACGCGACCACCCCACCAAAAACCTCCGAACTAAAAAACCATTGCAAGGATCAGGATAACCATATAGCCTACTGGCGATTGTAATGGCAGAACGGCGATTTGAGATTGTTGAGGATGCCAGTTGACAGGTTGTCAGCAACAGCATGTATCACAACACCTGTTCCTCTGTAATGGGCCATATCATAGACCAGCCTTCCTGATCCTGAAATTGCATGAAATCATTAAAACTTCTCTCATAGTTCTGCCATGTGAGTAGAGCAACTGATATCCACACCACACTGACAACCAATCTACGCCAAGGTTACATAGTGCTGGTGGCATCTGCCTGGGTTCGTAGCTGGCTCCTTGTGCCAACTTCAGAAATCTGTGCATCTGAAAATGAGACAAAGCATCTGCTTTGACATTATTAACCTGGGGAAAGGTGATGAAGAAATCTTTATTTCCTGCAGCCTTCCTAGGGGCCAAGTTTCAGGGGGAAAAAACTCCACAATTTCACACAGGCAATTGCTTGAATGGCCCTGCCACTCTACCCTCAATTCATTCCTGCGGAATCATTCTCTTAACAATATAGCCAAACCCTGCCCCTGAGTTCAATTATTAATTATAATAATACTAATTATTATTATTTATTTTAAACATAAAGGGGATCAGAAACCCATATTAAACCCTGCCCCACAAATTCACCTCATCAGCTTTGCTGGAGTAATCCCCTTGGAGCACCCTTAACAACTCCAGCTTAACTGGAAACGGTGCCCTTCCCTATTCCACTGGTTTCAGCGCTTGCTTTTGACCAACATGAATAACTTAGCACTCAGCACCAGGGTTAAAGCCCCTGCATTACTCTCAACTGCAGATGCCTTGCCAGTGTCCTCTTCCCTTGGCACAAATATGACAGGCTCATGCCAAAGCCCACCTGGGGACGCACATCCTCTGATGTCAGCAGGCACATCTGCAGTATACCGTGACAATGCATCCAGTCGTAGTTGGGATCTCCACCAGTCCATCAAAATTGCAACTTAGAATGTTGCAACTCTTCACGGGTGTGATCATCAGGTCACTGTCTCATGCAAAATGGACTGTCTTGACATATCAATTGCAGTATAACAGAAGCAAGGCTGATAGATCATGAGGTGGAAGATTCTTTACTTCTGTATTTTGGTGACACCAACCACTTACATGGGGTAGTACTACTAGTGCGAGGCAAGGCCAAGTCCTCCTTGATAGCCTGGACGCCCGTGTCTTCTTGGAAACTTATTGCATGTCTTAAACATCAGCACGGTCACCTTGCTGTCATAGTCATCTATTCTCTGACAGAGGAATCTGTTGATTCAGTCAAAGATCATTTATACGATCAATTGGAATCTCTAGCGTGCACAGTCTCTCCACATGATAATCTCGTGATCCTAGGCAACCTAAATGTAGTTACTGGCTCCTTGCAAACTGGGTTTGAACAGGTCATTGGTCATTATTGTTCAAGTATACCCAATGAGAACTCTTGCCACTTGCTCACATTATGCACCTCCCAGAATCTTTCCATTTTTGGGTCATGGTTCAAGTGGAGACACATACACCAAATGTCATGGATCTCCCACAATGGTGTTCCTCAGAAGCAGTTGGAACACATCATTACATGTGTTAGGCGTCTCTTTACTTCCTGTAGAGTATATCGTAGTGTGGAATGAGTGGCTAACACAGATCACCACATAGTGGTTGCTCACATGGTGTTGACACTCCGATGACCAGGTAAGCCCTCTGCAATAATGGAGAAGTTTGACATTGACACACTTTGCATGCCAGATTTAGCCAACAGGTTTTGTATTGACATTAGCAATAGATTCTTGGCTCTAGCCAACCTGCTGGATGACGGGGAGTTTGCCTGGTCTCTGCTCACTTCTATCTTCCACCGATCTGCTGAGCAGATGATTGGCTATAGTCACCCAGCATGCCGACCATGGCTATCAGAGGAGGCCTTCCAGATAATTAAATTGAAGGCCACAGCTTGCCAGAATGGTGATAAATGCAATCGTAATCAGCTGAAGTGAAAATTTAACATTATATTATAACCAAGTGGCGGATGACATTGCATTTGGCTTAGGCAGGGGAGACTTAAAGCAGGCATTCTGCATGATCCGCAACCTCAGTGGTCAAGAGATAGTGGCTACGAATGGCATCCTGAATGACAGCTAAGGTGATCTATGTAAATTGGATGATCACATCCTCTCACAGTGGGTAGAATATTATCACAGCACCCTAAACCGTCCTCCAGCTGCTGCTTCCTCTGAGCTGGACGATCTGGCAGCCACTGCAGTTCCAGACCCAGACACCTGTACTGACACACCAACACTGGAAGAAGTGAAGTGTGCCATCTGTAAACTGAAAAACGGACATGCAGTCAGCACTGATGGCATCCCCCGCACAGCTACTAAAATGTGCTATTGACCCTAGTGAGGTGCAGTCAACCTTGCACATACAAATCAGGATTTGCATCTGCATGTCAGAATTTGAATTCACCCAACTTCCAGCTTCCAGACCTCTTTGTGTGTGCACTTTTGAACCTTAAATCCAGTATCTTTAAGGCAACAGTGTGTGGTCAATGATGAGCTGAGTACCATACTATAGCAGCTGGGCCTTCCTTGGTGATTTTCTACCCAATCACACATCCAGTACTAGTTCTAACCTTACTTACTTTATAAGAAGATCTGCCAAGATCACATCCATGGTGATATATTCACAGGCTAACTAATGCTAGCCAGCACACATGTTCTATGTTTGAATCACTTTTCAGTACATGACAGACTATCACAGAACATCTCAGGTCAGATACTATACATAATTAAATGCGAAAGGATTTAGTCTCCTTAGAAATTCAAAATAAAAAAGTATTTCTCAGTATATATCACACAGATTTTCTATTTGCTTTTTGATACATGCTCTTGCTATCCAATACATGTCCCTAAAATCTTTTGAAATACAAATGCATTTTTTTTTATTTTAGATAATTTTAAGACTTTTTAAAAAAATCTATTATAAATTATGTATCTGTCTGAATAGGGAGCAGCTAGCAACTGTCTTCTCTTTCTCTCCCAAAAGGACAATATCTTCCTGCAGAGGAGAAGAGATGAGCAATGGACTTCTGTCCAGGACATGTCTTTCCCATCAGCTACCCTTGCTCTCACTGGTAGGAAAGGATGGATGCCCCTAAAATTTCTCAGTCAGACACTAGGTTCACCTGCTTCTCTCATTTCAGATTCCCCTAACTGGTGAGCCCTCATTTCACCGATCACACAGGAAAGAGCTCTAGGGCCTGATGTAAAAACCTCCCACTGACTTCAATAGGCTTTAGTTAAGGTCCTTAAGGACAACACTCACCAAAGCCATCTGGTGAAATCCTGGCTCCATCAAAGTCAAAGGTAAAACTCTGATTGACTTCAATGGGTATTAAATTACATCCATACAGCTGGAAGGGGATAGCTCGCTTTCACTCTCTACCTAATAAAAGCAGAGAATGGGAGTTTTGCTCCCTTTTACATTTACCTCCAGGTAGGTAGTAGAAGTACTAAATGTTATATTTATTATAAAAAAACAACTGGCTTGGTGTGCCTGTTTCCTCATTTTAAACCAGTCTGTAACTGTAACAGAAATACTGAAGCACTCACTCTCTTTTGTTGTGTGTGTATATCCAGCATACAATCGGAAATTGAATTACCATAGATTCAAGATTAAAAAAAAAAAAAAAACGAAGCTAGTGGGGTGGCAACTCATTTTAGTTCATACTGTTGCAAAAAAAAAATGTGGGGAAGAGGAAGAATAAGCTGTGCTGGAGTCTGGAACTGGCAAGCAAAATTATACAAGCATAATTGAAAACACAGACAACTAAATCACTTTACTTATTACTTGATTTGACTTTAAAAAAAACGGTGATGTGAGTGGACAACACATTCAATAGAAATTTTCTA
The DNA here is from genome assembly GCF_002925995.2 of Terrapene triunguis. Taxonomy (NCBI): domain Eukaryota; kingdom Metazoa; phylum Chordata; order Testudines; family Emydidae; genus Terrapene; species Terrapene triunguis. The sequence continues at coordinate 13,554,984 of NW_020664372.1, forward strand.
AATACCTGTTAAGATTGCAAAACGTTATGCCCTCTGACTGCATTAATAGCTAATCAGGTGCCAAGTGTGCTTTTCCCCTTTGCCGTATTATTATTTATAGGAAAGTATGCCTGCTCTTTGAAGTACTTCTAGGGCAGCACTGCAGCTATCATAGTGTGCAATTTATGAGAAATACAGAGAATATTTCTGCAAACATTTATGTCTACACCAGAGATCAGCAAACTTTGGCACGTGGCTCGCCAAGGTAAGCACCCTGGTGGGCAGGGCCAGTTTGTTTACCTGCCGCGTCTGCAGGTTTGGCCGATCGCAGCTCCCACTGGCCGCGGTTCGCCGCTCCAGGCCAATGGGAGCTGTGGGAAGCCGCAGCCAGCACATCCCTCGGCCCGTGCTGCTTCCTGCAGCCCCCATTGGTCTGAAGCGGTGAACTGCGGCCAGTGGGACCCACGATCGGCCGAACCTGAGGACACGGCAGGTAAACAAACTGGCTTGGCCTACCAGGGTGCTTACCCTGGCGAGCCGCGTGCTAGAGGTTGCCGACCCCTGGTCTACACAATTTTTTTTATTACAAAATCACAGTTTTTTTCACACAATGTATTATGGACAATATGTTTAATCAAATATATTTTGAAGTATTAGGACAAATTTAGTGGACTTGTTTCTGAAAACCAAACCAGACACTAAGTGAACCATTTTAACAAAGGAGCCAAAGTGTTTACAAAATCAGAACATGTATGTCTTCTAGAGTTACTCACAGTAACGTAGACCCTCTGATGTCAATGGGACTACTTAGGTGTATAAAACTGAGTACATGCATAGTTATTTGCAAATAACAAAGGCCTCACTCTGCATTTTTTTTTTAAATCAAGGCCCGATTCAGGAACGCAATTAGACAAGTGCTTAACTTTAAGCATGTGTTTAATCTTCACTGACTTAAAAGTTAAACATGTGATTAAGTGCTGTTCTGAATCAGGGACTATATTATTGTTTGGGAAATGGTTCTTGTAACATACTTATTAATTTAAGCTAACTAATATTACCTATTAAGAACTAGTCAGAGGTCAGAGCTGTCACTGCATTCATCAATGGATTCAGAGTTAGGTACAGTGGCTATCATTTAAAAGAAAAAAAATACTTGCAGTTGCCATGGAGTTGTATTTGAGATATTGCTGTTATTTCCTATATCACTGTGTGTTAACCACAGATTTCTTTTATGTTAACTGCTGAATGTTATCCTCATCCCCAGTGTGAAAGTAAATGAACAGAATGCCCAAGGAAGTAAGTTCTATATTTGAATTACTGCACATGAAAAGAAAAAGATTTAGGAGCCTAACTGCCACTTTAGGCACCTAAATCCCAGATTAAAGTCCCACTGATTTTCACAAAGACCTCCCTCACCTGCTCCCAAAGTCTTGTAGGTACCTAAACTCATTTGGCACCCATTTTTTTTCAAAAAAAGTTCCTTCGCCCCCATATTTTTGCCTCTGAGCATGTGCACTACAGCTTGACACCATGTATCCAGATGCCTAAATCCCAGAACAATTCATATCCAGGGGAAGATAGGTGTTCCTCTATTTAACTCACCTTCAGGGTCCAATATGGTAAGCATGCTGGCACTTCACCTACCAGACTGTGCTCATACAGAGAAGTTTATGCAGAACATGGTTGAGGGGATAGTAGGAGGGGCAACTCCCTCATAATTTTTGGCCCACTGGTTAAAGTATTTACCTGGGATGCAGGAGACCCTCCACTTCAGTCTCCTCCCACCCCACGTGAGGGTAAGTAGGGATTTGAACGGGGATCTGCTATCGCTCATGTGAATGCTCTAACCATTGGGCTACAATATATTCCACAGCAGGGCTCCCTCAGTGTCTTCTTGCATTGTCGATAAATGATTTTAAAAAGTCATGAAAGCTGGTATCCTTTGTCTCCTACTGCCTAAGTGAGTGCCCTAAACACCAGGCTAGAGAGTCCATCTCATGCTCTCTCTCCTCACTTGCCCAATGATTGTTGCATTATTTATCCACCGTAAACCAGCTTCAGCAGGAAAGACTGATGGAGGACATTAGAATATCTCAAAGTCCAGTAGTTACAGCACTCACCTGAGAGATGGTACATTGCAGTTCAACTCCCTTCTCTGACTCAGTTGGATGGGAGGCTTAAATTAGGGGGTCTCCTACATCCCAAGTGAGTACTCTAACTCTAAACATTATGACGGAGATCTGTTCCCCCTCCACCCTCAGCTTCTTGAAAAAAGGGCATAGGCACCAAAGCCAAGTGAGGGTTTTCTGCTGAGACTCTCAAGCAAGAGGGAGATGGCTGCCTGAAGTCCAGACTTATCTCTGAGAGTGGCACACGACTTAATAGACTCACATCGGATTGGCATCTCTCATTAGCTATTTTAGGCAAGGAGCTGCCTATCATGCTGGCTTTTGTGAAGCCCATTCATTCTGAAGTGCCTCCCTCATCCCTTTAATTGTTTAGGGACACTCAGGCTTTGTGAATCCTGGGCACCTAAATTTCTTTGTGACTCTTATACTTATATGTTTTTATTGTCTATGAAATAGATAACAGCAAAAACTGAAGAGACCAAACAAAGAAATGTTGTACTATTTTCAGGCAAAAAGTAGGATAGTTGTCTAGGGAAAAGAAATAGCCATGTAAAGCAGATGTGTATTTTAAGTACTGCAGGTGTATTATGGAATTGAATGTTGATTGCAGTTCTCTTCAAAGAATGATGAAACAGTCACATCTGATAGTTAAGAAAAGAGCAGATTTTATACCTGGGTCACTGAAGAGTGTAGGAGCTAATGGGAGGAGTGTCAGAATTCCAAAAGGGACACTGCAGCACATCATTGTCATGGGTGAGACTTTTTCGGAAGTGGAGAGCTGTTGAAAAGCTCTTCAAATACTTAAGCATGAAGCAAAGATGAATGTGAGGATGAATTCAAGGAAAGCGTCTGACCTCCTGAACATTATGGAGGGAAGATTCACACAATTCAGAACAAGCTGTTATAGTAGGTGAAGGCATGCCAGGAGAAGATCCCATCTATCTATTACCATAGAGGATCAGTGGTCCAATCCCTCACCCCCCTCCCCCATTACAAGATGGTGTAATAGCTAGAAAAATGCATTATATCTGTAATATTTTATACCATGGGGGAGCGTCCTGGAACCCCCACATTCCTCCTTTTTATATAATTGTGATCTTACATATAAAGCATGCCTTGTAAGGTATCAGGGAAAAGATTATGATCCACTTAAAGTAATTTCTTTATTCATATATGTATATCATTAATGCATATAAAGTTATGAGAATTGTGTTGTATGGTTGTCACTAAAACATGCTGTAAGTTGGGGAATCAGCAAGATATTAGCTCCCAAGAGGCAACAGCAAGGAAAGTAACCAACACCCAGGCGGGGTGTCAAACAGCCCATCAACAGCAATTGTCCAGCAAGGGAGCTACAATTCAATGAATCACCTGCATGAGGCCACACCAGGGGAATTGCTCAACCTTGCCTGGAGACTCAGCAATGCCCCCAGACATGCCTGGACTTGTGTTTTCCATGCACATGGACTGAGGGTATAAAACAGACAGAGTGGACACATACTGGGCCCTTGTCCTGCCCCCACCTATGCTGCAAGCAACTAAGACACAGAGAAGAAAAGACTCCAACAGAGTAGATTGGCCAGGGTTTAAGGAACAAACCTATACATTAAGGACTGCAATATCCAGGGGGGTGAGAAAAACTGCTTAATATAGATGTTGCCCAGTCTAATAGGGTTGAGAGTTTAGACTGCGTGCTTATATTTTATTTCTTTTGGTAACTAACTGATTTTATGCCTATCATTTAAAATCTATCTTTTATAGTCAATACATTCGTTTAACTATTTATCTTTACCAGTGAGTTTGTATGAAGTGTGTGGCAAATCTGCTCAAGTTTTGCAAAGGCTGGTGTATGTCCACTTTCCATTGCTGAAGTGGTGAACCAATTAATAAATCTGCACTGCCCATCTTGAGCAGTGCAAGACATTATATTCCAGAGTGCTGGGAGCTGGGGGGATTTGGCTCTGGTGCCTTTCTCTGTGTGATACATGAGTGGCTCTGGGAGCATATTAGGCAGTGGTACCCAATTGCTAACATGTGCTGACAGAAGTGGAATATGTCCATGTCTGAATATAAGGCTCTATATGGAAAAGTACACTAATGTCTTATTTTCAAAAGTATTATTGCTACATGTTTATGACAAAAAATGATCAGTAACATTACCAGTTACTGATGAATAATTGCTCGAGTCAGTTCACAAACTTAACGGACTTGCTGCTACCAAACTGGAGCTTTCACATGATTTAATAGGTCTTTTATTCCCCCCCTACCACATTGGAGAAAACCTTCTTATTAACAGCCCCCTTTGTTTATCCCAGATACTGATTTACTCATTGTTGCCAAATGCTAATAGATCAGTGATGCTATCTTTACTGTCACTGCAGTTGAGTTCACTGAGCTATGGTAGTTTAACAATAATACAACACCAACTCCAGTTCATTAAGGCCACAGAAACCAATGTGGGAAGCACACAGAGGAGTTATTAAATCTGATTTCTCAGAAAGGTGTAATCCATTTTTACATTATAAGAATAATTACAATAACTTTCAAAGATATATATATACATCAAAATAATTTATCTCTAAAAAAGAAACCTTTTACTTTATTGTTCTTATTGATAAACACACTAATACAAATTAAATGGAAATATCTTGCCATTAATATCCTGGATCTTCATTCCTGTGCAAAGGGATAAACTAAAACTATTAATTTAGCATTACAGGAATAATCTTTGTTTTTCTTCATTCTGATCTGCAGTTGTATCTATGCGCCAATACATACACTGTGGAGTAACAGGATAATTATGTTTTAATATTCCTGCAGTCTGAGGGTGTTTAAAAGAACGATAGTCTTTATAATATAGAGTAGGCAATTCTATTTTACGTTAATTCTTTATATATAGCTTGAGTTACATCATAGCCCAAAGCCACATATGAACTAATGTCACCATACAACTATGAAATAATTTCTCACAATATGAAATTAGAATCGATAATGGGAAAAAATATGGGGCTAGATCCTCACTTTTTGTAAATCAACATGCTTCCATTGACTTCACTACAGCTATGCTTATTTATACCAGATGAGGATATATAAGAGACAACAAATACTGCATCTTGGCAGGGGTAAGACTAGATGACCCTTGTGGTCCCTTTTAACCCTATGATTCTATGATTCTAGGCTTTTGCCCAGAACTTTAGAACTCAAATGAACAATAGTTTACACTGCAAATCAGCAAAATACTTAAGTATGTGCTTGACTTCAATGGGACTTCAGCACATTCTTAAATATTTTGATGAATTGGGCTTTCAATGGTTAATAGGGGCTTTCATGGTTAGTAGAGAAGATCATATGATAGAAACCAAAGCTAATTATGATCATATTAAAATAGCCAATAACCAAATGAACTTTAAGAATACACCGCTTGGCTCTCAACACTAACATAATCTCACTGCAACACTGACATATTTAAGATGTATATATAGTACCATAAATATATTTACCTATATTCATTTGAATGTGACCATTTAGCATCTGAAACTTTTATTCACCTGAGTTTTCCTTATTCATGAGAACATACCCATTATAGTAAATGACACTGTACAGGTAAAGGTTACAGGAACAGAGGGTAGTCTTTCGGAATACATTTAATTTACAAAGCAATTTCTCTGTTGGTGTTTGCTTTTAATCCAGCAGGGAAAAAAAATCTTTGTAGGTTATGTATTAATGTAAGTTATGTATCAATAAACTTAAAATATTAAAAGAAAGTATGACCTTTAAAGAAAACTGAGCACCTCAGATGGAAAACCGAGAAATCACTGAATGCAGGTGTGATGGTGCCCCCCATAAGGCTATATGGAAATATGTTTATGAATGTATATATGACATAAGTGGAATATGTTTTATGCTACATATGCCATGTAACCTGTCTCTGCAAAGGTTATGATCTACTAAATCTATTAATCCTATTTGTATGCATGTATCATTCTTGTATTCGAAGTGATGCATATTGGCTGTGTACTTGCTTGATTTTTAAGTAGCCTTGGTAAAGCATTTGGTCAGTTTCTTGAGAAAGGAATGTGAAAATTAAATGCCCAATCAAGAAGCACTTAAGGGACCATGGATCTTGGAAGTCTCCAATCCACATAAGAAGTCTACATGAGGATGTTCAAGGTAGCATGTGAGCAATGGCCGCTGCTTGTAAAACCTGAGTTATGCATGGACATGTGACTTTCCCATGTGACTCCAAAACTCCATCTTGGAGCTGAACTTTACATAAGAGCGAGGAGGGAGTCTCCACCCATAAGAGAAAATCTATTTAAACCCGTGGAAGACCCCTCCATTTTGTCTTCAGCTGGCTTAAGAGATAGCCTCTCCACCCCCAAAGATACCTGAAAGAAACTGGAACAAAAGACAGTAACTACAGGGAGTGAGAGTGATTGCTGGACCCAGACAAGAAGGAGACTAGACTGTAAAAGGAAGCTTACTGGACTTCCTCTAAGGGTGAGGTTTTTATCTGTACTCAGTTTTCTTACTGTATTAGACTCAGACTTTCGTGTTTTATTTTATTTTACTTGGTGATTCACTTTGTTATGTCTGCTATAACTTGGACTCACTACTTCCTGTATTTAATAAAATAACTTTTTACATATTAATTAACCCAGAGTATGTATTAATACCTGGGTGAGGGAAAAACCTTTGCATATCTCTCTATCAGTGTTATAGAGGGAGAACAATTTATTTGGGGTTTCGACCCCATTGGGAGTTGGTCATCTGAGTGGTAAAGACAGGAACATTCCTTAAGTTGCTTTCAGTTAAGTCTGCAGCTTTGGGGCATGTGGTTCAGACCCTGGGTCTATGTTGGAGCAGACTGGCATGTCTGGCTCAACAGGACAGGGTGCTGGAGTCCCAAGGCAGGGAAAAGCAGGGGCAGAAGTAGTCTTGGCACATCAGTTGGCAGTTACCAAGGGGGGTTCTGTAATCCAACCTATCACAGCAGGTATCAGAAAACTAAACTGTGGTCCTGTGGAAAAAATAGTATGTAATCATTTAATTAAAGGCTTATAAACCATACTCATGAGAGGGCCAAATTAACATTGCACAGGCAATCATAATTACCATGACCAGAAGGGACCATTGTGATCACCTATCCATAGAACTTCTCCAAAATAAATCCTAGAGCATATCTTTTAGAAAAAAATCCAATCTTGATTTTAAAATTACCTGTAATGGGGAATCCACCACAAATTGGTAAATTTGGTAAATTGTGATAAGAGTTAATTACCCTTACTGTTAAAAATGTACATATTTAGCCATATTTAAACGCATATTGTTTGCTTGCACCCAATTCACCAAGCAATCTAGATAGCTCTGTATTAGTGACTTGTCCACTTTATTATTTACCATTTCTTCTGTCACGGGGTGGGACATGCCAAGTGGTGTTATATTGTTTAAAAGCCTCTGCCTTTAAAAACAATAAAATGAAATAAATGGTCCTAGACTTTTTAGTTACACTTCAATATTGCTTGTTGGCAAGTACATGCTGTACTGAGAAATGTATGGGTGGAAACTGCTTTCCTCAGGGGGGAGGGTAACGACGCTGCTAAAGACTTAATCACAAAATATCTGCGCCTCCTGCTGGTCATCCAGGGAATTTGCGTTTCCAGCCTCCGGAGTGACCTCTGCAGGCCGGTGTCCCGCTTGCCACTGGGCCCGAGTCCCTCCTGGACCCCGGTGTCCCTTTCAGGCCGGGGTGCTGCCCCCGGCAGTACCCCCACAGATCTGGGTCTCCCCTCCCTGGGGAACCCCCACCCTCAATCCCCACCTCGCCTCAGAGTATGGCTACTGCCAGTCTCAATCTAGCCCCCGTTCACTGGAGCAGACTGCGGTGTAAATGCCACTCATCACCGGCAAGGGGGGTTTGGACCTGCTGCCTCTGCCTACCCTTGGGCTGTCCCGTTGCAACCCAAGTACCTTTTCAGCCTTTAACAAGGCCTGAAGCCTGGGGGTTTTCCAGGCCGGAGCTCCCCAGCTCCTCTCGCCTTCCCCTAGCCCTGCTACACTCCAGGTACCTTTTCTCAGCTCTCAGTCAGCCAGGCCCTTTTCCCTCAAGAGCTAGAGGGAGAGTCCTCTCAGATCCTGGCTTCACTAGCTTTTATTGGGCCAGCTGCAGTCTGATTGGGGCGTGGCCCAGCTGTGGATGCTTCCTCACTCAGCGAGACTTTAGCTCGCAGCCCCAGCCCTCTCCCCAGGCTGGCTTAAAGCCCTTTCAGGGCAGGAGTGGGTGACCACCCCACTACACTTCCATTTTTGTGTCACCTACAAATGTTATAAAATGATTTTTATGATTTTATTCCATGTCTTTGGTAAAAATGCTAAATGCAGGGTCAAGAACAGATCCCTGCAGAACCCCCCAAGAAACACCCCCCCTCAAGGATGATTCCCCATTTACAATTACAGTGAACCAATTAACCAATTGCAGTTAACCTATCATTTAACCAGTATTTAATCCATTTAATAAGTGCCATGTTAATTTTATATCATTCTCATTTTTATTCAAAATGTCATACTATACCAAGTCAAATGCCTTACAGAAGTCATAGTATATTATATCAACACTATTACTTTTATCAGCCAAATGTGAGCTAATAAATATTGTCAAATTAGTTTGGCAGGCTCTATTGTCCATCAACCCATGTTGTTTGGCATTAATTAATCAAATCCTGTCTCAGCTGCTCCAATATCTTGCCTGGGATCGATTTCAGCCATATCAATACCTCTGTCATCCCATTTGCCATTTTTAAATATTGGCACAAAATTAGCTTTCTTCCAGTTTTCTGGAACTTCCCAGATGTCCCAAAATGTCTTGAAAATCAATATTAATGGTCCAGTGAACTTCTCAGCCAGCTCTTTTAAAACTTGGATGTAAGATATCCAGACTGGCTGATTTTAAAATGTCTCACTTTAGTAGAAGCTGTTTAAAATCCTCCTGAGGGACTACTAGAATAGAAAGAGCATTAACATCATCACATGGTGATACTTCACCATCTGTTTTTCCCCAAATACAAAACAGAAATATTTACTGAACACTTCTGCCTTTTCTTCATTATTATTAATAATTCTACCACTGCCATCAAGTAATGAACCAAAGGGTCGTCCATATTTTACATAACATATTAAGGGGTGGCTCAGCCCTTAATTGGCATGTTTGTTTCAGTCTTACAAAGGGAGAGTGAGTCTTGAAAATCATCAAAAAAGTTGTCCATCATTTATGGACAGCCCCCTGTACCATTTTCAAAATTATTTTTTTGCTGAAGAGCTCCTTCTTATTGCCCTTAACTATGCTGGCCTATAGATTTCTCCTTATCAATTTTCTACATTTCTCACATTCTGATTTATATTCATTACATTGATTTCCCTTTTCTTCCTTTTCCTATGTAAATTATAAATAATAATAATAATAATAATGTTATTTTCTAATAATTATTATAGCTGAACTAGAACATACCTTTTTGAAAAAAAAATATCCTGTCTTGATTTTAAGATTTCCAGTAATAGAGAATCCATAATAAGTCAAGGAGAGGAAAAATATGATAAAATGTTTAGAAAACATCTAAGACTGAAAAGAAATGGGCATAGCTAGTCTTGAGAAGACTGAGGGGAACACGATAACAGTCTTTAAATAGGATAGGTAAGCATTGGAGCAGATTGTACCATTTTGGCTGAAATTTTCCCAATACTTTCAGCCAGAGGTAGACAAATGGCATGAACCATTTCAGGCCAAAGGGTTAAAGTTTGGCAAAGTTATAAGCAACTGAAAACAGAGTCTTATAATGGGAAGTGTCAGGCAACTTCAATAATACCCAGCATTACCACTTTTGCCTACAAGAAAATGCCTACTGTAACTACAAACTTGCCATTTACATATTTAAAAATTTATGGATTATTTGAGATAATTCCCCTTTCTAAATATAGGAAATACCACAACTGCTAAAAAACATGGGCATAATTTTAGGAGAGAAAGGGGGGACATCTCCCTTCCAACTTTCAGCCTTGTTGGGGGACATGACTGGGAATGGAAGGTTTGGTGAGAGAGGGCAGTGCTTTGGGGTGAGAGAAAGCATAGGGTGGAAATTTGGAAACAGGAGTGAGGGAGGGAATGTTTAAAGAGATGGGGAGTTTGAGAGCTTCATTTGTGGTAGGATACAGGAGGGAACTTACACAGATGGAGGCCTTGGTTTTTATGTATGGACTCACAGCACTATGAAGAGTTGTGCTCACTGGTAAAACTACACCACTGGCCATAATTCTGTGACAGTAATGGCAAAAGCACAAAGACATATGTTTTTAAAGGTGTCCATTGCAGCTAACATTAACTCTCTATTTTCAATAATCCCTTTATTTCTCTACACTTATGATAGAGAATATTGCAAATGTTGAGGTAAATTTATTTCATTATCTAAGGCAACTGTAAAATGCTTCTAGCTCTATATGACTTACAATTAGGTAGCAGCTTTTATTCCAGAGGATTTAGGAGCACTTTATAGATGATCTGTAGTGATCACTTCACTCAGTAATGACATGCAGACACCTTCAGGTTTAATCAGTTTATGTCAAAGGGGGGAAAAAAGGTTGAGTACAGGAAATGAAGAATATACTTCTAACTGAAATTGCAGAAAAAAATTAAGTAAGTTATCAGATGAAGAAGACTGCATAAAAGTATTGTGTGAACAGCACTGTATAAAATAATATTATATCTGATGTAAATTTTCTTTCTGGCAGAAAAAAAGGAGAATTGGAACTAGAAAGCATGAGATTTAGTTTAGTGCAAATTATTGTATTTGTACATTCTGAGGCAAAGAGAATGTTCTCAAGAGGCTCCTTAAATTCACCATTAACGGTCATATACTATTGCAATGTGTTTTCTGAAGTTGAGGAGACCAAGGCCCAAATTATCACAACTACACACACATAATTTATCGAACCTTATAACTGCAGGGGCCAGTGATCTCTTGGAAGTCTAACAACCTATTTGTGTGAGTAATCACAAAACTTCAATTACAGTGGTAATTTCATGTGGAAATGTTTGTAGTAATTCTGAAAAACTGGGTCCAAGAACTCTTTAGTCATGTTACAGTCATAGGATTTATAGGTCTTATACTATTCAGTGGAGGCACAAGACAGACTGGGTCTGAATAATTTTTAAAAATAGGATCCCAGTCAACTCAATTTGCAAGGAATAGAATATAGCTGCCTTCTTACTCCTGGGGGAAGTTTGCATCACTGCACGTGTGCAGAATTCATGTCCCACACAGATTTCTTTGCTTCCCGACCGAAAAATGACTTTTGATCGGGAAGCAAAGGGAAGCGGCATGAGCAGTCACACACCCCTCTCTGTCTGGTTGGTTTGGGCGCCCAGAGCAGCTGGTAGAGACGTAAATCATGGTGTGTGTGTGTGTGTGCAGTTGTGCGTGTGACAGACAGAGACACTCTCTCTCTCTCTCTCTGTATTGTGGCATGCTTGGTGTGGAGAGGCAGAGCTTTGGGATGCTTCTGAGAGGTAGGCGTGGGGCAGGCGCTGTCCACTGAGACAGAGCAGAAAGTAGCAGCCTGCCTGCTTAGTGATTGTTCCCATTGTCTTTGTGACTCTCCTGAGCAGTATAAAACAGGTGTAAATGTTTTAAGACTCTTTTACATTGCCAGAGAGGTGTAAAGGACAATACAGCCTTATAAATGCTTATGGTTCTTTAGTGATTAGAACTGGTCTAAATTTTTCGACTGACAAAGTTTCCTATCAAAATATGCTCCATGAACTGTTTGCTAGTGACCTTTCTAGAGATGGTCAGTAGACAATATAAATTGTAGGTTTGATTCACCAGCCCTCACTTGCTCTTCAGTTGCCTATGATGTAACACTGAGACTATGGCTGCATATATTTGTTGACTAATAAATAGAAATAAAATGTCAAACCTAGCTACATTACTATTAGGCAAGAGAGTTTGGGGATTTCCTCCAATACTTCACACTCTCATTCTCCATCCATTGTATTGTAGTTTAAATAACTTACCTAAATAATTGAAAACAGCATAATTATATTGCATTATTTTGATAAATAAAATATGCAGAATTTTAAAATATATTTTTAATTTTTGGAGCAGAATTTCCCCAGGAGTAACTGAATTTCAGTGGAACAGGCACATTGTTCCATTAATTCCTTACATTTTAAAAAAGCCTGCCTCATTTTCCACAGGGGTCATTGTTCAGCTGGTTACTAAGCTGTTGAGTAGCTAGGGGTGTGAATTGGTAGCCTAATAACTGGGGGAAGAAGAAATAGACAGGCAGGAAAAGCAAGAAGACAGTCTTGGGGAAAACATAGCAGGATGAAGCAAGAATGGGAATGTAGGAAAGAGGGAAATGAAAAGGAGAAACTGTATCCTGTGGACAGAAACAATGGAGCATGGATGAGTTAAGGGGAGGAAGGAAACAGAGAAACACAATCAGGAAATGGGATAGAAAAGATGCTTCTCAAGACAGTCTACTCAAAATTAAATGAAAAAAGGGAGTACAACTTTTCAAATTATGAGCAGAGGAAAAGGATAGAAAAGAGGGAGAGATAAAAGTAGTATGCAAAGGACTATGTAAAAGAAGAAATGGGAATAGAGAATGTTTTTAGGCAGTGAAAGAATACATGCATGCAGATAGAGAAATGGCAGAAGGGCAGGAAAATAGTTACACACACACACACATATCCTAACAGCTAACTTGCTGTTACTCTTTGGTATGCATTTTTAAAGTGCTGCACCAGTGCAGTAGATAATATTTTTATTTATTAATTAAGTGCTTATCTCTGGACACAGTAAATGGGATAACATCCCAAATTACAAAATAAAAATAAAAACTGGGCACAATGCCCAGAAAAGCCAGATAGCATATCTCTCTTTAAAAAAGAGCTGGAGAAAAACAAAAAAGAAAATATCTTGCATGGATCCATTAAGACCGTGACACAAAAGGAGCCCAGTAGACATATTCATGTTAGGAGCTGGAGGAGAAGGCCCAATCCCAAGTCTGATTCAAATAGAATCTTGTAATACAGAAAGAGGACATTTCAGCTGACTTCATATGTCCTGCAGGTGATGTTGGATTTGGGGAGAGAAGGTAGGATGAGCCTCTTGGTCAGTCACTCAGACTCTAAGACACTGTGGGACACAGTTAAACTTTAAATAATAAAAAAGGGTAAAAAGAATAGTTTTCAGATAACCTAATGTTTTAACAAAAAAGAAGCTTACAAGAAGTGGAAGATTGGACAAATAACCAGGGAGGAGTATAAAAATATTGCTCAGCATGCAAGAGTGAAATCAGGAAGGCCAAATCACACTTGGAGTTGCAGCTAGCAGGAGATGTTAAGAGTAACAAGAAGGGTTTCTTCAGGTATGTTAGCAGCAAGAAGAAAGTCAAGGAAAGTGTAGGGCCCCTTACTGAATGAGGGAGGCAACTGTGACAGACCCAGACCAGTGGGGTACAGGAGTCTGGTAGAGGGC
>NW_020664372.1:13573625-13602893 GCF_002925995.2 Terrapene triunguis
CCACGAAAGCTTATGCTCTAATAAATTTGTTAGTCTCTAAGGTGCCACAAGTACTCCTGTTCTTTTTGCGGATACAGACTAACACGGCTGCTACTCTGAAACCTGGAATTGGGATTGTTTAGTTTGCAGAAGAGAAGAATGAGCGGGGATTTGATAGCTGCTTTCAACTACCTGAAAGGGGGTTCCAAAGAGGATGGATCTAGACTGTTCTCAGTGGCACCAGATGACAGAACAAGGAGTAATGGTCTCAAGTTGCAGTGGGGGAGGTTTAGGTTGGATATTAGGAAAAATGCTTTCACTAGGAGGGTGGTGAAGCACTGGAATGGATTATCTAGGGAGGTGGTGGAATCTCCTTCCTTAGAGGTTTTTAAGGTCAGGCTTGACAAAGCCCTCACTGGGATGATTTAGTTGGGGATTGGTCCTGCTTTGAGCAGGGGGTTGGACTAGATGACCTCCTGAGGTCCCTCCCAACCCTGATATTCTATGATTAATGTGACAAGCAGAACAGGCTTCTGTGCTGAGAGCAATCCAAATTTACAGTTTCAGACATGTTGCAGGAGCAGGGGCTCACTTTCTTAATAAGAAGAGTGCATAAGCTGCTAATAAACTCTTCAGCATTCCCACAAAGATTAGTTTTGTCTTATTCAGATAGACTTACAAAACTGCCCCTCATCAAAACAAAAAAACATCTGCCAGTGGTAGTGTAGAGCTAAAGTCTAAAGCAGTTCCATAGTAAATGAGTTGCTGAACTGCAGACGTACATAGCTAATATCTAGATCCATATCACTTATCTCCCCTATCAGCCTTATAAATGGCCTTTTTTTCTTGGGGGGGGAAGGGGCAAAATCAATGAACAAACAAACCAAAGAAGTAAGTAGACAGGATAGAGCCTTGTGACAACCATCTTTCAGATTTCCCATTGAACACAGGCATTAGAGATTGGTTTTGCCGACATGCATAAGTGATCAAATGCATCAAAGGTTGTTGTAGATCCAACAATAGCAGCAAGAACAGAAACCTCTTCATCGTCAAGAGATGTTTCTCCATCCACATTAATCAAAGCCCTCTCAGTGACACGAAACACTTATATTAACTTTACGCCAGTACAGCTCCAATGACTTTAACAAAGTTACACCTGATTTACAACAGTTTAAGTGAAAGCAGAATTGGTCCCTAAATGTTAAGGTAACTGCTTCTTTAAGGCACGGTTAAAGCATTGCATGTGAGTGTTATCATTCATAAATACCAATGAGAAGTAAAAGAAGAAGGAAATCCTACATGATGTCTCATTATATGCATAAAAGCAAATACACAGGCCATTTATATTTATATTCTGTAGTGTGATTAGCCTAAATCTGCTCCCAAATAATTGAATGGTAAACTCCTAATGGGAGTAGAATTGTAGCTACATAGATTAAAATTTGAAATTAAAATAAAAAAAAACACATAAATTTGAGGAACAGCAACACAAAAAATCCCTACCTACAATCTAGACCAACTTTGTGACTTTCAATGCCTTGATCCTTCTTTCTTTTCCACCATATTGCTCAACTCTTTCTGTCTCCAGAAACAAATCTGGGTATTATTTTAAAAAGTCAAATATGAATAGAATGTCCAATGTGAGGGAGAAAATCAAGGTTTAATTTTTAAAGGTAGTTTTTCAACAACTTTCCAATGTGAGAAAAAGATAGTAACAATTCTGCTAATAGCATATATGGGGGCATAGAAAACTGAAATGTGGCCATCCAACACCCCCGAAAAAAAGTAATCTTGCAATCCTTGGCTTCTCATTTAAGCCTTCCTCCTTCCTCCTATCTAACTACTTTGACAAGAATCCCAAAGATGAATGTCTAGCTATAAGTGCATGTTGTCATGAGGAAGTGAGCAAAAGGAAAAGCAATGAATGATTTAGTACTTTGTCGTCAAAACAGCATTATGACCTCTGTCATGATGCTGGTTTAAAGCAAAAATACTAAATCACAGCTTGATTTTCCCCTTGCTCACATCCCCATGACAGAATGTACTTTCAGCAAGACATCCATTCTTAAAGTGTTCATCCTAGTGCTCTTTCAGTAGCTGATACATAGCAAATGTAAAGCAGTAGTCTCAAAGAGGGGCATTTAATAGCTTGCAATAAAAGAACATTTAGTAGGTTCTAATGTTACAAGGTCACAATGAATGTAAAAACAATTAACTTAACTACTAACTACTAATGAACTGTAGAGATTGTTTAATAGATTACATTTTTATATATTTTAATAGAATATTTAAGAAAATAGACAAATAGCAACAGAACACAAAAAATCCTACCCTGCTTCAGTTTGAGACAATGGCAAAACTCCCTTTAATTTAATGGAGACAGAATCAGGCTAAAGTCATTATAGATATGTTGTGGATTTGATTAACAAGCTACATATTGTAAATTGGTATGCATCAACAGACATATTAAGATTTATACTTTTATACAAACTTTTGATGCACATTTTAAAATAGACCTCTAGACGTCAAATAAAATCAAATACTCTAAAATCAAACAATCAGACACAGAAACAAATACAGGTAAATTCTAGGTCATACAAGGGTTTTAATAGAAATGAATACTGAAGTAAAATTAAAAAAAATCTGGGAGCCTAATGGTTTTCCTCCAAAAGGTGTTGAGCATACAGTTAAGAGTTGCTATCCTTAATATGGTGAGTTTAAGTGGTGGTGAATCAATATTCAAATTAACTAGCACATGTATCAAGACATTTTCTTAAACGATGCATATCTATAAAATAAATAAATAATGTTATATGGGTGGAAGTTTAAAAAAACACACAAACACCCTCTTTGTTGATATAGTTTTTATATACATAAAAACAGTACAATCCAAAAACACCACAAAACACAATGCAACATCGGGGTTGCCAAATCAAGAACTCAAATGCCAGGAAATGCTACAAAATGAAACGTGTCTATCTATTTTATTATATGCATTAACAACATTAATCCCCAATCAGCAAGGTCTTGATTCATCAGGTTATGTAAGAACATGCTTAACTTTATGCACATGCTTATTTTTTATTGACTTCAGTGGGATTTAAGTATGTGCTTAAGTACTTTATGCAATTGGCATAGAATTAAGCAAATGCTTGACTGACTTGGGGTCCACTAAGTAATAATTCATGTTAATTTATGAACAAGGAAAATAGCAATAGACAATGAAATATGGGTACAATGGGATCTATTTACTGTTGCAAAAGACTCTTCAGTTTTTGACCTCTAGCTTTGATTACTTGATTTTTTTACTGTATTATTGCTGAATTATTGTAAGTAATGTAAGTTTACAGTATTTTTTTATGTCCGATGGATGAGGCTGTTACACACAAACCTGCACATACAGCTGTCCAACAATATTCTAGATCCTTCCTTGAACAGAGATTGCCACTTGGTACAGAAGTTCCTTGGATATAGACAAATGTCTTATAGGACATAAGAAAAAGATAATGAATTCATTTTGATTGATGATCCCATGAGGATCTGAACCCTGGTCTCAGACAATAAAAAGCTAACATACTTAGCTATTTTACCACCCTGTTAGGTGATGAACAACATGCAGCAGATTTATAAATAAGTATTTTTACACATACTTGCAAGCTAGAAAAAAGTGTCTCATAAGAGTTCACATTTCCACTGCAATATTAAAATTATGTAAAACTATTGAAATGTATGCAAGTTATTTTTCACAAAAGGTCAATTTAAAAAGACAAGAAAGAAGTTTTTGCCCACAGCTACAATCTACTAGAGAACTGTTTAAAAGAAAAAACACTCTCTCACTATGTTATAACATTCAGTCTTGAAACTTCTATCACATAAACTATGCAAATTTTCATAATTAGTATTTATGCTACCATTCTGTATGCATTAAGCAGACTGACTATAAGAACAAATGAACTTTTTTACAGGACTGGAAGTACACTTTAGGCATAGCAAAAGAATGGGGAAACAGAGAGAAGTTAAGTGACTTGCCCAAGACTACACAACAAGACAGTAGTTCTGTAGAGCTATACTAAGAATTCAGTAGTGTGTGATTCCTAGCCTTGTGTTCATATCTGTAGTTATAAAATATTGGAGGCCAAATCATGATATCAATGATCAAATCTGAGATAAAATAATTGGGATCAAGATTTAGCCCTTAGGTACTACACCAATGAAGGAAATTTCTTTCCTGACTGTGGCTGGTGAATGGTATAAGTCATGAAGATTTATGGGCCGTGAAAATAGATTTATTATAGCTAACGCAAATGCCGATGCTATCCTAATTTGTAAGGATCAAATTCCTTTTTGAACCTTACAAAGTGGTTTGCCTTTAATATATTTTATTTTTAAAATATATAATTTCGATATGTTTTTAATACTACAGGTAAATCAAAATAACATTGCAAACTGATGTGAATATGAAATCAATGACTATCATTTACATATTTATTTTTTTGAAAAACAGACAAACACTTTCTAGCAACTGTAAACAGCATAATGTTAATGTGCAAAGAATGTTTTTTTAGATTTTTAGAGCATAGGAGGCAGAGTGTCATTATGGTAACAAATTCATTAAAGAGGAAATGACTCCCCTGATCAGGTTGATGTTGTGTTTCTCCTCTTTGTGTGTATGCACATCAAGATTGCTCTACTGTTTGCAATGCCTTATCCCTAATTTAATCTGATCCACAGAATTTCAGTCTGTGCTGAATTGTCCCCTTGCACCAGGGGAATTCTCTATTGGTGATTTGTGACCAGAAGCCAACTACTTTGTGTCCCCTGGGTGCAATAAAATGTCACCTTTCAAAAGAGAAACTGGCCCATAAAAAGCAGCATTTTGATAAAATGAATGCAAATCAAATTCTTCAAGATTTTGTGTAATTTAATGTTCCAGGAATACATTTCCAAAGAAATCTTATCCCAAAAGTATAGAAAACTTAAATCCTGGACATCCATTTTGTATGAATTACTAGGTAAAAAGGTCATAAACCTCTGTAAGTGTAGTTGAGGATTTCAAGACAGGCTATTAATATACAAGGGGAGAGTGTCATCCTCAGAAAAACTGCAAGCAAGCCTAAATCTACCTGTACTGATATACATCAGGGAAACAAAGCAGAAGTCATGATAATATCAATTCCAGTTCAACACAGCAGGGTGGGGAGGAGAGGGGAGGAACAACAGGCTGATTCTCCACCCTTTTTCATGTACCTGTGCCCAATGAGTGCAAAATCATTGTAATATGCTTCCAAATCAGAATTTTCCACTTCAACCAGTGGTACTGTTTTACATCCAACTTTGCATTCACTGGCCCAGATCTGTACTGATGCACTTGTGCAAAGCAGCTGCAAACCCTGTGGATTTGGGCCAATGGCATACGGTTACTCCTCTTCTAGTCCCCTGAACTCATAACAAGGGTGAAAAGGGAGGTGGTCAGAATACAGCTGAATTCCACTGATACCTAGCTGAAATATCCTAGGGCCATGAGTATCCAGGAGTATGTCAGAGCAGCCCTCAGGTTCCAGGATTAGAGTGGTGGAGAAGGTGTAAAAATGGCTCAAAATCTTTCAGTAAGAGATGTATGTGAGTGCTGCTCTGCTTGTCTGCAGACAGAGTTCCAGGGTGAGGAGAGGAGAAACCAGGGAACTGGTGCTGGATCCAGCATGCTCCCTTCTTCATGAGCCGATCATATAATGCTAGTGTTTTCATTCCAGATTTAATTTAGGTGCCATAGTTACCTGCATCTCTGTTTGACATTATCTCGAGAGATGTCACCTTGTCCCCTCACAACTATATTTATCATATCAGGTAATTCTGAAAATAAATGCAGTAAGAGAATAGAATGTACTAAAAAAGTCTCAGCAAGCATCACTGTGAATGGTAGGAAGGGGTATTTAATTACAATGCAGGTTAATTGATGGAGAATTAGGTATGACCATTAAGATAACTTATTCAAAGTAAGCCAAGAATTAGATTGTACTAAATTTAGTGAGGTGCACAATTACTATTTCATTAGACATAATAATTTATTATAAAAATTGTATGCATTAGAAATATCATATCATCAAATAGTCTTATCTGTGCAGTGTTCTAGATGGTATTTAGACAGATTTGATAACTGTCTATCAGAACAATCAAAGAAAATACATTAAATGATACCACAATCACAAATTGTAGGCCTGCTTCTGAGCTCACTGGATGTGCTTTACACTGCTATAACTGCAGATTTCATTTAATAAAAGTTATTCATTAACATATTGGGTTCCTTGTTTTATTATGTTGGTCTATGCAAAAGAGATGCACAAATTCCAGGAACTTCATTTTAATATTTTTATAATGATCTGTCTAATTAAGATTATTTGTATTAACAAACATGGTACAATCCTCCCCCCCCCCCAACAAATCACCTCCCATAACAGAAATGTAACTGAAGCTTATCCTCCTCCTTTTTTTTTTTTTTTTGCCTGGTAACACCCCCTACTATAAGTGCAGAGGGACTAGAAGAGAAGTAACCTTGTGCTACTGGCCCAATTCCATAGGGTTTACAGCTGCTTTTGCTGTGTGTCAGCACTGATCTGTGCCAGTGAATGCAAAGTTGGGTGCACCTTTCTAGAAGATGTGAGTGCAATAACCAGAGAAGTATGCTTCCTTTTGGCATTTGCACCTGTGTCTGTCCATTAAAGTTAATGCTTTTCAGATCCATTATGAACATCAATTATCCATGGGTTGTCTCTCATAATTACTGAACTCACTTATACATACTTGTGAACATTCTTCTGGCTCATAGATTAACTACTGAGACTGCCAAACTGCATTTTAATGACCAAATCTGCCTCACCCATTGCAGAGAACATCTTTCACAGGGCATTGCCATTCAGAATGATGCTGAGGTTTTGTTTTATAAACATCTCTTGTACACCTTTTTGCCTTAACCTCTCAGTATTTTGAGAGTTAGGTTTTATAATTAATTTTGTATTATCACATATAATCATAAAAATCGTATCTGAATACTATCAGGTTTTGCTCTCTACCTCCTAGTCATTTTTTGTCAGGACTAAACAAGGCCTGTTGCTTTTAACCTTTAAACATAGGTCAGGTTTTCTATTTGTGTTGCTCTCCTATGGACTCTCTCCAATTTGTCCTAAAATGTGGTGCCCAGAACTGAACACAGTAATCCATCTGGGGTCTCACTAATGCCAAATAAAGTGGGTCAATTACCTCTCGTGTCTTACCTACAATGCTCCTGTTAATATACACCAGAATTATAGTAGACTTTTTCACAACTGCATCACATTGTTGGCTCATATTCAATTTGTGATCCACTATAATCCCCAGATACTTTTGAGCAGTACTACTGCCTAGCCTGTTACTCTTCATCTTGATTTTGTGCATTTGATTTTTGCTTCTTAAGTGTAGTACTATTCACTTGTCTTTATTGAATTTTATCTGGTTGATTGCAGACCAATTCTCCAATTTTTCCACGTTGTTTTGAATTCTAATCCTGTTCTCCAAAGTGCTAGCAACTCCACCCCGTTTGACATCATTCAAAAATTTTATAAGCATACTCTCTATTCCATTATCCAAGTAATTAATTAAAATATTGAGTAGACCAGATCCAGGACAGATTCTTGTAGGACTCCACTAGGTATACCCTACCAGTTTGACAGTTTGAAACCACTGATAACTAATTTATGAGTATGGTTTTTCAATCAGTTGTACATCCACCTTATACTAAATTCTAGATCACATTTTTCTGGTTTGCTTGTGAGAACTACACACATTTTCTGTGTTAAGAAGTTACAGCTTTTCTGCATTTTCTAGCTCAATTCTCCACTACAGCTGATCTGTGCTTGTATGTAGTAGATGGAGATATCCACAGGGGGGTAGTCGTGATTCCCAGATTTCAAGTCACTTATTCTGGTGGAAGTTGGAACAGCAGGGGGGCCAATTTAACCTCTGTTGCTGACATAAACTCTTTAATTTTAAAAAGACTACTTCCTTGCTTAAAGTTAAGCACACACTTTAGTGCTTTGTGAGACTGGGGACAGTGCATTCAACACCTTGAATTGAACACGTTTGAACCCTAAATCACAATCTCTGAACATAGGACATAGACTCCCAAATAAGTAAATGAAAACTGATTAATCATAGATATCTGAAATATGTGATAAGATCTCCCAGAAATCATTTAAACTCTTGTTACATTAATACTGTGGGAAAAGTGGCAATGATATGAAAAGTTTGCATTTAATGAAATTATAACTAAAATGGAATGCAAATTTCCAACAATTGGGATTTTTTTTCTAAAATGTACAGAATGCTATAGCAAGACATTCATATTGTTTTATTTGTTTATGCTTTTTTGTTTTTATTTTTTAAACACCGCTAGGAAACAGAGGCAGAGAGAGACTAAAGGCTAGGTTTTCAAAGTTACTTAGATTAACCAAGTTCCAAGCTAATACCCTAAGTGCTGGATCATTCTTTCTCACTTAAAAAAAAAAAGTGAAGAGGAGGATAAAAATATGGAGAATGATGGGGATTTGTTTTTTTCTTAAGCATGTTATTAATTGCTAGCCTATATTTTAAAGATGGCTCTCAATAGAGTGATTTATAGATTTTTATACTGTAGTCAATGCTGACACCCTATTTCTCCCTATAACAACAATATACATAAAGTTATCCCTGTCTCTGAATTGGTAACGCCTGCAGTTTTGAGTCATAAGCTGTGCTTACTTATTTTATCTAATGCTGCTGCTCAAAACTACATCAGCAAGAGCTCTACATCTTGGAATTGTTTTTTTAAAAAGGGGTAGGATAAATTATTGATCCTGTGTCTATGTCCATTCATTTCTCTCCCAACAAGGAAATAACTCACTCCTTCAGTCTAAATCTTCCTGATATGTTATGCTTTCTTAGCCTGGTCAACTCACATAGCCCAAATAATCAATACAATATTGTGGTGATCTGGGTTGGATTTGAAAATAAAGGGGAAAATTACATTACCAGTTTAAGCAAAAGAAAAAAAAAGAGTAGCACTGCCATGTAATTGAACACTAAATAACAATGCATACACAAAAGTAGGTGGAGTTAAGGTTGAACGCAGAACCCTTATTTTGACATTTTATTTTATTTTATGTGCTTCACTTTGTACTTAAATTTCTCTTAATATAGTTTTTTTTTTGCACAGAATTTCCTAGTTTATTTAAAAAAGAAACCAAGAAAGAAACAAGGAAATTCCATCACATGCTGTTCACTATTAGACAGGATTAGAATATTCTGTAATCAAACAATGTTTCAGGAGCCCTGCATCTTTCTTAGCACTTCGCTCCAAATCTTTGTCCGAGCCCCACATATGCCTGAACAGAAGGTTTTGATTTGGGCAGGTTAGGGTCTGGCAAGGAGCAAAGCCACAGGATCTGCATATTTGTGGATTCAATGGCCTAATGCCACATACAATTGAAGAATTACATGGAAAAAATAAAGGGAAACAAATTTAATATTTAAAAATTCTAAAAGTTAAAGGGAAAAATTAAATGACTTACCCAACTTGGCATTCACTGCACACTGAAAAGATATACAGCCACTAAGCAGCTAAATTTTTCACTCCTGTGTATATCTCTATTTCCTTTTACTATGTGCATCAGGGATTTCTTCCCCCAGGGAAGAGATCTAGCATCCTTTACTTTCTCTGTGTATTTCCTATATGGTAAGTAGCAACAGAAAGCAATAGTTGTACGTGAAATAAAAGTGAGGCAATGTCAATGTGTTTCATACTCAAAAAGTTACTATGCAGTCTTAAAATGTCTTGACACAGGCATGGTAATTTAGTGATAAACAAGCAATGTCCTTTAGAGTACCGTAATAGCCATTCCTTACAAGAAAAAAGGGTGACCATCCTAGGCTTACTCTGATAACCAAAAAAGAGGAGAAATGTAGGAGAAATGTCCTAAACAACCAGTAAAAACATAAGGAAGATTACTAGTGTAAGTTTTACTTTTTCTTAGACTCATGATCCTCCACATTCTCTTACCTCTCCAGGAAGAGGTCAGTACAGCAAATAATGCAACTACAATGTTGTTCATGGTAACAGTTCAGCATTATACATAATTCATGGATTCATAGATCCTTAGGCCAGAGGGGACCACTGTGATCATCTAGTTTGACCTCCTGTATAACACAGGTCATAGAACTTTCCCCAGTTAATTCCCTTTTTATGTACAATAGCTGTAGTTAAACTAGAGCAATAATAAAACAGAACATAGCATACATGCCTACCCCTGTAGCCTTTCAACTAAAAATTGACAGGAATATTCTTTTCCTGTAAGTTTCTGTTTAAAGAAAAAAACACTATCTTTCTATTTAGCTTTAAATACAGTTTCATTGTAATAAATAATAGAGAAAGGCTTAGTGCTGTAGTCTTCCTATTCAGTAGTCACTGAGTTCAGTGGGAATAAGGACTGCAACATCAGGATTCCAGACACTCCTGATATTGCACCCAAAAATTGCTTCCCAGAAATTATTGCACATTTTCAGTAGGAAGAGTCTCGAAAGAACAAGCCAAATATGCAATAATAATATAAAATTCCACTGCCAAGAATGAATTGCATTAGATCAATTTACCTATTGTAGTTTCACAGGAGATAAATCTTGACTGACCAACCACCTCACTGTGCCAAGCTGTTATTTGATGCAGCATAACCTTGTCTCGCTGCATGAAACAGGGAGGATTTGGCAAGTCCATGCAAAGGATGAGTATTCCCTGCATATCATGGAGTTCTATTCCATGGGCTTTACTCAACTTCTCCTGTGCACACAGGGAGAAGGCAGAAGGAAGGAATGATAGGTTCATATTTGAGTCGATCCACCATCTTTGCAAATCATGAAATGAATATGCAAGACCAGTGGGAAGATACTGCAACCCAAGAATTGCAGGAAGACCTAAAGACCAGTTTGAGTACCATTAACCTTAGCATACAGCCTGTATTACAAACAATATAGAAATTAATTGATTAAAAGAAAGAAACAAACAAATGAAAACACACATTTGCATAGATTTTTGTGTTGCTGATTTTCTCTAGAAAACTGTTAAAAAAATCTAAACAATTCAACATGGGTGAATGAAAAACTTAAAAAAAATTGAAATTATCTTCACTAGGCAATTGTGTTATTCGATGTAATTGTAATCCTTAAGAAGTTGCCTTTTAATAATTGATCATTCCATAATTACTGCTGTATTAAATCTAAAGGAAAATTAACTGCTTATTTGATACATTAACTTTGAAGTGTGAGCCATTTTCTTTTAACCAGTCACTGAAATTATATTCTACTGTATGTTTTATCGATTAATTCGGTACCCTATATTTTTGGCATACTCCTTGGAAATTTATTCCAATAACAAACATTTTTCTTTTCTTTTTATATGGTGATTTCTAACACCAAACATATCCAGGCCTCTCTTTAATTCTCCTCTGGGTTATTTCCTTCCATTCACTTCTGATGGATTGGAATATACATGTGTGAAACCAAGGTCAAGGCTACAGAAGGCTGATATGAGCTCTGTGGAACACTAAGACCAAAATAGGACTGGGTCACTGAAGGCTAGATGCTAGGGGGCTTATTCCTTCACCCTCTCACTTCCCTGGTCCTTCTCACATGAACAGAGAGCAACAATACCCGAAGTCCAGAGGCGCAAACAATTCGATGTTTATTGGGGTGAACTTCCAGCAAGCATGATTCCAGTTTCCCTCCTGAATTCATTGTCAAATCAATTCAGTGACTTTCAAACTCCACCTTCCTTGATCCCTGTGCATACAACTAGTCTTCCATGTGACATTGCTGAAGCTTTGCATGTAAAACCCATTTCCCTGACTGATCCCAATTACCAGCAACACTCCAGTGACTGTTTAAGACCACAATGAATATCACCTTGATCGATCGGTCCTTCAGCCCTCGTTTAGATTGTGCTGATCACAACATGTCTTCCATTCTTATTGTTTCGTGGCCTTTCTTCTCCATGTGCATTGAATCGTCTCTCATCAGTGTCCTGCAGTTACAGGTGCACACTGAGAGGGCAGTCCTTTTTCTGACCTTTGAGATTCTTAACAGCCTCTCGTTGACTGAAATCCCCACCACAGTCATAGAAGGTTTTAAGGAACGCACAAAGAGTTGGGGCCCATTTATTCATGTTGTTTTAGTCATTTCTTCATCCACGCACTGGCTATGCTGTCAATGGCACATTGACTCCTCAAATGCTGCAAAATCCTACCTCAGTGCCTCAAAGTGGTTCAGCAGTGACCCTGGCTGGTCTGACAGCGAGGATAGCAGAGTGTATTCTTCAGTATTAAGGTACCAACCCAGGGAGAGGACAGCTGTCCTCCTTCTTGAGGTTGGGTGCTAGCTAAGTTGAGGAGGTAAACAATGAATATATTGCCCACAAAATCTTGACTCCAAAAGAAAGAAGAGCATACTTTGATATTTGGTCAACTGGGAAAGCTACAGACCAGAAGTACTTTCCTGGGAGCCAGTGAACACACTCCCAACCTAGTGAGAGCCTTCCATGATGCTCCTCTTGAGAAAGCAGGCCCAAGGCAGCCCTGAGAGCTAGGAGAGAGGGTGATGTAAGGGCTCATGAGTCTCACACTCAGGTCCATGGGTTCACAGGCAACCTTCTCACCCTGGACACCACTGAGCAGCTCACCCAGAATTCCTTGAAGTGAGGGGCTGGCAGAACTCTGACCCCTTCTACAGGGGTCCACCCAAGAGGACCCTGACTGGGGGACTATTACTGGCTGCACCAATTGGCTGGACCAGACTGTTTAAGTCAGAATAAGGCACATGAAATTATCAGACCAACTGAGGGACTTTCCAGCTGGCCACTGTGCCAGACCAGACTCTTGTTGATATGTAGTTCCTCGTTCTGGCTCTGACCTCTGGCTCAGTCCAGGGACTCTGATTCTGGCTCTAACTCCTGGCTTGGATGCTGGCTCTGTCCACTGGACCTGATTTCCCCTGCTCCAACCACTAGCTCAGACTGAACATATCCTCATCCTGACAAACTGTGCAATAAATAGTTTTTCACTAGCTTGTGATGAATTTAGACTAAAAAAGTGTGATTGCACCAGAAATGTCAATAGCTAATGATAGAATTATGTTAGACGTTATGCGCAAGTTATTATATCTAGGATCAAATGCATCAGATAATGTATCTCTAGATAACAAGCTTAATTCTTGCATCAGCAAGGCAATGACTACATTCGGCCGACTGGACAAGTATATGTGGGGATAACAGGAAACTGACAATGAACACCAAGATATTGGTCTACCAGACATGAATTTTGATCGTGCTGATGTATGGCGGTGAGACCTGGACCACCTACTGCGGGCATGAGAGAAGGTTAAACAACTTCCACACCTTCTAGCTTTGTTGTATTCTAAATATCATGTGAGAAACCAAAGTTCCTGACACCAAAGTACGTGAGACAGCAAAAGTGCCATGTCTAATCACTATTCTCATGCACAGACATGTTCATTGGCTTGGTCATCAGCACTGAATGGACAATGGACAGATTCCAAAGGATTCCTCTATGGAGAAATTGCAGATGCTCCAAGGCTACTTGGCTGATCTAGGTTCAGGTTCATGGATGTTTCAAGAGGGATTTGAAAACTTTCAATATCACCGCTGCAAGCTGAGAAGATGCAGCTGACAACAGGCTACACTGGAAGGCTGTGCTGCACCAGGGAGTCAAAGGGTACCTCTACACTGCAATTAGACACCCAGACCTGCTCCATGACAGCTGACTTGTGCTCACGGGGCTCAAGCTAATGGGCTGTTTAATTTCAGTGTAGATGTTTGGGCTCAGGCCGCAGACCGGGCTCTAGGACCCTGTGAGGCGGGAAGGTTCCAGAGCTCAGAGTGCAGCCTGAACCCAAACATCTACAATGCTATTAAACAGCCATAGGTCTGCAAGCACAAGTCAGCTGGCACAGGCCAGCTGCAGGTGTCGAACTGCAGTGTAAACATACCCAAAGAGGCTAAAGAGTGGTGGTTCAGTGAAAGGAAAGCAAAGAGAGAGAAGAAGAAAGTGCAGTAGGCCTCAAGCATTACTAGTGCACTGGCTTCATCTTCTGGCAATGCATTTTATGCCTGCATTATCTGTGATGAGGACTGTCACTCAAGAATTAGACTTTTTAGCCACTCATGATGCTGCAACTGAGCATCTTTGATGCTTCCACCATTGTCTTTCAAGACAGATGGTGGTCACCACCAATCATCCTGCAAAAAATGGGATATGAAAATTATTTGTATAGACAAATGCAAAGAGC
Source organism: Terrapene triunguis (assembly GCF_002925995.2). NCBI lineage: Eukaryota > Metazoa > Chordata > Testudines > Emydidae > Terrapene > Terrapene triunguis. The sequence goes on from NW_020664372.1 coordinate 13,587,963, forward strand.
ATTTAGAGAAAAAAATGAGGTTAAGACCCTACAATATTGTATTGCAAACTAGCTTTAATCATGTATGTCAACACCACAGAGAAATTCTAGCAGTTATTTCTTAAATGTTAATTATTAATCACATTCAGTTTGCTTAGAGCATATGTAGCAAAATAACTAGATGAAAAACACCATAGAGTAAGAAACTCACAACATATGGCTTCCTGATTTTTATGTCTAGATCAAATGGTATTGGTGTGGGAAAAAAGTAGATACAAATGTGGATTTGGGGGCGCAGAGATATATCCTGTTGAGAAATTGAAAACACAATGATGAAGCATATATTGATCAACTGTTATTACTAGTTCAAGGTTCAGAATATATAAAATTAAATTGATATGGTTGATACAATATCATGTGATTTCCAACAGATGGATCAAACCTTAAAGGCATAGCCCACAGTAAGGGATGTGAAATCAAAATATTTAAATCTAAGGAAAATCAAACTTCTTTATACTTATCCTTCTCATCCTCCTCTTTAGATAGAGATTTTAAATGGGAAAAGCCCTTGCTTGGAAATGACATCTAAATCTCCTTCTTGGGCAAAGAGAGAGTTAATTTTGATGCTCTCAGATTCTGTGATTAAGATCTCATCTTATGTATTAACTTAAGAAGACAGTTATACATGACAGGGGAGAGAGGAATGAATAACTTAAGAAACACAATAGACGTTCTGTCTCTGGCTTGTAGGTCAAGTGTTGGAAGACTTTAGGACCATTTACATGATCTAATTAGCCACTGGACCGGGGTTTCACTTTCTTCGCTCTGGAAAACATCTCTCTAGGTTGCTCCAGTTTTGTTCTTGACAAGAGTTCACAGGGATGGGACTACTCAAAAATTGTGTTATGCTTGCTATGAGACCATGTTTGGCAGGGTTAGATTTGTCATGGCTGGCTAAGAGAAATCCAACTGTTATTGAAAAATCCAACTGAGAGATTGTGAGGAGGGGAGTAGTAGGAAGAATATGGTGAAGAGAAATTGACAGACTGGAGAAGGGACCTACAGTTCACCTCTCGGTGATTGCTCAAGATAGTCATGTCAATAGTGATGCCACCTGGTTCCATCTCCTTGTCAGGCTCATTGCAAATATGGTTTAAGAATCAGAAAGAGGCCCCAAAGTGTCATGGTAACTTGCTATATTCTAGGATCTGGTAGTAGTCATGGAGACTACCTACCTTGGTAGTGATTCTGAGGATCGTTGATATCATGATGCTGCTTCTGCTCCAAAGTTAAATCAAATTGCCAAGAGGTCCTCCAAAAATAAGTTTCAAGGGATATCAACCTTATTCCATAAAAAATGTCCAATCAAAACAACATTCCCCATAGTCTATAAAAGGAGACTTTGTCATTATTAACATTTATACTCTGGTAATTTCTAAAGGTCATGACCAACTTGTGCCCCATCATGATAGGCATACAAACACACGACGAATGGCAGTTGCTGCCCATAGGCTGTACAGTATCTTAAAATTCTGATCTTTTGCTGTAACAATTTTCAAACTTCATTTCTGGTGGCCGCCAAACAATTCCTTTTCTGTAAACAAATTCAGTTCTCGCCAGTACTTTGACTTCATTTCATACTTCCTTTCAACAACATTTATATAACATGTTTTAGGTGAAGACAATCTCATGTTACTTTTCACCTACTTTGAACGATTAAGAATTTCTACCAAAGGTTGGGCATATCCTAACAGGCCACTGCACTTCAGCACAACTTGTCACTTGTTCAATTATTCCTACATTGGTTGCTATTGCTCTGGAGCTTGAAAAAAATAATTCTATTCTGGAGCTTTATATATAGACTTGGCAGAATTTTTTATATATATATATAATTTTGATGGATACTGTGGATTTTTAAGCATATTTTTAGATTTTTATTGATTTACATTTTAACAGTTGTGGATACTTTTTGGGGCATCAGACAGTAATTATTTAATGACAGTTGATGTTAACATTCAAACAATTAGAGCTTTATAACTACTAAAACACACATTGTCAATATTACATCAAAATATACAAAGTAAATATCCTTAAATCAAATTCTAAATAAGTTCTCAAGCAGCATTTTTCTTATTTTGCCAATCTGTAAATTTAGCATACCAATGGAAATATTTTTTTCACCAGTTTGTGTATGTATGGTGACATCAATGTTGACCAACATTTACCGATAAAAATCTAACCCTTCCAATCCAATTTATGTATTACTGACATTTCCCAGAGCATCAGACTTGGTTTAATTAGAAGCAATGCCTCATACAGAATACACAATGAGTTCTGAGCTCAGTGATTTACACCTACTGTTCATGTAAGTAGAAACAATGAGACTTTGCTCTGTTTTAGAAGCATCCTACTGAGACTAAATTAAATCAGTAATTGTTTTGTTGGGGAGGAGGGGGGCTTACATAAATACCTACATTCTGCTATTGCTTCTTGGTATTAGTGGAATGAGAATTAGTCCCAAAGACTACCATGACCACAGATGAATCAATAAATATCTTATCCTCCAGTTTCATTATTTATTCAATACTGTTCATCTCCTTCGATATTCACTCAAAATATAATTATTGACTAATCTAAACAAAAACAAAAAACAACAATTTCAAAAAGCAATCAGCACAATAAATTAAAAATGGTTTTAACACTGGCAACTTCCTCATATTAACATAGAAAGAAAAATCAAAATCTAACAAGTGTATTTATTATTTGTTGAAAAAATACTTTTTAGAATTATCTCCAAAGAAAATATGCATCCCCTTGCACATGGTGCTTCCTTTGGCACTAACATTTGATTAAAATATAATAGCAGCAAATTAATCAGATTTCACAAAAATACACTAAGTCAAATACATGGATATAAAAGCATGATACACTATAGGAATTCTCATGTGGATGAGTATATAGCTGTTGTTTTCCATTTCTATTATATGATTATTACTATATGAGGAAGTGCAATTGTTTACCATATGCAATCAATAGAAACAAAAATAAACATCAACCTATTTTATGAGATAATGGGAAAATTTCCATACAGTGAGACTGTTATTATCATGTTAATTTGTTTGTATTTATTTAGTTCTTTTAATGATTTGTAATTCATCCATCACATTGGCATCTGGGCAAAATCTAAATAGAGCCAAAAAAAAATGAGTTTTAGAACTAACAATGACTGTTTTAAATTTATTTCTAATGTTTTTTTAAAACTTATTTCAGAAAGCTAGAAACAGAATTATTGGACAAAGATTTAAAAAATAATACATTTAGCATCCCTTTGAATTAGCACCACCAGGCCAGATTAAAAAAAAAATGTTCCACACTCACATCTGTAGACATATTTTTTTAAAAGTGCTCAGCATCCATTTTAGGCATTCAAGTTAAGTTGGCAGATTTGCAAAAGTGCTCAGCACCTGTTAGCTCCCATTATTCTCAGTTGCCTAAAGGAGAGTTGAAAAAAATCTGTTTTTCTTTCAACATACACACACAGAGAGCCCTGAGTAAGTGAAGCACTTAGACACATGCTTAATTTTGAACATTTTAGTAATCCTGTTCAACAAAGCACTTAAATGCATGCAGAAAAAAGAGTAATAATACAGCCCCAAGTGTAGTGAAATACTTGACATCTACAACCTGAAATGTTGTACCCCGCAACTGTTTCCCCCCAAAAACACTGTCAGAAGCAAGAACAGTTGTCTATACTACTGTGTAGAGGCTACTCAAGATCATCTCAATATTTTAGGCCAAAAATAAAACAGAAGGGACACCTCAAATGAGAAAAAAAATCTGTCTTTGAATCCCATGGAGGTCAATAGGATATGAGGATTAACATAAATCATCCTAATCTAAAAAATACTCACAAAACCATGAAAAGTATGACTACAAAACTGTTACAATCTGAACCACAGATGGAACCCAAAAGGCATTCTTACAGGTGAAATATGAAGTCTCCATTTTCTAAAAACTCAAATTTTGTAATTGTGTTCAGAAACGTTGAATTCCAGTAGGTGGTCGCACAAAATTGTAATATATATTTCAAACTGTATCTTATGTAAGTACTTTGGGAGAGGCACTGTTATTTGTTTTGTGCTTGGGCTACTAGGTGTTACGATAATAAATAACGATACGAAGCATTGTATGCACATTTGGTTTTTCTACTTATTCCTACCTTGGGCCAAATTTAAAAAAGAAAGAAAGATGGGGTCTCTGTGCAAAACATGAACATTCAGTCACATTACATGACTTCTCTAATACCTAACATAAGTATGGAAATTGCACCCAAAAAAGTAGATAAATATGCTATTTTTTTCCCCACACATACAATTGCTTAATGTGTGCACACACTTGTGGTAACTGGCATGCAAATGAAAACACACTTGCATGTTCTGTGTGTGCAAATAATCCTTTACCTCATAAATGTGGCTTTTGTTTCTGTGGTCATAAGATTCTCAATATTGGGGCTTGCAAAGTCTATTCTGTGGGCTAAATGCTAGATTGGCATAACATATACACTTGATCGGATCTGGCATGCCTTCCAGAAGAGGACAGTGGCACAAATGCACACCAACCAGTATAATACAAAACACTTTCAGAAGTGATGTAGAAACTTTGTAGTTCCTTAAGTCAGCTCTTGATATTTAAGTCAGCTACTTATTGGGGAGTGGGGAAATACCCACTAACAACTGGGTCAGGTTAGTTAATTCATTCCTGGATCATCCTTCTTTGGGGAATATTTCTTTGAAAATATATAAAACTTAAAAGCTTGTCTTTGAATAAATTATATTCCTTTTGGGATGACTCATGTATTCTATTTTAATTAAGTTTTTTATTGAAGTATATTTAGATAATTAAAAAAAAGTAGTCAGCAATTGAAATTTGCCAACAATAACAAAAATAAAATATTAAAATAAAATCAGTAGTGTTTATATTAAGTGAAAGTCTGAATAGAAGTTAATATTTTAAAGGAAGATATAAGAATAGGGATACACACACACACACACACACACACACACACACTTAGTAATTATGTCACTGCTGCATTTTTCATTTTCCTTTGCCACAGCGTTTCTGGTATTCAATTTAAATTAAGAAATTTCACATATAATATAGTAATATCAGACACCATACCATTGTAAAATATTGCTTTTTTAAAAATATGTCTACTGAATATATTAAAATAGGACCAAGTGGCTCACAGAAATTAGCAGCCAACCTGAACCTTTCCAATGAATTCTGAAACTTAGTTGTGGTTTGAAAAGATTTGGCTATTTATTTGTGGCTTTTGTTAGTTTATTTATTTTTCATGTATGTGCATAGAATCATAGAACCTTAGGACTTGAAGGGACCTCAAGAGGTCATCTAGTCCCATCTCCTGCACTCATGGCAGGACTAAGTATTAATCTTTGCACTTCCTGATTTGGGCCAGAAGCAAATGTGCAAAAAAACTAGGAGAGATCAGATGATTTCATAACCTTTCCAGCTCAACCCAGGCTAATAAGAAAGAGAAATCTTGTGAGAAACTGTTCTTGTAAGATTAATAGGCTGATTTTTAGACCAAGGAGATCTGGAGAAGTTAAAATAACTTTTTTGGAAATTTAACTACATTGAATATCAATACCCTTTGAATTTTTTCTCACTAGTACTCCTTAACATAAAAATATGTTGTATTTCTATATACTGTTCCATCTGCGGATCTAAAAAATTAATGGCATATTGCCCAATCTGATATCCACTGATCTCTGTGACAGTTTTTTCACTGACTTCATGAGATAAATATTTACAATTTGTAGATGGGGAAACTGACATGCACAAGGGTTAAGCAAATTGCCCAAGATCATGCAGTAAATCTGTGAGTGAGATTATATTCCTATACAACTGACTCTCCTGACTCTCAAATCCTGTGCATTAACCCCTAGATTTTTTCACCCCCTTTGCCAAATCAAAACAATATTTTCTTCTCAGAGAGCATGAGTTTTGGGGTAAAGTTTGTTCTGCCCAATTGAGGCTAGGGGTTCTTTAGGGATTCTCGGTGAAGGACTGAATTGAATGACCCAGGACGAGGAGAAATGGATACAACTCAATTTTATTGTAAGATAGTAAGTATGGTAAGTATTAATTTCACGGATCCTTATTAAACCACTACAATAATATATAACTAAATTTAAACAACTACAGCTGCCATATGACGAAATTTAAGCAAGCAAAGTAAGGGGAAGGAAGCACATAAGAAAATAAAGCCCTTTCCCACTAAACACAATAGGGGATAATAAGCAAGATAACTACAGACAAAACCACATAAAAAATGATGGCATTATGTCTTTAGCGACTCAGAAACTATTATTTCTTCTTTTTATTGGACACATGGCAAAAAAGACCCTCAGAAATTCAGTGGATCACCATCTTTAATAAATCCCCCTGTAATTGCGCTGATAGAGAAAAACAAGAAAGAGAGAATGAATGACCCCAAATGAGCTTTTAAAAAAAGTTGCATTGCAATATGAAATACAATGTTGTAAATTGTCACACTGTAGAACTTTAGTATGTGCTTTAATATTTAAAATACAAAAGAACAGACAAGTTACTAAGGATGGTTTTCAAATTCTAGATATTCTAAACAGTGCTAACAATGAGTTCTTCTGATACATATCTTCAGTGTATGCTGAATGCCTATAAAACAAATATACCTCTACCCCGATATAACGCTGTCCTCGGGAGCCAAAAAATCTTACAGCATTATAGGTGAAATCGGATTATATCAAACTTGCTTTGATCCACTGGAGTGCACAGCCCTACCCCCCCCCCCCCCCGAGCACTGCTTTACCGCGTTGTATCTGAATTCGTGATATATCGGGTCGCGTTATATCGGGGTAGAGGTGTATCTCACATTGAGAAAAATTAGTATAATTCAAACACATTCCTGAAACATGGAAGACAAGACAGAATTTTGCTCTATCAATATTTATCATTCGTAACATTGTCTCTATAAGACATGGCTTTCGCTCTCTCTATTTATTATACCACATAGGGTAATAGGCCTATATCTACACTCTAAAAAAAAAAACCAAACTTGACATTGTCTCAGAGTCTGGGTCACTTGACTCAGGCTTGCGGGCCTTGGGCTGTGAGGCTAAAAATAGCAGCATAGAAGTTTGGGCCCAGGCCTGAGTCCTGGTTCTGAGACCCACCTCTGCTCATGGGGTCCCAGACTCCAGTCTGAACTTGAATGTCTACACTGAAATTTCATAGTCCCACAGCTGAAGTCCTCTGAGCCTGAGTCAGCTGACCTGTGCGAGCCATGGCTGTGCTGTGAGGCTTTCATTGCAGTGTAGATGTACTTAAGTTACTAGCGATTTTGGATGGCCAAATCGAGACATCTCAGAAGGACTCAATTTGTAGGAAGTGCTTAGAGCTCACAGCACTGACTTGCTGCAAATCAGGCCCTTTACAGGTGTCTCAAATAGGGTACCCAAAAATTGATGAACTCAAAATCATTAGACACTTCTGAAAAATTAGACAATTATTTCTCATGAAATTTAGTGCAAAAATCCCAACCCAACCCACCCAAACCAACAAACGAAAGAATCTGAGTATGTGATTACAGGCTTATTTGTGTTGACTTCTAGCTTGCTTTCTGTATGGTCTAACCCTGATACTTCACTGCCTAGAACACAAGTCAGAGAAGTAGTCTTCTAGAATTTATTAGAACTCTTGGAACTAGACTAAATCTTGATGTGTTAACTGAATCCTTTCCAGATCTAATTTCATGTTATGTATATACCTCATTTCTGAAAGGAAAACACAAATGGGGAATAAATAGGAATAAAATCCCCCTTTTCCAAGTATTGTTTTCTTGTTATATGGAGAGAAACACTTCCTACCCTATTTGAAATTTTGGTATGGTGGAAAATTGTGCTTTTCCAGCGTGACCAGAATAGAACACTCTTCAGAGTATTCTGGTGTTAGAAATAACACAAGTGTAATTTAAGCTGCCATGCCAAAAGTTGACTATTTCAGGTATCATCAAGGTTGTATTTTAGCAATGTAAAAACCCAGGGAATGATTATTTTCTCATTTTCTCAGTAACAATGAAATAAGTCCATTTACTTCCTCGGGTTTCTCCTTATTTACGGTGCTGCCCACAATGCCAGGATTTAAGAAGACACATTCATGCAAAATGTTAGGAAATAGCACAAATTAACCCACAACTGCATAGAATGGATCTAACATGACTACTATCAAACAAAGGTTCACAGGAGAATCTATCCATGAGAAAGCATGCTTTAATCAGCAGCAAAACAAACTGAAAATGACTTAATAGAATGTCTGCAGTGAGTGGCTGGACTAAGGGAAATGGTATGATGAACACCAACAAAGGGCCACAGATTAGTACTCTGCTTCATGTTTCTGTTGCATTAAATTTCTGGTATGACTAATTCTACCTAATACAGTACATTACCACCCTTTCAGTGGAAAAAATAAATAATTTTAAACACTTGTATCAAAGGGACAGAATGTCGAAAAATAAATAAATATGAATTCATTTATTTCTCTGTAGTTTTGTCTTAATATATTTTCAGTAGGCATTTCCTTGAAGCATGATACCTGCTTTCATGTTTATTTCTGGGGCAAAATATCCACCACAGAAGCATAATTAATAGCTTCTTTGATATTCTACCCTTATAAAAGTGCTCTTTCAAGTGATGATACAAAGACGATAATGAGACTGATTTTAATCCCACTTACACAGGCGTAAGTGAAGTCAGACTCGAGCTCTATAAGCAAAAAATGTATTTAATTAGAACTAGTATATATATATAGAGAGAGAGAAAGAGAAAGAGTCGATTCCTCTCCTCACTTGCACTGGTTTATACAAATCTTGAACCTGCCTCAAATTATTATTAAAATTTATATACATTTATATTTCAGTAGTGCTTAGTGGCATAAACCAGACCCAGGCCCCACTTGTGCTAGGTATTATACAAAAACATATAGAAAAATCCTGGCCCCACTGAAGCTATTGGCAAAACCTGCATTGACTTCAATGGGACTTGAGTGTGTCCCACGGGATCTGAACCAAAGCTGGTTCAAGTCATAGGAAAAACTTCAATTAACATCCATGGTCTTTGGTTCAGGCCCCCCAAAAGGAAAATTCCTTCTTTAAAGAGCTTGCTGTCCAAAAGACAAGAAATAACAGCTGGATGAAACAAACTAGCAGGCAGAGGATGGGTTGGATGATGGGGTGATAATAAAAATAGGATAGTTAGCATATAATAGCTGAATATAGAGGTCTTAGCCAACCAGTAGGAGAAATCACATCTCACTTCGTGCCTTGTCATTATCAAATGGCAATTTTCTGTATACATTTCTGTATAGCAAAGATCAGTTTTAAGGAGGGACAATCCTGTGGCTGCATGATCTGTATGTAACCACCACATTATTATCCTCAAACTCTGGCAGTCAGAAATGCTAACATAATGTCAAGAAACACTAAAAAAGGGATAGATAATAAGACAGAACATTTCATAATGCCATTATATAATTCCATGGTATGCCCACATCTTGAATAGTGCATGCATTTCTTGTTGTCCTATCACATAAAAGTTATATTAGAATTGGAAAAGGTCCAGAGAAGGGCAACAGAATTGATCAGGGATATGGAACAGCTTCAACGTGAGGACAAATTAAAGAGATGGGGACTGTTCAGTTTTGAAAAGAGACAACTCAGGGATATGATAGAGGTCTACACCAGGGATCTGCAACCTTTGGCATGCGGCTCGCCAGGGTAAGCACCCTGGTGGGCAGGGCCGGTTTGTTTACCTGTCACGTCTGCAGGTTTGTCCGATCGCGGCTCCCACTGGCCACGGTTTGCCCTCCCAGGCCAATGGGGGCTACGGGAAGCGGTGCGGGCCAGGGTGCTTACCCTGGCAAGCCACATGCCAAAGGTTGCCAATCCCTGGACTATACAATCATGAATGGCGTGGAGAAAGTGAATAAGTAAATGTCATTTATCCCTTCACATAACACATGAACCAGAAGTCACCCAATGAAATTAATAGGAAGCAGGTTTAAAACAAACATAAGAAAGTACTTCTTCACACATCACACAGCCAACTGTAAAACTTGTTGCTATGGGATGTTGTGAAGACCAAAAGTGTAACTGGGTTCAAAAAGGAATTAGATAAGTTCATGGAGGATACTCTATCGATGGTTATTAGCCATGATGATTAGGGACACAACCCCATTCTCTAGGTGTCTCTAAGCTTCTGACTGCCAGAAGCTGGGACTGGGCAACAGGGGATGGATCACTTAATAACTGCTCTGTTCTGTTCATTCCCTCTGAAGCATCTGGCACTGATCACTCTCAGAAGACAGGACACTGGGCTAGGTGGACCATTGATCTGACCCAGAATGGCCATTTTTACGTTCTCATGTTCCTATGTTATACTATTTGAGGAGAAGGGAGGATTCAGTCTGACTGAGGTGAGGGTGGGGGGCTAATATCTCCCCCCCCCCGAAGTGATGCATTTGTCCTTAGAAGAAGTTATGGGAAGATAATGGAGTTTTCTGGGTCAGGAAGTGGGAAATGTGTAATTTGTCCCAGCCAGGGCTGCTACATAAAAGGGGCTCATGTTATTAGCACCACAGCCTTACACTCTCAGTCCACACCTCTTACAGTACATCACAGAATGGTGAAGCATGAACACTAGTATTCTTTTGTGACACCAAGGAGAAAGGGTCCACACAGTCAGAAAGAATGCCAAAGCTGGCCCTAAGTCCAGTGTTCTGTGTTCACTAGTGTCTGATGCCAGATACATCAAGAGGGAGGCCCTGAACAATGTACCAAATTCTCCACTATTCCATAGACAGTATCACCACAGATATTGATATTCTTTCACCATTTTAAACAAGAAAATGTATAGCATATATGATTACAGCTTGGGTGCTCAACACTTTATGAAAATCAGGCCCTGCAAATTGTGTCAAGTTGGAAATAAAAATTGAGGCACTGAAAAAACTCGTGTCATTTTTAAAAATCATGGCACAAGTTTTCAATTCTAAGCCATGGTATATTTCAAGTAGACAAGAAAACAAACAAAACATGATGTTTTCAGTTTGAACACAGGGAAAACTGGTGAAATTAAAAGGGTTAAAAGCCAGTGGTGAAGAACTATGCATTTCCATTGTGATGATATCTCTGATACTTGTTCCTTCTAACCAAAAGGAACAGAAAGGGAACAATTCAACTTGTATTGCACAATTAGTGGATAAATTACAAAGTTTGATGCATCACACTATGTAGAGCACTATAATATGCTCTGGAACAGAAATAATATGTTCCTATTTTGTATTCCAAAGTTATTTGCCTAAAAATCTGCAAACTTTCAATTTATTTACTGACGATGCCACTTGCTATCTCTATATACATGGAAGGCGGGCAATAACAAATTAGATAGATGTAATAATAGTAATATTTTACATTTATTCTGAAAGCATGTTGAGCAAGCTCATGGCTATGCAAATGAGGGCCTTTTTGTAGTATGGTTAATATCTCATGTTGTGTGCCCAGAAGGCTGACCCTCAGGAGATTGACTCTGAAAAGCAATCACAGAACCAAATAAATTACAATAAATTATTAACCAGAGAAACTTAACAATACAACAAGACTTATGATACAGGTACAAGGTAAGTGGGACTGCTTGGAATAGTGTCCATGCTAGGAACGTAGAGGCTTGGAATAATAATAATAACAAAAAGGTACACAACGGATTCCTGGTAATGCTACTGAATACATTTGCAAGCAAATACAGTTTCTTTCATGTTTATGGATACAGCTGACTCATATTAGCTTATATCATTTTGAAAGTTCCTTTTTAGAAAAAAAGTGTTTCTACAGCTTTATGAAACAGCGCACAGAAGAGTTATGTGTTATCTTAAGAAAGCTGCGGACCATCACATTCACATCTCCACTGATATATAGACTAGTTGTCAAATGCTTGATTACATGTCTATCATAGCATCATTGGAAAAACTTGCCTGTCTGGCAGCTCCCAACTGCTCAGTTTGAAAGTAAGTATCAGCAAGAAACATGTACCACTGTAAACTAAATGTTTTCCTTTTAAAACTAACGCATACTAGTATCAATTTACTGCATCATTTCCATGAGAACTACATTTATATAGTCCTGGAAGTAAATAAACAAAGAAGACATATTGAGATTAAAGGAGGAATGAAAATAAAAACTAGAAGAGGAAAAAGAGTAGGAAATTGAAAAAAAAATGATGGGAAAATGATTTTCAATAAAGGTGATATGAAGAATATGAATGAAGAAGAAAAGGCTAGGAGATAGGGGATAGACATAATGCTTTGTCATGTTAGTTTTTTAAACAACTAACAAATCATCCAAAGCCCAAGATTTGGTGGTGATGGGGGACTTCAACTATCCGGATATAAGTTGGGAAAATAACACAGCGGGGCACAGACCATCCAACAAATTCTTGGACTGCATTGCAGACAACTTTTTATTTTAGAAGGTTGAAAAAGCTACTGGGGGAAAGCTGTTCTAGACTTGATTTTAACAAATAGGGAGGAACTCGTTGAGAATTTGAAAGTGGAAGGCAGCTTGGGTGAAAGTGATCATGAAAGCATAGAGTTCAAAATTCTAAGAAAGGGTAGAAGGGTGTACAGCAAAATAGAGACAATGGATTTCAGGAAGGCAGATTTTGGTAAGCTCAGAGAGCTGATAGGTAAGGTCCCATGGGAATCAAAACTGAGGGGAAAAACAACTGAGGAGAGTTGACAGTTTTTCAAAGGGACACTATTAAGGGCCCAAAAGCAAGCTATTCTGCTGAGTAGGAAAGATAGGAAATGTGGCAAAAGACCTCCTTGGCTTAACCATGAGATCTTGCATGATCTAAAAAATAAAAAGGAGTCATATAAAAAATGGAAACTAGGACAGATTACAAAGGATGAATATAGGCAAACAACACAGGAATGCAGGGGCAAGATTAGAAAGGCAAAGACACAAAATGAGCTCAAACTGGCTACGGGAATAAAGGGAAACACGAAGACTTTTTATCAATACATTAGAAGCAAGAGGAAGACCAAGGATAGGGTAGGCCCACTGCTCAATGAGGAGGGAGATACAGTAACAGGAAACTTGGAAATGGCAGAGATGCTTAATGACTTCTTTGTTTCGGTCTTCACTGAGAAGTCTGAAGTAATGCCTAACATAGTGAATGCTAATGGGAAGGGGGTAGGTTTAGAAGATAAAATAAAAAAAGAACAAGTTAAAAATCACTTAGAAAAGTTAGATACCTGCAAGTCACCAAGGACTGATGAAATGCATCCTAGAATACTCAAGGAGCTAATAGAGGAGGTATCTGAGCCGCTAGCTATTATCTTTGGAAAATCATGGGAGACGGGAGAGATTCCAGAAGACTGGAAAAGGGAAAATATAGTGCCCATCTATAAAAAGGGAAATAAAACCAACCCAGGGAACTACAGACCAGTTAGTTTAACTTCAGTGTCAGGGAAGATAATGGAGCAAGTAATTAAGGAAATCATCTGCAAACACTTGGAAGGTGGTAAGGTGATAGGGAATAGCCAGCATGGATTTGTAAAGAACAAATCATGTCAAACCAATTTGATAGCTTTCTTTGATAGGATAACGAGTCTTGTGGATAAGGGAGAAGTGGTGGATGTGGTATACCTAGACTTTAGTAAGGCATTTGATACGGTCTCGCATGATAGTCTTATCGATAAACTAGGCAAATACAACTTAGATGGGGCTACTATAAGGTGGGTGCATAACCAGCTGGATAACCGTACTCAGAGAATAGTTATTAATGGTTCCCAATCCTGCGGGAAAGGTATAACAAGTGGGGTTCCACAGGGGTCTGTTTTGGGACAGGCTCTGTTCAATATCTTCATCAACGACTTAGATATTGGCATAGAAAGTATGCTTATTAAGTTTGCAGATGATACCAAACTGGGAGGGATTGAAACTGCTTTGGAGGATAGGGTCAAAATTCAAAATGATCTCGACAAATTGGAGAAATGGTTTGAGGTAAACGGGATGAAGTTTAACAAAGGCAAATGCAAAGTGCTCCACTTAGGAAGGAAAAATCAGTTTCACACATACAGAATGGGAAGAGACTGTCTAGGAAGGAGTATGGCAGAAAGGGATCTAGGGGTTATAGTGGACCACAAGCTAAATATGAGTGAACAGTGTGATGCTGTTGCAAAAAAAGCAAACATGATTCTGGGATGCATTAACAGGTATGTTGTGAGCAAGACACGAGAAGTCATTCTTCCACTCTACTCTGCGCTGGTTAGGCCTCAACTGGAGTATTGTGGGCACCGCATTTCAAGAAAGAGGTGGAGAAATTGGAGAGGGTCCAGAGAAGAGCAACAAGAATAATTAAAGATCTTGAGAACATGACCTATGAAGGAAGGCTGAAAGAATTGGGTATGTTTAGTTTGGAAAAGAGAAGACTGAGAGGGGAATGATAGCAGTTTTCAGGTATCTAAAAGGGTGTCATAAGGAGGAGGGAGAAAACTTGTTCATCTTAGCCTCTAAGGATAGAACAAGAAGCAATGGGCTTAAACTGCAGCAAGGGAGGTTTAGGTTGGACATTAGGAAAAAGTTCCTAACTGTTAGGGTGGTTAAACACTGGAATAAACTGCCTAGGGAGGTTGTGGAATCTCCATCTCTGGAGATATTTAAGAGTAGGTTAGATAAATGTCTATCCGGGATGGTCTAGACCAGTGGTTCCCAAACTTGTTCCGCTGCTTGTGCAGGGAAAGCCCCTGGAGGGCCGGGCCGGTTTGTTTACCTGCCACGTCTGCAGGTTCGGCCAATCACGGCTCCCAGTGGCCGCAGTTCGCTGCTCCAGGCCAATG
>NW_020664372.1:13603293-13678231 GCF_002925995.2 Terrapene triunguis
GGGAGCCGTGATTGGCCGAACCTGCAGACGTGGCAGGTAAACAAACCGGCCCGGCCCACCAGGGGCTTTCCCTGCACAAGCAGCGGAACAAGTTTGGGAACCACTGGCCTAGACAGTATTGGGTCCTGCCATGAGGGCAGGGGACTGGACTCGATGACCTCTCGAGGTCCCTTCCAGTCCTAGAATCTATGAATCTATGAAGCATGTGGGCTTATGTCTGAGTGCTATTCCTGCATGATTTTGATTCACTGCAACAGGTATTTGTACAAAAGATTAAGGCTAAGATTCTTGGGCCCAGATGAGCTATGCTCGATGCGGAGGAAAGGAGTAAAAGTGTCTTATAGGTAACTTTTTGCACTTCCATGTACCTGAGTTGCAGAATGGTTACTCTCCCCCTCACACATAGGATTATGGCTGCTTTAGCATATGTTAGTTGCTAACATGGCCGGTTCTAGGAGTTGGGGGCTAACTCCCAGGAGTTGGCATACCCCTGTGCTTTTTTCCCCTCCACTCTGACTGAAAGTCCATTTTGTTCTGCTCTTATTGGCTGGCTGTGGTGTATTATGTTTGCGGGTGGAGACTTTTTGCTTGGTGTTGTGGGGGTAGGAGTGTAAAAAGCATTTTTCATATCTCCATGGTGAAAAGGAGGAGAATCTAGGGAGAGTTGTCATACATGTACAATATTTTATCTCGCTATATATATATATATATATTACAACATGGAATCTCTCTTTATGGGAAGAGGAGGATCAGAACAGGAGCCATATCTATTCTGGTGTTCAGATATCCCTTGCCTCAGTGAGGGGACAGCACCAGTCTTCGGTGGCAGATGGTAGTCATTACTGAGGTGGTCTTTGATGATCCTGGCCTTGCCAGATGGTGCTGAGGATTTTTTGTCAGGACTCTTTTTGGGTCTTGCATATTGGCTATCAATTGAACTGACTGATTGGAACTTAAAACAGACCAAATCAATCTTGAAAGTTGATCCTCACTTTTTGGGGTTTGGAATCCTTCTTATTGATTGTTCGAGGAGATATAACATCAGTAGAGTGTTCCTAGATTTTCTCTTCCTCACTGAAAAGGAGTGACACCCTGAGCAGCAGTCTGACATATGACTTTCATCAAGGTAAAACAGACAGTGACTATGGCTGTCCGTGAGAAGAGTGAGTCTGTCACAGAACAGGCACAGTTTGAATCTCCCATATTAGGCCTGGATAGTGGCATGGTGCACTAAAGGGAAAAACTAAATTTAAACCAGTTTTATTATTATTATAAAACAGAAATAAACAAAGTAGAAATTTAAAGGTAATTAACATGATGTAAGTACCTAATTTCTTAGAAGTATGTTCTTCTAAGGCAGTGGTTCCCAAACTTGTTCCGCTGCTTGTGCAGGGAAAGCACCTGGCGGGCCGGGCCGGTTTGTTTACCTGCCACGTCTGCAGGTTCAGCCAATCACGGCTCCCAGTGGCCGCAGTTCGCTGCTCCAGGCCAATGGGAGCCGCGATTGGCCGAACCTGCAGACGTGGCAGGTAAACAAACCGGCCCGGCCCACCAGGGGCTTTCCCTGCACAAGCAGCTGAACAAGTTTGGGAACCACTGTGCTAAGGGGTAGCAGGAGAACACCATTCATTCTGTCTCTGCCACAAGTGATAAGAAGGAACTGAAGGACAGTTGGGGCCACTCTTTCCTTTATATCCTTGGGTAGCGGTACACAAGGACACGCACAGCACAGGCATGACCCACCAGACACTACTATTCAAAGATTTCAATCTTACATGCAGAGGACCCATGTGCACCTTGAGTGGGATCCACAGGGACACATAATTTTCTCTCCAAAAGTTATCATGTTACCTAGTTGGTAGTGCAGTTTCTAATTTTTTAGTTGCATTGACCTCTGAATTTACTCAGGGTCAATATTGTTGACTTGATCAACCAGTTCATTCGTTATTCTCGTATTCATGTACTTCCATGGACTTGCTGTTATTCCTTTAAAACATTAACTAAAAATTTGTTGTTCAGTAATGAGCACTGGTAATTTTATTTAAATATTATTACCTTGAACACCACAATGTTAATGAAAAAAAATTAAATTTAGTATTTTTTTAAGATTAACGTTAATTTAACATTTAGCCTTTCTACCCCACCCAACATGATTCTCCAGCAGGCTGCTGTTAACATTGTTTCAAAATTCCTAACAGAGAAAGCCAATGTATTTTTTTATACTTAACTACTTTATCCGTGTTTGTGTGTGTGTGCGCATCATATGCAGTCGTGTGTAAACAAGAGAATAACTGGAAGGGGAAAGAATTTGCCATTTCCCTTTCGAAACCCCAATCTGAATAAATAGAATATTATTTTAGACAGGTATCATCAATATGATCATATTTATCTGACTCACCAGAATTCTTTTCTAAGCAGCTGTGTTTTGGATGAAATGTGATTCCTCTCCACTGCATTGGTCATTGCCAGTTTGGTTGAGAGACTGTGCTCATATGTGGTTTGTTAATTTGGCTCAATATCGTTTACCAGTAGTACATTTGAACTGCAGAGCATCTCTTTATACCATTTTTGTGTTCTATTTATACTGTATATTTCCCTTGGGGTCAGCCATTGATGTGTATTATTTAGGTTTTCATTGTTTTCAGATTATATCTTGTTAAGCATTTAGAGCTTTAAATCGTACTTTATTCAAGTAGTCTTGCATTTTGCCTAACTATTTTTTTGGGATACTCAAGGCTGAATGATTTCTAGCCATCTTAAATTAAATTTGAATAAAAATTGACTTTTGAAAACTCACCTGTATCAAATATAGAGGTTTTAAAAAAAAAAACATTCAATAGCAGCAAGAAATGGGATATTTTTAGTTCATGCTTTCCTTTAGTAAACTTATCCAAAAATATATTTGAAAAAATAAACTGGGTAGCTAGATGTAATTCATACAGACTTCAGTGACTGTGGAAACTTTTGTAATATGCTCTTGTGATGTTCAAATTAGATTATCAAACATCTTTATTTTCAAGTTTGGCAACACAATTGTTAGAGAAATTACAACAGATGTCAATCAACTGATTCAGAACAAAAAAATTAGGAATACTTTCTGTCACATCCCTAAAACTGAACACAACTCATATATCCTGAAATCCTCTATGCTGGGATCAACATTTCATCTCACGTGTATTGAGAAGAATGTCACTGGTTTCAGTCTAGATTGTCTGCATGATATTATTTTATATTCAATATAAAATAATTGCACTAAAATCAGGATTGGAAAATAAAGCAATCAAAACTCAAAAATGACAAAATTAAGGTTGTTTATGCAACTTTCACTCTGCCTTCTTGTGTGTATGCCTTATGGCAATATTTTTTATTCTAATCATGCAGTATTTTTCTGCAGGAACTCTGCTTCATTCATTTAACAAGGCAGCCATTGAATATTTCTTTTTATCCTCATATTTTAACATACAGTTTCATACCTCATTTAGAACCTGATCTAAAGCCTATTGAAGTCAGTGGAAATAGTTTCATTCAATTCAGAGTGCTTTGGAAGGCCATTACTTCACATCACACAAAATCTATATTTCATAGAGAATATTTTCTCTATATAACTTTTTTTATGGTGCACATAAATGTACTAACCAGGAGTTTCACAAACATCACTGAATTTATTCTCCCAACATACTTGCAAAGTCAGGAATTATTACAATCCTCATTTTACAGAAACAGAATTGAGGCACAGAAAAATTGTGTAACTTGCCTAAAGTCATTTGGGAGTTCTGTAGCAGAGGTTGGAAAATAATCCAGATCTTTTGGGTCCCACTCATGGCTTAATTGTCAGCAGCTGTTGTAAACTTTTATCATCTTATGTAGACCAACCTCTAGAGGGAGACAAAGACCCATATTCTCACAGTGTGTGTTAGAGAGAGAGAGATGGAGAAGGATGATCCTTTCATTCCTAGGAGCGGGTTTATCCAAGTTTGGGTTAAGGTACATTGACAAGGAAAGCTTCCCACCGCCTATATCATATCTGTTCCATTCACATATAGCCCAAGCCTGCTGCCATTGATCGCAATAGGAGTTTTACCATTGCCTCCAAAAGGAGCATATTAAGGTCCAATTACAGTATTCAGTCTTTTTCTCCGTCAGTCTGACTTCTTTCACTAGCAGTAAATTCACTTAAGAATCTACAGGCTCAAATAAATGGTTCAGATTTTATTAAGGTACAATATGTACAATACAAAGCAGATGTACTAACTAATATTAAAGAACCCTTTCCCCTCCAAAAGGAAAACAAAATAGGGAACTTTAAATTAAAATTGAGCACAGAGTTAAAAAAAAAAAACTTTATGTGACTCCTTTATTTAGTTTACTGCCAACTTCTACAATTGCTATATATTTTTTCAATTTTCTTAGCTTTCTGACAGTACAAGACTCCCACAAGAATAAAAAGATGACAAAATGAAGCATACTTAGATCTAAAAGACGGTTATTATAGACAGATTCAAAGAGAGAACCAGAAAGTGATTGTAGATACATCTAACGTAAGTTACAAGTTTTAAGAATACAATATTACATTACAGAAAATTAGCTTGTCCTCTGTGTCTAAGCCTAAATTCAATTGCACATTGGGCTGAAATCTTCCTTGCTTAGCTGCAGCCCAAATTTGTGGCACAATTAACATACCAAAATTTGGAACACTGGTTATGCCTAGCTGCCCTTTTATTTAGATAAATTCTTAGGCTAAATTACTTAATTTAGTGGCTTACTGAAACTAAAATGATTAGTTAACAATCTCCATAAAACAAAAATGTTCAGCATAGCATTTAGGGCATAATCCTGCAAACAGTCACTATCACATATTGTGCTTAACTTTGTGCGTGGCCCAACTGAAGAATAGGAGTTCTGAAGGTCTGAAGCTGACTCCAGAAAGCAGTCCTAGAGACAAATAACCGAGTTTCCATTCACCTAGTGTTTTGGTTAATTGGAGGTCAGTTTTATTGAGAGTTCATCTGAAAGCTGAAAAGAATCCAGAGTTTTCTATAATTATATTTAATAATGACAGGAACTTTGCTTTATGTTTTGTGCTGAATAATTCAGTATGGGTATACATTTACTTAAATGCATTAGTGTAACCTATCCAGGTGCAATTTTGAAAAATCAATCCATGTCTTCTTTAATATCCTTATCTAGCAAAAATTAAATCCATCCCTCCACCACAAGATATTTAATAGACATTTCCATCTAATTGAACCCAAATGTGCCTGTAATTACAAAAACAATGTCAAGGGGCTTTGATTTTGACAAAGGACATTTGAAAATTTAATGAGATTTAAAACTCATAACAGGTTTATCCAAGTTAAGTATGAATTAAGTATGAATATTTTTCTAGCATAGGAATTTAAAAGAATTAAAAAGTTGATATCTGCACGTAATGTCATATTGTGTTCACATAACCTTCCTCCAATATTCAACCTCGGAAATTCAATTCTAGGCATCATAGTTGAAATCAGTGCCTCTATAAAAAGAACAAACAGAAAATAGGCTGCAGATAATATACCTCTTTGGTACTCCTATATTCCCAAAGTATTAGTCATTCACAATGTAGCCTTAAGTTTTCTGCAAAGAGCTTTAAAAAAACTCAGTATATGGCAATTAAGCTTTTAATGCAAAATAAATAAGCAATCCTTTCCTTGATTCTCAAATGCCTTCTCAGAGTCTAATATGGGAGAATAGAGCTGGTCAAATAGTTTAAATGATTTGTAATTGTTTTTGAATAAAAGTGCTGAGTTTAGTTTGCTCTAGTTCATGGTGTCATGTTTGTTAGTCTTGTATATTTGAATAAACACAAACATTTGACAATACATTTTCTGGTCCCACAAGTTTCACCAATTTTATCACAAATAATTATCTAAAATTTTAACCAAACTACAATTTTTTTATCTGCTATTTAATATTCCCTCAAAGTAATCCAAACATGGAGCAAACCCACAGAGTACAAAACCTGATTTAGGAATGCATTCTTATAGCACTTCAAGTTAATAGTTAATAGAGTATGGATGGATTTAAGCACTTGCTTCAATTCTTTCTGAATTGGGGCCCAAAGTGAATGGTCAAAGCAAATACGAGAAAATTATTCAACATTGTGAAGGACTGTTTAATAGCAAGAGTGCTCCATAGATACTCTATGAAAAGAATTATCATGCTTACCAAGAATGATTGATCTTGATGGAGTTAGTCTGCATTTATTTACTCAGGTGTAACTGAAATCAGAATCTGTTATATCAGATATAAGACCTTGTAATAGACACTAACCAGCAAGAAAATTGATTGTTTCAAATGTTTTATGAAGCTTCACAATCCAGCCCGTGGGACTTTTTACTTGGATGATCTGTAATAGCATTATGGATTTCTGCTCCAGAAATTGGGATTTCCAAAGGCATTGGCTTATCAAAGGAGTTTGTTGTTGATGTTATTAATTGCATTCTTCACCTAAGCCTGCTATAGGCCCCTAGCTGGTTAGCCCTCAGATGTGTGAGTTGCATAGCATATCTTCTTATGTCTCTTAATCTCTTCAGTTTTAATAAGCGGTTTGTGTTTTTTATTCTTAATGGACCTAGTTACTTAATGGTTTTGATTGGCCTTTTATCTAAACTGAAAGAATTTTGTCCAACTTTTTCTCATGTTTGCTTATTTAGCCTGAGGGGGGGGAAAATTGTCTAATCAACAGAACATTAAAGTTTGCCCCTGGGATTTCTCCGTTCTCTCAAGTTACTTGCACCTCCTTGTTTATTTCTTTAATTTATCTATTTATGTTTCCCTTCCAGGATCTTAATTATCTCTACTAATTCAAGATATTTTTTCTACACACACACACCTTTTAAATCCCTCATTGTTATTAGTTGGCCTGTATTAGTTGGCCTGGGTGATTATTCCAAACCATATCACCTAGCTTCCTCGGATTCTAATGCAATACAATACACTTTAATTTGCCTCCCAAAATCAAACATTATACCCAGAGGAAATCCTGACATGCCAAGATAAAATATACATTTAATATACCCAAACAACCTTAATTCTTAACCTGTTAGTGACACTATAAAGAAAAAGGAAAAAAGAAAATCTAATGTGTCTTTCAAAATCAATGTAATCTATATTAGGACAAGAAACACTGTTATACATAAAGCCAGACATAGACTATGCCAGTGCATGAGGTATGTTGTACTGGTGCCTCTTTTTCCAGAATCTAATCTTTCATGTAAAAAAACAAAACAAAAACCAACCAACCAAAACAAAACAAAAACTACAAACTTACTTTGGTATAACTACATCACTCAGGGATGTGCAACTTAGTTAACTGACCTTACCCCTCCCCCCCCATATAGACAGTACGATGTTGGCACGAGAGCTTCTGCCGTCAAATAAACTACCACCCTCACAAAGGTGGAGTTACTAAGCTGAGAGAGAGAGCTCTCTCACGTTAGCTTAGAGTGTCTTCACCAGTAGCGCTACAGCGGCACAGCTGCATTGGTGCTGCTGCTCCAATGCAAAGTTGTAGTGTTGACCTGTCCTCTGTCTCTTATAGTCGCAGAGACAATCTCAAAACTGTGAGCCAAGCAGAACTGATTCAGTGACATTTGATTGTGTTTGCAGAACCTACAAACATGATTTTGAGAGGTGTGACCTGCCCCATTCATCTCAGTGGGGGCTAACTGAGAGGCATAATGACAATAATTTAAATGTCAACATTGGTAACTTTTTCACAGCTCATCACAGTATCTAAGGGAGAAGAGGCAGGATCATTCTAGGAAGATCTAAACAGTCTTCTGTTGGTGACAGCTCATTGTGGAGAGCTCTCCCAATCAAGAAGGGGAGCCAGCAGAGCCCACGGGCACATCTGAGCCCCTGCAAGGGGGAGTGAAGCTCAGGAAGCCCAGTTCATATGGGAGCTTCACAAGGGGAACATAGAAGAGACCCTCGGTGTACTTGGACACTAATGAGTGGGAGCTGATCCAAGCCCAAAGAGCCCAGAGAACATTTATGATAATATTTTGAACATCTCCCTTGTGAAAGATGCCCTGCGGGTGGGGGGGCAGTGCTTATTTTGTATTTAGAAACTGGAAGAATACTACCATCTTTTTCAGTTCCCCAGTTTGACCATGGCACTAACCATAATTGTATGTTTATTTCATGGATCAATACAGGGAAGGGTTAAGGCTATTTGAGAGAAAAATGAACCATAAAAATGAAACAAGTTAAAGTTCATGCACAATTAATGCACACTTACTGAGCCCGATCTCTTGGGCATATGCTGTTTGTTTTGGGGTTAATTACAACAACCCTGTAATGCAGTGGTTCTCAAACTTCATTGCACCATGACACCCTTCTGCCAACAAAAAATATCACATAACACCAGGACGGGGGAACCGAAGACTGAATCTGACCGAGCCCAGCTGCCTCAGGCGAGGGGAGGACAAAGCCCAAGGACTTCAGCCCCAGGCGGGGGGCCTGTAACCTGAGCTCTGCTGCCCAGTGCTGAAACCAAAGCCAGAGCCCTGCCGCCCCGAGCAGTGGGGCTCGGGCTTTGGCTTTGGCCAGAGGCCCCAGCCAGTCTAACGCCAGCCCTGTCAACCCCATTAAAATAGGGTCACAACCCACTTCCGACCCAGAGTTTGAGAACGTCTGCTGTAATGAATTTGACCCTAAATTACTAATATGTACTTTTAACTTTAACTTAATGTAGTTTTTATCTGGGATAATTAATTATAGGTTATCATTTTTAAGTCTAGTGGCATACTTCAGCACTATTAGTCAGCTGAGGAGGTTTATGAATCCACTATTGCCATCAAGCTAGTGGAGCTGGCCTTTCAGCTCAAATTATAGAAGCTCAGGATTATAAATCCCAGGTTCAATCCCTACAAATGACCTAACTGGAGAAATGGTAAGTATCTGTGGTCTGCTACTCCCAATGAAAAAGAAATGATAGCTGTGTGGTTCTTACAACATGAGAAAGATATTGGTACCATGATGTATGATTATTTATATAGACTCAATAGTGTGCTTGGCACTTTATGAACAAGTATGACTAGAAGGTCTCTGACTATTAGAGTTTATAATCTACATATTACTACTAATATTATTACTGTTATTAAAGCAGTAACTATGGAATTTAGTGTAAATGCTTTAGCGTGGGCACTTCTGATTTTGGGGAGTTTATGCTGCAGTCCTAGATTACGTCCTTCAGTGGCAGTTGTTTCTGTATCATCGAATTTATACCAGATTTAATATAATTCACAATTAGAGCCTCTAATTAACTGAACACCCTTCCCAAAGTTTTCTGGAACTTCTGTTTAGCCACCACAGCATGGCAAACACCTCACCTGTGATTTTGTAAGACCCTGCAGAGGTGGTGTGGTCCACTGTGACCACAATTTATCACACTCCTGGTCATCTCATCTTTACCTTGTGGTCCCACTGTCTTTGTCCTAGTCACCCATTGCCTCATTTTAAAGTTATATTGTAAGCTTTTTTTCTTTTGGTTCCACCTGACCTTTAAGCTCTGCCACAAGACAAATACACAAATAATACTTACATACTTTTGCTGGCATAATTCAACTAGTCTGTCTGAAGCCCACTATATATAGTGTGGATTCATGTATGTCTGATGGATGAGAGGGTAGGGGAATAATAAGCTTTTTTGTGTGAAGAACATATGCTATGCCCAACACCACTTTTGCAATTCAAGAAACCTCACAGACAGAGAATGAGAATGGAGGGGGCTAATATGGGTGGTACAGGTAACTCTTCAAAAGGTTAAACTTTGAGCATATAGTGATATTACTTGATCACAACGTAAGAATAGAGTCAGAGTGAGTCACAGTTGTTGGTGACAAACACAAATTTGATGAAATATGTAAGAACCAATAAAGTTAAGTAGAAGAACACATTCTTCCTTTGTTTAGCTTTTCAATCCCAGGCACATAAGCACACATTAAAAAATGTCCTCTATTTTCCACCAAGTGCAGTTGTGTCTCAAGATGACAGATTTGTAACTCCCTTTTTGTTGGCTGACTTCCCTACTACTGAATTTTCTTTTGTGTCAGCCTCATTGCTAAAACACAAACTGGATCTTTCTCCTTTTGCCTTTTTGTACTTCATTAATTGCTTTGTTCCAAAGTCTGATCCTCAATACATCAAAGGTCCACTTTCGTCATAGTTAAACACATGGCACATTCCAGATAAGAGTAAATAACACACTCGGAAATATCACAGACTCTTCCAACACCATGGACACCAAATGTTCCAAATTAATTAAACTATTATTGTTGAATTTGTTGACAAATACTATGCATTTAGGCTGGCAAAAGGTGGTGTTTCACCTGAACTACTTAATCAAGGTGATAAGATGCACAGAAGAAATGCAAAAATAATGGCATTGGAAATATGAAGCAGCTCAGCTGAAATGAAAATCTGGTGGTAGAAATAAGATGGAGAAGAAAGGAAGCCTGATGACACAGACAAATTGAGGTTGTTTAGCACAGAGAGAGAAGGAATGAGGTAGATGAGTGAGGGAGAAGCTTAGCAGAGATGGGAGCCTCTACTACAGAGGTTATTTTGAAAAAAACATCAGACTTAACAAAGGTGAGTTTCTGCAAGGTTATATAAATTCAAATGATAATCCAATACCTTGTACCTAGTGTAATTGTTTACATCTGTGAAAAAGGGTGTGTAATATATCATTCTCATCTAGAAGTGTTTTGCATCTATATCACATATGTATACATGTAAATGATTAGACAAGGTGTAAAACTGTAGGAAATCTGGGTCAGTGGTTTGATTTAATTATAATATCAGGTTTATCTATCTATCTATTTTTTTTATTTGCTCACTCCCTGTTCTGCACAAGAGAAAGCCTGAACGTGTAAAGAATACAATCTTCCTCTAGATACTACATACTTTAAAACAGCAGTGAAAAAAGAAGTATTTTAAAATAGTTTAAATTTAAAGTGATTATTATTCTTTTTATCTTATCCACGGCACTGAAGAGATGAATTTCCTTCTGCTACTGTTTGGAGTCAATAGAACTGCTCTGGATTTATACCAGTATAATATAACTGAGATCAAAATATGACCCCTGATTTATCATGTCCATTTTCAAATTCCTTCGATACTTGATTAGTTCCTCTAGTCCAAGAATCTACACCAATTAGAAGAAGGAAAATAACATCACCTGTAGCCTCAGAGTATATGATATTTTCCTGTTCCAGGATGAAACCTACTATGTAGACATCAACATTTTATCAGTCTAGGTATGTGTATGACTCCTATCACTGTAATTTCTCAGTGCCTAAATTTAAAGTTGCTAAATAATTAATTATGACATATTGTCATGTTCCCACTTGCAATCAAGACCAGTACAGGTTTTTGTCATCATGTAACCCTAAGTACCTCAAAATGCTCGGCTGCTGTGATTCTCTTGCCTGGATACTTCCAGCCATCATATAAGCATGCACTTAATGTTTATGTGTTATGCCTTGGTTCTGCCCCCAGCAGCCTGACTACAACATAATAGCCCCACTGAGGGTCATTTTTCCAAGTGTAAACAAACACTTATCAATCCCAGATTTTCCCCAAACTGTGTGCTCTGTTCCCTTATGTCTGTCTAGTGATGGATGCCAAGATGACTTCCCCTCTCTCCTTATATCTTCCCACACTTACTGTTTGTCCCCTGACTCTGGACCACCTCATGCTGCTTATCCTTTCCTGTGGACTTCCCATCCCCCTGCTGACACTAGATGGGGAGGGCTCTGAGTTACTACAGAGAATTTTTTCTCGGGTATCTTCCTGGTAGGTCTTGCCCACATGCTCTGGGTCTAACTGATCATCATATTTGGGGTAGGGAAGGAATTTTGGGCCAGATTGGCAGAGACCCTGGGGGAGGGGGTTTTCGCCTTCCTCTGCAAATGGGGCATTGGTCACTTACAAGTTTAACTTAGCATAGATGGTGAATTCTCCATACTTTGAAGTCTTTAAACCATAATTTGAAGACTTCAGAAACTCAGCCAGAGGTTGGGGGCCTATTACAGGAGTGGTGGGTGAGGTTCTATGGCCTGCAATGTACACAATAAGTTGATTTTGAGTTTCAGATCCCCTTTTTTATAGCCTAGATAATGTTTCTCTCTCCTGTCATCTCCCCTGCTTGATGGCTTTTTTACCTTATATGTAAATGGATCTTCCTTGTCTCTGCCTGATGCCCAGATTGAACAAATAAATACACTTTCCTTTGTCAAGGGCAGACTGGGCTTATGGATTGCTTTTCAAACACATTTTAAGAACATTATTCTAGCATATATTAATAACTCTTTGTACACACCCAGTGCACACATAATGCAAGATTATTAATGATCAGTAAATTATGTGTTTTTCAATGATATCTTGCATGTCACCTTTTAGATACAGATTATGACAACCGTGTGTTAGGTATAGTGAGTATGTCAGGCCTGGCAAGAATTGCTGACACAGATTAGTGAACCACATATGGTCCTCTGTGCCACACATTATAATTAAGAAGCCTGATTTTCAAATGTGTTGAGCACATGATGCTGTCATTACCTTCAATAAGAGCTATACATGTATCATGATTTGAAAAACATGCTCCCTGCTGAAGTGTAGACATACCCATAGTCATTATCTATGATGAACAAAGTAGTTGAGCCACATTCCGTTCCTGACTATCACTTTACCTACATAGCATCTCAACAATGCGAAATAACTAGGTAATATTTCTATATTAACTACTGCATTGTATACTATGCAAATATTTTCTCTTTTAGAGCAGTGGTTCCATGATATGCTTATATTTATTCCAGATTGATAAATGTGTGTGTGTGTTTTTTTCCTATACTATGCTGTCCATCCCTGTAAACTAACTTTGTCCATAATTGAGGAAAGTACCTACGTTTGGAAGTAACTTTAAATTGAAGTCAATGGGCTACTTTCATGCTTAAAGTTAGGGACGTGCATAAGTACCTTCCTGAATATTGGGGCTTAGAACATATTACTTAAAATATTCCATTTTTAAAAACAGTTTCCAAGTCCCAGTTATCTTGGTAATTTGTACCTGGCTCATCATTTTTAAGGCTGGCTTTGAACAGCATGCCTCTGCACTACAAATTGAACCTCCCTAGACAATGTTATTCTCTGAAACTTTGCAGATACGTAATACTATATTTTATATTGCAAAAACTATGAACTGGGATTAAAGTGATATATAAAATCATCTCTGTGTTATTAGAAACACTACCCTGAAGCAAGTAGATAGGTCTAAAGTGCTAATGCAGAAAGGGAACTTGGCAGTTTTACTTAAAACTCTAGCAAGTGTCAATCTAATAAAATAGTACTTTTTATTTCTGGTGGTAATGTGCAATTTCCTGTAACCACCAAACCACTAAATTCATCATGCACTTTGAGCTGTAATACCTTTGGTGATGTCCATTAAGAATTGGGACAGATTCTTTCTTTTACTTAAGCCTGTAATGTACAGAGTTCATCCTTTTAACTTTGATTCTGGCAGATGAAATATACTTTTGCACAATACAGCTATTACTACCTTCGTCTGTCAATGTGACATTTATCTATTAAAGTTATTCATTATTACATGTTCAAGACACCACCACTATATTTAGGATTGATGCAGGAGCTTTTTTAAAAAAAAAAAAAAAAAAAAACCCTACACCATCTGATTTTCTGAGTTTAATAAACAATACTGATAATTTCTTATTGGATATGGAAGTTGCCAGTCCACATATACTTTCATGCACAGAACTGTGAGTGGAACTAGCCTGTCGGTAGTGTCATTAATTAAGGTTCCTATTTGTCCCAAAATTATATAATTCCAGACATCCTAGACAAAATGTAGGAACTTTGTTCTCAAATTTAAGTACGTGTTTTTGAAGTGCTCTGTACAGCAATGCTCAAGAGAAGCAGTAAGGGTTTGCTAGATGAATGCAGCAATACTCTGAGAGAGGTGACAGACCATGCTGCTCTCAGTAGGGGTGAGCAATTAACAGGGTGAAATTCTGGCCCTACTGAATTCAATAGAACTATTGCCACTGACTTTAGTGAAGCCAAGTTTCATCTAAAGTGTATAATATTCCCAGCACAGGCCCTAGTTTAGGAAAGAATTCCTATTTGGGAAGGACAGTTAAGCATGCACTTAAGTGCTTTCCTGAATCTGGGCCATAGCAAACACACCAAACTGCTATCTCCATGTGTATTAACTTAGGAAATACAGACACCTATCAGGATGCGGGGGGCGAGAGGGAGCGAGAGTTAGGCTGGGTCCCAAAAAGGACAAAGACCAAGAGGCTATGACCATATATTTTAATCAACTTGAGAGCTATTAGGCAATGTCTCCAACATCACACAATTTTCTTGCAGAAATCTGGATCACATCTCTATTATCTCTCCTGTTTTGCTCAATACCCAGGTAGAACATATGCACAGTATTTTCTGCGCACATCATCTTTGTACACTACTTTGTACATACTTGCAAATTCTCACTTACTCTAGGGAAGGAAGAAACAAGCTCCTATCATAGAAGCCCCATTCTGAGCAATACTCAACAGAAGAAACAGGATAACCAATGCCAGATCCCCTTCTACTAGACCTCTAAGCTCCAAACTAAATTCCTCCTCCATCTCTGGGGTGAACTGGAGCCTTCCTTCCATCTTGTTAATCCTGTCATAAAAATGTAAACTGTTCTTTTTCCTGTCTACTGAAAAAACTAGGCAAGACAGATTCATTACAAGCTCCTACCTTAGATAGCCTCCCACCCAATAAGTGAACCCAACCATGTGTCTTTATCTTGTGAGATCCAGTGGGCTTTCAGTATAAGACTATAAATCTAAGTACAACCTCCTCTGACTGACTATAGGCATAGTAAAGTACAGTAACTCCTCATTTAACTTTGTCCCACTTAACGTTGTTTCAATGTTATGTCCCTGCTCAATTAGGGAACATGCTCATTTAAAGTTGTGCAATGCTCCCTTATAACATGGTTTGGCTGCCTGCTTGTTTACAAGGGAGCATTGCACAAGTTCTGCTTCTCTGCCTCCTCCCTCTCCCTCCCAGTGCTTCCCCCACCACCAAACAGCTGTTTGGCAGCGCTTAGGACTTTCTGGGAGAGAGGGGCAGCAGCAGAGACACGGCGCTTCCCCACTCCTGCCCCTCCCTCCCAGAAAATCCTAAACGCTGCCAAACAGCTGTTTAGCGACGCTTAGGATTTTCTGGAGGGGGGGAGGAGTGGAGACACGGGGCTTCCTTGCTCCTCCCCCTCCCTCCTAGAACTTCGTGCTTAGGACTTTCTGGAAGGGAGGGGCAGGAGCAGGGAAGTGCTGCATCTCCCCTCCTCCCCCTTCCTCCCAGAAAGTCCTAAGCGCTGCTTAGGACTTTGGGGGGGGAGGGATGTGGCGTGCTCTGGAGAGGAAGTGGAGTGGGGGTGGGAAGAGGTAGGACTGGAGTGGAGCGGGGACAGGAAGAGGTCGGCCTGGAGCATTCCCGGCAAAATCCGAGCCTGTTCTCCGGGGAAGCTGCCACTGTTGCAGCAAAGGTGCTTCCTAGCGTCCTTGCCTGCAGCGGGCTGTGCCTGTGTGGGGTAAGCCGGGGCACTTCCCAACCACAGTACGGTACAGTACTGTACAGTATACAGTATAATGCCTTTTGTCTGCCCCAAAAAAATTTCCTTGGAACCTAGCCCCCCCGCATTTACATGATAACTTATGGGACAATTGGATTTGTTTAACTTGTTTCACTTAAAGTTGCATTTTTCAGGAACATAAGTACAACGTTAAGTGAGGAGTTACTGTATCTGGGACAGTGAGACAGACTGACTCATGGCTTCTTCAATTCCCTTCTATCCTGACATTGATAGTTTTCTTATCTTTTGTGCCTAAGGTATGAAAATAGTACCTTTAACTCATAATGACTTTGCCATTCTGCAGCTTCTTGGGTATTCCCTGTGCTTACCTAAATTGTAACTGTCATTCCTATTATCAGTAGTAGAATATTAGCACCTAGGAACTCTAATGAAGGTCAGGGTCCGATTGTGCTAGGCAATGTACAGGCAAGTATAAAAAGACAGTTCTTGCCCAAAGGGGTTAGTTTAGGTATTAGATAGGCTTCAACAGCCAAATTGGGTGGGGATAGTGGAATACATACTAAAATGATAAGAGTTTAGTAAAAACAGCTAGCCTGGGCTCAGCCCTTACCCAACCAGGGCCAAACAGTAATGGTTTGTAGGCAGCAGAGAAGCCATAGGTTTGAAGGATGAATTTAAATGACGGTAATGCAGGACATTTATGAATTTTGATGGAGTGTTTTTCTCTCAAATAGGATCATCATGGGATATAGCATGGAAGTTATTGAGAGAAAGTGGATAAGACACAGCCTCATTTTGGGATGAACTTCACTGCTCCCATGTTCAACAATTGGCCTAGCTCAGCGGTTCTCAAACTTTGGGTCAGGACCTCAAAATGGGTCGCAACCCTGTTTTAATGGGGTTGCCAGGGCTGGTTTACATTTGTTGGGGCCTGGTGCCAAAGCCAAAGCCCAAGCCCAAGGGCTTTAGCCCTGGGCGGTGGGGCTTAGGTTACAGGCCCCATGCCTATGTGTGAAGCCCTTGGTCTTTGGCTTTGGCCCCTGTCCTGGAGAGGTGGGGCTCTAGCTTCTCTCCAGGGCTTGGGCAGGCTCAGGCTTTGATCCCTTCTCCTGGGGTCCTTTAGTAATTTTTGTTGTCAGATGGGGGTTGTGGTGCAATGAAGTTTGAGAACCCCTGATGACTTCTCTCTTCTTTTCACTCTGAGCTAAAACATTGTATGTATACAAATACATTGTCAAAAGCAACAAATGACTTTTTTTAGGGTTTCCTCCCCTCTTTTCTATTCTACTGTGTTTCCTGACTAAATTACTATTTACCATCATTTTTTAGACACCCAAGTTCACTATTATTTCTACAATTAATATAATATTATCAAAGATTATCTCACCATAATACCATATCAGAAGCAGAAATTCCTAGTTTTGGAGGAGAGATTTACCCTCTGGTCCACACCCACACACAGACTGAAAACACCACCATGCTTACCTTATTCACCTTCCTTACAGATGTTCAAAATCCCATTACCAAAGTGCAGTTAGGATAAGCACTTTGACCACATCTAATCTGTATACCCTTTTCGAAGACCACAGGCTACTTAATTCTCCAGAACCTTACCTACTTCCCATTCCCCAGATATTAGAAAGGCATTGACATTTGCTTACAATATATTTGTTTGACATTTCATATATCGTTCAGTTTTTTGAAATTATTAATATTTACAGATATTTATATTAAGTGGATATTTCTGTTGTTGTTGGGCATAAGGCAGAGATAAAGCTATTTGTAGAATCTTACCTTTGCGCATCTGAGGAGGACAACCAACACAAAGTGACCAGCCATCTCTCCTCGGGCCACCATGAAGTATACTGTGGACTTCCAGTTAAAGACCTGGGCCTTTTGTTATATGTATAAATTAGATAATAAACTCTTCAGGGCAACGTCTTTGATTTCTTATTTATTTGTAAGGTTTATGCACACCTACAGTACCATATGAAAACAAATATGTCAGTGCCATACAGTGTCCCAAAATAATATTATGACATCACTATCCTTCACAGGTTTGAGTCTGTCCATATATCTATCTCAGTCATATCAGAATGATATGACAACACAAAACTACAAAAACAACACAAGACAATTGATTCCTTAAATATTCAGGTAAAATAAAACGTCAAGTATAACACTACTACTGAGGGAGCAAACATTTAGTGTCATATCATGATTAATGATCAGATAAACTTGATGTCCTGCTTACGTTTTGTATGTTTTGGAAGTTTCATTCATTAATATGAGAAGGTGGGTTATTAGTTAAGATTTAGGGGGGTTTTTTGTTTGTTTTTAAAGCAGAATAATATAAGGTCATCACTTTTCTGGCATGTAAAAGTGTTTATCATGAGAAAACCTTCTGATGGTAAAGGTTTAAAATGTTCTAGTATTTTGCAAAGTTAAATTACAAGATAACCAAGATATTTTCTCTCCTTCTAAAGTCTGTAAGTATTCCTAGCATATTGTGTTTTGTATGACACTAGAGTAGAATATGGACACTCTTTTGATGAAGGGACAAAGCTTGATGATTATATCACAATAACAATTTAATAATTGACTCAGGAAATTAACTCTTGCTATTGTAAATTAAGCTAATGTTAGGATTATCAATATTGTTGAGTAAAATATCTAATGGCATGAAAATCGATCCTTGAACTTTTTCCAGGAGTTAAAATTGTATGGTCAGACATACTTAAATGCAGGGCAAGGAGTTCTGTGAACAGGGAGGTGGCCAAATTCCTTGGGACCATAGGAGGGTGGTAACTTAGCATTCTGGGATAGTGTATGGAGCACCAGAGTTATTTCAGGAGGATGGAATTCACTTGTCAGATATAGGTGCTAACATGTTTTTGACTGATACAAAAGAAGGCATTGGGAGATGTCTGGGAACCCGACAGGGTTTGGGGAGAAGGCAGCCAAGCTAATTGCTGGTGCCTCCTTGTGGCAGATGTCCAGTGTGGCTGCTCCATGTGGAAGGTATATAGTGACTGGATAAATGGCTTGGGAAAGGATTTAAAAAGGAGGTGATTGTTACAGGAACGAACAGGGCGCGGGGGAATTCTATGATTGGCACGGTAGAGAGCCTTTCTTATAGCTCACCTTAACCCCCCTACATGGGGTCTGTGAGGATTGTAAGGTCCCAGCAATGGGTTGGCTGGGTGACCTGGATGGAAGAAGGGGGAGTGGGGGAACATAGACTGATGGAAGCCCTCTAGGAAGTTATTGAATGAACCTGCACCATATACTTTTATGTGCCAGGTAGTCCCAGACATCTAATAATAAAGTTGAAGCCTGGTTAAAATCATATGTAATGTCTCCTGTCCTTCTTTTGGTATAGCCAGACAATCTGTACTTAAATCAACAAAAGGACAACAACAGATTGATTATATAGAATACAAACAAGTAAAAAAA
Organism: Terrapene triunguis; assembly: GCF_002925995.2. Taxonomy (NCBI): domain Eukaryota; kingdom Metazoa; phylum Chordata; order Testudines; family Emydidae; genus Terrapene; species Terrapene triunguis. The sequence goes on from NW_020664372.1 coordinate 13,622,402, forward strand.
AAAATCACCGTCATATTAGATTCTTCAGTCTGCATTCTTTTGAGGATAGACCTTCTGAGAATTAAAGCCACATTTAGGGTTCTACTCTGTACTCCCAATTTAGGCAACACTAACTATTCTAAAATTGGGTCATTAGCAGCTTTTAAGAATATGAATATTGCCTACATTATGGAATCATTATTGGTGAGCATGTTTTATGAACTATTTTGTGAGGGATTACTCTGAACAAGTAATTACCTTAACATTTACATACATTTAGACTGGTTTAGTTTCACCCTCTTAAAACCTAAAGAAAAATATTTTTATTTTCCCTTTGATTTAATGTATTTTCCTGTAGTAATAATAAATAAAATAATAATAATAAAATAATAATAATATTAATAATAATAATATAAACACTACATTATTCTTTTATTTCTCTTTAAAATAATTCAGTCAGCTCTGCATCACTGTGTCTGTTATAGCTATTTCTATTTTCATCCATTTTTCAACAATGTTATCCTTTCACAATTTTCATTATCTCAGAGAGTATCTTCAGAATTACCATCCTCCATACTAGCTTATTTCTTTGTATTCCACTTGATTATATTATTAGATATAACACCATTTCTCTCATTGTTCTATTGCCTCTGGTTTACAATTTAAAATCTTTTCATAGAACTCCTCTTTCCTGATGTCTAGACCAGTGGTGGGCAACCTGCAGCCCGTAGGCCACACACAGCATGTCAGGGTAATCCGCTGGTGGGATGCCAGTGTTTACATTGACCATCCGCAGGCCTGGCAGCCCTCAGCTCCCAGTGGCTGCGGTTCGCATTCCCTGCCAATGGGAGCTGCGGGAAGTGGCATGAGCTACAAGGACACGCTGGCCACCACTTCCCGCAGATCCCATTGGCCAGGAAAGGCAAACCGTGGCCACTGGGAACTGCGGGCAGCCGTGCTGCAGACAGTCAATGTAAACACTGTCTCACGGCCCACCTGCGGATTACCACAGGTTGTCCACCACTGGTCTAGACAAAGCCTGCCTACTCACTGCTTGCTATTAAAAAACAAACTTTAAATACTTGTATTTATTATTTATTTATTGCATGTTGGTGTTGTGACATTATTGACATGAACTGTGACCATATAGATCATTCTTGTAACCAGGGTCTTATGGTTGCACCAGGTCTTGTACAGAGGAGGTCAAGTGGTGTGTCTATGGGAAGGTTGGAGTTTTCTGGTTATAATTATGCTGTCTGTATGTGTGTATCATTTTTGTAGTCGAAGTTATGAATATTGGCTATGTACTTGTTTGATTCTAAGTAGCCTCAGTGAAGCATTTGGTCAGCTTCTTGAGAAAGGACTATTCTCAGTAAGTGCCCCATCAAGAAACACTTAATTGACAATGGACTTTTGGGGACACCAATCCACATCTGAGCTTTCCTGGGAATGTTCAAACTAACATGTAAACAATGGGGTCGGCCTGCAAAAAGCTGAATCATTCATGGACATTTGACTTGCCCAGGTGGCTACAAACTCCATCTTGTGTCTGTGATTTTGCACAGGAGAACAAATGGGTTTTCGCCCACATGAGAAAGAATATAAAAGGCCCTGGAAACTCCTCCATTTTGTCTTCAGCTGGCTCAAGAGAGGGTCCCTCCATCCCAAAGAGATGCCTGAAAGAAACTAGAACAAAGTACTGTAACTATGGGGGTGTAAGTAATTGCTGGACCCAGACCAAAAACCACAACGTTGGTCTAAAAAGGATTGGGCCTAGACTAGGAAGGAGTCAAGTCTGTGAAAGAAGTTTACTGGAACATCTCAGGGGGTGAGATTTCATCTGTAATCAGTTTCTTCATGTATTAGGCTTAGACCTGTGTGTTTTGTTTTATTTTGCTTGGTAACTTACTTTGTTCTGTCTGTTATTACTTGGAACCACTTACATCCTACTTTTTATACTTAATAAAATCACATTTTGCTTATTAACACAGAGTAAGTAATTAATATCTGGGGGAGCAAATAGCTGTGAGCATATCTCTCTATCAGTGTTATAGAGGGTAGACAATTTATGAGTTTACCGTATATAAGCTTTATACAGAGTAAAACGGATTCATTTGGGCTTTGGATCCCATTGGGAGCTGGGTATCTGGGTGCTAGAGACAGGATCATTTGCTAAGCCATTTTCAGTTAACTCTGTAGCTTTGTGGGAGTGGGTCAGACCCTGGGTCTATGTTGCAACAGATTAGCATATCTGGCTCAACAAGACAGGGTTCTGGAGGTGCAAACTGACAAAGAAAATGTGCTCAGAGGTAGTCTCAGCACATCAGGTGACAGTCCGAAGGGGGTTTCTGTGACAGTACCCATCACAGGTTTTCATTAAGTTTCCATTGGCCAAAACATTTCCCCAAGTCAATGTGTTGTGTGAAAGACTATGATTTAGTACATGGGTTCAAACATGAGATTTGAATCAGGTCTGGAGGCAAAGGTGGGAGTTGCAACAAAGATAGGAGGGTTATCTTGTTTGGGTTTTTTTGCAGGGGGAAGTTTCCTGTTGTAACATTGGAATCATGGTATGGAAAATTTATGAAATAGTGAACCAGTCCCATTGCACACTTTTTGGAAAAGCAATAAAATGTAGCCCACAAAGCCCCTCCCCATAATACTTTTTACCAGGTCACGGGCCCACCATCTAAGTGAAGGTTACTGGAGCAAGCAGAGGGATGGCATAGTCTTGTGAAGTATATCTCCTGTGCAAGAAGGTATACAAAGGGGGAGAGGGGAGCACAAAACAACATACCTACCTCTCTGTGCCTTGTTTGTGTGGGATTCAGGAACAGCTAGGAGTTATAGTATTTTTATGCAAGGAACGCTGGGGGTTGTAGTTCACTGACATAGTGCTGGGTGACATAGTCCAAGAGGACCACCAGTTGATCACACTTAATAGGCAGCCTGAGTCCTCAGTCATTTCCTCCCCCTCTTTTTCCTTTTATTTTGGGTTGGGACCTTCCAGAGGATAGAAATCCAAAGTAATAAATAAGATGTAAGAGGTAGCTTAATGGGCAGGAGAAATGGGAATGAGAAATGATCTATACAATAGTTGATCTTGCTCTGTTTTCATCTAGTCCTTTATTTCATTCATTAGTAATTATTAGAACACTCTTCTGAAGTGAGAACACACATTTTTCAAGGCCAAGGAATGTTTGAATAATCTGTTTTTGGCTGATGAACTAGCTCAATTTCAGATATCTCCATAGAAATATAATGTTTAGTTAGCTGACCACCTCAAATATGGACTGACTGGACACTAAGGGCCTAAATCATTCCTTTGGTAGTACAGATTCTAGTGCCAGGGCAGAGGTAAGGCAGCTTTTACATGTTTCATCCTAACATCAGCCCCAACTTCCACCCTCACGACATGGCCCTTATGTTCCTTGTGGCAGCCAAGAAATACAGGGCATAGCAACATCCTTTCTGATCCAGAATATTACTTGTGCTAGGTAACCCTCTGGGGTGTGGTGCAGAGATGGCTCTGCATCCATCTGGAAGTCCACTCACATTATGGGTATTCTGTGTTGCTTTAAAGCTACTCCATATACACTTTGCATGAGAAATAGAATAAAAGAATTATAGAAGTGTAGGGCTGGTGGGGACTTCAAGAGGTCATATAGTCCAGTATCCTGCAGGGCCTCAAGGCAGGCCTATGTAATAATTAGACATTCCTGACATTTGTTTATCTAACCTGTTCTTAAAAACTTCCAATGATTGTGTAGTGATGCGGGACTCACCCTTGTAGGGCCTCCTGCTGATCTCCCAGGGAATTAGTGTTGCAGCCATTGGCGTGCCCTCTGCAGGCCAATGTCCCACTTGTTGCTGGTCCCGTGTCCCTCCTGGACTCTGGTGCCCCTCTCCCTTGGGTGCTGCCCTCTGGCAGTACCCCCACTCTCTGGGCTCCCCTCCCAGGGGAATTCCCACCCTCTATCCCCACCTTGCCTCAGTGTTCATTGCCAGTCTTCATCTAGCCCCCGCACTCTGGGGCAGACTACAGTCCATATCACTCATCATCAGCAAGGGGGGGGTTGAACCTGTTGCCTCCACCTGCCCCAGGGCTGCACCTCTGCAACCCCAGTACCTTTTCAGCCCTTTGGCTAGACCTGCAGCCTGGGGGTTTTCCAGGTAGGAGCTCCCCGGCTCCCTTGCCCTATTCCCCAGCACTGCTCTATTCTGGTACCTTACTCAAGTCCCAGGTAGCCAGGCCCTTCTCTCTCTGCACCTAGAGAGAGACTGCCTGTGCTCTCGGCTCACAGCCTCTTTATAGGGCCAGCTGTGGCCTGATTGGAGCGTGGCCCAGCTGTAGCTTCTTCCCCAATCAGCCCAGGTTTTCCCCTACCACAGCCCTCTCCCAGGGCTGTTTTAAGCCCTTCAGGGCAGGAGCGGGTGGCCACCCTACTACAGATGGAGATTCCACAATCTCCCTCGGCAATTTGTTCCAGTTCTTAACTACCCTGACAGTTAGGAAGTTTTTTCCTAATGTACAACCTAAACCACATTTTATGCAATTTAACCTCATTGCTTTTTGTCTATCCTCAGAGGCTAAGAACAATTTTCACCCTACACCTTGTAACAATCTTTTATGTGCTTGAAAAATGTTATCATGTGCTCCCTCAGTCTTCTCATCTCCAGACTAAACAAAAACACTTTTTTTTCAATGTTTCCTCATAGATCATGTTTTCTAGAGCTTTAATCATTTTTGTTGCTCTCCTTTGGACTTTCTCCAATTTGTCCACATCTTTCCTGAAATGTGGCACCCAGAACTGGACACAATACTGTAGTTAAGGCCTCAATATTGAAATGTGCAAGGTCATGCAGTTACGGACTAATAACAAAAATTTTTGCTATAAGCTGGGGAGTTATCAGTTGAAAGTGACAGAGGAGGCGGAAGACCTTTGTGTATTTGTTGATCACAGTATGAGCCACCATTGTGATGTAACCGTGAAAAGGCTAATGACATCCTCGGATGCATCAGGCGAGGTATTTCCAGTAGAGATAAGGAAGTTGTAATAACATTATACAAGACACTAGTGAGACCTCATCTAGAATACAGTGTGCAATTCTGGCCTCCCATATTTAATAAAGATGAATTCAAACTGGAACAGGTGCAGAGAAGGGCTGCTAGGATGATTAGAGGAATGGAAAACCTTCCTTATGAGAAAAGACTCAAAGACTTTGGCTTGTTTAGCTTAATAAAATGAAGGCTGACATGAGATATGATTGCTCTCTGTAAATACATGAGAGGAATAAATACCAAGGAGGGAGAAGAGTTACTTAAGTTAAGCAACAATCTTGACAGAAGAACAAATGGATATAAACTAGGCATCAAACAAGTTTAGGCTTGAAATTAGGCACAGATTTCTAATCAGTAGAGGAGTAAAGCTCTGGAAGAGCCTTCCAAGTGGAGCAGTGGGGGCAAAAAACCTAACTTGCGTTTAGACAGTTTGATAACTTTATGGAGGGGATGGTATGATGAGGCTGACTACAATGGTAGTCAATCTGAGAATTCTTTTCTATAGCACAAACCTCTGTGTCATGAGCTAACTGATAGCAGTAGTAGGCTGAGTATGCAGTACAGTATTAGAAAGGACAAAGACTCACAATTTGCTAGTCACAATAGCTGTCACAGCTATTTGCTGACAGCAGAGGACTATAGAGACTCAGGATTCCTGGGTTCAGTTCCAGATTCTAGAGTGGAATTTACTGAAGTTGACTACAGACTCTTCTGCCCTTGTATTCATCCCCCAAGTCTGTATCTGTTTACCACAACACTTACTTATTATTTGTATTATTGTAACACCTAAAAGGCTTAGTCATGGACCAGACCCCATTGTACTAGGCACTGTATAAACACAAATAAAAAAAGGACCCTTTCCCAAAGAGCTTATATTCTAAGAATAAGAAAAGGGATAAATGGATACAGACAGATAGATGGAAGAGTACAAGGAAACAATGAGACAGTATTAGTCACCATGATAAACAGTGGCTTGAGCACACCAGTGGCCTAATTGAAGTTTTGTGTAGTTTTGAGGAAGTTCCCCACCCCCTTCTTACTTCCACCCCTATCTCTATCCATTCATAGCTCTTGATCCACCCCCTTCTTCTCCGATCCACCCACACACAGTCCCTTGCTCTCCCTTGGCTCCTATTCACCAAATCCAGCTCTTTCCCCTCTCTGCCTCTACTATCATCCACATACAAATAAAAGAAAGTTACAGTTGATAATGGAGATATGAGAACTTCATGACGAGTATGAACAAAATAGAGTTGATATGGTTGTATTTGTGGATTTGATTCATAGAAACATTTAACATTTAATAACAATTTAACTTCTTCATGGGTAAAACAATGCATTTTCCCCTTAATATCATTCTCTTTAATGACTGAATCATTTTAAATAAAATGTCCCTCAAAAAATCAGCATGAGGTAGACACCTCACATGGAAAATTGCAGCCTGAATGGTTAAAGTTTGGAGACGTGATGAGCAACTGAAAGCAGTGTCTTATAATGGAAAGCGTCAGACAACATTAGGCTTGTTTTACGCTTAAAAGTTAGGTCATTATAGCTATGTCATTCAGAGTTGTGGGGGGGAAAATACAGATTCCTGACCAACATAGCTATGCCAGCCTAACCCCCAGTGTAAACACAGATTTGTTGATGAACAAATGCTTCCATCCATAGGGCTGGTCTATACTGAAAACGTACATAGTTTCATTGGCATAGTTTCATCTCTGAGAGGTCAGAAAAATCCACACCCCTGAGTGTTGTAGCTATGCCGATCCACCCCCCAGTGTGGGCAGTGAGGTGCTGAAGGAAGAATTCTTCCATCTACCTAGCTACTGCCTCTCAGGGAGGTAGATTAACTACCCTTCCTGTCACTGTAGCAAGTATCTACAATACTCGTGGGGGAATTCTGCACCAAAAAATTAAAAATGTTGGAACAAAAAATAAATATTCTGCGTACAATACTGTAAAATTCTGAAAAATTCTGCATATTTCATTTGTTAATATAACACAATATAATCATACCAGTTTCAATTATTTTTAGTCATTTATTTCAAAATACCTGTCTGCAAGTATGTCTGTGACAATACAAACAACAAAAAAGATTCAGGAAATGTTTTTTGACAAATAGATTCCTTACTAGGCATATTAATACAGAACTCTGAGTAATAATTCATTTAAACTACAATACAGAACCATCTTTCTGGCATCCCTCAGAAGCAGGGCAAAGGCTTAGGGGAGTCAGAGGTAATAGAGGAGCTGAGGGAGAGGGACTAAATTTCTGGGAAGGAGCCTGCGTGTGAACTTGGAGGGTTGTTGGATATGGGGAAAAAAAGGAACAGGTTTTTTGGGGGGTCGGGGAGGGATTGTTAGGGAGCTTCCCCCGTATAGCCCCTGGCTGACACCTTGTCTCTTCCATTCAGTCAGGCACATCTGCCCTGTCCTCATGTGTCCCTGCATCCCCATGTGTCCCTGCACCTCCACTCAGACACTCACTGCCCCCATCCCCATGTGGCCCTACACCCCCTCCCATGTCCCTATGTAGCTCTGTACCCTCCTCCCCTGTCCCTATGTGTCTCTGTGCCCGCACTCAGCCACCCCCCTCTGGCTCATTAATTATGTGTGCATGCAGTATCACAGAATTCCCCCAGGAGTACTACACCGCAGCACTACAGGTGTGCAGCTTCAGCACTGTGGTTGTGCTGCGGTAGCGATTTAAGTGTAGGCATAGCCTTAGTTTGAGGTAATGGTGGTTCTACTCCAGTGGAAAAACACCTTCTGCTAGTGTAGGCTGTGACTAGCTACAGGGTTATGCTAACATAGCTAAGCCAAAATAGCTATGTTGGCATAGTTTCCATAGCTAAGGCATAGCCTTAAATATACCCAGTACTGCCATCTCCACCTATAATGCATACTGTGACAAAGTTCCTCCTCTATCTTGGTGGGTCCTGCGCTTATTGGCTGATTTTTTTGCCTCAGAGATTCACCATGTGGGTTGGGGAACAGCCCAGAGATCTTCCCCTCTGGAAGAACCCACAGTCCAGGTCAATTGGGAGGTTTGGGGGGAACCCGGGCCCGCCCTCCACTCCAGGTTCCAGCCCAGGGCCCTGTGGACTGCAGCTGTCTATAGTGCCTCCTGTAAAAGCTGCATGACAGCTACAACTCCCTGGGCTACTTCCCCATGGCCTCCTCCAAACACCTTCCTTATTCTCACCACAGGACCTTCCTCCTGGTGTCTGATAACGCTTGTGCTCCTCAGTCCTCCAGCAGCACACCCTCTCACTCTCAGCTCCTTGCACCTCTTGCTCCCAGCTCCTCACACTCGCACCACAAACTGAAGTGAGTGCCTTTTTAAGGCCCAGGTGCCCTGATTAGCCTGCCTTAATTGATTCTAGCAGCTTCTTCTTAATTGGCTCCAGGTGTCCTAATTAGCCTGCCTGCCTTAACTGGTTCTAGCAGGTTCCTGATTACTCTAGTGCAGCCCCTGCTCTGGTCACTCAGGGAACAGAAAACTACTCATCCAGTGACCAGACTCCTGTACCCCACTGGTCCTGGTCTGTCACAATACATAGACTCCAGACATTTTTCTGCTCTTCTCCGTTCATTTCAAGTGCACTCGCCCACAACTCCTCAATATGTAGTATGACAGTAAAATGTATGATTTACAACTTTTTTTTCAAATGGGTTTTCTTTGAAAATAATTAAAAAAATGGTTTCTAGAAGCTATCAATTTGTCAATAAAATAGCAAAATTTCTTTGCAAAACATGGCAATTTACAGGAAAATGCTTACCTCTTGTCTAGGGTGAAATTTTACCATGTTTGTAGCAAAAAGCTCTATTCACTGATAAAAATAATTAAATGTTGCTATGAATCCACTCCACAAATTCAGCCACATAATCTGTATTGTGTTCATACTAATTGTAAAGCTTGATAGAGATCCATTCTGAAGTGTAACTTTACTTGCTTTCGTCAGGTTTCTCACAGACAACTTTTAACATCATTAAAATTTTGGTTTGATAGGTAACATTCACTGAAATGTAGGTTGTAGTACAAGCTGTGTGGACTTCATAAAGTTGAAATGAATGTGGTTGATTTTTTGTTGTTGTCATTATACCAAAGTAAAGAAATCTTAAGAGATAGATACTCTTTTCTCCAGGAGTGAGATCAATTTCACTTCCTGGCAGTTTCTAAATTGTGTTTGCCAATTGCTAGTGAAATTATGGAGACGGATGATCACTGGTCTTGACCTTTCATTATTCCAAGGCCACACTGAGAAGGAGCAGTATGCAGCTTTTAAGCTTTCTTGCTTTGTTTCAATTTACAGAATCTCAGTTTTATTTCTCAAAGAACAGAATGAGATAAGTGTCTTGGAAATCTTCTGGGAGACCTAGTGTTGCTATGTTATAGATCAATCTTCTATGGCCTCAACTTTTCTTTCATTGTTATATACAAGATAGTAATAACACTTTTTGTTAAGACATGGTCAGTGGGAAAGCCAGTCCTTTGTTATATCTAATATATCTACATCACCTTGTAATTAAACACTTTATATAAATTGTGAGTTGCGTTTGGGTTTCAGGGATCCCTTTTGTGCTTCTTTTAGCCTGAGTTCAAATTAAAACAAAAAGTTTACAGTGAGTTCATGGTTACGGATTTAAAATAGCATTAACTTCAGAAAATATCAGTGTAGGTCACATTATCACTATATTCTAAAAATTACTAAGAAGCCTATTATCTAACCTTTTTTAAAGATAAGTTTTACAGTACAGGCTAGACTATTTAAACAAACAGACAAAAAACCAAAAACACCTGTCCATCACTAAGGGTCTTATCACACATCCATTGTGCATATAGACTCTTCCCATCCCCCAAAGTACTGTACTTTACCAGTCACTGAGGCTATGTCTTCACTAAAAACATTGCAGCAGCAAAGCTGTGTCCCTGTACCACTTCAATGTAGACAGTCACTACAGCAAAGGGAGGAGCGCTCTCATCAATGTAGTTAATCCCAAAGAGGTGGTAGCTAGGTTGGTGGAAAAATTCTTCTGTCAACATAGCACTATCTACATTAGTCAGCTTATCTAAGTTGGTCATGGTGTGGATTTTTCACACCCCTGAGGGACATAGCTGGGTTGACCTAATTATTTAGCATAGACCTGACCTAAAGTGGAGCTTAGTAATGTCTCAATTTATAATGTAAATACAAGTCAGTTGAGAGAATGTCATAATTATAAGATACAATTATATGATTTTCATCAGTGGAAATGTGAAGGGAACTCCCAGGGCCGCAAAGTTTCATCAATGCAACTCTCTCTTAATAATTTGCACTTATATAGTGTCTTGCATCCAAGGTGCTCAATGAGTTTTACAAAATTTAATAGACGTGACTGAATGCACCCTGTCTTCACACCCTACAGACTGTTGCAATAATCTTTGTACATGGTTCCGACCTCACAGTGGGAATGAACTTTATCTAGGGGTAACCCTCAGTAAAATGCATTTCAGATGGTGACGGGTGTATAACAGTGAAGGGCAAAACCACCCAAATGTATCTCTCCCTAACTAGGTCTCTTTCACCTTCACCTAAGAAACCAAAGGAAGAAGCCATTTGACTTTGGAGTGATTCTGAGCTAAAATTTGGTTAGCCTATTTGGTTAGCTGGGAGCATATGGTAAGAATTTTATCTTGAACCAAGTCTAGTTTGTTAAGATTCAGCACTAGAAAGTGTTTTATCTTTATTTCTTTTGCTACCATTTTTGACTTTAGTGCCTTGTACTTGTACTCACTTAAAATCTATCTCTCTGTAGTTAAATAAATTTGTTTTATTCTTGAATCAAAACTAATCCAGTGTTGTGTTAAAATTGAACTGTCTGGGAAACTCTATTAAAGGTACCAAATTGTTGTACATTGAGCCCTTACAGGGGCAACCCCCAGGAGAGGGCTGGCCAGTGCAAAACACATTATTTTTGGAAAATTCAGAAGTGGGAGTGTTTTGGGGTCATTCTGCAGATAGTAACCAAGTCTGCTGGGGCCACTTCTGGCAGGCTGCAGCTGTTTGTGAAGAGCCCAGATTGGAAGCTACTGCAGCAAAGCATTGTAAGGCATCCCAGATTGCAGGGCAGGTGGTGACACAACCCTTCACTGGTCTGGATTGCATCCCGGAATGTGCTGATTAAGCTATATCATATATTTTGTGAAAAGGGAATTATCATTTTACAGTTGAAGAAATTGAGGCAGAGAAAGTTTTAAGTGACTTACCAAAGTCATATAGGAAGACTGTGACCTAGACCCTAGATCTCATGATTCATAACCTTGATGTCAGGACAATAGAAGAAAGGTATCGGTACAAGACAATGGTAAGACACCTAACATAATTGTAAAACAGTGTCAAGATGTGTTTTGGTAAATCAACTAATTATTCACAAAACATAGTGAAATAATGATTTCTTTGAAATATATACCCAGAAATAAACAAGACAGGCTGGCTTCACACCTTTAATACAAACGGCTTGGCAGAACATAGGGTTTTTAAACTCTAGGGAAATATTTCACTGCCATGAAAGAGTTTGAAGGCAAGTAAATATTGTGTAACCCTTGTCTGTATCACAATCTGTCCCATCACTCACATTTGTGTCTAGACTTTTAGCTTCATAAATCAGCAAATGAAGCAGCAGTGTCAAAGACCTTTCTAAAGGTCAAATTGTGCAGTCTTTCCTCAGGCAAAAATATCACTGATTTCAAAGGTAGTTTTGTCTAAGTAAGGACTACAGCTTTCAGCTCCAATAATGCAATTAACTAGCAAGTGGGCGGGATGATGTTCTCTTTTAAGTGGGTGGGGATGTAGTCCTTGTGGAAGATCTTGCTATATTAAGTTTGAGAAACTCTACGTTAATGTTTTGGAAGCATTCTGAAATCCTCAAATGGAAGACACTATAGAAATGAGCATCTCAATATCTAAAGCCTCTTTCTCCACTCTCAAGATCATTGCTATGTTACTGAGAAACAAGAGTGTATAACTATAATGACTGTCGTAAGGTGTTTACAATCTCAAATGTAATTAGATTGATATAATTGATACATACCTTAAAAGATGTATATCTGGCAGGTGCAATTGGTATAGAATATTGAAGTAATTTTGCTACATAAAAGTTTCATTCTCTTCAATACAGATTTATTTAACAGCAGCAGCATAAAATCACAGTACTCACGCGATGAGTGAAGGTGTGTGGTGTGGCTAACTGGGGATTCCTCAGGCTGCTTGCCTCACTCTTCTGAACAAAACTATTTCTTTTTCATAAATTGTCTCTGCCTGAGTGCCCCTATAGCCTTCCATTTCAAAAACACACCGAGGGGGGAGGAAGGGGAGGAAGGCAGCACCGTTTCTCTTCTCAAAAGCCTGTCTATTCATGCTCTGGTCCTCCTCCACCAGAAAAGAAGTCAGCCATTTACATATCATGATAAGTTATCAGGTTAATGCAAGTCATCTACCTACAAGTGAATAGCTCAGCTAGACGCATAGCTATCTACCCCTCAGGACTCCCTCTGCACTGGAATTTCACTCCCAGGGACCCACATGAGTCTTCTGGGATCTAGATTATGAACCAATCCACATGGACTCCCTGCAAGCAACGCTTGGCCTGTATACTTCACTACACCATTTATAGGATTGACCTGTTTTCCTCAATGGTGAAATCAGGGAAAAGTGCTTCCAGCCCACGAGAATCCCCAAAAGGCTGACACCCATCACAAGCTATAACTCCACGACTCGTCCACCTTGTATTTTGCAATTTCCAGGAACATTAAAAGGCAGAGGATGGGGAAAAAAATGCATGTTCTCTTCCCCAGTGTCTTTAGATTTTCCCTTTTTCCAGATATAGACTGAGCCCAGGAGGATGCTAGTCAAATCCAGTTCAGTAAATTTGAAAAGCAATACTTCAGCAAAACAAAACAAAGCCCAGAGGGAGTGTGAGCCAAATGGATTTAGTAATAGATAATTTTTCACTGTATTTCTAATTCAACTATAGAAACGCCAAAGTATTCAGATACTGCAGAGGCAGAAAAAAATTAAAAGCAGATAGAATTGTTACATGCAGTAAGCTTTCCCTTCACAAGGCTGATCCTGCATGGATCTGGGTGCCCTCAGTTCTCCGTGATGTCGATTATTAGTTCAAGCTACACAGCAATTTGCTGGAGGTGATAAGCACCCTTAATAAGCAATATGTCTAAGGTCCCCCATACTCTCCAGCAAGCTGGGCCTAAATTCTGCAGCAAGAACCCTGGATTTTGTGGCAATCTGATGTAGGCATTATGTAGCATCTAAATTTAATTTTAAACGGAAATGTTTAATGAATTAAACATGTAAATCAGTACAACAGGCCCTTATGCTATTTAGATATTGACTTACGGTACATTTATTTTAGGCTGTCCTCATAATCTCATTTTTGATACATTACAAATTCTTATTCTGGCAATGAGTAATTGCATTACAGATGTTGTTAGGGGTAAAGTGGAGATTTTGACAGCTATATAAAGTGTAGCTGAGGCTTTTGTCTCCTGAGGACATTTTGAAGGCAGTTTGGGACTATGGCTAAGCACAGTAGTTGGGTGGGTCTGTCAAAATAATCAGCAGTGAAATAGCGCACAACTATTTCAACAGTACATTGGGGTACATTTAGCTCAGCTTTTCAAGGTTTACTTTTTAACCTGGAAGGCTAGAACCATTGGGAAAGATCTCCTGGACTGTTCCTGCAGTACAAAGGGACTTGTCTTGCCACACACCCTCCCTGCACCCGATGTGCAGTTCCTGGCTCTCCTCGGACTGAGGAGTGGATAAGGCATAATAGCATCTCTGTAACTCCACCTTGGGTTCGATGCTGAGCACAGGACAGCTTCACTCAAGGATATGACTATTTTTCTTTACAAAAATTCAGGAGCAGGGTGTGAATTTTGAGTCAAATTCCATGGCCTCAGGCTCGTGGAATACTTGTTGGTCTAACGTATATTTCAGTACACTTAGTTTTATATATGTTTAGTCTATTTAAAGTGAACGTTTTCTTAACGGGTAAATTATTTACTTTTCTTATTGCCTTTATTATTTGTATTACTGTAGTGCCTAGGGGCCCATTCGTGGACCAGAACCCCACTGTGGTTTGTGCTGCACAAATACAGAACAAAGAGACAGTACCTGCCAAAAGAACTTACAACATAAGTATAAGGCAAGAGAAAACAGATGGATACAGACACATGGAGGAATACAAGGAAACAATGAGACAGTATCAGTCAGCATGAAAGGCAGTGGTCTGAACACACCAGCAGCCCAATACTTATCAAGTTTTTTGTAGGCAACATGGCAACGGAGAGTTTTAAGGAGTGTTCTGAAAGAGGATCACGAGTCAGTTTTGTGGATGTTTATGGGGAGCTTCTCCTAAGCATTAGGGACAACATGGGAGAAAGAATGAAGATTTTTTTTGAAAATTTAACAAGTGATGATAGAGGCTGGAATCATGGGATAACCGGAGGTGCGAGTCAATCTTTATGTTTCTTTGACCCCTTTTACTTCTATTTCTTATGGTTGCCATATACAGAACTTAAGAGGATATAAGAATAAACAAAAGAGAAAAAACTGATTATACAAAAGCAGGTTTTTTAACAAGTTTCTAGGGAAAGCTTCACAATTATCCACTTTTTCGGTAGCCATAAAATCATTTGCATATATCTGGGGATACCAAAAATAATTATCTGTTCAACTTATACTTCTCCTCCTAAATATTCAAGCAGTGAGTATTTTTGCAACTAACCCCCAAAGGGGTGAATCCTCTTAACTTCCATTAACCTGAACAGCAGCTGAAGGAGCTCAACTCATTCCAGAATTGGACCCTATTCCATAACAGAAAAAAGTTCCTTTTCATTCCTTGCTTGTAAAAAATAAAATCCTGACAACAGTAAAATGCCAATTCATACAGAAATATATATTCACTAGAAATGGCAGTGTATCTGACCTGAACATACTCAAGTGTGTTCTCTTGAGCAACACCTGAACCCTATTGCAAATGTGTTGATTATTATGGGCTCCATTGGCCACTTATTTAGAGTCTCGATCCTTCAGTGGTGCTGGAACGAGGAGTGCTCCCCTCCCCCCGGGCTTGAAGTGTTAATATCAAATACCAAATACATGGTTCCATGGTTTCCATCAGCAGCACCCGACTATAAAAATTGTTCCAGCACCCCTTCTCTCCTTTTTTCCAATGGTGTATCTCCTCCTATACTTTAGCTTGAAGAGGGTTGCTTTATTATATCAGGATTAAATGACTAATTTAGTGATTGAATAATTTATTGAATTGTAAAACACCTCAAGAGTCTTGAAAGTAAAGGTGCTTTATAAATAGTTATCATGTTAGTTTGTATAGATTATATAACTGTTATATAATTACTGTACACTATAAAATGTCTTCTATAATTTACAAATTGGAAATTATGATAAAAATGGAAATATGAGATGTGACCGCTGGAGTCACAAAATTCTTGCTACCGACTTCATATTTTAATTTAAGGCCTGGAAGGCACGTATAAAAGGTCTATTTTTTCCAATCCCCTTATATCCTTTCCTCTTGTCTTTAACAGGCTTTTCATTACACCACTTAGTTCTGGTTGAAAGCTTAACAGATCTTCCTATTATCAGATCTGCTCCACTTTGGTCTAGTGCCAGACTGGTTTGCAGGCATCACTGGGGTACAAGGAAAAGTTTGACTATATCCCCTGGAGTTGACAGCAATCTCTAAAGAACTTCTGCTAACTGCCAAAGGCCAATTTGATAGTTTCGCTGATACCAATACTTATACTCCATTTCTAACAATATTTCCATAATAATTGTCCAGATACCTATTTGAAAGAAAACTTATATTTATGTCTTAAAAAACATTGGTCTAATCTTGCAAGGTTCAGAGCAGCCTGAACTCCCACATAAGTCAATTGGAATTGAGGGCAGTCAGCATCATATGTATGTGTTCAGCACCAGGATGGGACCCAAAGTCTGACGTGAGAGATGAATCAAGTCTGCTTCTTTCCTGTGTTTAGTTCCTTTTTCTGTTGGCAATATCTTTATGTTGAACCATTTTTATGTACGTTTTGATCTAGAGTTTTGGTTCAGGCCCTTTTTCTATATCGTGAGTGTATAAAGTTACACTAACTCCTGCTGATATGTAATATCCCAGCTCTATCATAATTTATTTCACATACACAAAGCTGAAGTCATTAGGATTTATATTGTTAAATGCACTGGAGCTGTGAGGGGGGAGGGTATCTATCATTCCTGCCCAGGGCTAGAATGTGGGACTGAAGCACAAGCTTTGCCTCTTCTGAAGCCCCATGGATTCTAATACAGCTTCCAGGTGGGAGTAATGACCACAATCGCTTTGTACCAATAGCACAGAGTGTTAGGGTCACTATGTTTGAAACTGAGGGCACTCAGCCTCCACTCACCTTATCTATCTCTAACTCTCAGCGTCCTATGTTCTCCTGTGCAGGGCTAGCAAGGATGTCAGTACCCTCCACTACCCACCTACCCTGAGGGACTACTCCTTCCTCATTTCACCCATTTGATCTTACATCCATGCACAGGCTGTCCCTTCCTGGGAGAATTTCACTCTAAGCACACAAAGTGATGACATTTAAATGATTATATTCTGCCCCAGCACTGAACCATATTATTATGATATCCATAAACAAGAAAAAACAAAACAAACAAAAAGCAACAACAACAATATCCTTCAATCACATAAGTAAAGCCTTACATATAAACTGAATTTGACTTTATCCTTCAAGCATACCCTTTGAGATGTCACATATTTTAGCAGGATAATCACTTACTACGTATACCCATTTGTTAGAATATAGATATTTAGGCCTGTTTGTAAAGGCCTATACTTTACAAATTTAGGTGTATTTTTATTACTTAGCTAGTTATAGAGGTATAAAAAAAAGAATTACAATTACTTTTTGTATGTGTAAGGGATAGTTTGAGGCTTAGTTTTTAGGCTAAGTAAGGCAAAGGCAGCCATAAGCTGAAAAGTAAACGGTCACATTCTTACATTTTAAACTAATTACATGAAAATAAGGTGCTATTGGGCTGTTAAAAATACAATTTTGTTCTAATATTTTTATTACCTCCAGAGAAAGGAAAGAGCCTAAAACATGTAAAAAAAATAGTTTAATAGTTTTTTGATGGGAAAAACTTACTTATTAATAAACACAGCTGAAAAACCCTTATGTCTGTATAAATGTAGTTGTAAAATCCTCACTTCTGTATTGTTTTGTATGTTTATTTGCATGGTCTTTGTCTGGTTTTGTAATTGTTTCTGTTTGCTGTATAATTAATTTTGCTGGGTGTAAACTAATTAAGGTGGTAAAATATAATTGGTTAAATAACCATGTTACAGTATGTTAAAATTGGTTAGTTAAATTTCAGTAAAATAATTGGTTAAGGTATAGCTAAGCAAAACTCAAGTTTTACTATATAGTCTGCAGCCAATCAGGAAGTAAGGGGGGAATGGGAACAGGGAATGGGGATGGGAAAATTGAAATCATGTTTTGCTAAGGGGAAAATGGAAACAGGGAATGGGAACAAAAATGGCTCTGTGGTGTCAGAGCTGGGAAGGGGAACACTAAAAAAGAAAACTAAAATCATGCTTGCTAAAAGTTCACCCCAATAAACATCAAATTGTTTATGCCTTTCAACTTTGGGTATTGTTGCTCTCTATTCATGCGAGAAGGACCAGGGAAGTAAGAGGATAAAAAAAAATAAGCCCCCTAACACCATTATTTCCATATATTTAATATTATATATATCTTATATGCAGGTTACATTGAAAAGAAAAACCCTATGTAAGAAATATACTTTGCTGTAGTGCTTTTAAATGAGATGCTCAATAAATTGCAAGGGAATGTAATCTTCTGGATACCCTAAAACATTATTCAACGGTGAACATCGATTTGACATGCTGTCATTGGACATTGTGAGGTTTAAACTAGGTCTATGTGGCAACAAGTGTATGACCCAAGAAAGGCATCCCAAAGGCTAAACATCTTAATATCTGCTTAAACAGTTCTGCCTGTACTTTCCTATTTTCCTTGCTATTGATGGACTTGAAATACGTGTTTATTTAATATTGTAATTTTTGGGGGGGGGGGGGTTTTATTTTTTTGTTGCTGTTTGAAATAAAATGTCTTTTTTTCATTGGTATTTTACTGATGGTGAAAGGCTTTCAAGGTATACATGCAGTATACATATAAAAATAGATATTTCACTACTAATTTCAGTTCATTTTTGTGAAAGACCGTTCTATATAGTATCAAGTATTTGTGTATACAAGGGGTAATTAACTAGGCACAGTACTGTAATAAAAATAAATTATGGAACAAAGAAAATTTCTCCAAATGTATTCATACGTATCCTTTTTTAAAATATCAGAAGTTAGTACATTACTCTTTCATTCAGTGTATTCCAAAACAAATATTTAAACATCAATACATTTTAGGTCTTCATTGCTATTTTAGATGTCCTTTTTAATAATTTTTATTGTCACAACTGTTACATGAACACTGATATTTAAAAGAGAGGGTTGTAGTTCCATGGGTAAGGTATTACACTTGGTTTCAGAAGACTTGGGTTCTGTTTACTGGACCAGTGACCAGCTTTGTCATTTTGGAGGCATGTCACTTCACCTCTCTCTGCCTCTGTGTTTTTCTCTACTAAGAGTATAAAAGCTCTTCAGAACAAGGACTATCTATTAACGTGGTCTTGTCTATGCTAGAAAAGTGCTAAATTTGGCAAAATGAATTTTAAAAAAAGCTGTGTAGTTAAGCTGATGGAGACACCTAGTGTGCACACACGTTATTAGGTTTAACTCTGGCTTATACTGGTCTAGCTTGTCTTGGCATGCAAAAAACAACACCCCCCCCACCAAAAACCCCCACAAAAAAACAAACCTGGCAACTTACCTACTGCACTGTATTACTATAATATCCTGTATGTTTTTCCATTAGTCAGGGAACACTTGGGGTCTGATCTGAAAACACCTATGCATATGGGTAACTTCATGTATGCAAGTAATCTCAATGGCTTGTGACTGTTCCTAAACTATTCTACCTTGATATGTGGCATGTGAAGGTTCAGTTTGTTTATGGTAAAATTGGAAGGGGGAGAAAGAAATTAAAAAATAGTCCAGTAAGAGGTAGCTTCAACATTAACAATGGAGGGGGTATAATGGAGAGGTGACAGTCCCTCCCTTTTATAAATGCATGATTTTTTTTAAGTTAGTGATCAGTTACTAAATACAACATATAGTTTTATTATCGCTAATGCTAAATATTAAGGCCCCAACACTACAAACACTTGTATGAATAACATTAAACATATGAGGGTTCCATTCACAATACGGCATAGGATCAGAACCTTCTTTTATTGTATTTTAGATTTGCCCTGATTTGTCCCCCATTCTCATAAGCAGGATCTGTTTTCCTGAGCTTCAGAACTCCTGAATAGGCCTTTTCTTCCTCTTTACATAATTATTATCATTAATAATGTCCATGTCTCAGTTTTCCCATCTGTAAAATTGGGATAATG
This sequence comes from Terrapene triunguis, assembly GCF_002925995.2. NCBI lineage: Eukaryota > Metazoa > Chordata > Testudines > Emydidae > Terrapene > Terrapene triunguis. The sequence goes on from NW_020664372.1 coordinate 13,642,055, forward strand.
ATAATGCTACTTACTTCCCTTTGTGATGTGTTTGGAGATCTACTGATGAAAAATACTATGTAGAAGTTAGGTATTAGTATTATGGTTATTTATTTATCTATGTATTTGTGTTACCGTAGTGCCTAGGAATCCTAGTCAAGGATCTGGACCCCATTGCACTAGGCATTGTGCTAACACAGAACACAAGATGGTCCCCGCCCTAAAAAGCTTACAGTCTAAGTATAGGAGAGAGACCACAGATGGATACAGACATGGGACTACAAGGAACAAATGTAAGAATATTGGTCAGCATGAGAGGCAGTGGTCTCAGCATGCCAACATCCTAATCATTTTCATTTTTTTTTTAGGCATCACAGCAGGAGGGTTTTAAGGAGGAAAATGGGTAGGGCAAAATAATGTATAGGACTAATAGGCGTTTTGGCTTGTGCATAGAATATGGGGAATTTGTAGTAAGTCGCTATACTTGTTTTTGCATGAAAGCCAAAGAAGCATACAGCCCTATGGCACCTGTCTGTCATATCTAGAACCATGAGTTTAAATCTGATTTAGGTGACAAGTAAAAGTAAATTTAATGGTCTCAGGTTTCTTTCTAGTGAATTATTTTCCACATCATAAAGTCACTGCACAGTTTGGTACAAGGCAGAGCCCCTGGACTGGAATAGCTTGGGTATCATTGCTGATCAGGAATGAGAGGTATGGAAAAAAATGTCCAAAGGTGCTTACCCAATAACTGCCCACACTGTCCAGTGCTGCTAGTCACTCACTATCAGTAGTAACAGCATTTACGATGATGAAACAAACATTAACCAAATTATATTTCAGATAGTAACTACATTTGATTTTATTTCTAAATCTTATGAAAATATTCAAATCTGTGAAATTTCTTATTTTAAATGTCTATATATTCAAAATATCTAACTTGATTTTTAAATCCATAATTTATTTCATGAATTAAAATTTAAAAAGTCAGTTATCATTTCCTACAAAAGAGATTTGCTTTCCTACAAAAGAGAGAGACATATCTGCAGAACATTACTATCTGCACTGTGATTTGATTATTACTACTGCAGTATTTTCTGTATATACATGTAGCCAAGTTAAAATTTAAAATAACTCAATACCTTGTTGTTTCACGTAGGGCTCAACAAGTTGCTAAGCATCTTCAACTCCCATTTGACTTCACTGCAAGTTAAGTGCATACAGCACCTTGGGCCCACTTATGCTGCACATCTTTCAGGACTGGACCCACTGGGAAGCAAAAAAACATAAAAAAGCCGACATGATCATCTAATGCATGTCACTTTTTCTAGATTGTCTTGGAAAAAATATCATGGGTATGACACCATCTTCACATCTTTGAAACAGTGAGCCTTTGTGAACCGGTGTCATATTTACACATCTTCACTTAGGAGTCAGAGATCTGTTGGGATCAATATGCCACTGGGTTTACATTTAATTAAACAGTGATAAGTGTCTACTGTACCTCTCAGTTCTCTTGTGACCACATGATCAAACTATTAAGAAGACCAAGGCTAAGTTATTGCAGAGCTAACAAACATTAAAGATCTGGAATTTGATGATATCACTGGTGCCTGTTTATTTCCAGCTCAAACAATTTGAAAGAGACTTGTAGAGAGTCCTAAGTGACTAGATATTAATCAATATCTGACACAAATACTGATTTATACCTGACGTGAAATAGGCCAAAACATATTGGCTAAAGCCACAATACATTTGAGATGCATTATTTGACTTTCAATTGTGTCAGTAATATAACTTGCAGGGCACTGAATGAATCCATTTCATGCTTATCCTGAGAGATGCGTGACATTGGATGGCATTTAACTTTTTAATCAAATCTAATGTCTCTCTAAAATTCCCTTTGTGCCTTGATCTGCCTCCCAGTGAACACAGAAAAGTAAGCACAGCTTTCCCAAAGAGTGATTTCTACAAGTCTGATCATGTAGTGTCTCTTCCCCTCATAATTTTCTATACCTTATCGTGTCCTGACTAGTGCATAATGATACCCTTATTAGTGTAAGATTTATTGTGGCAACCCACGTGAACAGCATACCAACCATAGGATAGTGGGAGCTTTTTGACCAATTTCCTGCAATAGTTTATGCTAAATGTGAACCATTATTTCCTAAATAAAACAACAGAGATCTGAGACCTTATGTTTAGGCATAATTAATTCAGATGAATTTTCTCATTACTATGGGCCAGATTCCTTCATCTCTGTGAGCAAAAGGAACCCAGATCTAGTGGTTATACACTTGGGAGGGGACCCTGGGGAAGGGAGCTACAGTACTGGACAACATTTAGGCCATGGCTTCATCCTGTGCAACTCTATGAAATCTCCTCTTCAATTGTTCTAATAGAGCTTGCGACCATTGTTGGTGGGCAGGGAATAAGGGAAGGCTTTGTAGAATCATCTCCTCCAACTCTTTTCCTTCAACACCTATAAGGGATCCCCATATGAGAAAATGCTGATGCAGAATGAATCACTGCACTGAGTGAACCCCATTTATCTTAACAACCTGCCCAAGTCTCCACATCATTAGATAATGTTACAAGTTATTCTTGCTAACAAAAGCATTTTCTCCTCAAAAAGAAACAAACATAAAGAAAACAAACAAACAAAAGCCAACACACACACCACACATAGTAAATGACACACATTACAGAAAAAAAAATCACCCACAAGCTCCGACCACTATAAAGAACAACATAAAAGGAGAATAGAGTTGAGCATTGGTTCAGTGTCAGCTGAGGCAGTTTATTTTGATAATCTCATGACCAGTCTTGTATACGACAATATAAGAGGAAGAACGAGTAAAATAGAACATTCCCAGACAAAATAATTAGTTAAACAAGCATTCATCTATTTAGAGTACTTATATGGACTCTATTACCCTGGCATCCATGACAATTTTGAATGTATTTATTTTCACAACAGCCCTGTGAGGTATAGCACTGCTATTATCCCCATTTTACAGATGGCGCCCTGGCAGGTTATGTGACTAGACCAACACCACACAGGAAGTCTGTAGCAGAGCAGGAACTTGAGCCCAGGTCTCCCAAATTACAGTGGAGTATCCTAACAACTGGACCATCTTTCCTTCTTAAAGTTATAAATATAAATCCTGTAAGGCAATATACCCTAAGAGGTGACCTTAAGGTCATTTTTAAAGAACTGGTTGGAGTACTTTTATGCTTCTTTTTGATGAATAAAGGAGACATGGGCTTTTTTTTTAATAAAGGGGAAATTTTGCTAGCCCTGGTGGAGAGAGGACAATAGGCTTTAGCAGTGGGCTTCAGCAGTGTTGTGATCTCTCACAATTTTATCTAGAAACATGTGATATTTAGGGTTTTCCTTAAAGAAGCTGGAGGTATGTGATTACTTTTATTAGAGTCATTAGCGGCACCTTAGTTATGCCTAAATACTGAGAGTCACCTTTTCACATTCCTCCCTTTTGGGCTGCTATGGAGGGGTCCTGTTCCCAGTATGCTCTGAGCACCAGGGCTCATGCGGGGGGGGGTCTCTACAGGGCTATCTATGGCTGTCCTACACAATGCCTGTGTAATGCTGACAGACCCCGATCTTTGGTGGGGAATTGAACCCAGATCTTCTGAGTCCTATTCCAGCATTGTTGAGAACTATCTAAGGGACTTATATGGCCCCTATTAAATTAACATTTGAGTGCCTCTCAAATATTTAATTTACTATGAGGTACAGAAGTACTCTTATCTTCATTTTACAGAGAGGGAAAAGTGTCATAGAGAGAGATGATACAACTTTCCCAAAGTCACACAAGATGTCTGAGGCACAGCAGGGACCAAACCCCAAGTCTCCTGAGCCCAAGTCTAGCACCCTAACCATTTGACCTTCCTTCCCTGACTTTAAGAGATGCACAAAGGAAGCCATTTGCACTGTACAGAACTATGCTACATGTTCCTAAACACTATCCACTGGCATTTTATTTATTCACTCACTATTTTTGAGAACTCAGGGAGGATGGGAGAAATCCCAGAGGACTAGAAAAGAGCAAATATAGTACCTATCTATAAAAAAGGGAATAAGGACAACCCAGAAATTATAGAATAATCATCTTAACTTCAATTAAAGATAATGGAGCAAATAACAGTCAACATGGATTTGTGAAGAACTAGTCATGTCAAATCAATTTAATATCCTTTTTGGGCAGAATAATAAGACTTGTGTTTGCGGGAAAGCAGCAGATGTGATATATCTTGACTTTAGTAAGGCTTTTTTGATACTGTCTCACCTGAGCTTCTCATAAGCAAAGTGGGGAAATATAGCCTAGATTAACCTACTTTAAGGTAGGTGCACAACTGGTTGGACAACCATGCTCTGAAAGTAGTTGTCAATCATTCACTGTCAAGCTTGAAGGGCATATCAAGTGGGGTCCTGCAAGGATCTGTCCTGGGTTTGGTTCTAATCAGTATCTGCATAAAGCAGCACCAGCACATCCCTCGGCTCACACCGCTTCCCGCTGCCCCCATTGACCTGGAGCAGTGAACCGTGGCCAGTGGGACCCGTGATCAGCCGAACCTGCAGACGCGGCAGGTAAACAAACTGGCCCAGCCAGCCAGGGGGCTTATCCCGGCGGGCCGCGGGCCAAAGGTTGCCGATCCCTGGTCTGGAAAAAATGGGGTGAAATTCAATAAGGCCAAATGCTAAGTACTACATTTAGGAATAAATAATCAATTGCACACATACAAAATTGTAAATGACTGCCTAGGAAGGAGTACTGCAAAGGATCTGGGAGTTATAGTGGATCACAAGCAAAATATGAGTCAACAATGTAATACTATTGCAAAAAAAAACAAACATCTTTCTGGGCTGTTATAGCAGGAGTGCTGCAAGAAAGACATGAGAAGAAATTCTTCCACTCTACTCAGCACCGATAAGGCCTCAACTAGAGTACTGTGTCCAGTTCTGTACACCACACTTTGGGAAAGATGTGGACAAACTGGAGAAATTCCAGAGGAGAGCAACAAAAATATTTAAGGATCCAGAAAACATGACCTAAGGAAAAGTGAAAAAACTGGGTTTGTTTAGTCTGGACAAGAGAAGACTTGGAGAGGGGGGAGAGGGGACTGACAAAAGTTTTCAAGTATGTAGAAGGTTGTTATAAAGAGAAGATTGACAAACTATTCTCCATATCCACTGAGAACAGGAAAAGAAGTAATGGTCTTAAATTACAGCCAGGAAGATTTAGGTTAGACATTGGGAAAATCTTCTTAACTGTATGGGTAGTTGCACCCTGGAAAAAATTACCTAGTGATATTGTGCAATCTCCATCATTGCAGGTTTTTAAGCACACATTAGACAAGCAACTGTCAGGGATGGTCCAGATAATACTTAGACCTGCTTCAGTGCAGGGAACTGGACTAGATGGTCCCTTTTAGTCTGAGGCCTTGGCTACACTTGCGAGTTACAGCACTGTAAAGCCTCCCCAGCGCTGTAACTCACTCCCCGTCCACACTGGCAGGGCACTTACAGTGCTGTATCTCCCTGGGTACACCGCTGCAGGTACTCCACCTCCCCGAGAAGCATAAGAGATACAGCGGAGTGGCTACGACTCACGGGTGTGAGTGTAAATGCTTGCAGCGCTGTACTAATCACCTTGTCAAGTGGCCAATCCTCTCCATTGTTGTGACCGGCTGCAGGAATGCGGAAGTGCCGGTTTCAAAGCTCGTACCACAGAGAAAAAGCAAAGAGTTTGTTGTTTGCTTTGAGTGAGTGAATGAATGAGCAGGGGGCCGGGAGTTCGGAACTTGCAAAATAGAGTGCTGACACGCTCCAAAAAGCACTCTCTCTCCCCCCACACTCCCTGTCACACTTCCCCCCCCCGTTTTGAAAAGCACGTTACAGCCACATGAATGCTGGGATAGCTGCCCATAATGTGCTGCTCCCAACACAGCTGCAAATGTTGCAAGTGTGGCCACACCACTGCACTGTCAGCTGTCAGTGTGGACAGACTGCAGCGCTTTCCCTACTCAGCTGTACGAAGACAGGTTTACCTCACAGCGCTGTACAGCTGCAAGTGTAGCCAAGGCCTGACATTTCTACAGTTCTATGATAGAGATGCGGATCTCTCTCATAACAAAGTGTCTAAAGCAGAAGAACATTTTTTCTCCACATGTCGGTCTCACGAATAAATTGAGCAAACTCCATTATCATACCCACTCTCCTGAACACAAATCTTACAGTGTGAAAAAAGTTACATACTTTCTTAAAACATAAAAATAAGAAATTTGGTATCCATGACAGATGTGAATTTCCCAGCGTAATTCAAAAATAAATAAATAAAGTGCACATATGCCTCTGCTTGTATTTGTAATAAACAAAACTATTCCCAGAGTGTCTGCCGTTTCACATACGTTGAAGAAAAAGCAGATTGGAGTGAAAAAAAGGCTTTAGTCTTATGAAAACTGTTTGACCTAAATTAAAATGGGATTTACAAAGCTGCCAACAGAATGGACTACTGCTAGCAATATATTTAAGTTATAATGAAATGTGACTTTGGGAGGCTACTGACAGAATATACTGTTAAGGCATAGACAGTCCCTGTACTACATTAGTGACTTTTCTTGGACTCAGATTTTAAATTAGTAGATACGGGCCTTGGAATTCCCTCTATAGAGAATTGTATCTGGTGCAAGACATTTTAATTTTAAACACTATATTGCAGCTTAGTGCAGTTGAAAGTTGAGTTTTAGCAAACACACACGCATACACAATTTAATAGCTATATCAATAGAGACAGTTACATGTATTACAAATGTAAGTAAAATCACATTTGGGCACTCTACTCACCTAATTCCATATTTAGGTACCTAAGTGCTGATTTAATAAAAAAAAATGTAGAACTAATGTACAGCAGAGGACATTTTAAATACAGGCTTCAAGAAGAATTTGACACTGTTACCCAGAGTTTTTCAGAACCCAAAGTATTGATAATTTAATTGTTTCTCTGCAGGCAGTATTGGGAATAAATCAATGGAAACACAGCGCTTCCATCTGATAAATGATTGATACAAGCGATCTTGCACTTATACAAAACTACTATTTATTAGATATTAAGCACACACACACATGCACAATAGGTTTAGGACATCCCATATATAGTTACCCACAGTCTGAGATGGTTTCTAGTGATCACCAGCTGAACTTCCACGGGCCCTCTTTCCGTTCAGCTGATGGAAAGTTTAGATTACAGTTCCTTGCCCAAACAAAAGCTCCCTTGGACTGCTCCAAGGTATTTACTTTCACCTAATTTTTTGATAGCTAACTCTAACAAAGCACATAACCTATATTGACTCCTAGTGGGTCAGCATAACAACCTCTACTGGGTCAACAATTCTCCTAATTTCAGTAAAATACTCATTATCTCAAAACATCTTTAATATTTCTAGCCATAACAACAACATGTCAGGGACACCTAAAACCAAGGTCACTATTCACTCACTCTCTTCCATAACTTTCTATCCCATCCTGCAAGTATACAGTTGTCTGACCTTGTCTCACAAAGGCCTAAGATTATTCCTAGCTAAGTGATGTTTGGTTTTTAGAAGGCAGTAGCTGAATATATTAAATGACTGACTGCAGTACAGTCAAGTTCTGGGGTACATGCAGGAATGTCAAATTCCGGGATAACAACACCTCTTTTATCCTCCATACATTATATAGTGCATAAACAACACTACTTTTGCACCATTTCACTATGAACTGAAAGGTTATTTACACTATGTGCTAAACTCAGGACAGACAGCTGCAATCGGGGGGTGGGGAGTGGTAGAAAACAGTCCCAGAAGGTTAAAAGACCCGCCTCCCTATCAACTGAGGAGGGGTGACTACAGGTCAATCTGGTTCGGCTGAGAAGGGGTTACCAAAGATCAATTAGGATCAGCTGAGAGGGAGTTACCTGAGGTCAATTAGGATCAGCTGATTCCAACTAAGGGCTGCCTGAGACCTTTTTAAACCCTCCCCTGTTGGGAAAAGAGAGAGAGAGAGTGTCAAGCTGCCAGTAGGCTAGGAGCAGTAAGATAGTGGTAGTGTCACCAGGAGGGGAGGAGGGGAGGCTGCATTCCCTCCCATAAGGGAGAAAAACAAGCCCAAATGACTGGCTGAGAGAAGGAATAGACTGTCCCTGTGCAGCCAAGGACTATTTTACGCAAGCCTGTCTCACCAAGGCTAAAAACAGCTGAGGCTGGTGAGACCGAGAAGGTACCTTGACACAATCTGTTTTATTTATTTTGCATTCTGTTTTGTGTTTGTTTCTTAAAAAAAGAAAGAAAGTTGTTCCCTTTTACCATTTGCTATTTATTATTTGTAGTGTGTGATTGGTCACCTAAGTAATACTGAGTGGAGAAAAAAAATGTTTAGATGAAAATAACAAATGATTAGCAATTAATACCAAATAATGAATAATGTTCTTTTGGATTGAATTAATCATAATTCGAACTGTTGTGAGACTTTGGGGAGTTGTAAACATTCATGACCAGCCAGCAGCCATACCAGTATTCATAAACAAATAAAAGAGAACTCAACTTGTTACTTACATTTCTGAAAGTATTTGTGAATAATTTTGCATTCAACTAACTCTTTATCTGAGCAACTGAACAAAGGAGGTTATAATGACAGTCATTATCTCTTAACCTTCAAACCTGCCAATATGTGTGACACAAGATGTTGAAATACGTGCCAACGGACCAAAACATAGAAGTCTCTTTTCTTGTTCATCAGGCAATAATTAACAGATTATAATAGGTTTTACCTGTTGTTAAGGACATTTTCTCATTGCATTAATAAAATAAAACAGTACTGGCATTGGTAACACACCATGCTCCCTTCCTTGGGCTTCTCTCCCACCTTGACCATTAATCTGTTGCAGATTCCAAACGTGGTTTTATTCATACACAAAATAAAAAATCCTTAAAGAGGTTTTATACATAAAAAGATATAACTTGTCCATTAGCACAACAAAACCCAATGTTTCATATTATGTGCAATGGGGGCCCAGATAGAGGGTAGGACATTTGGGGATGGAGAATCCAGTCTGGTCTTCTCAAAGGGAGAGGGTGTCCCTGTTGATTTTCACAGGAGGGAGTTGGGGAGGAGGCAGAGAAAGCATCTCCAGGGCCAGACACTCCTTCCAGCTCCATCCCTGCCTTCTGAGTTCTGCCTTCTCATCCATTCCCTATCTGAAATCTATTATGAATTCCTGGGCAGTTCTCTCACAGGCCTTTTTCTACTACTGGTGGTGGAGAGGAGTGGCATAGAGGAGATCCAGAGCTGCAGGCTGCAAGCTCCTGTCTTCAGAAATATTGACTGTGTGGTGCAGCAAAACAGGGAGGCTAAACCATTTACAAAATGGCACTTACCACATATAAGAGCTTTGATGACAGTCCTAATACAACCTTAACAGTAATAAGAATCAGTTGTGCCCACTATAATGTTTAAAAATTGGTAAAATTATTTGCAGTATAAAGTTCTCTTAAATACCAATATTTACCAAAGAGAATTAGATTACATGATCCAGATTCTCCATGGGTATATGGCAGCACAGCTCTACTGACTTTGATGGAGCTATGCTGATTTACATCAGATAATTATCTAGCCCCATAAATCATTCTCGATTTGATCTCTGGTCATTACTATTTAGCACCAGTCATGGAATTTACAATGACAAAAATATCTGACGCTAAATTAAAATGATTAATAATTACACACTAATACTCTTACAACTTAAGCATCTGTAATACCTAATTATCCTAATACAGGTATTATACAACCATATTTGTAATTAACTTGGAGAGGTAATCAAATGTTAACATTATGGTAATATGTATTATCTTCATAACATGAATTGTGTGATTCTGATTAGACATGGATATTATCAAATAAAGAATGCTAAAAATAGGAAAAGCTCAACTAAATTATGTGACTTTTCTTTCTTAGCCGAAAGAATAGTGGCTGTATTTACTCGACCAGTTGTAGCTGTGCCTTTAAAGTACCAGTGTCCCTATGATATACCCATAGTAGGTAAACAGAAGACAAGACTTCAGAATCTACTCTGATTAAATAAATATAACTGCCATCAGTTATATATAAGGAGTAAGCATTTCTTTCAAATTACTTGCTGTGTTAGATGACATGAGTGGCATGTTAATCTCTAGTTAAAATATTATGGGATGATTTACTGTATTTTTTCCCTTGGAGGTGCCTGAATGTCCATGATTTCCCTTTAAGCAAGTGAATTCTTCCAGCTGTGAATTAGCTATATTGCCATGTCTTTACGAGTTTTGGATCTCATTAGAGATCATTATACTCATGAGATATACTCTCATCTCACAAACAATCTAAGCAATGCCTTTTCAACCTTGATTGTGTTTTTTGTATTCCCAAATTAATGTCTGTGCACTGTGATAGACTAAGAATATAAAAGAAAAAAACAGTCTGGCATCACAAATTGTTTCTGAATTATCTTGTGGATAACAACGACAAGTATCACTTCTTTCATTCTTTCAGCTAACTTAAAATTAAAATCTGATTTGCATTAAACACCACTGATAGATAAGAGAATAAGAAATGAGAATTCATTTTAAGGGATTATAATATTTTGTGATAAATGTTCATGGAGAGGGTTGACATGATAATATATGCAAAGGTGGAATACTTAATGATTTTTAAAGTAGGTTTCAGATGGCAGACTATCATGAATATTAGTTCAGCATTTTTAATTGCAATATTTTCACATTTCAAGCAATGAAGTGAGATTTTATTTTTAACCCGAATGTTTACTGAAAAACTAGACAATCATCCTTTGGGCATGGCAGAAGAGTGGAGATTACAAAGGTGAGATGCATTCTGAAATGGTCTGTTATAGCTGTGAGGAGCATTTCAACACATTGCAGGGTGGCAGAAAGCCTCTGAAGACAGGAGCTTCACCTTAAGACAGTAGCATTTATCAACCCACCAAGCCAGAGCACAATAGCTGTAAAAGATGCTTCTCCCCAAAGCAGTCTGAAGAGATGCTAATGGCACTAATTCATGTTGAGGAGCCTGTGCGGTGTCTGTGTTACTGTGCCTTCAGGTAACATCAAGCAAAATGTAAACCCAGCTGTGCAGCCTGAGAGCTGGCTTCCAGCATAAATGTTAGAACTATGACCTCAGTATGGCAGGCAATCTCACTGACAAAAAAGAGGGTGAAAATAAATGTGTGGGCAGGGAGAATAAATCTTAAAGTTATTTTAAAACATTTTTTTTCTAAATCTGCAAGTATGTTCTCTAATGAAAAAGCCACAAACTAGGCAAGGTCTGAATTAATCAAAACAAGCTCTGTAAATTGGCTCCCATGTTCAGAAATGTATTAATACTCATGGGAGAGGGTGGTGAAAAAAGAAGGTAAAATGTGAAAGAAGGTTTCATTGCCATACAACAGAAAGAGAAAGTAACAAGTAGAAACATGGATTTTAAATTAATGTAAGAAATCCATGACCACATAGCAACTTACTGATTGTCATTCTGCTGAATACTATGGCTACCTGGGACTCTGTGATAGCAGCATAGACAGAACTCAGATCTTAATGCTCTAAAAGTACAGGCCCCTGCCACTGGAAATTAAACAAAGAGAAAAAAAATAGTCCTGACTTTTGGGTTTACCTAGAAATGTACTTTCCCCTCATCCCCCAAAAACACCTTATGGGTCATTCCAAGTGCTTCTCCCTGCCCACCAGCATTTTGTTTATCTCATCTAGGTGTAAAATGAGCCTGTTATTTTTCATCTAAATCACTATTTCCTTCCTATATTGGGACTGCAGGGTAGCTGCATCCACAATTGAGGATCTTTGTGAGGATGCATATCTGCCCACTACTGCCCTTTGTTATCTCTCTGAAACCAATGCAGTATTTCTCAACTCTGCCAACCCTGCAAAGAACCACAGATGTATCAGCAGAACTTTGTGATAGACAGTGCCAAAGGTTGCCAGTAGGTCTAAGAACACTAGTATGGACATTTGGTGGCAGATTCTCAGGTGGTACAAATTGTCATAGCTCCACTGAAGTCATACCCTTTGTCCATACCATTAAGGGAATAATCTGTGAATATGACAGAGCATGTTATCCATGCCAAACTCAGTTCAGAAATTAGATAGGAAGGGTCTAAAAAATGTGAGTGTTGGCATCTTTCAAGCAATTATGTTGACTATGGTATTTGTATTTCAGTGTAATAACTGAAATTGACAGACATCTCTGTCAGTGTATCAATATTTACTTTGTTTTGTAATTATGGAGGTGCCTTTTATGGATTACTAAAATAGTCTATACGGTGCTGAATATGTATTATATTATATTACAAAACTGTGGTGAGGCCCAGTTGATTGCAGTTCAATACACATTTTCTTCCATCTTTATGTAATTGAAGGTCATTACTTTTAGAGACTATGGTTGGGTTCTTTAACTAACAGCTTTGGAGTGGTTTTATCAAAGGTAGAAATTTGTAGAGGGTAGCGATACCCTAAGTTACAAAATATTTTCTATGTGGTGTAGCAGATAAGGTACTGTTAAGGGATTCAAGTGACCTGAATTCTATTCTTGGCCCTGCCACAGATCTGTTCAAGTCAATACAACTTTGTGTGTCCTTGACTTCCCTATCTTTTTTTTACATATATACTGTAAGCTCTGTGGTGCAGCAACAGCCAGTACATATTTGTACAATATTGAGCACAATGAGGTCCTAATCTTAATTGGGGACTTTATGTCCTGCAGTAATACTCATGGTAAGAATTAGAATTATAGTATGAAAAACCTATAGTCTTCCTATCAAGCCATAGATAATAGGAACTGGAAAGGTCTCCTGAGTCAACAAAGCTAACATCTACAAGAAAAAGTATTTACTTCTACACAAAAGAGCTGATATCTTGCAAATCCATATTCATGAGCATTGCTGTGTTTCCTTGGCTCTTTTGCCAACAGAAGTTGGTGCAATAAAAGATATTATCGCACTTACCTTGTCTTTCTTATATCAATATCCTTTCCTTACAAGGTGTTAGGGGATGAGCATTTTTTTCCATTTTATTTAATTTATCACCACATAGCATAATAATGTGTGCTATTCCTTTAAAATTAAAAAAAGAAATTCACCTGGAAAACACTCATTTTAGGAAAATCATTGACAGGTAAGAGTTCTCTGTTAAAGATCACATTTCCAGGACCTATTTCAAAATTATTGAAATGCTCATAATGCTCTACTGTGCTCCGTTGAGGCTACATAATGAAGATTTGAGGCTTGACTCTGAATGCCCATCCTTCTGGGAAGTTTAAACTACAACTGTAATGTTTTCAATGTAGTTTTAAATATGAATAGCATAATAAAAACTGAAAAATATCACTTTATATCCCATCATTCAAATCCTTTATGTCAATAATGAAAAGCTAGAAATTCAACCTCAGTCCCTTTGGATTATCTTTCAAATATTTCATTTTATGGATGTTCTTCACTACATGCTTTTTGCCAGATTTCAGTAGAACAGTGAGCCAACATTTGTTTGACACTTCAGCTGAGATATCAATTTCCATTTGTTAAGATGGTGTCATGAAAAAAACTGTAGAGATATTGAAGGATGTTCAATATTATAATAATAATATAATATTATGAGATTACTGATGTTCAATATTATATTTAAATGAAATAGGTGTTCTATATAGTGTCCAGATAAGGTATGTAAATACTTTTAAACACAGGGCAGTATTTTGTGGCACGTACAGAAACAGTGAGCTCTAAACCACATTTTAGGTATGGATTCAGAAAGCATGCTAGAAGCTCTAAGGCAGTGCTGAGCAATATGCGGCCCACAGGGACATGCTGGTCACCACTTCCCACAGCTCCCATTGGCCGGGAACGGCAAACCGCGGCCACTGGAAGCTGTGGTTGTGCAAAGTAAACAAACTGTCTTGCGGCCCGCCAGCAGATTACCCTGATGGGCCGTGTGTAGCCCATGGGCTGCAGGTTGCCCACCACTGCTCTAAGGACAGAATAATTGCTTTCCAAGGAAAGCCACAACGTATTAGGAGGTTCTTTAGGGTTATTTTTGTCTTTATCTGCTGGAATATTGCTGGACTCCTGAGGACTATTTATCCTTAATTTAAACAGGATTTCTGGTTTTCAAATGAGCATTGCAAAGGGAGATTGAAATCATATTTATTACAGTGAAAGATGGCACATTAGCTAAAGACACTAAAAACAGGAACATTCCAGGTAAACACATCAGGTCACTGAGTTACACTTCTATTTTAAGGACAGCAAAGCCATGAAAGCCAGATGGAAGGAGCATTTTGAGTAACACAAGCGATTATGCAAACCAGGAACATCAAGGCATCAGGGCCAGATGGCATACCAGCTGATGTCTACAAGTTTGGATTTGAAGAATGTTAAGGAAACTCCACAAACTTTTTCTACATATCTGGTATAATGAGAAGATTCTGGAAGACTTGAGAAAAGTCAACATTGTTACAATCTTTAAGAAAGGAGATAAGTTGAAGTATGGAAATGTGTGCCTTGCTATCTACCACAGGGGAAATTCTCTCCCATATCCCCTTAAACCGATTACTTCCCCTTGCTGAGGAAATATTGCCAGAATCGAAGAGCAGTTTTAGACTTTCTGTGCAGCAACTGACACGATCTCTGTTGCCTGTCAAATCCTGGGAGCAAAATCAGGACCTGTACATGGCCTTCATTGATTTGAAAAAGGTCTTTGACTCTGTCAGTCATGAAGGCCTTTGGAAGATGCTGGCCAGATTTGGCTGCCCTCCAAAATTTATTAAGGTCCTAAGGCTTCTCCATGATCAGATGACTGCCACTGTTCTCTCTAATGGCCTGGAGATAGACCCTTTCATCATCAAAATTGGGGTTAAGCAAGGATGCATTATTGCCCCAATCCTTTTCTCCATCTATTTAGCAGTCATTTTTGTTCTCGTTAAAGACCGACTCCCCAGTGGAGTTAACATTCAGTACAGAATGGATGGGCTGCATTTTAATCTTCAGCGTCTCTGTTCGAAGTCTAAAGTCCTCAGGGTATCCATTAGTGATTTCAGAATACTGATGATTGTGCCATTCTTGTGCACACTGGGAATGACCTTCAGTCCACATTGGATTTTTTTGCACAAGCTTACCAAAGCCTAGGACTCTCACTCAATATTGAGAAGACTAAAGTGCTCCATCAGGAGATAGCAAACAGAGCTGTAAACAGGAGTTTGAGTGGGAGTTTGCAAGGGGAGCTTGAGGGGAAGACTAAGAGAGCCAGGCAGAGGAACAGACAGGCTAGTGAAGGGAGTATGTGGTGGTCTGGCAGTGTTTTGGTGCTCGTTGGAGGTTTGTGGGTGGTGGTGGTTTGATTTGTGTTTCCCAGACTAACAGGACTTAGGTGAGAAGGCTATGACAGATACAGAGGCAGCAGTGGTAATGACCCAAGCTGTGGAAGACACAGTGAAGATGACTGGATGTGGAAGCTGTGGCATGTACATGATCCTGGAGGGGATACCTGAAAGGAGTTTTGTCTGCATGAAGTGCCGCCTGATAGAGCTGATGGAAGAATAGATCTGAGGATTGGAGATGCAGGTGGAAACTCTGAGTTTAGAAGGGGGTTTGAGCGGATGATGGAGCAAAGACATGAGGAGGCTGAAGGGAAAAGCTCAGACTTGCAGATGGAAGTGGGACCAAAGAACTCTGAGGGAAAACCGCTGGGTGAGGAAAGTGGACAGTGGAAGCATGTGACTAAGAGAACCAGGCAGAGGAAAAGACAGGCTAGAGAAGGAGAAATAGAGTTCAGGAACAGGCTTGCAGAGCTGGAAAATGAAGAAAGGGCACAGCAGGTGGTCACTGAAGGTGAGAGGGCAAGGAAGAAGAGAAGAGCAGCTAGTCCTATAGGAAGAGGGGAAGAGTCAATGGAGATAACACCAACTATGAGCCCCAGGAGGATACGAGATGGGTTGTGGAGGATTGCAAGCGACAATAGGAATCGAGAGGACTTACAGCCAGAGGGAACAG
This sequence comes from Terrapene triunguis, assembly GCF_002925995.2. NCBI lineage: Eukaryota > Metazoa > Chordata > Testudines > Emydidae > Terrapene > Terrapene triunguis. The sequence goes on from NW_020664372.1 coordinate 13,658,131, forward strand.
GGGATAGACCAGAGAATTGCACCATCACCAGGAAAAGGCAGGTCTACGTGATTGGGGACTCCTTACTGAGAAGAATAGACAGGCCTGTAACTAGAGCTGATCCAGAGAACAGAAGGATGTGCTGTCTGCCGGATGTTAAGATACGGGATGTGGACCTGAGGCTGAAGAGGATCCGAATGGGAAAGAATCCACTGATTGTCCTTCATGTGGGAACAAATGATAAGGCTAGATTTTTGCTGGAACGTATCAAGGGAGACTATACCAGACTGGGAAATGTCGGAAGCTCCCCCCACCTCCACCTTCCCCCATCCCCTGGCGCTGCATCCAGGAGCGGCCCTGGACAGCACTGCAGCGGTGTGGCTCAGGCGGGGACTGAGCTCCCCCCGCTCAGAGCCGCATGGTAAGGGGGTGGGGCTGCGAGCTCCTGCCGAGCGGCGGGAGCTCAGGTCCCGCTGGAGTCACGCTGCTGCAGTGCTGTCCAGGGCTGCTCCTGGATGTGGCACGCTGAGGCGCCAGGGGATGGGGGAGGTAGGGGTAAGCAGCATGGTAAGTGCCTCTGAGCCGGACACTCCATCCCCCCCACAGCCCTGATCCCCAGCTCCGAGCCGAGCCCCTCTGAGCCGGGCACCCCACGACCTAGAGCCCAGCTCCCCACCCAGCCCTGGGCAACAGCAGCGCCACCCCCAGGTAGCGACAGGTCATTGGCACCAACCATCACCATCACCCAGCAACAGCCTATTATGTAATTGCAAATGAATACATACCATTAAAGCATTTCATGTTTTTAAATGTATTTCGTGTACATTCAAATTATTAAAAATTAATTTTTGAAGGTATTTCACTGGTTCTTTTTTACATTTCAAAATACATGTTACTATAGTATTTGCAACTTTTTTTTATGGAAGTGGCCCCTGAAATTGCTTTGCCCCAGGCCCCCTGAATCCTCTGGGTGGCCCTGGGAGATGGTTGGGAGGTGTCCAGGTAATCTCCACACCAGATTTTAACATTGAGAAGGAAGAAAACGAAGTAAGAAAGGATTCATTTGTGGGTAGGAGAATGGACATGAGGAGGAAGGATAGTGTAGATACCAGTCTAATAGGTGATACTGGCGGTAGAATGTCTGTGCCTAATCGGGTAAAGAATGTGACTGAAGCCAAACAGCAAAAATTAAGATGTTTGTACACCAATGCGAGTAGACTAGGTAACAAAATGGAGGAACCAGAGTTACTGTTGGAGGAAGTGAAACCAGATATTATAGGGATAACAGAAATATGGTGGAATAGTAGTCATGACTGGAGTACAGGTATTGAAGGCTATGTGCTGTTTAGGAAAGACAGAAATAAAGGCAAAGGTAGTGGAGTAGCACTGTATATCAATGATGAGGTAGACTGTAAAGAGATAAGAAGTGATGGAATGGATAAGACAGAGTCTGTCTGGGAAAAATCACATTGGGGAAGAAAGCTACTAGAGCCTCCCCTGGGATAGTGCTTGTGGTGTGCTATAGACCGCCGAGATCCGATTTGGATATGGATAGAAACCTCTTTAATGTTTTTAATGAAGTAAATACTAATGGGAGTTGTGTGATCATGGGAGACTTTAACTTCCCAGATATAGACTGGAAGACAAGTGCTAATAGTAATAATAGGGCTCAGATTTTCCTGGATGCAATAGCTGATGGATTCCTTCATCAAGTAGTTGCTGAACCAACAAGAGGGGATGCCATTTTAGATTTCGTTTTGGTGAGTAGTGAGGACTTCATAGAAGAAATGGTTGTAGGGGACAACCTTGGTTCGAGCGATCATGAGCTAATTCAGTTCAAACTAAATGGAAGAATAAACAAAAATAGATCTGTGACTAGGGTTTTTTATTTCAAAAGGGCTAACTTTAAAAAAAAATAAGGAAATTAGTTAGGGAAGTGGATTGGACTGAAGAACTTGTGGATCTAAAGGTGGAAGAGGCCTGCATTTACTTCAAGTCAAGGTTGCAGAAACTATCAGAAGCCTGCATCCCAAGAAAGGAGAAAAAACTCATAAGCAGGAGTTGTAGATGAAACTGGATGAGCTGAACTTGAATTAATATGCAAACTAGATACCATTAACTTAGGCTTGAATAGGCTGAGGGGGGATATGATTGCTCTCTTTAAATATATCAGAGGGATAAATACCAGGGAGGGAGAGGAATTATTTCAGCTCAGTACTAATGTGGACACGAGAACAAATGGATATAAACTGGCCATCGGGAAGTTTTGGCTTGAAATTAATGGAGATATCCTAGCTCCTAGAACTGGAAGGGACCTTGAAAGGTCATCGAGTCCAGCCCCCTGCCTTCACTAGCAGGGCCAAGTACTGATTTTGCCCCAGATCCCTAAGTGGCCCCCTCAAGGATTGAACTCACAACCCTGGGTTTAGCAGGCCAATGCTCAAACCACTGAGCTATCCCTCCCCCCTAAGAGGTGATTAAGAAAAAGCAAAGAGCCTACAAGGAGTGGAAGATGGGAGGAATCAGCTAGGAAAGCTAACTTATTGAGGTCAGAACATGTAGGGATAAAGTGAGAAAGGCCAAAAGCCATGTAGAGTTGGATCTTGCAAAGGGAATTAAAACCAATAGTAAAAGGTTCTATAGCCATATACATAAGAAAACAAAGAAAGAAGTGGGACCGCTAAACACTGAGGATGGAGTGGAGGTTAAGGATAATTTAGGCATGGCCCGGTATCTAAACAAATACTTTGCCTCAGTCTTTAATGAGGAGCTTAGGGATAATGGTAGGATGACAAATGGGAATGAGGATATGGAGGTAGATATTACCACATCTGAGATAGAAGCCAAACTCGAACAGCTTAATGGGACTAAATCGGGGGGCCCAGATAATCTTCATCCAAGAATATTTAAGGAACTGGCACATTGCAAGCCCATTAGCAAGAATTTTTAATGAATCTGTAAACTCAGGGATTTTACCGTATGACTGGAGAATTGCTAACATAGTTCCTATTTTTAAGAAAGGAAAAAAAGTGATCCGGGTAACTACAGGCCTGTTAGTTTGACATCTGTAGTATGCAAGGTCTTGGAGAAATTTTTGAAGGAGACAGTAGTTAAGGACTTTGAGGTCAATGGTAACTGGGACAAAATATAACATAGTTTTACAAAAGGTAGATTGTGCCGAACCAATCTGATCTCCTTCTTTGAGAAGGAAACAGATTTTTTAGAAAAAGGAAACACAGTGGATCTAATTTACCTCGATTTCAGTAAGGCATTTGATATGGTTCCACATGGGGAATTATTAGCTAAATTGGAAAAGATGGGGATCAATATCAAAATTGAAAGGTGGATAAGGAACTGGTTAAAGGGGAGACTACAATGGGTCATACTGAAAGGTGAACTGTCAGGCTGGAAGGCGGTTACTAGTGGAGTTCCTCAGGGATCGGTTTTAACTTTTTATTACTGACATTGGCACAAAAAGTGGCACAAAAAGTGGGAATGTGCTAATAACTTTTGCGGATGACACGAAGCTGGGAGGTATTGCCAATACGGAGAGGGATCGGGATATCCTACAGGAAGATCTGGATGACCTTGTAAACTGGATTAATAGTAATAGGATGAAATTTAATAGTGAAAAGTGGAAGGTCATGCATTTAGGGATTAATAACAAGAATTTTTGTTATGAACTGGGGACGCATTACTTGGAAATAACAAAGAAGGAGAAGGACCTTGGAGTATTGGTGATCACAGGATGACTATGAGCCGCCAATGTGATATGGCTGTGAAAAAAGCTAACACGGTCTTGGGATGCATCAGGCAAGGTATTTCCAGTAGAGATAAGGAGGTGTTAGTACCGTTATATAAGGCAAAGTTGAGACCTCATCTGGAATATTGTGTGCAGTTCTGGTCTCCCATGTTTAAGAAGGCTGAATTCAAACTGAAACAGGTATAGAGAAGGGCTACTCGGATGATCCGAGGAATTGAAAACCTGTCTTATGAAAGGAGACTCAAAGAGCTTGGCTTGTTTAGCCTAACCAAAAGAAGGGTGAGGGGAGATATGATTGCTCTCTATAAATTTATCAGAGGGATAAATACCAGGGAGGGAGAGGAATTATTTATTTAAGCTCAGTACCAATGTGGACACAAGAACAAATGGATATAAACAGGCCATAAGGAAGTTTAGACTTGAAATTAGACAAAGGTTTCTAACCATCAGAGGAGTGAAGTTCTGGAATAGCCTTCCAAGGGGAGCAGTGGAGGCAAAAGACATATCTGGCTTCAAGACTAAGCTTGATAAGTTTATGGAAGGGATGGTATGATGGGATAGCCTAATTTTGGCCTGTGATGGGACACTAGATAGGGTGGGATTTGAATTACTACAGAGAATTTTTCCTGGGTGTCTGGCTGATGAGTCTTGCCCACATGCTTGGGGTTTAGCTGATCGCCATATTTGGGGTCAGGAAGGAATTTTCCTCCAGGGAAGATTGTCAGGGCCTGGGGGGTTTTCACCTTCCTCTGCAGTGTGGGGCATGGGTCACTTGCTGGAGGATTCTCAACACCTTGAAGTCTTTAAACCACAAGTTGAGGACTTCAATAGCTCAGACATAGGTCAAGGTTTGTTACAGGAGTGGGTGGGTGAGATTCTGTGGCCTGAGTTGTGCAGGAGGTCAGACTAGAAGATCATAATGATCCCTTCTGACCTTAAAGTCTATGAATCAGCCTGCTTCAGGCTTTGCACATAACCCATTGCAAATCACCATCAAGGGATGTACTTTGGAGACAGTTGAGCACTTCTGCTACCTCCGTAGCCAATTTTCTCAAAATGAAAACTCAACAGTGAAATCCAGCACAGCATCCAGTGCACAAGTGCTTCCTTTGGGAAATTGTTACGATGCATTTTGACAGATCATGACCTATGGCATGAAACCAAGACCCAGGTCTATGAGACAACTGTTATTCCTACACTCCTTTATGGATGCAAAACTTGAGTGACCTATCAAGAGTCTGGAGAGGTAGCACCAACCATGCCCCCAGAAGATCCTTTGCATCAAGTGGGAAGATCACTGCACTAACATTGACTTCGGTAAGGATGCTAACGTCACCAGCCTTGAAACAATGATCCTCATGCACCAATGCAGCTGGGCTAGACATTGTGTGTGGATAGCAGACTCTTGCCTCCCAAAACAAATCCTCTACTCTCAGCTCACCCATGGTCAGAGATCCCACGGTGGTCGGAATAAATGCTACAAAGACACACTTAATGAGGATCTCAAGAAAACTGATGTGGACATCAAAACCGGGGATGAACAAGCCATTAACCAACTTCAATGGCACCACATCCTCCATCAGACAGTGGCCCGCTTTGAGGAGAAGCCCCTTGCCCTCAAAGCTTAAAAGAGAGAGAGAGAGAAGGAAAAAAACTTTCTCTGAGCAGTCAGCTGACACATCAGGAGATGTCTGTATTTACTGTGGGTGGATCTGTGGTTCCAGGTTCGGACTCCTGAGTCATCTCAGGACCCATATGTAAATCTGTGGTACAGATCATACTCAAATTGAGGGATTACCTATAATGATATATATATACTTAAGATATTTTGGGGATGGGCACTTTATAAATGCCATATTTGATTGATAGTCATTCTATGACTTCTTGAATAATTAAGTGAGTTTAATGCTTGCTCTGAAATTAACATATATAATATTTGGTCTCAGTCAAATTTACCATGACTGCATAGATTTAGAAAGTTAACCTGTTCCATACAAAAACCCCTATCTATTCAGTGATAATAAGGGAGTTTGGCAAGCCAGGCGTGTCAGGCATTTTTTCAATCATGTGGGTGTATTATTTAACACTGACAATATACCATATTCCAGTTAGACCATGTGGTGGCATTCTAACAGTTTCATATGAAAAAATAGCCACACATTTTCCTTTCAAATTCAATCACACATCACCAAGTTTACAAGCTCATATTTTATTCAAAAGTATCACTGTTCAAAATGCAATTGGACTTGTTAACATTATGGGTGTATTTGGCCTGTTTTGCTTCCGAGCAGTTGAAGTCAGAATATAAAATCTATCTTTGGTTTTCCTTTCCAAAAATAACCAAAAATATAAAATCAAGCTTGTTGTTCAGGTGGTTGTCACCCCCCCATGCTCTAGATTAATGGCAGATTAATTTACCTGCTACAAGATCACTTACATTATAAATGGATGTAGATGTGTAAAAGAAATGCAAATAGTTAAGTACACTGAAGGTTTTTTCTTGCCAACTTCATTTGATTAATAATGGCACTTAAAATAAAATAGATCTTCCCCCTCCCCAATGCTGAAAACGGAACTGAAAAACCAAAATCTGAAGTTTTCAATAAAACTCAGATTTAGCTTGGTTTTCACCTTTCAAGCCATATTTTCCTCTGTCACACCAGGAGAACCCAATTCATTTAATTGAGGAGGCAAGTGGTCATTCATCTTAAGGCTGACTTTCTAGGATTTTTTTTAATTCATTTTTTTGTTAACATGAAGTATTGAGATCCAACCTTAATTTTCAACCATGTTTGAAAATCACAGCTATCCTAAGAACAATTTAAGTAATTGTCTGATTTCCTTAGTTTTATTGCCTGTTATGCCTTAGAGAAAGCTAATAGCTAACGTTATAGAATTTGTAATTAGCAATGAAAAATCTTAACTGATAGAACCACAGGATAAATATGTGTGTATTTATATATGTATTTACCTTTTGGGAGCCTGGGAGTTGTTTCCTGACTGAAAGTTCAGTTTAATACGCCTGGTATTAGTTATTTAACAGGGTTACATAGACATGGGTATCATTTTGTAATGCTTGCAGGTGCAGGGTTTAGTTAAATTCAAATATACATACAGGTCAAGATGACACAAGCAGAAGATGTGAGGAAGGTGACACCTTTCTGAAGGTGCAAGGTATATTTACTTTTGAAATACAGAGAGTTATTCTGCCAATCTAGCATTATTCCCCTTAAGCTTTTGTGGTGTAAATGTAGAAGGGAAGGTGTTCGGAGGTAAAATGGCATTTAGCAAAATCATATTTATGTTGCAAGGCATGGAATCTCTATATGTTAAATAACTTTATGCTGTGTTGAAATAAAAACAGCTGACTACTGAGGAATCAATACCACCGATTATAATAATTTGGCTTTATATAATGCCTTTCAGTGGAGGATCTGTAGAAGGGCCAGTCACAATTGCAGTCCCTGTGATTTAGGAAATTAAACAGGCAGGAGGCAGTGCCATGGCTCTGTTGTTCCCTATATTCTTGCTCCCAAAGTTGGCCATCCACATGAGGGGTTGGGTAGTAAGATGCAACACATAAAGTGGTGCACTAGTGGCTGCTCTGTCAGAGAAGCAATCTTATTTATATGGTTTATCTATCTAAGACCTCTCAAGTAATATCAATAAACATCCATCAATAAACAAACAAATATGCAATCCAAATACTAATTCGCAAATTATAGAAACCAAGTACTGTCAACCCTAAGCAATCAACAATTTTGTCTGACCCCTCCCACCCTTCCCTCCAAATCATGAGATTGTCTCAAAATCATGACATTAGATTACATTTAAGATTCTTTTTATTTACCTTCTGGATCTGAAACTTTAGGTGCCCTTGACTCATTCTAAAGCTTTTCTCTACAACCATGAGGACTAGAAACTTACTTTTTTTATTTTATTTTTAATGAAAGCTGATATTCTCATGTATTCCCATGGATCCAGGGCTAGGGCCTTAAGAAATATACCAAATACCACAAGAGAAGAAAAAAATTGAGAATACGAGAATATTATTAAAACTGGAAAGAAGACCAGGAAATTGTCCAAATACATAGTATCAAGCCATTGAAAGCTAGAAATAACCAGATCCAGTATATAGTCCTTATGAATCAAAATGGGACCACGTTAAGTTCAAATGACTTAACAACTGTACAAACTGATGAGAAAATCTCTTTGTAAGGTCATCTATATGTATATTAAAAAGCTCCAGTAAGATAATCTTAGAAATTGCAAGTGCTCTTTTTGACAACTCCTAGAAATGGGACAGATATTGAAGTGAAAGCCAGGGAGGTAATAGATAATTGCAAAAGAACAAAAGTGCCCTACAGACAAGAGCTCAATATCTCAAACTACTTGAATGTGTTATGATTACAACAGAAATATTTTTAAAATACAATACTGTCTGTCTTAACTGAAATTTTTGAGAAAAAAACAACACAAGTAATCTGGTGGAGAGGATAACGGACCTTGACTCATCCTCATTCAACTTTGTTTACATCAGGACTACTTGACATAATGTCAGATATTCAGCAGCAGAGGTCTCGTGGGGAAAGAGATGTATGCCCCCAGGAACTAGTTGAAATGCTAGCATGATGGACATCATCTTGGTCAATACACCAGAAATCAGGAAACTCCAGAGTTAAAAAAGCCTAAGCCACTGCAGCTTGAACTAATGCTCAAAAGCTGCTGACTGTAGAAACTCATAACCTCTGTGATTTGGCACAGAGGAGGCCCTGTAACACACTCGCCAGTGGGATACATGCTATCTCTACTCAATGGAAGGTCAGCCTGAGCTGTTTGAGTCCCTGATGAACCCATACTTATGTGATGGCTGCCATCTTGACTGACATACCAGCTTTTACCTCCTACAGTGTAAGTATGCCTGTTTTTATTATCCGTACAAATGTCAATTTTTATTTATTTATATTTGCAAAGTGCTTAAATTTTGGTATATCACTGGTATATCATAGCTGTGAATTCCTCAACTGGAAAATTACCTTTGTAGGTCCAGTTCTGTGTTTTGAGAAGCTAGCAATAGCAGAGAATCTAGAAACTCACTCCCTCCAGGTATGACCACCTTTCCACCCAGGATCATAGGAGCTGCTGTATCAGAGTATTGTGACTTATTTAGCCTTTGACAGTCCCCAGCAGAAATAGTTCAGTAGAAAATACTAGAAAGTCTACATTATTCAGAGTCTTGTGAAGTTTCTTTCTAACCCATTATCTAGTGGTTATTTTAAGCCCTGGATACCGCTGGTCAAAAAGTTTCAACAATATTTTAATGAAAAATGTTTCTGTTTTATGACAAGCTGTAGCCTAAACACATGATACAACCATCCCTCCCTCTGCCCCCAGCCAAATGACATTTGCTTCTCTGCAAGTTTCCACACCAGCAATAAGAAATCATCTCCCCCATTCAGCCATAGAAGAAAGTGAGGAATTAATTAAATGAAATGTGTGTGTGGAGAGAGAGGAAATAAAGAGTAGAAAATCTTGTGGGAAAATATGGAATTGATGGATTTTGGAAGGAGGAAGATATTTTATATCACATGTATTGGCAGCTGAGTTGAAAAGCTTTTGAGGCATCCCCTTGTTAGAAATTTGGCAGCACATCACTATCTTAAAATATTCCATCCCTTCAGTAACAAATATAAGGTCCTTCTGACATCTTAGACTACTGTGAAGTGATCAAGGGCCTGATTCTGCAAAGTGCTGTGTATCCTTACTTCTGAAGTGCTCAGATTCTTACAACAAGTGTAGAGTTCTAGTCAGAGTGGGTCTCTGGGAGTAGAGGAGAGAATGTTGGGGAAAGATTGGCATTATTATTATTTCTTTGTTCCAGATTTTAAATTATCCTTTGCCACTTACTTGACCTACTCGTTTGATATCAGGAAAGCTGTCAGAAATAATGGTGAGCTCTTATCCAAAAAGAACATTTTTAAGCTTATGAACAAGGGCATTTTTAGAAGTCAAGTAGCAAAGTGATTCACATGTACCATGGCTCATAATCTTTGTGTAAATTAGATCCAATATCATTTGGTAATTCCTAAATTAAAGTGACAAGTAATCTCTTCCCACATGGCATGGCTATTGTTATACATGACTGCGTGGGCACATTTAGCCATCTTAGCTTCAGTGAAAAAGCAATGTGAGAAAATGTATTTTACAGAGTACAGTACAGTACTGGTGCTTCCACCACTTTTACACTTACCAGATCTTTATTTATTATTTTAATGTAGGAAATTTAGGTTAGTATCATTGACACATCAAGTATTACTCACATGCTGTTCAGAGCAGGGTCTATGTCTTCAGATGTGTTTCTACAATCCTTAGCAAAATGAGGCCTCAATCCTAATACATATATTAAATTATATATAAACACCACTCCTCCCATGTTATACTTTTGTTTTCTAGATTGGAGAATCCTCTATTAGCAAATTTCTGTTCTGCATGTAGGTACATAGAGCAGTACATAATGCTTCCCGCAGCTCCTGTTGGTGAAGAACGGCGAACTGTGGCCACTGCAGACGGTCAATGTAAACAAACTGTCTCATGGTCCACCAGCGGATTACCCTGACGGGCCACGTGCGGCTTGAGGGCTGCAGGTTTCCTACCACTGACATAGAGATTGATGTTTTGGATAAGTTAAGTAAATGGAGCTCGCTGAATCTATCAGACATGTTTTCCAACCCTTTCATCATTCTTGTGACTCTTCTCCAGAACCTCTCCATTAAAAAAATACCCAAACCATTCTTACTGAAGAGTGGATAATTTTTAATTACACGATCACATACTCTTTTTTCACAGGATCCCTGCATTGTGCAGTACACAGATGGACTGTGTTCTGGGAATGAATCAGGTTTCTATAATTAATGAGGATGTTATCTGTAGAAATCATAGAAATGTAGAGTTGGATAGTTCATGGTCAGCCAGTGCCATCTCCCTGCACTGAGGCAGGATGAAGTGCACCTGGACCATCCCTGGCAGATGTTCATGGAATCCCCACCATTGCAGGTTTTTAAGAACAGGTTAGACAACCTTCCTAGATAACTTGTTACAGTACTTAACTTTCCTTATATTTAGATTCCTCCCCCACCCCAATATCCAACCTGAGCCCATAGACAGGGCTAAAGAGATTACCTATGGCACAGAGACAGGCCCTGTTGGCCCTCTGAGCCCAGAAGGGACTTGTGCGTTCATGCATATTGACTGTGTGTGACTTGGTCAGAGGCTGATCCACTGAGGAGCCTTCTGACAAGGGCAACAGCTGTCAGGGGGCACCGCAAAGAGAGAGAGAGTGCAGGATCACACCCATCCAACAGGAGGCACTCTTGAGAGGTGAGTGCACACCATCACAAGTACCCAAAATTAGTGGACAGTTTTGGGCTTCGTTTCATGGTGCCTCAGTTCATTAATATTTTTTTGTAAAAAGTAGTATGTGATTCTGTAATGAAAGACTGTATCATAATATATTTGCACAATGAGGCCAAATTAAGGTTGCACCTTAATTCTGTCATTTTCTAACCTTTGAGTATCTGACTCTGCAAACCTAATGTTCCTTTTATGCAATTTCCTAAGTTTTTAAAAGACTTAAATTGGAAAATACAAAATTGCTATTGCATGAAACATCTGACTCCCCAGATGCTCACACATTTTGCAAATGGGTTTCACAGCTATTTGCTGGACAGCCAAAGGAACGCTGAGATTCAGAAATACTGTGTTCTATGCCAGGTACTGTAGAGATGTGTTCTCTAATGGTTACAGACCCTTCTGATTCTCTCTGTCCCCTTGTATTGCCACCACCCCAACTCTTGCCCCCCTCACACAATGCCATATGCTGCTCCTCCTTTCTCTGGCTCCTGCCCATGTACCCCTTTTTTCTATTTTAACCCCTTTGCTAAGGGCTCCTGCCCGTCTTCATCTCCTCCTGCTCTGTTTCTATCTTGCACTCCCAGCTCCTACCCCTCTCCTCCCCCTTCTTTCTGCTCCTGTCACTCTTTTCCTTCAGCTTTTCCCTCATACTCCCAGTTCTTGATCCTAACCCCTCCCCCAACCTCCTGTCCCTTTCTTTCCTCCCAACATTCCTTTCAGCCCCCACCCCCATGCATGAGTCAGGATGCCTCCTCCTTCTCCTTCACACTGTCTGGGCACCAGCAGGTTTATAATTAATAGTAGAGGATAGACAGTCTTCCAGATCCCAATTCTTCTGCTTATAACTTGTTCAAGTTAGGCAAATTTTCACAGGGACAGCAATGTGCCATAATCAGTGGAAATGAAGTCAGAGGGCCCATGTTCCCTTCAGGGACAATTATTTTGGATACCAGGGGAACTGAAAACTGAAGAAGTTAGGCTGAAAACCATGGAGCCACAAACAGAGCAGTCAACAGGGATTAATAAAGTTCCACTTGTTCAACTTAACCTACATTGGGGATCACTCTTTGCAAATGAAACATGGTGGCAGTGTCTGAGCTGTGAATTCTCTGAAGTGCTGCAGCTGGTAGCAGGAGACATGGAACTCTGTCTGAAGCCTCCCAAAGCCCTGGATTTCGCAGACACAAACCTAGGCCAGCAGTGGACCTGGTGGAAGGAGGCTTTCGTGCTGTAAACAGACCTGGCCATATAGGAGGACGACAACAACAGCAGGAAAGTAAAACTATTATTTTACCTTATTGGGGAAATAGCCAGTGAGGTCTGCAGCACTCCAATACTCACCATTGCCTCAGACCTCAGTAGTCCTAGGATCCCTGGGGAACCATTGCTCTCCAAAGCAGAACAAAACTGTGGAGTGACACAGGTTTTCCATTAGATAGCAATTCTAAGGGGTCTTTACAAACTCCCTGATTCAGGTTGAAGGAATATCGGGTGGGGATCTGGGCATCCATTATTTGTATTTAATATTTTAAAACCATTTTAATATAATAGAGAAGTTGTATCCTGATCAGTGGAAGTGGAGTCAGAGGACCAAAGTTCCCTAGAGGGAGTATCATTAACAGGAACTGGAAAAAAGTGGAGCTAGTCTGTAGGCAATGCAGGCACATGAAAACAGCAATCCACAGGGTTTAGTCTACAGAAAGGATGTGGACAAATTGGAGGGAGTCCAGTGGAGGGCAACAAAAATGATTAGGGGTCTGGGACACATGACTTACGAGAAGAGGCTGAGGGAACTGGGCTTATTTAGTCTGCAGAAGAGAAGAGTGAGGGGAGATTTGATAGCAGCCTTCAACTACCTGAAGGGGGGTTTCAAAGAGGTTGGAGCTCGACTGTTCTCACTGGTGGCAGATGACAGAACAAAGAACAATGGTCCCAAGGTGCAGTGGGGGAGATCTAGGTTGGATATTAGGAAAAACTATTTCACTAGGAGGGTGGTTGAGCACTGGAATGGGTTACCTAGGGAGATGATGGAATCTCAATCCTTAGAGGTTTCTAAGGCCCGACTTGACAAAGCCCTGGCTGGGATGATTTAGTTGGTATTGGTCCTGCTTTGAGCAGGGAGTTGGACTAGATGATCTCCTTAGGTCTCTTCCAACCCTACTCTTCTATGATTCTAATCAAATTCCAGTTATTCAGTGTAACCTGCATTCAGCTTCAGTTTTTTTTTAATGAAACATGCCCACCCCATCATGCTTGATGAGAAGGTTGCAGCCATTTTTATGCATGTGAACCTAATCAGTTGTCCATGCCTTTGTCACTTTGATTTTACACTGTAGTGTATTCTACATGAGGTTACTTTTTAAGACCATTCCAACAAAATAATGCAGAATAGGGCTGACCATTTGGTATACATAGTATGATCAGTTTTAAGAAATATCAGTTCATCTCTATATACTTAAAGTAGGCTGCATAATATTCCTGAAATAAATTAACCTCATTTTCCTGAATCAATCATTTGTTCAAAATTTCAGGGATAAACTGATGTTTTCCTTCACAGAATTTAAAAAAAAATTACCAAAAACTAATGAGCTAAAGACTTGCTCAACTCCAAAATTACCTGAAATAATCCTAGTGTTAATTATTTGTAAAGGGAAACTGAGCTTTCATCAAATTCACAATGGGTTAATTTTTCATCCAGCATATTTTTCAGAAAGAGAATGTTTTGTAAAAATATTCCTTTCTTGATGCCTCTTTAAATCCACAAATTATCATTTTATGACTTTAAAGTTATCTAGTAAAATACCCAAGTATGCCTAAAATCTATCTCCACTCCACTTGAATAATTTTAATGAAATTATCTTTTATATTTTAATACCACTTTTTAAACTTAATGGGAGTTGATGGTAGCTGAACATAAACTAGGATTTAAAGCATAGATTAAATGAACCACATTTTTGGGGGATCATTCTCCCAGTCTTTAATGAGGGAAAACTGTTTGCAATTTTTATCAAAACTTTGAAATGCACTTCATTTAACCTATGCTTTAAATCCTAGTATGTCCTGACCATGTTATACAAATCAATTAAGAAAGAGTAGGTCCAAAATAAATTAAAAAAACAAACAAAAAAACAACCACCCTGACAGACAGTGCAGACACATATTTCCATAGGAAATCAACAATAGAAAATAAAAATGTCAATCTTAACCATCTGTCAAAAATGAGAGTGAAATGGCAAGAAAAAATAGTAGTATCTGGAAATCAGAAAGAAGAAAATAAGAATACAACAGGTCAAAAAAGCTTCACTAAAATTTGTGCAATTTTTTTTTATTTTGTCAACATTTCAAAAACTCTCATCCACTCTAAAGTGGCATGATAGTAGGGACTGTTCAACAAGCCTATCTTGCTAACAAACAAAAAAGCCCATCAAATTATAGTTAACATTTGGTAGGTGTCTTTGTTTAAGTTTTTTTCCCCTTTGAGCTTTCTTATCTTCAGCTTTGAAGGGTGAAAAGTTTCTGCGGAGGTTGGGCATGGAGGCAGCTAATTTTGAGCAGCCAGATACCAGGGCAATAAGAGCAGCCCTGCAAGGGGTTCTGCATCTCCATGAGGCTTTAAAAACCTGTTTCAGTAATGAGCCACAGTAATGTGTGATGCTTATCTATCCTGTGCCTTCCCATACTATCCCTCCATTGGATCAATTTCCCTGTAACCCCACCACCACCACCACCACACCCCTGTGAATGGAAAAACTAATGAGCATTTCTTTCTCGAAGCATTTACTTTTATTATGCACACATGAAGAAACTGAAAAGAACAGAAAAATTAGTTAACCTTGGACAAACAGGAGGGGAGAAACAAAGTCAGCTTGTTTTCTAAAACACAATACTCTTGACTATCGAAGATCTTGGAATGAGTGCCTTCTGTTCTTTGAACCTTCCCTGGGGTTGAGCGGAAGTGATATTGCACTCCCCTGCCCAGCCTAATGGAATGTTTGGGGGAGGAGGACTGTGAATAGGGTGATGCTTGCAGGCAGTTCTGCAGGACCTGCTGAGGGAGCCTAGCAGCATCTTATCTTGTGTGGCACAGTCTTATTCCTGGGAGGCTCTCCTTCTCTCCATGTTGATGTCCAGATTCTCAGAGAGTGAAATCTTCCAGGCTCTGAGCTCTGTCTTTGCTTTCCCGAGGCATTCATTATCTTGTTGAACATGTCATCCTGCATCCTCTTTTTCTGACTTCTTATCTATGAAAGCTTCTTTCCCATTGTGGAAGATGCCCTGAAGGCCAAGCTTTCCACTGTAAGGCATGCAAAGAACAATGCAACCATCGACAGTGCAGACATTGTTTCTGGTGCAAGGTTGCTATTAAAAAAAATCCCTTTACTACACTCCACTGCTAGCCAGAACATAATCAGAATCCCTAGCTATTCTATGAACTGGTTTTTCTGTTTCAGCCATAGTGATTAAGGCCCTGAGGCATGGGGAACAGGCTTTGTGATGTAACTTGTGGCAAACTCATATCAGCACTACAGTTGGGCATTTGAACAATGTCCCCTCCCCCTAGCAACATGGATGTTGCTTGCGAACAGGGAACAGCATTTACACTCCCAAATTGCTGTCTTCTGGGGGAAGGCGGTGGGGGGGGGAAGACACAGGAAATCTTCCCACCCCATCCTTTAACATTGCTCATGGAAAGCATGGTTGAGAGACCCAGAATTCAACGTGTGTGTGGGGGGGGGGGGCGGGGAGGAATCATATGCTCTATTGTTTGCAGTGCAAGCACTTGTAATGAGAACTTTCCCCGTTTCCCCTAGGTGACCTTATGTGATATCAGTCTCCGGAGGGTGACAGCGGCAGCAAGGGAGCAGATGCTGCAAGGTATAGACCTGGTCCTCGTGATGCTGTGCTGTTTACCCAGGGGCGGATTAGGGTTTTGTGGAGCCCTGGGCCAAAGCAAGTGGAGGCCTCTTCCCAACCCTTCTGTCTGCAGTCTTCTCCTGCCTCATGCTCCTGCTGAGGAAATGGGATCGGGGTTCAGGGGCTTGCTCTGCCTACCCACCCAGCACTCCTGCTAGGGGGTGGGGCATGGGGGCTTGTCCTGCTTCACCCAGTTGGTGCTCCTGCCGCTCCCTGGCTCGAGCACCGGGATGGTGGAGCAAACCCCTGCGCCCTAACCCTGTTCCCTGGCAGGAGTGCTGGGCAGGTGGGCAGAGCAGGTCAGGGCGTGGGGGTGTACATTTTTCCAGGGGCCCCCAATTGGCTGGAGCCCCTGAGCATGGGTCCCGTTGTCCCAGTGGCTAATCTGCCACTGTGTGTACCACAATGATGACAGCAGAGTTAATACATGAGTGGCATGGCAAAATGTCCTACCATGGTGGAGGAAATATGGCAGCCCTCCCCAGAAGCCTTCTGCAAAGGATTGCAGAGTATAGGGTGACCAGATGTCCCGATTTTATAGGGACAGTCCCGATTTGGGGGTCTTTTTCTTATATAGGCTCCTATTACCCCGCCACCCCCGTCCCAATTTTTCACACTTGATGTCTGGTCACCCTAGCAGAGTACCTCCATGAAAGTTTCCTAGAGATCTCCATGGAGGATTCCTGGTCATCAATGTGTACATAAACAGTCTTTTCTGGGGAGCACCCTCTGCATAGCTGGAGTGGCCATGGGGAAGCAGATACCCACCACATCTAATTTTTTGTTCTGATTATACATAAAATATAATAGCATGTAACCACTACAGTTTGATTGTAAATGTAAACTCATTAGAGGTGCCTTCCATGGCATCACACTCTGCTACCATGCTGTCCCACAACTGGCTGGGTTCCATGGTTAAAAACAGCTTCTGACTCCTGGGGAGAATTGATCCACCGCTTACCTGTCTCCCATTCTCCTCCTCCTCTTCCTCATCCAAAATGTCCTCTTTATTGTTGCCTGACATGGCCCAGGATTCGGACTCCTGGGAGGAATCGATGCTGCATTTAGGGTTAGTGGTGGGGTCGCCACAGAGAATCACATGCAGCTCATTGGCAAAGTGGCATGTCTGTATGGCAGAACCAGAACGACTGGTTCACCTCCCTTGTCTTCTGGTATGCTTGCTGAAGCTCCTTTATTTTCACATGGCACTGCTGCATGTGCCTGGTGTAGCTCTTCTCCCCCATGCCCCACCCGATCTTTGCATAGTTGTCAGTGTTTCTTCTGCTGGATTGGAGCTATGTCTGCACAAACTCTTCTCTCCACACAGCAAGAAGATCCACCACCTCCTGTGTACTCCAAGCTGGAGTGCGTTTGGGGTATTGAGTCTCCATAATCAGCTGTGCTGGCGAGCTCTCCATGACGATCAAACAGAAAATGGGATTTCAAAAGTTCCTGGGGCTTTACCAGGGGAAGGGTTTTTTCCTGTGTACCTGAATGCTGTGCAGTGGAGTTGAAAAGACTCTCCAGAGCGGTCACAGTGGAGCATTGTGGGACACCTACGGGAGGCCAGTTAAATCAAATTACATCTACACTACCTCTATGTTGACCCATGAACAGTGAAGTAAGTGCTATGCCTCTCGCAGCAATGGAGTACAGAAGTGAACATTACATTCGACTTAGGTCAGCTGAAGGGACCTAGTTGTGTAGATGCATACATTATTAGCTTGACTTAAGGCAGCTTCTGTCGACCTAAATTTGTAGGCCAGGGTGCTACTCCAGCACAAGTCTGTCCTTCCTAGCAATGAAGTGCTGCACTTAATTAAACCAATTATAATTGTAAGAAAAGGAAAAAAATATATATATACTATCTCATTCAAAGTCATTAATTAAGTAAATTGAGTACTTCTGCTATGTGCATTTTTGACTTTTGTTAATAATATTGGGATACTAAGAATTGTGTGACTAATAATAAATTATTGCATTTAAGAGACTTTTTCCTTATTGCAACATTTTTCCATCACTTATGTTTTAGCATTGATCTATAATCACCTTGTCTTCTAAAAGGTCAGAGAGAGTCAGTTTTCATGCAGCAAAGATTTTTCATAATATGTGACAAACTGATTTGGCTCTTTTAAGGTCCTCAGATTGTAATCATGTGGAGTTTCTTGCAAACTATAATTATATAGCATGCTTATAATTTCATCCAGCACAAACTTTGCTATTAGTGTCTTATGTCAGGATTACTTTATACTTGGGATGCGAAAATGCATTCAGGTCATTTTTAACCCACAATTTAGTGATGAAAACCTTTAAACCTTCTTTTCTATTTATAATTCTGTTTTGGCTTTCATTCCTTATCATTTCTTGTTTCTCCAGTGTTAGGTGTTTTAAGGGCATCCCTGCTGGCCTTCACTGAAGTTTCTATGCTAAAGAAAGGGCTATTGAAAACACAACAGAATGTCAGTAATTTAGTTGGTAAATGGGCCAGCACAGGAGAAGTTTTTTGGTGCTGCTGTTCAGGGTAAAACACAAGGTCCTCTCTCTTATTGAGTTGGAATTTCTTAAAAAGTTTGAGCACTCTTCTCATGATTATTGGTAAGTGTAAAAACAATTTTACAATTACATACATAGACTCATATTTGTAAGCACAAAAGAGACTCGGTAAAATTCTGTCCCCACTTTGAAGTCAATGGGAGTTTTGCCATTGACTTTAATAGAACTGGGATTTCACCCCATGTTTAGAAGCTGGCACAAAAGAGAGAATATAGTTAGAAGAACATAAATGCAGAAGAACTGTGAAGGAAAATAAAAAAAATAGCCGTGACAGAAAATGGATTTATATGGATTTGCCTCTACAGATGTGAGTGAGCTGAAAATGTGTTCATGATGTCCTGTTTAGTTATAAGGGATCTTTGTGTAGCTGTTCCTGGGAGGAACTTGCACAGCTGTTCATTAGTATTGTTATGTTGGAAGGTGTTAATGGCTGTCATCAAGGGGGTCTTTGATCTGTAGACCATCACAGAGCTCACTAAAACCGATGGTTGTGCTAGTCAAGCAATTAAATGTCCATCTATGTAGTGATAGTTGGAAACAATAGTAAGCCACCACCCAAGACAACAGGACATATAGTGAAGTTGAGCCATGTGGGCTGAATGGGTTCCCTGTGACTGATTTTAAAACACGGGGACTGGGGGAATGATTGGTTGCAGCTCTGTGTGTGAGAAGCAGAACAGATACACTGAGAGAAGCAGACATGAGTGTGGCCCTGAGATGATGCTTAGAGAGAGAACTATTTTTGTCACAGAAGATACTGAGAAGTCAGATTTGGATTTCTGAGCAAGGAAACTGCCTGCTGTTGTTTGTTCTTACTGTGTTCAGGAACATAGGACATTGTGTATGTTCTTTGTAAATAAACAGGATTTCACCAAAGAAATAGCTGGCTCATGTAACCAGTTTCTCCTTCTAATGGAAACAACACAGCAAATCCACAAATATTGGCTAATCATTTTGGACAAAAAGGGGAACAGTATTTCCACATGTATTCTGAAATAATTATAATTAAGAATTCCACAGATTTTTCAATTTTTACATTAAATCTGCGTGAAAAGTCATTCAGATTGCCAGTGGCATGATAGAAAACACTTTTACATTTTGAAAAAAAAAGTTTCCTTTCATATCCTTCTATGCATGAGATCTGTCATCCTGCCCAATTCAGATCTCTGCATGAGAAATTACCTCTAGCTACGCTTAAATAACAAACTAACATAGTGACTTAGTTCCTTGGTCAATAAATACTCAATACAGTTCCCTCTATTTAATTGGGAATAGATTCATTGTCCCGAGACATCTATACAGAGCACATCACCGGCCACCGCCAATACCGAGAGTGAGCCGGCGTGACTTCGTGCACCCATAATGAGTAAGAGACCTGTAGACTTCCGCTGTTGGACCTTATTCCCTGAGCCCTGAACCCACCGAACTGAACTGTACTCCACCATATGAGGGTCATCCTATCCCCATTACCCGGCCCGCTTA
>NW_020664372.1:13678241-13788600 GCF_002925995.2 Terrapene triunguis
GTGTATGAGTGATGTACCCTCATTGCTTGCTGACTGTACCTTCATCTCACCCAACGTATACCCCCCATTGGGGATATTGCAGACTGTATATTTTATGTACTATTCAATACCAAAATACTAACATCCCCCTATACCCTGTATGTTACCCCTGATGACTAATAACTGACCTTTCAAACTCTCTGTATCATCTATTTTTAAATTAGTGACACTCGCTAGCACAGGTATTGCTTAGGGACTCAGGTCTTTCAATAAACTGATTATCAGAGGGTAAATACAGAAGAATATCTTTACAAATGTCAAAATATTGAAGTGAACTTGGCATAATTGTCAATTCTGATGCATTTCAACTAAAATGGTGCAAATATTTAAACTACATTTTTGCTATAGATCAAAATAGGTTTGGATTTTTCTTCTTTTAAACACTAATTAAAAATGGCTTTATGTTACAAAATAGAAACTTAGCATTTTCAGAAATCTTTAGTGAGATAGGATTTTGGGGGAAAGTACAGTTGTAGTTTAAAATCATTCAATAAGTCTTCAATTTACTGGGTAAATGTTGATCACCTTGCAGAAACTGTAACCATATGTTTGGTTAAAAGACCACTTGTTCATACCAGGTCTGAACATATTTAGTAAAATGAAAATAATATATACTGTTAACAGATTGCCTAGAGATGTGGTAAATTATCTGTGTCTTGTTCTCTGTACATCAAGATTTGATGTCTGTCTTCAAGATATGGTTAAGCTCAAGCTCTTAGAATTTGAGCTAGATACACAAATCACTGTGTAAAATTTCCCATGGCTTCTGTTACATAGGTGGTCAGTCTAGAAGACCACAATGGCTTTAAAACCTAGAAATGTATGAAGTTACCAATCTCTAGGGTCAAAAACAACTCAACAGAAATGTAGAGAGGGGGCAGAATCATGGCTCTGATCCCCTCTGCACAAGGAGCACTCTTTTTATAGGTGCAGCAGCAATAATGACCATACTGCACCTGAAGCAGGGGGGATATTGTCCAGACTTGCCAGAGGAAGGTAGCCGTGCTTTATGGGTGTGGGGGAAGGAGGTCAGAAACTACTGCAAAAAGGTGGTTGGAGGGTCAATTTGGTGACACTGATGAACCCCCAGGGAACTTAACAGTGTAAGGTTTTAAATGGTGCATTCCCTGGCATAAGAAGCCCTTTCTCCAGGCAGCAAGCAATGCAGCAGCAGGGAGCAGAGGATACAGGCAAACTAAGCAGCATGGCACCACATGGATGCAGGAAATTGAGAGTGGGGATGGGAGGGGGGGTTTCCCCCTTCTCTGGTAAGGGACAGGCAGAGCCAGGGCAAAAGGAGGAGACAGGGATGGTGAATCAGCAAGTAAGATTGCAGGTGCAGGATATGATCACCAGGGAGGGGGAAGGGAGCTTTCCTCCCTCGCCTCCCAACCCTGTTGTGAATAGAGGCATTGGTGATCTGGTTTCACTTTTTCTCCTGCTGTGGCAGATTAGGGCTGGGAGGAAAGTACCTTCACTGTGAAGGGGGAAAACAAACACTGCACAGGGCAGTGCAAGTGGGGTTGAAGAGGCAGATGGTGACCCAGGGATAGGATCATTGCAACAGGAGTAAGGACTTGTTACCAGGATGGGGCTGGTGGATCCTAGGGTGGTGTGTTGGGTCCTCCAAGGCAACTTCATAGACTGAGGATGAGGATGTTCCAAAGGAAGCAACCACACATGCAGGTGAGCTGGCTTTGTTTGCCAGTGGGACAGTCAGCAGTGATTTGCTGCAAGTGGTCAGTGATGTTGTTTCTGAGGTTGTTTCAACAACATTGTGGGACTTCCGAAGTGTGCTTGGTCACCCAGAAATGGGACACCTTTCTCCACTGAATGCAGGAGATGGGGGGGTGACTTTGACTTCAGGAGTGAATGTGATCTGCAACAGATAGAGGTTGGTGGGTGTGACATCATGTGATTAAAATCTGATCATGCAAATCATTGTTGCTACCACTGTTATATAATTGCAACAAATCTTATACAAAGTGTGTTAAGTAAGGTGTCAATAGAAATTGTATGATTTGCTGGTTATGATTATGCTATTTGTATTCATGTACCATTTTGATATTTGAAGTTAGAACTGCTGGCTCTATACCTATATTTCAAAATGTTTGCTCCTGGGTAGCTCGCACAAGGTAGTTAGCCAGCACATCTTGGAGTGACTATTCAAATTGAGTGGCCCATCAAAAGAACATTTAACTCACAATGGAAGATGCCCACCTACTCTGAATGGACTTTCCTGTGAACGTGCTGTTTGAGGTATAGGTAATGATTTCCTGCTATGACTAAGCGGAATCAGGCATGGGCATGTGATATGCCCATGTGACTCCAAACTCCTTTTTATACCTGTGATGTTCCACTAGCTGTGCTGAAGGCTTTTTTTGAAACAATGGATTTCCCTCCACATGGTAGAAGCTATAAAAGGCATAGGAAACATCTCCATTTTGCCTCTTTTCTGCTCAAGCTATGGACAATGGACTTATACTAATGGGAGCATTCTAACCAAGGAATTGAGGACCTTCCAATGATTTGGAATCAACCAGAGACTTTACTTAAACCAGCAGTTTATTCCATCACTGCTACAAGCCTGAACCAAAAACTTTGCATTTATTGTATATATTTGATTCCTTTCACCAATTTTAGCTCTCACCTTTCTTTCTTTTTATAAACAAACCTTTAGATTTTAGATACTAAAGAATTGGCAACAGTTATTTTTTGGGGGGAGTGGGGTAAAATCTGAGTTGTACATTGACCTGGGTGTGTGCCTGGTCCTTTAGGATCAGAAGAACCTTTTATTTGATGAAATTGGTTTTAAAGAACTATTCATCCTAAAGTTTGTTTTTGGTGGTGATGCAAGGACTGGAATGCCTAAGGAAACTGCTCTTCTGAGGCCTGGTCTACACTAGGCTTTTATGTCGACTTTAGCGCCGTTATATCGAATTAACCCTGCACCCGTCCACACCAGGAAGCCATTTACTTCGACATAAAGCTCTCTTTAAATCGATTTCTGTAATCCTCCCCAACGAGAGGATTAGCGCTAAATTCGACATGGCCATATCGAATTAGGCTAGGTGTGGATGGAAATCGACGGTAATAGCTCCGGGAGCTATCCCACAGTGCACCACTCTGTTGACGCTCTGGACAGCAGTCCGAGCTCGGATGCTCTGACCAGCCACACCCCCGGGAAAATTTGAATTCATTTTCATTTTCCTGTCTGGGCAGTTTGAATCTCAGTTCCTCTTTGGACATCGAGGGGAGCTCAGCAGCAGTGGCAACTATGCAGAGCTCTCCAGCAGAGATGGCCGTGCAATCTAATAGAAAGAGGGCCCCAGCATGGACTGATCGGGAAGTCTTGGATCTCATCGCAGTGTGGGGCGATGAGTCCGTGCTTTCAGAGCTGCGCTCCAAAAGAAGGAATGCTAAGATCTACGAGAAGATCTCCAAAGCCATGGCAGAGAGAGGCTACAGCCGGGATGCAACGCAGTGCCGCGTGAAAATCAAGGAGCTGAGACAAGGCTACCAAAAAACCAAAGAGGCTAACGGACGCTCCGGATCCCAGCCCCACACATCCCGTTTCTACGAGGCACTGCATTCCATCCTGGGAGCGGCCGCCACCACTACCCCACCCCTGACCGTGGACTCCGAGGATGGGATCATGTCCGCGGCCGGTTCCTCGTCGGACATGACAGCAGACGGGGAAGATGAAGAAGGAGATGAGGAGGACGAGGCAGTCGACAGCGCTGGCACCGCTGATTTCCCCGACAGCCAGGAGCTCTTCATCACCCTTACCGAGATCCCGTACCAACCGTTCCCATCCCTTACCCCGGACACAGAATCAGGGGAAGGATCAAGCAGTAAGTGCTGTAAACATGTAAACATTTATTTAAAACAGAACGGTAATATTTATACTATTAACAATGTATATTTATAAAAGTGCTGTAAACTAGTAAAAAAAAATCAGGTACAAAACAGGAATATTTACAAAGGTAACAAATGGGTTTTCATGATTTCTCTGTCTTAGGCTCTTCTCAATTTAGTCCCAAGTGTTTTAAAAAAATTTTCACAATGTCCGTTACTACATGATTCCCAGGCCCAAGACGCTCCACTCCAAAGTCCCAGTGCACCTACGCGAAAATCCGGTCAATGTGGCCGGGGATCGACGAGAAATCCTCGTAGGAGAACTCCTCGTAGGTCTCGTGGAGGTAGAGCTCAAGCCTGTTGATCAGGTTCCGGGGTAGGGCGATCTTAGTGGGCCCTCCGTGGTAGCAGACATGCCCCCTCCACGCCACAATCAAGTACTCCGGGATCATGGCCCGACACAGCATGGCGGCATACGGCCCCGGTTTCTGCATGCTTTCCCGCAGCATGCGTTCTCTCTGGGTGTCCGGGATCCTCAGGAGGGTGATGTCACTCATGACGCCCTGCTTTGAATTAGGGAGGGGAATGTTAGTATTGGGACTGCTTTACAGCCACGCGGTGGAGGGAGAGGGGCAGCATACAGGGATCTTTCCCTGGGACAGCCGCGAGGGGGTGGGACAGGGGCAGAGTTGATGCTGTCCTGATTGCTGGCAGCAGAGACTGGCATTGCTTTCAATGTGAAAGGAGGCCAGTGCTACTGCTGGAGTTTTAAGCAGCCACAAGTCTGCGGCTTACCATTATTGCCCGCTCCAGAAGTTCAGGTCTCCAGCCACAGTTCTCTGAACAGTCCAAGACCTCCGCAAGTCCACAGGCACTGAAGGCGACGGCCGAAAATTCGACCTTGTCCTGAGTGCGCATGTGAGAGGTGCAGTGCATGGTCTTGTTCACAGAGAAAGACTAGGTTCTTTGTATACAATTTCATTTATCTGTCTCAGGAATTCACTCCCTTTTCACAATTCACACAGACACATCTGCGACTGTCTCCCAACCCAGCCTCTCAGCACACTCCCAGAGGCTAGCGCAGATTAGGCGGAGGAAGAAGAAGACGCGTGAAGACATGTTCTCAGAACTAATGGGATGCTCCCGAGCCCAGGCAGCCCAGCAGACACAGTGGAGGGAGAACTTGTCACAAATGCACCGAGCAGTCATGGAACGGGAGGAGAGGTGGCGTCAGGAGGACCAACAGGCTACTGAAAAGCTGCTTGGACTAATGAGGGAGCAAACGGACACGCTCCGGCGCCTTGTGGATGTTCTGCAAGACCGGAGGCAGGAGGACAGAGCCCCGCTGCAGTCTATCTGTAACCGCCCTCACCCGCCACCAAGTCCCACACCACCCTCACCCAAACTCCAAAGAAGGAGGGGCGGCAAGGGCCGTTAAAACTTTCAGTCAACCCCTGCAGACTGCTCTAGCACTAGAAGGCTGACATTCCCCAAAATTTCATAAGTCCTTTCCCACCCACCTCACAGAAGCCCCCGTCCAAGTTTCACACCCCACGTTTCATGTCTGGTTCGCAATAAAATGTTTGTTTCTCTCCATTACTGTTTCAGTCAGGTTCTTTTGAGGGAGAGTCTGTCTGGAGGGGGGGAAGGGGCTTGGTAATTGGGCAGGACAGTGACCTTTAGCAGGGTACAGAGGCGGTGTCAGGTCCAGCATCAGGACACATACACAGTGCAGTCACTGGTTACCCTGGTCAGTCTGGGAGGTGTTTTTCATGTTCTCCATTGAAATAACCAGTCCACCAGTGCGGAGCCTGTCATTCCGGGAGTTTAGAAGCATCATTTGCATCAGAACACTGAACCCGCCCCCCGCCACAGTCTGCGTCCCCGGTTTAAAATATTCCCGCGAAAACAGCAACACAGACAACGCTGTTCATTAACAAAATCGAAATGATTTTATTTTTTGGGAAGGGGAAGGGGGTGAAGGGGGTATGTAACTGGAGAGGATAGTCAAAATGAACTGGGTAAAGAAACGGGGGCAGGTTCAGCTTCTCTGTCCACAAACTGAAAAGTCACTGGTTGCCCTGCTCACTCAGGAACCTAGCTTTCAAAGCCTCCCGGATGCACAGGGCGTCCCGCTGGGATCTTCTAATGGCCCGGCTGTCTGGCTGGACGTAATCAGCAGCCAGGCTATTTGCCTCTAGCTCCCACCCCGCCATAAAGGTCTCCCCCTTGCTCTCACACAGATTGTGGAGCACACAGCAAGCTGCAATAACGATGGGGATATTGGTTTCACTGAGATCACAGCGAGTGAGTAAGCTTCTCCATCTCCCTTTGAGACGGCCAAAAGCACACTCCACCACCATTCTGCACTTGCTGAGACGGTAGTTGAACAGTTCTTTTTCTGTGTCCAGGGCGCCAGTATAGGGCTTCATGAGCCAGGGCATTAGCGGGTAGGCTGGGTCCCCGAGGATGACTGTAGGCATCTCCACATCCCCAAGAGTTATTTTGTGGTCTGGGAAGTAAATACCTTCCTGCAGCCGTCTAAACAGACCAGAGTTCCTGAACACACGAGCGTCATGAACCTTGCCCGGCCATCCAACGTAGATGTTTGTAAACCGTCCCCGATGGTCCACCAGTGCTTGCAGCACCATTGAAAAGTAGCCCTTTCTATTGATGTACTGGCTGGCCTGGTGGTCCGGTCCCAGGATAGGGATGTGAGTCCCATCGATAGCCCCACCGCAGTTTGGGAATCCCATCGCGGCAAAGCCATCTATGATGACCTGCGCGTTTCCCAGGGTCACTACCTTTGGGAGCAGTACCTTCACGATTGCCTTGGCTACTTGCATGACAACAACCCCCACGGTAGATTTGCCCACACCAAAGTGGTTCGCGACTGACCGGTAGCTGTCCGGCGTTGCAAGCTTCCAGAGGGCTATGGCCACTCGCTTCTGGACAGTGAGGGCTGCTCGCATGCGGGTGTCCTTGCGCTTCAGGGCAGGGGACAGCAACTCACAAAGTTCGAGGAAAGTCCCCTTCCGCATGCGAAAGTTTCGCAGCCACTGGGATTCATCCCAGACCTGAAGCACTATACGGTCCCACCAGTCCGTGCTTGTTTCCCGGGCCCAGAATCGCCGTTCAACAAAATCCACATGCCCCATTGCCACCGTGATGTCCTGGGCGCTGGGGCTCGTGGTTTCTGACAGCTCTGTGCCACTCTCCGACTTCAGGCTCTCACGGCGGTGCCGTAGCCTCCTCGCCCGATTTCTCTGCATCTGCCTCAGGGAAAGGTGTATGATAAGCTGCGAGGTGTTGAGAACGGCCACAAGTGCAGCGATGGTCGCAGCGTGATCCATGATCGCAGTGCTGTGGCGTCCGCGCTGTCACTGACCAGAAAAGTGCGCGAACTGATTTCCCGCCGGCGCTTTCATGGAGGGAGGGAGGGCGTTAGTGACGGACGGATGACGACAAATTTTTTTTACCCAGAAGGCATTGGCGGCTCGACCCAGAATTCCGATGGGCAGCGGGGACTGCGGGAACTGTGGGATAGCTGCCCACAGTGCACCGCTTCCAATATCGACGCTCGCCCCGTTAGTGTGGACTCACAAAGTCGAATTACTGTCCTTAGTGTGTCCTTAGTGTGGACACACACGTTCGACTTTGCAATATCGATTCCACATATTCGATTTAAGTAAAATCGAATTACCCTCGTAGTGTAGACATACCCTGAGTTGTTAGTCAGTGTGGTGAAACATAAGTTTACTTTTATTGCTGGTTTGGTATATCTCACGGGAGAATAATCTCCAATTTTTGGGTGTAACTGCCCTATTTCTTAGCAGTTTGTCAGGAATTTGGTATTCTCAATTGTGACCCATGGAGGCATGGTTACAGGGGCATAGGTGGCACATGTGATACCCTGCCACACAGTGTGGCAACTGGTGGTGGTTCCAGGGGCCTCAGTAAGGTGCAGGTTTGAGCTCAAATTGCCCCCCTAGGACTTTAATGGGTCCTGGATGGGTAATAAATAGGCTAGGACTAGGAGTTGGAGAACCTGAAGCCATATCAGACCCATCTGGGGGCATCCCAGGTGGGGACACTAATGACATTACACAGCTGCTGCAAACTAATATGCAATTTTTGCAACAACTTTGGGCATTCAGGGGTGAGGGGGCCTGGATGGGGTAACAGGAGGACATGAATTTGGGAGGCAGGAGATGGGCAGATGGGGCAGATCCGTGCACGGGTATGAGAGCCCGCAGCAGGGATGAAACCCCTGGGCACATTTTGACTCACTGGTCCTGGGATAGGGTTGAGGATTGGAGGGGGGAGGCTGTGGGGCAACAGGGCCCAGAGGTTGCCCCATCAGTCAGTCCTGAATAAGTTACGCTAGGGTGGCTGACCCAATGGGAGTTCACTTTCTTAATACGACTAAGGATGGATAAAATCCTGGGAGGTGAATATGTGGACATATTATCCGGGTTGCACAGGGAGATGTTGACCGATAGTAATCCAGGACAGAGCAAACAGAATAGGGAGCTGCCCAAGTGGCCAAGGATACTTAGAATTTGAGGAAATTGGGAGGCTCTCTTCCTTATCTGTGCAGGTGTTGTTTAAGAATATGGATATAATCAGGTGGACTTATAATACAATCAGGGGCATGTCTTGGTTTAATTACGATAAGCATTTTGATTGAGGGCAGCAACACAAAACTGGGATCCAGTGGGACACACCTTATGACATGCTGTAATCCTGTTCAGCATTTGAAAAATATAGTACAATGTTGCACTGGGCAGTGGTGCGGGAAGCTGGACTATGCCACAGAGTGCATTATTCAGATGACTTTTTGTTTGTGGGACTGGCAGGGTTGGATGAGTGCTCAGCTGTTGGACACATTTTAGGCCCTAGCTAAACATTTAGGAATACCCCCAGTGAAAAAGAAAACAGAGGGCCCTTCCACTAGATTGATCTATCCATGGATCGAGCTGGATACAAGGGCGGGCATATCGCAGTTTCCCCAGGATGGCTTTGGAGAACTGTAGGAGACAAGAAACTCATGCTACGAGACCTTCAGGCTATTATGGGGCACCTGAACTATGCCTGCAGGGTTGTTGCTCTGGGGCAGATATTCTGTATCTGGCTTGTGGCAGCAACAGTGGGAATAGCCAGGCCACACCATTACATACATACAAGTTACTAGAAAGATGAAAGAAAACTTGAAGGTGTGGGAATGGATTTTGAGTCAATTTTATGTGGTGTCGTTATAGAGGAATGAATGGTTATTAAAGGCAGGTTTGAAAATCCATTCAGATTCTTCAGGGGTATGGGTTTTGGGGTGTTTACCAAGGTGGGTGGTGTGCCCAGAAATGGCCCACCATCCGGATGTAAAACAGGGTAATGTGTGACATGACTTCCCTGGAACTTTTCCCCATTTTAGTTGCAGTGGTTATTGGAGGACCTGAGTTGGCTAATAAAAGGGTGTGTTTCTTGTGCGACAACATGGTGGTGGTTCATGTTATCAATTGCCAAACTTCCAGATTACACAGGATTATGAATTAACTGAGGCCATTTGTGCTAGAATGTTTAAGCCTTCACATCTGTTTATTCCAAGCATGTTCCCATGTTGGATAATGGCATAGCAGATGCCTTGTCTTGTTTTCAGTTTGACAGATTTGAGGAGTTTACATCAGGAGCTAGCAAAGAACCTGAGTGGATGCCGCTGATGCTATGGAGCCTCAGTGTATGATGTTGTTAGTGGCATGGAATTCTTTGGCTCTGGCCATGCGGCTGAGCTGTGAAGGAAGTTTTAATGAGTTCTTCCAATTTCAGGATCCTGAATGCTGGTCATCGATATGGCCCATCACAGCAGGGCAGGTGCTGTGGTACATGGTCATTGTCAACCCGGCTGCTGGTGTCCTCGATGATCCTGGCACAGTGCAAGGGACAACTGAGTTCTTTAGAGAAGATGGGGGTTCACCTGTCAGACTTGGGGGCTGACATGTTTTTGGCTGCTATAAAAGTGGCCTTTAGGATATGTCTGGCAATGCGACTGGGTTTGGGCGGTGGGAGGCAGCCAAGCAGATGTCAAGTGCAGGTACTCCATAGATAAGCCATCCAGTGACCAGATAAATGGCCTGATAAAGGACTTAAAAAGGAGGTGCTGGTTAAAGGAACAGAACAGGGGTGTGGTTTGATTGTTAGGGCAGGGAGCAAATCCCCCTTTCTTATAGTCCCCTAGGTTGATGGTAAGGTCCAAGCCATGGGTTGACTGAGGGACCTGGATGGAAAATGAAGGGGGGCTGGTGGAAGCCCAGGGTAGTTATTTGCAGGAACATGGAGTTGCCTGCACTGTACACTTTTCTCTACCGGGTAGTCCCTGACATCTAATAATAGAATTGTGGCCTGATTAAATCCATATCAAGTGTCTCTTGCCTTCTTTCAGTACAGCCGGACAGTATTCCCCATGCCCACATGGGAGCTCGGGGAATCCTTGCATCTCTCTAATATCTTGTGAAATACATGCAGGGCAATATGCCTGCATGTCAACCCCAGCACATGACCATGCCTTAATGACAAAAAACTGGTCCAAAAAAGAATTCAGCACCTTAGTAAACAGAAGAGCTGGCCAACAATTTTCCAAAAGAGCAGCATTCTAGAATACAGCTTCAATGAAATCAAAACATTTCCTGGGAACATAAAGATTTTCTTAAAATTTTCAACAACAACAACAAAATCAATGTTTCCTTTTAACAAGGACCAAGGATTTTGAAAATATTTCAATTTTTGGAAAATTTAGACTCCTTATTCAGAATCAGGAGAAAAGGAAATTTTGAAATATCAGAATTTCTTATAGGACAGAAATTCCAAGCTTTCACCAGCTCTAGTAAGCAGTTCTGTTGTGCAATTAGTCATGCTTCATTCCTCAAATACATCTATTTTTATATGGACATCAATTTGGCACTATACTGTCAGCTGTTTTCCACTGCTTCCAATTGTTAAGATATTTTGACACAAGCATTGCATTTAAAATAAAAAGAGCAAAGCAAATCTTCAAATCAAAAGGTCTGTCCCACCATACCCTAATAAAGTTCTGTAAAATTTTAGAAATTAATACTAAAAAGACTTTTAGAGAAATATATCCAATGATGCTTTATGAAGTTTTAAAATATTTTCTATTTACATTTTTTGTTCTCTCTCAATTCTTTCCAAATGCAGTGCTTGTAAAAATCACAGTTCTATAATGATAGTCTCAAGCTTTAGTGAAAAGGATATCACTGCTTTCACTCAAGGCTACAAATTTAACATAGTACATCAATTATATGCATTGCTATGATACACGATTAGTACTACAAGGTAACTACATACTGTTATCTTGATTAGGCAAAAATGAATTATTACTGGCTTTAATAGTATGGTAATCTGACAATGAAAATTGGGCAATTTGTGTTCTATAACAGCATGTAATTGTTATTAAAAATGATGTGACAAGATTTACCAAGATCTGTAGCTGGATAAATATTATGGCATTATATACAGGAGTATTGGATTCAGTGGGAGCTTTGTCTAAATAAAGAGTGCAGCATGTAAAACTTGTGTCAAAATATTTGATTAAAAGCAATTGGGTGGAAGCAAACTGTGGGATCTGTATGCCAAAGCTTATTGAGCACTTTGCTCAGTGTGGAAGTGGCATACAGATCCCACAATTACAGTTTTAGGCAGATTCCATTCTTCATGTTTAATTCTGAAAGGAGAGTCTGAAATTGGATTCAAGTGCAAGATCAGGATATCAGTCCATCACTCTAATCTACACAAAGGGATCCATTATACTCATTTATATTTAATTTATTTGTGTGTGTGTGTTACTGAGTGCCCTATTGACTTCTTTGCAAACCACTTCATGCCCACCCTTGCATTGAACAATTTTTCTCCATTCATTCTGTACAGAATTATTTGGTGTTCAACAGAAAAACATTTAACCACCAGAACTGCATTTTAGGGTGCAGTTACATTGGTGTTGATGTTAATGATTTCTCCAAACAGGGGAAAACCCACCTAAAAGAAATCAGTTTCACAGCAGAGTTTAAGGGAAGATCTATTTCTCAGTAAAAGAATGATAACGAAAACTTAATAAAACCTTAGCTATAACATATAGGCTAACCTGGTTGTTTTTTTTTTTTTTTTAAATAATCCAGAATTGTGTTCAGAGGTTTCCAATTAGAATGGGTTAGATATTTTAAATACACTTTCAAACCTAAAATAAAACATTCATTATTTTAAAAAATGATATAAATTTTAACTGGCCCTACATGAGCGTGTAACCCCTGGTTGAGTGTGTGTTGCCACTCCCCCCTGGGCCTAGTCTGGCCCAGGAGGACATGAGTCTGTTCTAGCTCATGCTTTTTAGTCATGGAGTTCCCTGGTTCAGTTTCCAGTGTATCAGCTAAAATGGTAGTTGGATGGGGGCAGAGCACGCAAACTTGGATGCATTCACTGTGGCATAGAAAGTCAAGAGGTATCTAATATCAGTAATGATCCCACTCCCTTTCTCACCAACCAGTGGAATAGGGATAGTGCAGGCAGAATACACAAATAATCTTCTCAAATGACATAAGAACATAAGAATGGCCATACTGGGTCAGACCAAAGGTCCATCCAGCCCAGTATCCTGTCTACCAACAGTGACCAATGCCAGGTGTCCCAGAGGGAGTGAACCTAACAGGTAATAATCAAGTGATATCTCTCCTGCCATCCATCTCCACCCTCTGACAAACAGAGGCTCCTTACCCATTCTGGCTAATATCCATTAATGGACTTAACCTCCATGAATTTATCCAGTTCTCTTTTAAACCCTGTTATAGTCCTAGCCTTCACAACCTCCTCCGGCAAGGAGTTCCACAGGTTGACTGTGCACTGTGTGAAGAAGAAATTCCTTTTATTTGTTTTAAACCTGCTGCCCATCAATTTCATTTGGTGGCCCCTAGTTCTTATATTATGGGAACAAGTAAATAATTTTTCCTTATTCACTTTCTCCACACCACTCATGATTTTATATACCTCTATCATATCCCCCCGTAGTGTCCTCTTTTCTAAGCTGAAAAGTCCTAGCCTCTTTAATCTCTTCTCATATGGGACCTGTTCCAAACCCCTAATCATTTTACTTGCCCTTCTCTGAACCTTTTCCGATGCTAGTATATATTTTTTGAGATGAGGCGACCACATCTGTACGGAGTATTCAAGATGTGGGCGTACCATGGATTTATATAAGGGCAATAAGATATTCTTATTCTCTATACCTTTTTTAATGATTCCTAACTGTAGTGGGGCGGCTGCAGCCAATCAGAAAAGGCCTGTGGAGAGCCAATCAGGGCCAGGCTGGGCCCTATATAAAAACTGCTTAGCAAAAGAGAGGGCAGTCTCTCCCTGACTAGCAAGGGAAGAGGACTGGCTCCTGAGGTAAGGAGGTAGCACCTTGGACAGAGCAGTGCTGGGCGGTCCAGGGAGCAGAGGAGAGCTCCGGCCCAGTTACCTGCCAGGTTGCGGCCCCTGTTAAAAAGGGTCAAGGAGGTGCATGGGGCCACAGGGGAAGTGGCCCAGGGAAGATAGGTAGATAAGAGGGGAGAGAAGGAGGGCAGAGACAGGCTGCAGCTAGAGGGTCCCTGGGATGGGACCCAGAGTAGTGGGTGGGCCTGGGTCACCCCGTTCCCCCTTTGCACTGCACCTGGCCACAGAGGGGTGTGGCTAAGAGAGACTGCAACTTGCCCTGAGGTGAGGGGCTAGACATTGGAGTTGTGGTTGGTCACTGAGGCAGATGCAAGCCAAAAGACTGCTCTTAAACCTCCCTCCCCCCCCAGAAGGGGGTGAGAATGGAGTAGTGTGCATTGCCGGAGGGCAGTGTCCTGAAGCGGACACCACCGAGCGGAGAGCAAGGTGGTTCCCAAATCACCAGAGCAGACAATGGGTGAGACACCACGCGCAGAGGGCGCTCCACAGCTGACAAGAACTAATTCCTGGAGCAACCAGCAGGAGGCAGCAGCCGTGGTAAGTCCTGACCCTGTTACATTAACATCCTGTTTGCTTTTTTGAGTGCCACTGCACACTGCGTGGATGTCTTCAGAGAACTATCCAGGATGACTCCAAGATCTCTTTCCTGATTAGTTGTAGCTAAATTAGTCCCCATCATATTGTATGTATAGTTGGGGTTATTTTTTCCAAAGTGCATTACTTTACATTTATCCACATTAAATTTCATTTGCCATTTTGTTGCCCAATCACTTTGTTTTGTGAGATCTTTTTGAAGTTCTTCACAGTCTGCTTTGGTCTTAACTATCTTGAGCAGTTTAATATCATCTGCAAACTTTGCCACCTCACTGTTTAGCCCTTTCTCCAGATCATTTATGAATAAGTTGAATAGGATTGGTCCTAGGACTGACCCTTGGGGAAACATCACTAGTTACCCCTCTCCATTCTCAAAATTTACTATTTATTCCTACCCTTTGTTCCCTGTCTTTTAACCAGTTCTCAATCCATGAAAGGATATTCCCTCTATCCCATGACAACTTAATTTACGTAAGAACCTTTGGTGACGGACCTTGTCAAAGGCTTTCTGGAAATCTAAGTACACTTAGATCTCCTTTGTCCACGTGTTTGTTGACCCCTTCAAAGAACTCTAATAGATTAGTAAGACATGATTTCCCTTTACAGAAACCATGTTGACTTTTGCCCAACAATCTATGTTCTTCTATGTGTCTGACAATTTTATTCTTTACTATTGTTTCAGCTAATTTGCTCAGTACTGATGTTAGACTTAATGGTCTGTAATTGCCGTGATCACCTCTAGAGCCCTTTTTAAATATTGGCGTTACATTAGTTATCTTCCAGTCATTGGATACAGAAGCTGATTTAAAGGATAGGTTACAAACCATAGTTAATAGTTCCATAATTTCACAATTAAGTTCTTTCAGAACTCTTGGGTGAATGCAATTAATTCCATAACTTCCTCTAGTGTCAATCTGTGACAATTCCTCAGATATGTTGCCTACAAAGGACAGCTCAGGTTTGGGAATCTCCCTAACATCCTCAGCCGTGAAGACTGAAGCAAAGAATTCATTTAGTTTCTCTGCAATGACTTTGTCTTTAAGTGCTCCTTTTGTATCTTGATCGCCCAGGGGCCCCACTGTTGTTTAGCAAGCTTTCTGCTTCTGATGTACTTAAAAAAAACATTTTGTTATTACCTTTTGAGTTTTTGGCTAGCTGTTCTTCAAAACAAGTGACCAAATCCTATGGGGCATAAAGGTGTCTTACTCCATGACAGGTGAGCTCAGCAATAGTATGACCGATCCTTAGGATTATCAGACTCCTTTGGTAAAGGGCAGCTATGATCTGCAGAGACTCAGAAAGAAGCAAGGAGCTAATGCACCCTCTTTGTTCACCCTGGATCCCTATCTGTCTCTGTCTTTCCTTCCACAGGCACTCCGGAGACTAATATTGCCAAGGCATAGTTCTATGGGGTAAGGGTATACTGGAGGAGTTAGTATTTAGGGGTCAGAAAGACTAAGAAGGTCTTGAAGAACAGTAAAGCAGAGGTGGAAGATGGGGAGTTGAGAAAGGTGCAGTAAGTTAGAAGTACAAAAGAAAGCAGGGGATGGGAATAGAGAAAGCAAAACTGCTGTCTGAAAGAGAAGATGGGGGATTACCCTGAAGGACCATCAAGGCACAAACAATCTGGTATGGAGGGTCATAGGGCAGAATCATTATTGGGGAAGTGGGGAGAAAGCAGTCAGGAGCCAGCAAAGCAAAGATACAAGGGGAATCTACAGAACAGAAGTCAGGGGCCAGCGTGGTACTCCCAGTATGGTGGAGAGAAGGAGTAGGGAGAGGAAGTGGAGAGGTTAGGGAAAGCAAGGCAAAAGCAGGTGAAGGAGGTAGAGTAAGGCATTGGAAATGAGTGTGTAGCCCTTCTGCCAGGTGGAGCTGGCAGCAACCAGGGCCGGGTTCAATATCTAGGGGTTCCTTTTCAACAATACAAAACAGAGCTGGCTTGAGCCCCCACCCAGTAACCTGGGAAAATTACACACCACCCCTGGGCACCTCTGAGAAGCAAAACTTCCCCACTCACAAGCACAGAGTCTGAGTGAGTGCAGAAAAGAAACTTTTCATGCAAGGAGGGAAGTCACGCAACATTAATTAGGGAAAATGCCAAAACTGGGATTCATAAACGTAAAACTGTGAGCAGAACACCCACCCCAGAGTGTGCGGGCAGTGCCTTCTGCATCATGTTGAGTTCTACAACCTAAAAGTTCCTTTTCTGTGCCTCTCTCTGCTCCCTCACCATACCCCACTCACAGTGGTTATCCTTGGTCAGTGAGGACCCAGGGTTACGAGAACTGTACAAAGCTCTTTGCAGGACTGATGCTAAAGTTTTAATAGATGACATTACATAGGATAGCACAATGGTTCTCAAGCTTTCCAGACAACTGTACCCCTTTCAGGAGTCTGATTTATTTTGTGTACCCCCAAGTTACACTTCACTTAAAACCCACTTGCTTACAAAATTAGACCTAAAAATACAAAAGTGTCACAGCATGCAGGGCCGGCTCTGGCTTTTTGGCCGCCCCAAGCAAAAAAAAAACACAAAACAAAACGGGGCGGCCAGAATGGCAAATCAAAAAAAACCTGCAGCGCAGCCGGAGCACGGGTGCAGGGGGACCGGCTGGGGGGTGGAGGGGGAGGGAGCGGGAGGGAGAGAGAGAGAAGGGGGCGGCCAGGGCTACAGCAGGGGTGCTGCCACGCAGCCCCTCCCGCTGCGCCGCCTCCTGCCGCCTGCCGCAAGGGCTCCACTCCGGTCGGCGGGGAGGGAAGGAAGAGGACGGCCCTGCAGGGCGCTCTGGTTCTCTGCGCTGCTGCCCCCTACAGGGCGGCCGGAGCGGAACAAGAACCAAAAAAAAAACAACAAAGCAGCGGTGCTACCCTAGGATTGGGCAGAATTCCGCCTCCAACAATCTGCCGCCCCAAGCACCAGCTTGCTCAGCTGGTGCCTGGAGCCGGCCCTGACAGCATGTTATTAGTGAAAAATTGCTTACTTTCTCATTTTTATCATATAATTATAAAATACATCAATTGGAAGATAAATATTGTACTTGCATTGCAGTGAATAGTATATAGAGCAGTATAAACAAGTCATTGTCTATGAAATTTTATTTTATACTGACTTGGCTAATACTTTTTATGTAGCCTGTTATAAAACTAGGCAAATATCTAGATGGCTTGATGTACCCCCTGGAAGATCTCTGCATATCTCGAGGAGTACACATATCCCTGGCTGAGAACCACTGTATGTGAAACAGAGTTTGATTCAGTAAATACCACCTTTGATTTGGGAATCTTATTGCAGATTTTATGGGGTCTACTATACTTTACACTTTTTTCTGTACAGTTTATTTCACAACCTATTAGCTGCAAGAACAGATTATTGTAATTCTCTCTTTTATGGCCTGCTGGATAAGGCTATCTCCAGATTACTGCATGTCGAAAACTCCTTGGCTCATATTTTAACTTTCACCGGTAAGAGACAGCATATTAGTTTTATCCTGGGAGATTTATATTAGCTTTCTGTTTCAACTAGAATTATCTACAAGGTATTAATTCTATTTTTAAGTCATTAAATGAACTTGAATCCCCATATATCTCTGAACTTCCAGCAAAACACATGCCCTACCAGCAATTTCAACCCTCTGATCAATGTCTTGTGATTTTTTTTCCCTTTCAAATGGAAAAAAAGAATTATGACTCAAGGGTTTTGAATTTTTGTAAGTTTTTTTTTTAATGTTATGCGTCTTTTTTGACACCGTCTCTTATATTTTCTAACTAACTCAGATTTACAGGATAAATTTGAGAGCTATAATGCCTAGTATTTTTCAATCTTTTAGTATATTTCTATTATGCTTTTATAAAGTGAAATAACTGGGCATAAGAAGTGCCAAATTGACAGCTGTCTTATCTGAAGCCATCAGTTTTTCTACAGTAAAGATACACGGCCAGATCCTCAGCTGTTGTATATCAGCTTAACTCCACTGAAGTGAAGAATTGTTTAATCCCCATTCCCACTTAATTCTTGACTTGCCTTTTGAGACTACCAAAACGGGTGCCAATCTGATAGTGATTTTTGTGATGTGGACCTTTGGCCACTGGAAAAAAAGCATCACTCCATTTCACATAAGCCACCAAACAGGTGCCACATCATAATGCCTTTTGCTCACTCCAGTGGGCTAGATTGCAGCCAACAAACTTTAGAAGTCATATGTTCAACATCCTCTTAGAATCCAGTAACTCCAGGCAGCATTATACTACTGATGTTTAGATAGCAAACCCCCTATAGAAATTAATGGAGAGTTTCATAGATTCATAGATCACAAACATGTTATATCATCATATTTGAATATTCTAAGACTACTTGGTTTTAATTATTACTTTGAAGTGCACCAAGATACTTTTGTTCAATGGATGTTGTCTTAACCTAATTAATTACTGGTTCTATAGTTGGCACCATCCAAGTATTCATGAACTTATCCTCACAACCACCTTAAAAGGTAAGGAGTATTACTATACAACTTAAAGATGGGCAGCTGAGGCCCAGAGAAAACAGATGACTTACTCAATATCGTACAGGAATTTGCTGGCAAAATTAAACCCAGATTTTTATGCCTTAGCTATAAAACCAGTCCTTCCCCCTTACTGTCTTTGTTCTGCCTTTTGGCAAAGGATTGTTTGTCTTAAAAATCTGGTCAACCATAGAATCACCTTTGGGATAAAAGGGATAGCATCGGTATTTGCAGAACTTTAGGTCATAATTTATTTGCAGTTGATTTTAATATAAAATTCACCGTTGCATTGTTAGTCAGCAAATGACATTTAGATTACAGTAAAAATCTGATGTTAATTTCTGTTCACTGGGGCATCTTCTTGAGAGTTTTTCTTTTTAAATAGCGCTACTTCATTTTGTCATCATGCATTTTCTTTTTGTGTTTTGAGCTGTACCTAAGCCCAAAGTCTTGTGTTGATTATGAGTTTGGGATTGGTGTGATTATAACCTGGGTTCTTTACCCTGCTCTTCTGCTTTCCCATTTGTAGGATCCAGATGGCTAAATCTGGGTCTGAGGCATTGGCTCTCTCCAGACAACCAACATCTCCGGTGATTTTTCCATTCTCTCCATTACTATGTGTGTGACAGTAAGAGCCAACATATGCTTCACCCCATGGAATGTAGTGTGCGGAAAAAGAACTAGGTGGCCTTCTTTATAACAACCAAAGTAACACCGAAGGCCCACATTCAGGCCCTCTGACAGAAGTTGACTGCACAGACGGCCTTTACATAAAGCAGTACAGGCCAGAACCTGAACAAAGCTAAGCTGTACAATTCCCTGCCAAATACGGTCAGGGGCCATGACCAGAGGAGGGAGGGGAAGGAAGCCATGCGAAAGGCCTTAGCAACATGATAACTGCTTGTTGATGGAAAAACATGATAACTGCTTCTTTGCGAAAAACATGATAACCGCTTATTGATGAAACATAGTAACGGCTTATATGAAGATATTGCTTCGAGTAAAGGCCAGCTCTTCCTATAGTTCCAGCTACCTGCCACCAGCCAATCATATATCATCTTTGGGCATCCTGTAATAGACCCCTATACCCCCCCCCCGGAAAAAACAATATGTACCTTGACGAGAACAGCACCCCAACTGGTGCCAAGTACTACCCATGTCAAAACCACCAAGAAACCCCCCACCCAATAGGCACCCAATTCTCGTAAATAATGAGGAACCTACCGGGAAAAAGGGGACAGACCCCTACTCTTATTTTCGCATAAATGACGTATTATTTGTACTATGCTTGCGGTTTGACGAAATAAAGGCAGCCTGCGCGCTGCTGCTAGTGGTAGCAGTTTTCGGACTGTTGCCCCAACGCGTTGGTATGTATTGCAATAAACTGGCCTCAGGCTTGAGTCTGTGAACTAAAATCAATGCGTGGGTGACTTTTTCCACGACAGTAGTGACTCTGGGAATGTAGGGTTGGATATTGAATTTGTGGTAAATCTTATTACAGTCCTAGCTGGGGCAAGATATGTTTGTCATTTTGTATGGTATGCATTTGTTTTGTATGGTGAGTGCAACCACTATTCTTGTTTTCTTTCAATGGAACTGTATTACCAGGGACTCTACAACCAGTGCAACCCCTGGAAATTCGCTATACCATATTTAATGAGGTTCTACAGCATAGAGGGGGCTCTGAAAGGAAGTTAATGGAAAGGAGGTAGGTGAATCACTCATGGAAAATCAATCACATAATATTCCTTCATCAGAGAGTTCTGCAGGTTACAGTCTGGCCCTCAGTTGTCATTCAGGCAAACTATTGAATTGCTAGTGAATTTGTCTGAGAGGGGACTGAGTGAGAACCTCAGAATTTGGCTCTGTCTCATTAGGAAACAAGTGAAGGGTGAAGAGAGAAGTCAAGAAGTTCATGCAATATGAGTGAACAACAAGAAAAGGAGACTAGCTCTGAAGGAGGAAGTCTGCAATGCTGCACCTGACTGACAGGTTATGAGTGGACACTAGCTTCTTAGACAATCAAGACAATTTTTATTGTAATTTTTGGTGAAAACTTGGTTTACCCTCATTCTTCCCAACAACTGATTCTGAATTTTAAAATTAGTGATAACACTCCTAAGCCAGATTTTCAGTGGAACCTCAGTTTA
Source organism: Terrapene triunguis (assembly GCF_002925995.2). Lineage (NCBI taxonomy): Eukaryota > Metazoa > Chordata > Testudines > Emydidae > Terrapene > Terrapene triunguis. The sequence continues at coordinate 13,698,880 of NW_020664372.1, forward strand.
GACAAATGAATGCTTGGACCAATTGCTTTTGTATATCACTTATACCCATAGGTAAAGCTGCATGTTTGTTATGCAGGTCACAGGAGTTACAGATTCAGTGACTTTCTGTGACCTCCATGATGTCAGCAGCGGCTGGTGCAGCTGGCTCTGGGGCTGCCCGAGCAGATCAGGCAGCCCCTGGGCCAGCTACACTGGCCACTGCTGGGACAATTTGTGTGTGGGAGGGGGCTCATGGCTGGGGCAGGGTGTTGGGGTGCAGGGCGGCACTTACCTTGGGGTGCTCCCTGGAAGCGGCTGGCATGTCCCTGCAGCTTCTAGGCGGAGGGTCCAGGGTGTTCCTGGCCAATGGGAGCTGTGAAGCCAGAGCTCCTGGTGGGGGCAGTGCGCGGAGCCCCCCTGGCCTTCCCTCCCCCTTGGAACTGCAGGGACACATGGAGCCAGATGGGAAACCTGCCAGCTCTGCCAACCCTTCTGCCTCCCCCCCCAGCACCTGTGGGGGTCCCAGGACACGCACTGCTGCCCTCCCCCCAGCACCAGCAGGGGTTCTGGTCCGCGCGTGCCGCCTGCCCCACCCAGCACCAGCAGGGGTTCCGTGCCACAGAAACACCTGGCACTCACAGCCCCCCTACTCAAGTTTTAGTTAGCGGTATATAGTACAAGTCATGGACAGGTCATGGGCAGTGAATTTTTGTTTACTGCCCATGACCTGTCCATGACTTATTCTAAAAATACCGGTGACTAAAACGTAGTCTTACACATAGGTATTTGTGCATGAAAAGTGCATGTGCAAGAAAATGGATGTGGAAAGCTGTGTTCATCTGGAAGGAGACAACCTTTAATAAAAATCAGGCACTAAAACAATTAAGTATTTCAAAGAATGTATAAATCTCTATCACTGTAACCACTTGCACATTTGGTGTCATTTTAATCCTCTGATTCTTTTTTAACATTTCAGATCATTATAAGCGTAGTGGAATATAAATGATCATCAACTTTTAGAAGTGCTGTTACAATTTTTTGAATTGTAGACAAAGCTAGGTGGTTTTCCAACTTGCCTGAGCAGTTATCTAGAGCCAGACAGGAACGTGTGTTGTGTTGAGGCACAAGCATGCTAACACTCCACAAGTGGGTAAAAATGTTATTGTGCTGGGTGTAGTAAGAGTCTTATGCTTATATTACATTCCTCATGTTAGCAGTTTGGCAGGGCCGCCCAGAGGGGGGGAGGCAAGTGGGGCCATTTGCCCGAGGCCCCGGGCCCCACAGGGGCCCCCACGAAAATATAGTATTCTATAGTACTGCAACTTTTTTTTATGTAAGGGGCCCCCGAAATTGCTTTGCCCCAGGCCCCCTGAATCCTCTGGGCAGCCCTGCAGTTTGGTGGATCCACAAAGGGGTTTAAATATTAATCAATACTGCACTATCTAACATTTAGGTTCACTTTCTGCCATCTCTCAAGTGAGTGCCCTACCACTAGCCTATAAAGCCAGTCTTGCTCTCTGGCATAATTAATATTTAATTTGTATCAAATAATTAAATATTAATTAGTCCGGAGACCAAGAGTCTAGCAATCCCACTTGTATCCATTTAGAATATTGTTGCGACAATCGTTCTCCTAACTCATCACTTTGACCATATTATCCTTTTCTTTGCATCCCTCTGTTTGCTCTTCTTTTTCCATTGTATTAAACATACTCTACTGGTCTTCACTTAAAAACCTATCCCCACTGTTTTCATCATTTCTCATTCACTATCAATGTATCAAATCATGCCGCCAATTAGCCAGTGATACCAGATGCCACTTCCCACTTGTTAGCTTTTCTAACAAGCACCTTCGTGCTTTCTCCCATGCTGCTCCTCACTCTTGGGAGAAACTCCCTATTAACATCTGCAAAGCTACTGCATTATCTCTCCTTTGCCATGATGCCTGCAACAGAACACTTGACAATGGTTAGGTCACTGGCATGCTAAAACCACAGCCTCTGCTGATCTGTAGTCTCATTGTTTCTTTGTACTCACCTGTCTGCATCCAGCTGTTGTCTCTTGTTTTATATTTAGATTGTAATCTCTTTGGGGCAGGGACCATCTTTGTGTTCTATGTTTGTACAGTGCCTAGCGCAGTCGAGTCCTAGTCCATGACAAGGATGCCTAGCTGCTATAATAAATGACAGCTATGTAGAAGGTAGATACCACTCTAAACAAAGGATCAAGGACCTTCGGTTAACACATCAGCTAATAGATTAGAGGTTGTATGTAATATATTTGTGAGTACTTTTTCATGGATCAGAGATACTGCTTTAGCATAGTATAGAAAAGACAGCAATAAGCATTCTGATAAGCATACCAGATAGATGTGATAAAGTAGAAATAAATTGCTTAAGAAGAAATGCTATCGTAAGTGTTAGACTAGTTGATTTTCCTTATGCACTTGTAGCTAAACAAGTGACCAACTGCTAACAAAAATGAATACAGAAAATATCCTGATTGAGTGAGAAATTGCAAAGATATGCAACTCACGGAATGGAACTTGATGCAAATGACTAGACAAGCTCACATGGAAGGGCCAAATTGTCTCTTGAAGTATGCAAGAGTCTAAACCCAGAACACCGATAATACTGAAATACACACGCATGTGTGCTGCGGTACTACCACAAACAAACTGAGCAAAGCAGCTTGCAAAAGTCAAGCTGTTGTAAAATACATAAATCAAAAATGTTCAGAGAGCTATAAAATTCAGCATTGCTTCATTTGTGTGTAGTTATGTAAGTCTCTTTCAGCTCAGAATTGTTCTTGTTAGTGCTAGGTCCTGCTCTCTGGAAAGAAAATTGATTTCTAATGTTTTCTTTCACCTAGCTTCTACCTACAATATTTCTTCTATTCAGAAACAATCACAAAAAAATCAAGTACCCATTCAATATATATTTTCAGCAAATTTTCAGATTTAGTTGGTGTTGGTCCTGCTTTGAGCAGGGGATTGGACTAGATGACCTCCTGAGGTCTCTTCCAACCTGAATATTCTATGTCTGGGACCAGAACATGTTAAAGAATAAGACAGGATTTAGACACCCCTGCGCCCCCGCCCTCTTTTTTAACACAATAATATTGGGGCATATTGTGCCATTCACTTTCAAGCCGAACTTTTGAAATCAGATGGGAAATTCAGCTTGAATAAGTATTGGATAATATATACTATTTTTAGATGATTATTGCTGACTTCTTGGGAGGATTAATCTATGGAAAGATAAAAGTTTAGGGGAACTCCTGAAATATTTCTCTACACATGGGGACTAAGGAACAGAAAAGAATATATGTTAAATATGGAAAAATCACTGGAGGAAGCATTGAACGGATGGACCTTGAATTAACTGTTTCTCATGCTTATAGGGAAGAATACATTATAATACTTTGATTTATTTCTTCAAAGTTCATTTATGAAAGGAGTCTGAAAAGATGTCTCATGTGTGGATGGGCAAGAGCTTTAATATATAGATCTGAATCACAGATCCACTAAAATTAGGGGAACTTGAAACCTGGGTTTCGGTTCAGCCCGCTGTGTAAAAAAAAAAAAAAAAAGTGGCCAACTGCAAAATCAGAATCCAGGGTTAGCTGGAGCACATGCATGGCTTATGGGACGTTGATGTTTAGTTTAGACATATTCTTACAAAAATACAATGTAAAAAACAAACAAACAAAAAACAGACAAGAAATGCAGAGAGAAAGTATGTGAGGATTTTAAATGTGACCTGCAAAAAGAAAAAAGAAAAAAAGGGAAAGAAAAGCATGTGCCCTTTTTTGCTTCATTTACATATAAAAAGTTCAGAAAATATTGTTTTTGTTTATATTTTTTTTTAGCATTAAAATATGCAATGGACAACTGGAGAATACGAGGCTTTTATTCAAACTGTTAAAGCTCTTTTTTGTGGTTGTTTTGTCAATGTCTATTTTAACTTAAACAATGTATCAAAAGATGTCTTTGTTAATGTTGCTGCAGTCTGAGCTCGGATGCTCTGACCAGCCACACAGGAAAAGCCCCGGGAAAATTTGAATTCCTTTTCCTGTCTGGCCAGTTTGAATCTCATTTCCTGTTTGGACATCGTGGCGAGCTCAGCAGCACTGGCAACAATGCAGAGCTCTCCAGCAGAGGTGACCATGCAATCTCAGAATAGAAAGAGGGCCCCAGCATGGACTGATCGGGAAGAATCAAAATTCAAAAGAATCTAACAATGTCCGGTTTATCATGATTAGTTTGCCCTAGGAGCTCTACTTTTCAGTCCTTGCCAGTACAGCTACTGGAAAATAAGGTCTATATGTCCGGGGATAGAGCTGAAATCCTCATGGGAATGTCTCCACGAAGCTCTCCTAGAGGTAATTGGAAAGCCTTTGCATGAGGTTCCTGGGGAGAGCGGCCTTATTGTGTCCTCCGTGGTAGGAAACTTTTCCGCGCCAGGCTACCATCAAGTACTCTGGTATCATTGCCTTGCAGAGCATGGCGGCATACGGCCCTGGTTTTTGCAGGCTTTCACGCAGCATGCGTTCTTTCTCTGTCTCAGAAATCCTCAGCAGAGTGATGTAGCTCATGGTGACCTGCTTAGAATTAGGGGAATGTTACTATTGGGACTGCTTGCCTGTTCCTTTACAGAACTGTAACTGGCGGTTTACAGCCACGCGGTGGAGGTGGGAGAGGGGCAGCATACAGGGATCTTTCCCGGGGACAGCCGCGAGGGGGTGGGACAGGGGCTGAGTTCATGCTTGCCAGATTGCTGGCAGCAGGAACTGGCCAACGCTAGGGGCATTGCTTTGAACAGGAAAGGAGGGCACTGCTATAATTTAAGTTTTAAGCAGCCAAAAGTTTACGGCTTACCATGTCAGCCTGCTACCCGAATTCCGCTGTCCTGCCCCGCTTGTCTGATCTCCACTGCAAGACCCCAGGCACTGAATGCGAAGGCCGAAAATTCGACCTTGTCCTGAGTGCGCATGTGATAGGTGCTGTGCATGGTCTTGTTCACAGAGAAAGACTATGTTCATTGTTCACAAAAAAATATCTTTTTGAGGAATTCACTCCCTTTTTCCTATCCCACAGCTGCGACTGTCTCCCGACCTACCCTGGCATCCCCCTCCCAGAGGCTGGCGCAGATTAGGTGGAGAAAGAAAAGGACACGGGACGACATGTTCTCAGAACTTATGGGCTGCTCCCGAGCTGAGGCGGCCCAGCAGACCCAGTGGAGGGAGAACATGTCGCAATACCATCGATCAAACATTGAACGGGAGGAGAGGTGGCGGCAGGAAGACCAGCAGGCGACTCAAACGCTGCTTGGACTAATGAGGGAGCAAACGGACATGCTCCGGCGCCTTGTGGATGTTCTGCAGGACCGGAGGCAGGAGGACAGAGCCCCACTGCAGTCTCTGTCTAACGGCCCTCCCCCTCCACAAAGTCCCATACCCTCCTCACCCAAAGTCCGAGGAAGGAGGGACGGCAGAGTCCGTGAAAACTCTCACTCCACCCCTGCAGACTGCTCGAGTACCAGAAGGCTCTCATTCCCCAAAATTTGATAAGTCCCTTCCTTCCCGCCTCACCCAAGCCCCCGTCCCAGTTTCTTCCCCTAACTGTGTAGTTGCTAATAAAAAATACGTTTCTGTTAATTACTGTTTCCATCATGTTCTTTTAGAGGAGAGTGTGTTTGAAGGGTGGAAGGGGGTTGGTAATTGGAGAGCACAGTCACCTTTACCAGGGTACAGACACGGGGGCATGTTCAGCAGCAGGTCACACACACATTGCAGTCACTAGGCACCCTGGTCAGTCTGGGAGGTGGTTTTCATGTTCTGTGTGGGGGAGGGGGGGCTATGTGACTTTGTGGCAGGGGAGGGCGGTTAGAGATCTTATGCAGTGGTTCTTTACCTTGGATCACAGAGCCACACAGCAGGGGATCTGTAACCGTCCTCCCCCGCCACAAAGTCACATAGCCCCCACACACAGAGTCCCGAAAAGGAGGGGTGGCAGGCTCAGTTGAAACAACCAGTCCACCACTGCGGACCGCTCTAGGAGCAGGAGCCTGTCATTCCTCGAGTTTAGAAGCGTTCTTTCCATCACTACGCCCACTCGCCACCACAGTCTGCGTTCCAGTTTCAACTGTTTACCGCAAAACCCGTAATAAAGAAAACGGGTTCATTAACAAAGTTCCATTTTTTTAATTTTTAAAGGTGTGTTGGAAGGGGGGGCACGGGGTGAACGGGGTATGTAGCTGGAGAGGATAGTCAACATTAACTGGGTAAAGAAACGGGGGCAGGTTCAGCTTCTCTTTAAACAAACTTAATAGTCACAGGTTACCCCGCTCGCTGAGGAACCTAGCTTTCAAAGCCTCCTGGATGCACAGCGCATCCCGCTGGGCTCTTCTAATCACACGGCTGTCTGGCTGGGCGTAATCAGCAGCCAGGCTATTTGCCTCAACCTCCCACCCCGCCATAAAGGTCTCCCCCTTGCTCTCACAGAGATTGTGGAGCACACAGCAAGCTGCAATAACAACGGGGTTATTGGTTTTGCTGAGATCAGAGTGAGTCAGTAAGGTTCTCCATCTCCCTTTGAGACGTCCAAAAGCACACTCCACCACCATTCTGCACTTGCTCAGACGGTAATTGAAGAGTTCTTTTTCAGTGTCCAGGGCGCCTGTATAGGGCTTCATGAGCCAGGTCATTAGCGGGTAGGCTGGGTCCCCGAGGATCACTATAGGCATCTCCACATCCCCAACAGTTATTTTGTGGTCCGGGAAGTAAATACCTTCCTGCAGCCGTCTAAACAGACCAGAGTTCCTGAAAACACGAGCGTCATGCACCTTGCCCGGCCATCCGACGTTGATGTTGGTAAAACATTCCCTATGGTCCACCAGTGCTTGCAGCACCATTGAAAAGTAGCCCTTTCGGTTAATGTACTGGCTGGCCTGGTGGTCCGGTCCCAGGATAGGGATGTGAGTTCCATCTATAGCCCCACCGCAGTTTGGGAATCCCATCGCGGCGAAGCCATCTATGATGACCTGCATGTTTCCAAGGGTCACTATCTTTGACAGCAGTAGCTCAACGATTGCGTTGGCTACTTGCATCACAGCAACCCCTACGGTAGATTTGCCCACGCCAAAGTGGTTCGCGACTGACCGGTAGCTGTCTGGCGTTGCAAGCTTCCAGAGGGCTATGGCCACTCGCTTCTGGACAGTCAGGGCTGCTCGCATCCGGGTGTCCTTGCGCTTCAGAGCAGGGGACAGCAACTCACAAAGTTCCAGGAAAGTTCCCTTCCGCATCCAAAAGTTTCGCAGCCACTGTGATTCATCCCAGACCTGCAGCACTATGCGATCCCACCAGTCCATGCTTGTTTCCCGGGCCCAGAATCGCCGTTCCACAACATCAGCATGACCCATTGCCACCATGATGTTCACGGCGTGGAGTCCCGTGCTTTGCAAGAGGTCTGTGCCCCTCTCAGACTTCATGTCCTCACCGCGCTGACGTAGCCTCCTCACCCGATTTCTCAGCATCTGCCTCTGGAAAAGGTGTACGATAAGGTGCGAGGTGTTGACAATGGCCATAACTGCAGCGATGGTCGCAGCAGGCTCCATGCTCGCAGTGCTGTGGCGTCCACGCTGTCACTGACCAGAAAAGTGCGCGAACTGATTGCCCGCCGATGCTTTCAGGGAGGGAGGGCGGGAGTGACAGTTGGATGACGACAGTTACCCAAAAGCACCCTCGACACATTTTTTTCCCCAGCAGGCATTGGGGGCTCGACCCAGAATTCCAGTGGGCAGCGAGGACTGTGGGAACTGTGGGATAGCTGCCCACAGTGCACCGCTTCCAATGTCGATGCTTGCCCCATTAGTGTGGACTCACAAAGTCGAATTACTGTCCTTAGTGTGGATACACACGTTCGACTTTGTAATATCGATTCCACATATTCGATTTAAGTAAAATCGAACTACTCTCGTAGTGTAGACATACCCTTAGGCTTTATAGTATAAATAGACTTACTATTATCTCTGTTGTAGCACCATTCAGAAGTCCCAGTACGGGCAGTTTGCAATCTATTACAACATGCACCATGAGCCCATTCCAATTTCCACTGATTTTAGTGGGAATTAGATTGGTCCAAATATGAACCGTATTAAGTCTCTAATGCGGGCTTCTCACACTCACCTCCCCCACCATGGTAGACTGTGAAAGACTATACTCACTTCTGGACCACCGCCTCATTATTAGGTGTGGCATAGCAAGCTCTCTTCCTCTAGCATCCCCTGCCGAGGGCACTCCTACCCCACAGTGGTCTACCTCTTCCATGGCTCAGCCATCTGGCCAGGTTATGTTTAGTTCCACCCCTATCAGGGCAACTGTACAAGACTAAGACTCTTACAAAAGTTCTTTAGCCCCCAGCTCTGGTCCCTGTGACTTTGTTCTTATTCCCTTTTTAAGGGCCTCTCATCACCTTTCCCAGGGGCTGGTAGAGGGAACCCAGGCACTACCCTGATTTTCAGTCTATAACCAGCAGCTAAGGTCTGTTCCTTCAGTCTTCTTGCTGCTGCCTCCTTGGACTTCTTCATACTGTAGCCTGTCAACAGGCTTCTCCCAGAGCCTCTCTAAGTTCACCTTTCTTGGAGGGCCAGGGCTCTCCCCTGGAATCCACTAACAAATCCCAAAACAAAAATATAAATTTGAACCCACTTCTTCCCTCTGCAGGCTTAACTTTTCATCTCTCTCAGTTCCCCAGCTGAATATCTCCCTGGAAGGCCAGAAACTACCCTATTATCAGGGCTCACCACTGGAGCTTCCTCGTCCCTGCTGGCTGCTCCAGGTCTCTTTTGGCCTGTTGACAGACTCTGCTACCAAGGAGAGGATCTCAGGGCCAATTCTCCCCCAAGATTTCTCCCTGATCCTGCCAGCCACTCACCTCTCTAGTCTTAGAGAATGACTTCAATTTTTTCCCTGCACCCCCTTCCTAATCTGTAGTTCCCTTATTTATAGTCATGACTCAGCACCTTCCCCTGCTGTACTTCATCTTTAATTATACCTGGCCCATCCTCCAAGTGCTGCCAGGTAGTATAATTAGCCTCAGGCCCATATTGACCCTTTCAGTGCCTGTGTGGTGTACACACCTTATCACAGAGCCTCATACACTGGTACAATGCCAGGATATAACTTTTATTTATTATCTGATTAATGTGTGCTAATCAACACACTGACATAGATGCAAAAGTTTAGACAGAAATTAAACAAATATATCTAAAAATTGACTCAACAAATGCAATAAAGTTTCTTGTATTTGTTATTTTACAGCTTTCTTTATACCTGTATAATTTTGTTCTATTAGTAGCTGATAAAGGAAGATAAAAGAATATCTCCACATGTAGTCTTTTTTTAATGATGGCTGTGAGATGGTGAACACAAGTGGTGATATTCAATGACTCCTTTGAGCATCAAAATGTTAGCAAGAAAAGCACAGTTAATTGCATCAAACATAAAAGATGGCAGTTTAATTTGCCATGATCCCTGAGCTAATATATCTTTGTGGGAGATATCAGCAAGTATCTTGCCACAGTCATTTAAAGAAGATTTTAAAAAGCGATTAAGACAACATTGCAGAGAAAACTGCTGCCTCTGGGTTTAATAGTACTGACATAAACAGGCTCAACTATCAGTCAAAAACATATAAGGCCCAATCCTGTTCCTAATTAAGTCAATGAAAGCAGGATCTAAAAGACAGAAACTAGACACATTAAAGTGCCCCTTCGTTAGACAACTTTAGTGATACATGTTGTAGCAAGGTTATGTCATATTCTCACTTATAACTCCAACAAAATCACTTATAACTCCAACATGCTTCCTTTTTTGGCAGGGAGCTCACTTTAACATGGAAATATATGGTTCTCCTTAACAGCTGTAAAAGAAAAAAAGTATATACATTCTAGAAGTCAGAAACTAGCTATAGCTGGCTATAACTACCATCGATTAAGAGAGGGAGAAAATGTACATCTATTTTTTTTTTTTTTTTGGTGGCAATCTACATTTTCAGGGTTTGGTTCTGTCTATAGCACAAAACTGATATTTGAATATTCAGACTATACTATAAATATTCTGGGTATAAATGTAATAATAATAAATGCAGTTTAATTTTATTTTTATACTTAATACATTATAAATTGGCAGCTAATAGCTAATTTGATTAATTATATTTATGTGGAGATATTGGCAGTGTGCATGAGTATCAAGTGTTGCCCTGGAGTCAAACGATTATACACATTCATAAAAAAAATATTAAACCAATCAAAGAGGAAAAGGAAGGAAAATGAGACAGGGGAAAGTGCAGTAATAAGAGAGTCATTTTGTGGTAACAAATGCCTTAAAGCTTTTTTTTTGCACACTGCAGACAACTACTTTTAGTCATTCTATTTGGGATGTTGAGGCTAAAGACATAAAAGCATCTCTTCTCCACCTTTTCAATAATGAACATATTTTCTGCTCCATTACCCAGCTACCATTAGTAGCATTATACAATACCTCTGTCATTCACTGAGGCTGATATGAATATAAATTGGAGTGTTTTGTGTGAAATAGTCTCTGGCTTAAAGGGAAAAAAATAGGTCACTTCACCTTCAACATGGCAGGGGTCTTCACCTGCCAGGGAAGCAGGAGTCCTGAGGTGTGTCCCCATTCTACATGTCTCCCATGTATAGTAGAAAGCTGACAACCTTTAGTGTAGAAACAAGATTTCTTTTTGCATACTATAATACATTTACCTCTTAAAACATTTTTCTTTCAATTTCTTTGAAATGGAAGGTCATCAAACATTCAGACAGAGAACACTGTATACATTTTTAAAGAGATTATGAAAGTTTCAATTTATTTCAGTTCATTAAACATTGTTTGTCTGCTTGGAAAGAGTATGTATAGTGTAAAAATGCAAATCAGGGACATCAGTAGAAAATGGGATGTCAGGCTCAGAATGGATTCAGTTCATGCCTTGCCTTCCTACTAGTCTGCAAAAGCACCTAGAAAAATATTGGCACTACTTAATGAATAATAAATAATTAGCAATAAATATGTTCTGGAAAATCTTTGGAAGGTTTCTTATTTGTAACTAAAATTATCCATCCATCCCTAATGATGGTGCCTTGTAATAGACCTGTCTTTGGACACAAATCTGGGGTTGTCAATATCCAGGCTGGTGTAAAGAAGGGGCTGAGGGGGAGTATGAGAATTCAGAATGTATATTAAACCATTTTTCCAATATCATCCCATTGACCAGTGTATGCAGCCTAATTTAGGATTGTTGTTAAAGGAGGAGTTCTATTCCCACTCTCATCTTATGGGACCTGGTAAATCACTGTAGTGGGAGCTAGTAATAATGATCTCAGGAAAGGGGAGACTAAAGCTCAAGAGCCTTTACAGAATGGAAAGAAAGGCAGATTGAGGACATACATCCATCTGGAGTTATCTAATGCATATTGGGGCTAGAGTGTGAACCCCATTCTTTAGCTAGTCAAATCTAATAGTGGATGTGAAAAGAAGGGCTGGGCTATAGCCCTGATCCCTTACTCCCATTTGGCTAGCTGATAACACTAGAAGCATAAAATCATACTTCAGTGTTAGGACTATGACTGTGCTCAGTCCCTTCATAGCATCTTGAAAAGGAGAGTTTCCTTTGAACTTCCCTATTCAAGGGCTGGACAAAGGATTTAGACTGTGTAAATGGTAGAATGATGATGCATGCAGCAAGAGCAAACAAGAGGTTGTATCCAGAAATGTTGTATTCAGAAATACAACAATTTTCCTTGGTCACAAATTCAAAATGACAGAAACATCTCAAAGAAGATTCTAATAAATACTGAAACAATTTCTTCAGCTAAATGTGTTTAAAATATCATCTTGAAAGAAAATAGCTAAAGTACACAATGCAGTTTAAATTGAAAAAAAATATATTCTCAGGTTTGGGTTTTTTTTTCTTCTGTCTCTACTAACCAAGAATCCAACTGTTATGGAAGAAAAATAATTTGTGACTACTCAACACAAAAATTGAATTGCTGAATAATAGTTAGTTATTATTTGACAAATATTATAAGAACACTTGGGTGAATGCATGCAGACTGTATCAGATATTTGGGAGAGACTTTACAGAAATAGTTACCATGGTGCATTTGTAGATGGATACATGCATAACAGTGAGGAGGAAAGCTACATATGTCTTTGGTTCCAAATGACAGAACCCAGAATCCATGTCCTAAGTGCTCCAACTATGAGACAGGGGTCCAATCCTGTGCAAATACCTAAAGGAAGAGGTAGTAATAACCACATTGTTCTGTTGGGAGCTAGACTTTATCACTCATGGAGTGTGCAGGAAAAGAATATGCAGCCATCTACACACATGGATCTCAGGGTATCAACTTAAGGGCAGGGCTATTAGTCAAGAGGATCTGAGGTACATCTGGATTAGGGGTTGCAACACCTACCTTTTAGGCATTCTCCAGCCATGGAATTCCTGAGTCTAGGTAGCAGGCTTTCCGTACAGTGGATGGGGAGAGTTAGTCACCTGACAATGGGTTTTTCAGAAACCAGCAAACTAAGTGGGGAGCCACCTAATCCAGAGAGTAGGAAATTCTAAGGTGAGGCCTAAGCCCCTCCCCTCAAAGGATGTTAAGTGCCTATCTCAGGCCCAGAGGGAAGCATCTCTCTCCACTTCAGATTCTCAGGTATGAACCATCTCCTTGAGTTAGGCACCTAAGCCATGTCAGTCCTTTCCTGGGAGAGGATAGGGAGGAGAAAGGAGAATGAGACCCCTGCCCCAGGACAGCCAGTTCTAGCTCTGTGTGCCTCTGCACCATACCTTTATCCTTCATGCTGCTCCCTGCTTCCTTGTAATCACTCTGCCAGAGACTCCCTTTTCTTTCCTCTGCCCTGAACACATTTCCCTAAAGGAAAGTCCCACAGTGTTCAAGTGTCCTGTGAAAAACTTCCACTTCCACATTGATTTTCCTCTTGGCTGCCATAGAGGAAGTTAAGTGTAGTGTGTTCCTGCCTTCCCCTCTTTCCTTTCCACCCTGTCACTATGTGCAGATCCCCATAAATGTAGAGGATTCTCTTTGGGATCCATGCAGGCAGCCCACCTGCTTTCTTTTTCAGACATGAAGGCTTGGACTCCAGCTTCTTCTCTATTCATTTCCAAGGTTTTTCTCACCTGACTCTATGTTTTACAACTTCTCTAAGGCAGCATATATTAGCCATTTAACATCTTTGTTAGGAATGGAACAATCTCACAGAGTTAGTGTTTTCTGCAACCACACACATCAAATTGTATTTTGCATTTAAGAGTTCAGAAAACTAGTTAGATGTTTTTTATGTTTAATGTCTTTGGACTCTCTCTGTTTCCTTCTCTCAGTTTTTATGTAGCTGATGTCATTTAAATGTGTTTCCGTTGGTTGGTTGGTTAGTTGGTTGGTTGGTTGGTTGGTTGAATTGTTTTCCTTCCTAAGGGTGAGCCAATTAAAATAAAAGGTGTTACAGATCTGGCTGAGGCCCCCTAGTAGATGGTCACTAGTCTGTTGCAATTAGACCTAACCTTTGGACCTAACCTAACCCATGTGCTTCTAAGCCAGCTTCATCTAAGCTAAGTGTTCCCAAACTTGGTTTGCGGCTTGTTCAGGGAAAGCCCCTGGCAGGCCGTGAAACCCTTTGTTTATCTGCGCTTCCGCAGGTACATTCACTCGCAGCTCCCAGTGGTCACGGTTCGCCGTTCCCAGCCAATGAAAGCTGCGGGAAGCACCTCAGAATAAAAGTGCTTTAAGAGTGAAGTTTTCAGGGACTCACCCCTTCAGGGTGGATAGGTACATAGTGGGCAGAGGTAGGGGTCTGCCTGTAGATCTGGGGATGTCTGGGGAAGAGAAGAGGCAGAACTGAAAGTGCAGTGATGTTAGTAGGAAGGGATGCCAGAGGGAATTCTGAAGCTTCATCAATTCCTGCATGGATTACAAAAAAAAAAAAAAAAAAAAAAAAGCCATGTAGTTTGCAAGGAATAATACTGTTGTAGAAAGAGGCTTTTCCCCTGTTCCAACCCCTCAAGTGCCCCAAATTCCATGGAGTCAATTTCTTGGAGGTCCATCTAAGGGACTTTTACATGATGCCAGGAGGATGTTAGGGCAGAAAGAGAAAAATATAGATTTAAGGTCTGAGATTTTCCAGAACATATTTATTGCTAATTATTTATTATTCATTAAGTAGTGCCAATATTTTTCTAGGTGCTTTTGCAGACTAGTAGGAAGGCAAGGCATGAACTGAATCCATTCTGAGCCTGACATCCCATTTTCTACTGATGTCCCTGATTTGCATTTTTACACTATACATACTCTTTCCAAGCAGAAAGAGAAAAATATAGATTTAAGGTCTGAGATGCAAAGAAATGTGCACAGACATTTGGGTGAGGTATGGGAGCAGAAAGACACACCCACAAACTTTTAGTGGAGAGAAGATAGGCAAGGTGAGATGTAGGTAGGAGTAAAAAGGAGAATATAGATTACAGGGTGGGGGCAAGATCCAGCAGAAGAAAAGTGGAGACAGTAAAAATAAAAATACCCCCCCCCCCCCCAAAAAAGAAATCTGATACAAAAGCATAGAACATTGAGAGTTGAGCCAAGGGTCAACGCTGGAGACTAGGGGCAAGAATCAGGAACAAGACAGAAAAGGAGGAAACAGGAGCAAGGCAGGCAAACTGGTTTTAGGAGTCAGGAGAGAAAACAGGGTCCAATATGCCAGCCAGGAAAAGCCCAGTTGTACAGACAACTTCCTTTCTTTTTCTTTTTCTCTTTTTGATGGCGAAGCAGACTTAACTGAATAATCTATACCTGCCACCAACTATAATTCCTCAATACTTAGTGGTTTATATCCTTTCTCTCTGCCCTTGCAGATAATGTAACAGTGCCTTTTTAATAATATACTCCTTTTCCCTGAAGTTTTTACTAAATAACATATATTTTTTTAACCTTAAGATGAATGAACTTCTCTAAAAGCTTTTCCCTTTCTTTATCAAAGCCCTTACACACCCATAAAAGGTGATCAATTGTTTCTTCCACCTTATGTAGTACACACAATCCATCTTTGTGTTTATTTATTTGAAAAAGATTTTTGTTTAAGCCACAATGTCCAGCTAGCACTCTAAACTAAAGCACTTCATTAGTTCTACACAGGCCCTGAAGCATGACATAATTAAGGCTACGATTATATCATGGAGGTCACAGAAGTCACGGAATCCGTGACTTCCATTGACCTCCATGACATTTTCTGCCTCAGGGCTGGAGATCCCAGCCAGCCCCCCCTCCCCCTCGCAGCTACCAGCCCCCCACCCTGTTGGAGTTACCCTGCAGCTGCCCAGCTGTGGCAGGGGGGATGGTAATCCCTGCAGCTGCCCAGCCCCTGTAGCTGCCCAGTCAGGGCAGGCAGCGGGGACTCCCTGCAGTTGCCCAGCCGCAGCCAGCTGCTGGGGGAGCCTGCAGCTCCGAGCTGCCCTGGGGGAAAGGGGACCCCAGAGCTCCCAGGCACCACCCCAGCAGCAGTGGGTGCTGAACCCACCTACCCCTTTTTTCAGGGATATTTTTAGTGAAAGTCATGGACAGGTCACAGGCTTCAGTGATTTTTTGTTTATTCTCCTGACCTGTCCATGACTTTTACTATAAATATCCATGAGAAAAAACTTAGCCTTAGTCATAATCCTCAACTCTAGGGCACAATACAAAAAAACCCTTTTTTCCTGTTTTTCATTAATTCAAGTTTTTTGTTGTTCCTCTTTAAATTGTTCTGTATTAGGATTTACTCACAGGCATTTCTATGTCACTCCTTCCATTTCTGACAGCATTTTTAGCTGCTTTGCCCACCATTTTGTTCCATTACTCCAATATGCACTGGGATCCAAGCTACATGTATCCCCATGCTACATGTATCCCCATCTATACTAACTCTGTTATTAAAAATATAATGTCATTGATTAAATCGTTTCTACATACTATAACACACTTTTTTATCACCATAAGGCCTGAGATTGAATTTTAAAAAATGACTGCTGCTGCTGGGTGTACATCCCAGATCCAATTTAATGCTAGCATTTTTGCTACTAGGTCAGCTGTCATGACAGCTATATAATCAGATATTCTTTTAGATGTACTATTTCTCGATTTTGGTATGCAGTCTGCCATCCCTACTCTTCCTGGTTTTTGTTGTTGTTCCCACTCCCCCCCCCCCTTTTTGGACCCATCTATATATATTTGAGAAAACTGACTCAACTTTTCATCTATATACTGGTACATTTTATTTTTAATACTGTCTCTTTTTTACCCTTAACTTTATAAAATAAATCTAAATCTACATTTGGATATGCAACTTTCCATTCACAACTATTTTTTCCATAACTAAAAGTTTTGACTTCATTCAACTTTTCCTTATCTTTCAAATCCTTCATCCACACTTTAACTGGAACAGCATTTGGCATTCTAACATTGTGTGCTATAGTTCATCTATTGAATTCCTAACATTCCTCATATATTTATTTGATACGTTCATCTTTATGGTTCTCATTAACTTTGGCTCAGAAAGTTACGTCCAGTAGTTTAATTCGTAGAGTAGCTGTCATTTCACTAGAAGCTATCTCTAGCATGCACATTGATATTGTAACAAATGCACCACACACAACTCAAAGTAACTGACACACACCCCAAAATCCTGTGCCTCTCTTAGTATTTAAATAGGAAGCCTTGACCAATCAGAGGTCATGGTCTCCCTCTAGTCAGGCCCAGGGAAGCGCTCCCTGATGTAACTTCAGATTTCATAGTCTCTCCTGCTCGGCTAGTTCATAGTATGCTTCTGGATAGGTTCAAGGAGGCAACAGTCATCTGGGAATGCAGTGGACCTAGATTCAAGATCTGTGTGGTTGTGACAAGAACAAGGAGGAAAAGGGTGACAGTATACATAAAAAAGAACATGGGAATGAGGACCACACTTGTCTAAATAGTTAAAAGCATTGGATCTGTGGAAATGGTGGAGAAGACAGTAGTAAGGAGTTGAAACAGGCAGAAAACACCTAAGGGAAAAGTGTAGAGATTGTTTTCTCCCTCTCCACCATTTGCTTTGAGACATCCTAATATTTCTTTTGGTTCTATTGTGCACCTTCCTGTAGGTGGATCACTGTCACTCTTCAAGGGCTTTTTGAACCTCTCTGTTTCCTTTTTCAAAGCTTTTTTGGCATCAGTTTCAGCTGTTCCTCATGAGCCTACTTTATGTCAGAGTCAATCCTTGCTTCCAACATGCCTTTTCTAGCTCCTTCATTAGGATTTGCCTTACTGTTTAGGCAGAAAAACGAGTTTGAAGCATACTGAAAAATGAAAAAGCATAGGGTCACAGTTCAGCCATGTGAAAACAGACCAAGTTGAGAGACTGGGCAGATAGGGAACATAATCAACAACTGGTGTTATGCCTTTAATCCTTCCCATTTGCTTTAAACTGTAATATATATATATATTTTAAGTCCAAAGAAAGAGAGATTATTTTTTATTTGAATACATGAATTGGTAGAAACTATCTCTGCACATGTGCAGCGTGCAGGGCTCAACTAGAAGAACCCCAAAACATCTGTGACAGTTACTGGACATGCCCAGTAGCTGTTTCTGAAGATGTATAAGCTTTAATTTATGTCAAACAATCTTGTACATCCCACACCTTTTGAGAGCAGAACCTATCAGAGCTCAGAGGGGCAGAGGTTAACAAATATAAGAGTTATAGAAGCAATTCATTCCTTGGATCCTTGGCTTGTCCCAGTGGTGTAGTGGTAAAAAAAATAAAAAAGAAAAAAAAAGTGGTAAACTAACCTAAACTAAACTCCATATTCCCCAAATGATAAATGGATACTCACTGTTTACCCTTGACTACACTACTGATTTGTCCCCTGGTTGGAAGGGACAGAAGTGAGGAGTGTGTAGAGCCAGAGGTGCCTCAGCTAAATGGCTTTGTGGGCTAAAACCACCTCCAAACAGGGATTTGGACAGAACTGACAAGGTCTTCCACAATACTCTGTGAACCAATTCCTAGAGCAGCTACAGCTGGCCAGATGCTAAGGACCATGAGATACATCCCCCCAAATCCTAGCACAAAACTTGTGTAACTGCAGCACCAGTATGGCTGTGGGTATACAGGATGTGGGCATGTGTAGCTCTGCAATGTGGAATCTTGGAGGCAGGCTTTGCTAATATGTTCTCACATGTCCATAAGCCAGTATGTGGGTACGCACTGCAGCATACACATACCCAAATACAGCCCTGTGGACTCACAGGGCCAAGAGATGGGTCTGTTCTGAAGACTGGATCCCAATCCCTGTACCACATTGGATACAGTTCAGTGTTATTCCAGTTTTATTTACTGGCAAAGCCCTTAATTAGGGTTCACCACACTGTCTTGTATGGACCTACAGAGAGAACTGGGGGAAGGAGGGGAAACACTTGTCACTCCTAAAGGATACACAGCCTGTTGAATTTATACATTTAGCTTTTACATGTACCAATTATGTAGAGAATAGGGGGAAAGTTCAGTGAGGTGAAGATTTGAACATTCTTACCTGACTTAGATGGACTAAGATAGATAAACTGAGAAGATAGTGAGAGCCTTTTGGAAATCTAGGGAATGGATGTTTTATATGCTCAACCTAACACTTGTGCTGCTTTTGATACAGGCTACAGATTTCCTATCTTACCAGCAACTGAGGAGACCAGTCAGCTATTAACCCAAGGTCTGGCATGGTGCCAGTTGTAAGGATCCCCGGACTTCTGTTTTACTGACAAGGCTTTGAAGTGTGGAAATGAACTGAGATGCTGCCATTCTTCTCAAAGTCTGAGGAGTCCTGGTTACACATGTACATATCATGGCCACATTATAGAGACTAGAAATCATCTCTGAAAGTAAAATAGAGGGGAATGTGTTTATGAGTGTACTAAAGGAGAGACGTGTAAATTATGTGGAAAGCTTACATTTAAATATATGTAACAGCAACAAAGTGGGAAAGTCTGAATAAGGAACACCAGTAGATTTACTATCTAATAGCTTTTGTTTAAGATGTTATAAGTAATCCAAATAGTATTTACAATGTTTTCTGTGAGTATTAAACATTTGTTTACTAATAAATTGTATGGTACTGTCTCTTTGAAGCTGACTGGGAACTATTATTAACAGCTACTGCAAGATATATATATATATGTATATATATATACAGTAGCCCTGAGGTTTAATCTGAATAATGATTTCTGAAAGGTCCTAAAAAGATAGGACTCTGGCCTGTGATTTAGGGAAGAGTTAAAAGATGTATGAAAGAGGGTGGAAGTGGTAATATATTCACCAACACAATGTCTACATTCAGATTTCACTTTCTCCCTCCTCTCTCTTCAATTTTTGACAGTCTCTGCCTTACCCACCTGTTGCTGTTTTTTGTTTGTTTGTTTGTTTTCAGCTCACCTGAGGTCCCTAAGTCTCTGTGTCACACATTTTACAAAATAGAAACTCATAGAAATACTTCATAAATTCATTTTCATAAGTAGTTTTTTTGTTTGTGGGTTTTTTGTAGTTGTTTTTTTAATTCCCTGCCCATTACATTTGCAGGCCCATATGCTTGCCTGCTATATGATTGGAATTGTCACATAACCCTTACCCCTCTCATCACCAATGTTAATGCCAAACTATAACAAAAGATACGGACGACTGTTAAATAGGAAGGCTGGTCAGATGGGTCACACACAAGACTGGGAGGCAAGAGATCTCTGTTCCATTACCAACTCTGCCATAAACTTTGTGTTTGACCTTGTGTGACCTATCTTTGTCTCAAGGTACATCAATCCTGCAGTGGGAGGTGTAATTTCCAGCACGGACAGCCATACACATGCTGAGCTTTGATTGAGTTCGTGTGCTAAAAATATCAATGTAGCCACAGAGATGTGGGTGGTAACATGGTCTAAGCACCCAAGTACTTACCTAGAGTCTTGGACAGGACTTTATTTGGCTGCAGCTACACTGTTATTTTTTTAGCATACTAGCTTGAGCAAAGCTAGCATGTGTGTGCCTACCCAAGCTGGAAATTACACCTCCCACTGCAGGATAGACATACCCTCAGTCTCCCCATTTTACACATGAGAATCATAATACTTACTACTGTACCAGGGGAGTGTGAGCCTTAACCCATTAATATCGATATCAATCAATCTTCAGAACTTTATGAGCAGGATTCCGACACCCTTTCTCACATTGAGTATTATCTTACTTTGTGGTTTTCCATTGAAATCTATAGCATTTTTAATTCAGGGTCTACCAAAATACTTTATCTTTTTTCAGAAGAACGAAGATATTCATTGTCACCAGAAAAATGAAAACCGTTCTGCACCAAACTATTGTATAACTATGACCTGTCTCTCCACTTCTGTATACCAGTAGTTGAATCCATCTTCATACTTCAAGTGGTTTGCAATCAGTGCATATAGATAGTCAAGGACAGGTGCAAGCTTCCTGCCTATAGGAGATGAAAAACCCTTCCAATTATTGAGATGATCCATTGTATTGTCTCGTGGAGCTGTGGAGCTTATTGTTCTTCAGAGATGTTGAAAAAATTGTTAACATCTGAGTGAACTGAACCATTTGCTGGAGAATAGACAAGCTTCTTTTGACACTCTCAGATTTTCTTTGATGTCTTCATAATTTATACAGATTTGGAGAAATCACCAATATTTTGACAGGTTTTGTTACTAATAAAATATTCACAAAGTACATCTGTTGCTACTGGCCAAAGCATTGGATTAGATGGATATATTCCTGCAACACTGCTAGCTGCTACTTATTCTTTTTATCAAACCCCATCCCATGGTAATTGTAATGACAACAATTTCTATGCCATGGACAAAGGTGGCTGTCATGTAATGACTGTGGTACTTGTGCACTGACAACTATTGTCCTCCTTGGTTTTAAACAGCAAGACAACTGTGCTGTGAGTAAATCATCATCTTGGTGATATCTGCCTTTGTGCTGTATTGACTGTCTGTAGTAATTGGTAATGCATGTGGCTTCAAAAATCCCTCAGGAGCACATTTCTATTCCTTTTCTTCCTTCTTGATCTCCTGACTCCTAATTCATTGTAATCTAAATCTGGGTGAACTATTCACAATAAACAGTTTATTTAATAAACAACTTCTTTCTGTTCATGAAATAGCCACAAAGAGTTATTTTTCCCAAATTTGAAATTATTTGAAAAAGAAAAAGAAACCAAAGTATTGGCAACATTTTTTCTTCAAGCGTTGGCTATTTGCACTGTGTGAGTGGTCATTAAATAATATTGTATTAGCTCTTCTGCCTGATTGGATGACATTCAAATCCACAAAGAGTTGTTAGGATGTCCAGTGTACATTCCCAGCTGTATTGTACTCCAAAGCAAATAATATATATATTTAGTATTAGCTAGCCTAGCAGAATAATACAATGTTATTGTATTGGTTTGTTCACAATAAATGCAGCAATTGAACTATAATGAACTGAAGTGCATCCATATAACATTGTTATGCCAAATTAAAGTACTTTCCTTGTTAATAATTTCAGTCACATAGCTCTGAACTTGTTCAAATTAACCGCACAGCATATATTCCATGATGCAACATTCTGCTGTTCAGCTGTAAGCTCTATGGTTTCTCTTGCAGTACACTGAGGCTAGGTCTACACTACAGCGGGGTTCCGACCTAAGATACGCAACTTCAGCTACGTGAATACCGTAGCTGAAGTTGCGTATTTTAGGTCGGCTTACCTGGCGGTGAGGACACGGGAAAGTCGACCGTTGCCGCGCTGCCGCCGACTCCGCTACCGCCTCTTGTCGAGGTGGATTTCCGGAGTCGACGGTAGAGCCATCAGGGATCGATTTTACCGCGTCCTCACGAGACGCGGTAAGTTGATCCCCGATAAACCGATTGCTACCCGCCGGATCGGCGGGTAGTGAAGACGTAGCCTGAGAGATGTCTACCAGAAACTACAGGAATTCTGAGACCAGGGGTCAAGCTGACAAACTCCCATGATTGCTCTTCTGGTATCCAGTAACTTTGCCAGGCAATTTTCAACTGCTGTCAGGAAGCATGGAGGGCACCCTAGTGTTGTGATCATGACAATCATTAATAAGAACATTAATATAAAGCAGGGATCGGCAACCTTTGGCATGCGGCCCGCCAGGGTAAGCTCCCTGGCGGGCCGGGCTGGTTTATTTACCTGTGCTAGAGGGTCCCTGGGTCAGGACCCAGAGTAGCATGTGGGCCTGGGTCCCGCCTTTCCCCCCTTGCACTGTATCTGGCCACAGAGGAGTGTGGCTGAGACAGACTGCAACTTGCCCCTGAGATGAGGAGCTAGACTTTGGGGTTGTGGTTGGCCACTGAGGCAGGTGCAAGCCGAAGGACTGTCATTAACACCCTCTCTTCCCCCACCCAGAAGGGGGTGAAAATGGAGTAGTGGGCGCTGCTAGATGGCAGTGTCCTGAAGCGGACACCGCCAAGTGGGGAGCAAAGCAGTTCCCAAATCAGCAGAGCAGACAACGGGTGAGACACCATGCGCAGAGGGCGCTCCACAGCTGACAAGAGCTAATTCCCAGAGCAATCAGCAGGAGGCACCAGCAGTGGTGAGTCCTGATCCCGTTACAGGGAGAATTCTGGGGGATGGTGGGTGGATAGATGTGTAGAGGGGGAGCAGAAACCAGGTTGAGAAAGGGGGTATGGAGGAGGAAAGCATAACCAATGGGTGTAGAATTTGAGACTCTGGGGAAACAAAACTGTATAGATTTAAATATCTGGAGTGGATTGACATGTTGAAAATATTTGGGAGGAGGAGGTTAAATGCTGAGCAGGTGGAGAGACGTTCCTAACTCTGCCCAATATGGTGATGAACAGCTGGTATGCCAAAAAAAAAGGCGGGTTAAATCACCCTATGTAGTTATATTGTAATACAGTTCATAATACTTATTGGTAGAGCTCCCTTTCACTACATTTTCAGGCTGGCTTCTGGTAAAGCTCTCCTCCAAAATTAGGCTTTCCATAGGTTGTGTAATCTCCAAATCTGCTCTGTTATATAGCTCTTGGCTGCCCAGATAAATCACCTCCTGGTCAGACCTCCATGGCACTTGGTGAGCAAAATCAAGTTCATCTGATTTAACATCTGTATAGACAAGCTTTAAATATTTATTGAACTTGCTCATTTCCTTGCTGCTTCCTATACTCTTGTAATCTTCCGTAACCCTTTCCTGATCTTGTTAAGGTCTATATTCTTCACAATTGTAGAACTAGCATCTAAATAATTTCTTCCAATGCTAACTGAGGGTGTCCTCATTGTTCTCAGATACAGAAAACAAAACAAAAATTGCTTTCAAAAGGAAACAGTGATGGTGTCCACTATTTCAGAGGCATTTATTGGCTTGCTTGCAAAAATGACAGATTCCAAAAGATAGTGCCCACAGGGTGCCTTGAGATAATGGACATAGCATAATAGAGCCATAATAGTACCACTTGAAGAAGCTTCATACGTACATTGAAGCGCTTCTTCACTGATGCGTCATTAAAATAACTCTCCATGGCACACTCAGTCATGGTCAATCAGAAGTTGGTCACCATTGCAAAAATACTTCTTTCACTGTCTCTGAGCTGCACAGCATAAAAAAAGAATTAAGTCTAGTTGTTAACCAGCTGATTCTGGATGTCACAAGCAGGTGAAATTCCATTTAGCACATGCTTAATTACCTGCTTAGAAATAAACAGTCTGTTATGCTGAGGATATTCTCACATTAACTGGAGTCTAGTAGACAATATGCTCAGTAACACCACCCTTCCTCCCACCACACTCCCCAAAGGCCTAGATATGGTGATGCTCGGCATTATTATGCCTACCTTTTAGGAGCCTAGAACATTACTGGGATTCACAAAGCCTGTGTTAGGCATCTGGGCTCCCTATACAATGAATAGGCATCTTAGAATGGGACACACAAAAGCCAGCCTGCTAGGCTGCTCCTTACCTAAGCTAGCCAGTGGAAGATGTCAAGCTGAAGGGGGGTGTCTTAATCCCTGTCCCTCTCCTGGAGATAGATGCCTAAGCCTGGGCTGCAGGGAAGCAACTTCCTCTGCTGGGAATTCTCAGCAGCAAACCCTGTCTTGGTGTTTTGTGCCTATGCCACATTTGCAAGAAGTTGCGGGTGAGGATGGCCTCCCTTATAACTTTTAGCCCCATGGTTAGCATATTCACCTGGTTCAAATCTCACTCCCCCGGAGTGGTCAAAGGGATTTGAACAGGGCTCCATTACCTCTCAGATGAGTGTCCTAATGACTGAGCTATGGGACATTCTGATGTGGGGTTATCTCAAGCTATCCTGTTGAAGCTGTTCCACTGTGGATAAATAGTTTTTAAAAATGGAGCAGGAAGACTGGAACCTGGGTCTCTCACATATCGGTTAGTACTCTCACCACTGAGATAAAAGCTATCCTGTCCCCTGACCCAGGCCATTTGGTCTAAACTCATCTATAAAGGCTCAATCCGGTAGGCAAGCTCAGAGCATTCATATTGGATCAGTCCCCACAGGCAAGCTATGTGGAGGAACACTTGTCTTTTCCCATTTGTGCATTGCTCTGGGGCCTCGGCATCCAGATGCCTGGTGTGGGACTGGTGTGCACATGAGCAGAGGCAGAAACATAGGTGCCTAAGGAACTTTACTACAAAAAATATAGGCATCAAGAGATTTTAAGGTTCAGAGGCAGCTGAAGTGGGGGTGTCGTGAATCCCAGTGGGACCTGATTCTGGGATTTAAGCACTCAAAGTGGCAGATAGGGCTAGATTCAAATAAGGATTTAGGAAGCTAAGTGCCTTGTCCTGCTGTCTGCACGTGACAGGACAGAGGATCCAACAAAAGTCTGTCTCCACCCCACTACTTCTCTCCCCTCTTAACTTAAAAAAAGAAAAAGAAAAAGAAAATCAATTGCAGCAGTAGAAGCACCTTGGTTACACATGCATACGACACACAGGTGAGAAATATCCTTTCTTTCCATAGTTAAACATAATTTTCCTTTTTTTGCATCATTCTTCATAAATAGTTACAATTTCAGAGTTAGTACTCTGGGAAAATGTTATGTAATTACTTTTCATGCAGTTTCAACCAATACATATTTAAAAAATGACAAAGCAATATAGAGATACATTTTTGTAGCTAATGATTTAAAG
The DNA here is from genome assembly GCF_002925995.2 of Terrapene triunguis. Lineage (NCBI taxonomy): Eukaryota > Metazoa > Chordata > Testudines > Emydidae > Terrapene > Terrapene triunguis. The sequence goes on from NW_020664372.1 coordinate 13,724,134, forward strand.
GATAGAATGCTGCTATTTCCACATAAATTCCCAGTTGCTAACACATCATTTCCTTTAACTTTGTGATAGGAAAAGCTTTCCTTTAATTGTTAGAAATTGATTAAGCAACACTGACACTGATTTTCCAATGCATAAAGAGATATGATCAAGTTCATTTAATTGTTATGTGGAAATTGAAACTCACATAGTGAAATTAAAGAGAACAATGCTTAACGAGAAAAAATAGATGCAGTAGCCTGCTAAAGAATTGGGGATCAGATCTAGGATTAGGCTATATTGGGTACTGTATGAAAACCCAGCTACCCATGCAGTATTAAGTTAAACCATGTTGTAAAATAGTTTACCTTTGTGTATGTGTAGAGAGGGCTCTGGAAGGCAGAAGAATTCTTTCTTCAGAAACAAGTTCAGTACTTAGGATATAGCATAATACTGAGTTGAAAGTCTGTGAGCACCATTGAAAACCTCCTGACACTTTCCCATTGGTGATAAATCCTGTTTTATAAGCTCAAGTATGAAAGGTCTGATGACTGAGTAATCTTTAAACAGCTTGTTCTCATCCAGTGTTTCCTGCAGGGAAAGATCTTCTATAAGAGCCAAAAGATCATTGGCAACCAATGGTTCATTTAAAGAGAAATGAGAGTTGTTTTTTAGATTGCTGCCTTCAGGGAAGTCAGACTTGCATACAGTTTGACGTGTTTCATTTCTGTTTGGGGGAAAAGGAAAAAATATGTCTCCAGCTGTCACAGTGAGTGGATGAAATCCTGAAGTTTGCAAAAGGCCTGATCCTGAAAGGTTATTCACAGAAGTTGAAGACACTAGGATTGCTTATGTGACTAAAGTGATATCTACACTACAAGCTCACATACACATAGTTGCAATAGTTCTCCTCAAGCTAGCACAAGTATACATAGCATTGTACCTGTGGTAACATGGGTAGCAGCAGCAAAGGCACAGCTGAGCAGTGCTAAGTGCATAAACACCGGTTTCAGGCAGATTTGTATTCGGCATGTTTTAGCCTATCCATACAACCCTGGCTATGTCATTTAATTTTGGATCAACAAAATAATCTGCAGGAGCATGATATAGTTAGTATGTTGAGTAAGTGAAACATCCACAGTGCACACACATGCACTAGAGGTTGGGTGAAACCTCATTGAAGCTGAAGGGGAGCATAAGATGTGCCCTTCATTAAGGATAAATGTAAAAAGAAATTTTGCTCCTTTATGAAATAGATAACTGAAACGATAGGAGCTACCGTCCAAAACACATGCCATATATAAGGATGGTTATGAAGCTTAGGCTTTGACTGGAGACTGAATGCAAGCACACAGTGCTGGGTATTGTTTGAGGGTGCTATGTGTGTAAGACATAAGCAACAGAAATGCTACAGAAGCATACAGAGAAGGCAACCAGGAAGTCCCAGAGACAGCACTTCTCATTTGACTGAGAAAAAGTTGAGAGAGCATGCTTTGGGCAGAGTGCATGCTGGCTGGCTGGCTGACTGGAGCACTTTTGGAACTGTGCACAAAGAAAATGTCTCCTGCTATTTGATTATACTGTGTTGAGGGAAATAGAACATTGTACAGTCTTTGTATATAAACAAATGTACATGTACACCTTAATTGAACAGGTTATTAGATTATTTGTAACTGATTGCATTCTTTGTGCATACGCACATTCCTTCCCTTTCTCTTCTGATTGCATCCCTTTGTCTTCTGTTTCAGTTAGTAAGCAGGAAATGTCTTTAGTTTTGCGTTTTACACAATGGTGTTTTACAGTCATATTCTGCCTGCTTTTGTTGTAAACCCAACATAGTCAACTGATGTCATGAGTAGGTTGTTGTATAGTCTTATCATAAGGCTGACAAAGGAGGTGCTGTAGTCATAATGAACAGGTCGGATTATGAACAGGAGGCTGCCAGGCAACTCTCCAAGACCACATTCTACAGGCCACTATCCTCTGATCCCACTGAGGAATACCAGAAGAAACTACACCATCTGCTCAAGAAATTTGCAGCTACAGTATGGGAACAAATCTACATGGACACACCCCCAGAACCCCGACCAGAGGTATTCTATCTGCTACCTAAGATCCATAAACCCGGAAACCCTGGACGCCCCATCATCTCAGGCATTGGCACTCTTACAGCAGGATTATCTGGCTATTTGGACTCTCTCCTCAGACCCTATGCTACCAGCACTCCCAGCTATCTTCGAGACACCACCGACTTCCTGAGGAAACTACAATGCATTGGTGCTCTTCCTGAAAACACCATCCTGGCCACCATGGATGTAGAAGAACTTTACACCAATATTCCACATGAGGATGGACTACAAGCTGTCAGGAACAGTATCCCTGATGAGGCCACAGCATGCCTGGTGGCTGAGCTTTGTGACTTTGTCCTCACCCACAACCACTTCAGTTTGGGGGACAACTTATACCTTCAAGTCAGTGGCATTGCTATGGGTACCCGCATGGTCCCACAGTATGCCAACATTTTTATGGCTGACTTAGAACAACGCTTCCTCAGCTCTCGTCCCCTAGTGGCCCTCCTCTATTTGCGCTACATTGATAACATCTTCATCATATGGACCCACGGAAAGGAGGCCCTTGAAGAATTCCACCTGGACTTCAACAATTTCCACCCCACCATTAATCTCAGCCTGGACCAGTCCACACAAGAGATCCACTTCCTGGACACTACAGTGCAAATAAGTGATGGTCACATAAACACCACCCTATACCGGAAACCTACTGACCACTATACGTACCTACATGCCTCCAGTTTCCATCCAAGACACATCACAAGATCCATTGTCTACAGCCAAGCCCTAAGATACGACCGAATTTCCTCCAACCCCTCAGACAGAGACAAACATCTACAAGTTCTTTATCAAGCATTTTTAAAACTACAATACCCACCTGGGGAAGTGAGGAAACAGATTGACAGAGCAAGACAGATACCCAGAAATCACCTACTACAGGACAAGCCCAACAAGGACAATAACAGAACACCACTGGCCATCACATACAGCCCCCAGCTAAAACCTCTCCAGCGCATTATCCACGATCTACAACCTATCCTGGAAAATGATCCCTCACTCTCCCAGACCTTGGGAGGCAGGCCAGTCCTCACTTACAGACAACCCCCCAACCTGAAGCAAATACTCACCAGCAACTACACACCACACCACAGAAACACCAACCCAGGAACCAATCCCTGTAGCAAACCTCGTTGCCTACTCTGTCCCCATATCTACTCTGGCGACACCATAAGAGGACCCAACCACATCAGCCACACCATCAAGGGCTCATTCACCTGCACATCTACTAATGTTATATATGCCATCATGTGCCAGCAATGCCCCTCTGCCATGTATATTGGCCAAACCGGACAGTCCCTCCGCAAAAGAATAAATGGACACAAATCAGACATCAGGAATGGTAACATACAAAAGCCAGTAAGTGAACACTTCAATCTCCCTGGTCATTCTATTACAGATTTAAAAGTCACTATCATTGAACAAAAAAACTTCAGAAACAGACTTCAAAGAGAAACAGCAGAACTAAAATTCATTTGCAAATTTAACACCATTAATCTGGGCTTGAATAGGGACTGGGAGTGGCTGGCTCATTACAGAAGCAGCTTTTCCTCTCCTGGAATTGACACCTCCTCATCTATTATTGGGAGTGGACTACATCCACCCTGATTGAATTGGCCCTGTCAACACTGGTTCTCCACTTGCGAAGTAACTCCCTTCTCTCCATGTGTCAGTATATAATGCCTGCATCTGTAGCTTTCACTCTATGCATCTGAAGAAGTGAGGTTTTTACCCACGAAAGCTTATGCCCAAATAAATCTGTTAGTCTTAAAGGTGCCACCAGACTCCTTGTTAGTCTTGTCGTACGTTTCAAAAGCTGTGGCCAAAATTATCCCCACACATTGATTTTTATCCAAAAAATCACAATCTATTTTGTCCAACTCAATAGCCAGTTTTTTGTTCTTTGCCAAAATAAATGCTTATCAGAAATTAATCAAGCTGTTTCACTGACATCTGCCTGTGCTCTTCTTATCTTTGAAAAATATAACATCCCTTGGCCCGTGCCACTTCCCGCAGCCTCCATTGGCCTCACTAAGTGGTCTAAGTGCCACTAGATGGGACAGAACAGCACACCCAGGAGGTGTGTCTCACACACACATACACACACACACTGAAAGGCAATAAATAAATGTTGAGTTAAGGTTGCTAGGTGGTATGTCGGCCCCTTGCAGAATGCTGAGCTGAGCAGAACTGACAGTTCTGAAAACCAGGAAATGCAGAGTTAATGTTGCCCATTGATGAAAGAGGCCAGAGTTAAGGAATGCCCCTGCAAGCTTAACTTTGCTCTCTTTCAGCAATATCCCAATAAACCCCATAAACACAAATACCTTTGCTCTGCCAACCACACAGTTGCTGAAGTGTACAATCTCTTCACCTCAATTTACAACCCATTCACTTTTACCCACAGGAGTCCATTTAACACTTTGTCCATTTAAAGGACAAAAAGGAAAAGAGGATGACATACTACCAAGGAACCTTAACTACATGTTAATATAGCTTTTTGCCATTGAATTTCTTTGGGTTTTTCAACCCAAATGGTTAAAGTTTGGCAAAGATATAAGCAGATCGGAAAAAAAAAGGTTTTAAAAGGCAAAGTGCTGGGCAACTTTAATAACTGGCAGCGTTACCAGCACAACATGTATTATAGTGAGAAAAAGTTAATCCCAGATGTTTATGTTGAATATTGTACTAACCAGAGTGTAGGGAACATCTATTGCATAAATAAGTTTTTAAAATACTTCATTAACAATATTTCCCCCCTTTCATGACATATCTTTTCTTTTCTGCATTCTCTACAGAATGCATTATTCCATAACATCTTTGATATCAAAAGTCTCATCCACAAATTGGTATCAGTACTGGACAAAATCTCAGGTTAGTTCAACATTCCTTTGCAATTTGCAAAGTTTGTCTTTAAGCATTGCTGAGAGCCACGCATGTATATCCTTCCTCAAATAGGTCTCAGCTTAGTTTCCCCTCCCAGCAGTGAAACTATAGGGTGGGGAGCCTAAAAGGCCTAAAAGCACCATAAGGCCTTTTTTTTTTTTTTTTTTTTTTTGCATAGAGCTCTATTGCACTCTCTGAGAAAGAAATAAGGAATAAACAGTGACCTTACAGAGTGTAGTCCCTTGAAACATGAAAGAAGAGCCTATAATTTTAAATAACTATTACAATTCTTTTGGATTTTGTTTTACTTTTGTTATCAAAATGTTTCTATAATAAAATCCAGGGTAGTTTAAAAATGTATAGGTTATACAAGCAATAGTGTGAGAATAGTACCATATCAGTATGATAGCATTCATGCATAAGTCAGGATAAGCACCTCAGGGCTGAGTGATATATACTGGAGGTAACTTGCAGGTAATAAGAGAATTGTACAGTCATAGAGCATGACTTTTAGAATAAGTAGTTATGGCAGGTTGAATAAAACATTTTTATTGTTGCATTGTCTTTCAGGTTTTAATATGAAACTATACTAAACCCAGTGGAGTCAGAATCAAACACTAAGCTTCAGAATGAAATCATAGGTGTTTATTTTATTTTCTGTGGGCCAGATTTTCCTTATGTTCTAGTCACTTGGCACTTGTGAGTCCATTCTCCAGGATGCAACCTGAACTGCTGTGTCCTCTTACCTCTCCAGCCTGGGATGCCTTTTACACTATTTTGCTAGTGAGCTCTCTCATAGCCACCACCATGCAAAGCACTCCCAGCTGAGTACATGAATACTATACCCAGCCATCCATGAATAATATACAGGATGACACCCACATATCCCTCAGTCCCAGCCTTGTCCCCGCAAGAAATGTCTGTCTTATACTGGTCACTAGCCCACTTGACCATACAAGCTCATAAACAGTCCATCATTCCAACAATGGGTAAAGAATATGCACCAGCCTTCGTTAGCTCAAGTAGAGGTTTCCCAAACACTTCAATCAAAGACATTGGTTAGATACAACAATAAACAAGTTTATTAACTTGAATAAGATAGATTTTAAGTTATTATAAATGGTAAGGAATAAAAGTCAGAATTGGTTACAAAAGAAATAAAAAGATAAACCCTCAAGCTAATTCCTAAACTTTAAAGCAAAATCAGATTTGAAGCAAATATCATTCTCACCACACCAGATAATACAGGCAATTCTCAGTTCACTATTCTCAGTTCACAGGCTGGATTTTCTTTCAGCCTGGGACTACTCCCCTTAGTTCAGTATTCTTCAGGTATTCATAACATCTTTTCTGGTGTGCTTGTGTGTCTTTTTCTCTGAAGAATTGACTTATGAGTGTTACCCAGAATTACAATATTCTTTCAGTAATAGTCATATAGTAAAATCTCAGCACTTGACAGTGCTGTTACACACATTTTAACAGGACGATGATGTTCAGCAGATCATGAGTTTTCAAATGATACCTCACACAGCACGTTTTGTACAAAATATATCATAGCCATGGAAAAGAGGTTGAACATGGGGTACAGGATGTCACTTGGGTACAGTGTGTCATAGCACCACTCTACTGGACCCCTAAAGCTGGAGCTGTCAGTGTAGTGGATCCTCTGGTGACACACAGTTGGTGTAACAGCTCCTATGCCAATCCCCAATCCTGTGGCAGGCATAGGTGGAAAAGGGACCATGGCTGGTGCTTCCCTACATACTGGCCATGAAACTACCTAGCTTAATCTAGACCAAACTAGTGCACAGCTAATTCACTTCAAGGTTGCAAAGAGTGCAACGGTGGCTTATATTTCATATTGAGATTTGAATAATATGCAAAACTCTGAGAAGCAGCCCCCTTTTGGAAGAAGTTGGCACTGGAGCGAACCGCAGCCAGTGGGAGCCGCGATCGGCCAAACCTGCGGACGCGGCAGGCCCGGCCTGCCAGGGGCTTTCCCTGCACAAGCGGTGGAACAAGTTTGGGAACCACTGGTCTAGTATATATATATATGTGTTGGTAAACCAGGATGTGCTGTACCATCCCAGCAAATGCAGGGAGGATTGGATGTTGAGTTTCTAAAAGAAGGGAACATATGTTCTGGGTAATTATCATCTCAATTGGCCTAATCCTGCAATCCCCAGTCAAGAAAACGCCATGGCAGTTTCACTTGAGCTAATTGATTCTGATAGAATTCTGCCTAAGTGAAAATAGCAGGATCAAGCTCTTAATTGGCAGTAATAGATTTGCAAATGGTTGCTTCCTGCTTGTGGTACAATAACATTTAACATCCCTGTGGTGGGAATTGTTGTGAGATGCTACCGGTGTGGTGCTCTGCTTTCTCCTGATATCACTCGGCTGCGTGCGTGTGTTCCCTCTGTGTGCTGCCCCAGCTCTGCGCAGATAGCTGACACAGCAAATCCGACGAGAAACCCCAATAACCACAGAGTCTAGTAAGGTACAAAGGCACCTCGGCCAGGTTTATTGCGACCCTGACACAATTTCAGTTCCCCGTAGATTACTTAGTCTACCGGGCATACTGCTAGAAAGTGCCGCTCGGCAATGGACTCAGCTCAGTGGCGGGACTTTCCACTGCCCCCTCAGCCGGACAAAGACACCACCCCAGGGATACATTCTTATACACGGGTACAAACAAGTTACACATCACTCCTGACGTATTGAGGTGCAACCCCTCTACGCAGCAAGGTACAACCCTTCTACGTAGTAAGGTGCCGCCTCTCACCTTGTACATGTTGGTTCGATCAAAACAGCTCTATCCATCATTTTACCCTTTTGCCCCTGTCATTGGGATGGGTCGGCCTGTTCCATGTTATCTGTGGAATGTTCCAGTATAGGAGTGTTCTAATATCTAGTGTTTAGTACTTTTTAGGTATGTCTCTTTTTGCAGAATCAGCCCTTTCCTTGCCAGCTTCTATGAGCAGGGCCTGCCTCTGGCTCACAGCTTAACTTTGCTTTATGTTAGCAAAGTCTTGACCATTACTTTAGTTCAGGCCTTAGGCCTCATACCAGGCCTCTGATACCAAGGTTTATCTCTCAGGGCCTCCTCTTACTACATTAATGAACACCTCAACAGCCCAACACTGTGGCATTTAATTTCAGAAAGGGGAACTATGCAAAAATGAGGGGGTCAGTTAAACAGAAATTAAAAGGTACAGTGAGTAAAGTGAAATCCCTGCAAGCTGCATGGATGCTTTTCAAAGACACCATAATAGAGGCCCAACTTAAATGTATACCCCAAATTAAAAAACACAGTAAAAGAAGTAAAAAAAGAGCCACCGTGGCTTAACAACCATGTAAAAGAAGCAGTGAGAGATAAAAAGGCATCTTTTAAAAAGTGGAAGTCAAATCCTAGGGAGGTAAATAGAAAGGAACATAAACACTGCCTAATTAAGTGTAAAAATGTAATAAGAAAAGCCAAAGAGGAGTTTGAAGAACGGCTAGCCAAAAACTCAAAAGGTAATAACAAAATGTTTTTTAAGTACATCAGAAGCAGGAAGCCTGCCAAACAACCAGTGGGGCCCCTGGACTATCGAGATACAAAAGGAGTGCTTAAAGACGATAAAGTTATTGCGGAGAAACTAAATGGATTCTTTGCTTCAGTCTTCACGGCTGAGGATGTTAGGGAGATTCCCAAACCTGAGCCAGCTTTTGTAGATGACAAATCTGAGGAATTGTCACAGATTGAGGTGTCACTAAGGAGATTTTTGGAATTAATTGATAAACTTAACAGTAACAAGTCACCGGGACCAGATGGCATTCACCCAAGAGTTCTGAAAGAACTCAAATGTGAAATTGCAGAACTATTAACTATGGTTTGTAACCTGTCCTTTAAATCGGCTTCTATACCCAATGACTGGAAGATAGCTGATGTAACGCCAATATTTAAAAAAGGCTCTAGAGGTGATCCCAACAATTACAGACCAGTAAGTCTAACGTCGGTACCGGGCAAATTAGTTGAAACAACAGTAAAGAATAAAATTGTCAGACACATAGAAGAACATACATTGTTTGGCAAAAGTCAACATGGTTTCTGTAAAGGGAAATCATGTCTTACTAATCTATTAGAGTTCTTTGAAGGGGTCAACAAACATGTGGACAAAGGAGATCTAAGTGTACTTAGATTTCCAGAAAGCCTTTGACAAGGTCCGTCACCAAAGGTTCTTACGTAAATTAAGTTGTCATGGGATAAGACGGAAGATCCTTTCATGGACTGAGAACTGGTTAAAAGACAGGGAACAAAGGGTAGGAATAAATGGTAAATTTTGAGAATGGAGAGGGGTACCTAGTGATGTTTCCCCAAGGGTCAGTCCTAGGACCAATCCTATTCAACTTATTTATAAATGATCTGGAGAAAGGGGTAAAAAGTGAGGTGGCAAAGTTTGCAGATTATACTAAACTGCTCAAGATAGTTAAAACCAAAGCAGACTGTGAAGAACTTCAAAGAGATCTCACAAAACTAAGTGATTGGGCAACAAAATGGCAAATAAAATTTAATGTGGATAAATGTAAAGTAATGCACATTGGAAGAAATAACCCCAACTATACATACAATATGATGGGGCTAATTTAACTACAACAAATCAGGAAAAAGATCCTGGAGTTATCGTGGATAGTTCTCTGAAGACGTCCACGCAGTGTGCAGTGGTGATCAAAAAATGCAAACAGGATGTTAGGAATCATTAAAAAGGGGATAGAAAGTAAGATGGAGAGTATATTATTGTCCTTGTATAAATCCATGGTACGCCCACATCTTGAATACTGCGTACAGATGTGGTCTCCTCATCTCAAAAAAGATATACTGGCATTAGAAAAGGTTCAGAGAAGAGCAACTAAAATGATTAGGGGTTTGGAATGGGTCCCATATGAAGAGAGATTAAAGAGGCTAGGACTTTTCAGCTTGGAAAAGAGGAGACTAAGGGGGGATATGATAGAGGTATATAAAATCATGAGTGATGTAGAGAAAGTAAATAAGGAAAAGTTATTTACTTGTTCCCATAATAGAAGAACTAGTGGCCACCAAATGAAATAAATGGGCAGCAGGTTTAAAGCAAATAAAAGGAAGTTCTTCTTCACACAGCGCACAGTCAACTTGTGGAACTCCTTGCCTGATGAGGTTGTGAAGGCTAGGACTATAACAGTGTTTAAAAGAGAACTGGATAAATTCATGGAGGTTAAGTCCATTAATCGATATTAGCCAGGATGGGTAAGGAAGAGTGTCCCTAGCCTCTGTTTGTCAGAGGATGGAGATGGATGGCAGGAGAGAGATTGCTTGATCATTGCCTGTTGGGTTCACTCCCTCTGGTGCACCTGGCATTGGCCACTGTTGGTAGACAAGATACTGGGCTAGATGGACCTTTGGTCTGACCCAGTACGGCCATTCTTATGTTCTTGGTTAGAAATATTATAATGAGTAGTTCCTTATCAAACAACCCTACTATACTGAGGATGACTTGGAGAGGCAGAATATCCTACATAATACAACTCAATGGTGGTGTAACCTTAGTGGGAAAAACTGTTTATGTAGACAAGAAATTTGAAATTATTAAAAACAAAAAACAAAAAAACAGCAGTTGGATTTCAGAAGTGACTCACTGTATTTAAATCCACCAGTCTCAGAGAAAAGGGATTAAATAAACTTTTTGGAAAAAAATAGCCAAACATAGCCAAACTGCCAGAAAATAAAATGCATAATGAAAAGACTAAGTATATTTCAAAGAGCTACAAGCTCGTCCTCAGATGAAGAAAAGTATCACTTTGTCCAAGGGGAATGTGGACTGTCAAAATGCAATCTGTCACACACATCAGCAGTGATGCTACTTTCAGGAAGCATGCAAGCTCCAAATGCATTGAATAAAGTCCAAGACAAAGAGATTGCTTTTTAAGACCCCTTGACACAAACAGAAACCCTTAAAAATGCATGTTGTACTGGACTGAGAGGAAATTGAATTCTATTCTGCAGCTGCACAAGGCAATGCCAAAAGAGAATCAGCAAACAATAAATTGTACATTATGAAAATAAAAGTCTTCGTCTAATAAATAATAATGAGATAGCTCAAATACCATCTGAACAAGTGACCACAGTTATCACCAGCTTACTCTTCAAGCTACTGTAGCTCATATGTGAAACAAAGGCCTTAAAAATAGTAAAATGGCAATATTATAAGGTTAATATCTATACTATGCCTGATATTTGTATAAACCTTTGTGCCAGGTATTTCAGGTTTAAAAAGAGCCATTAATAAGTATAAATAAGGGCCAGATTCTGATACATAAGAATATTTCTGTGGTCACAATCTAATTGTATTTCTTAACTAAATATGGGGTTAACCTGAGACACATTCATCACAGTTTTCCAAGAAAATAAGATTAAAAAAAGAGCTTGGGTTACCGATTTGTTACTACACATGCTGGATACTGAATCACTTGCAGTCTAACATAAAATCAGAGGGCAAGAACCGTGTGAAACAGAGGAGAGGATTAACTGTGATTCAGAGACACAATTCCTCCTCTGCCACCCATTTGAGCAGGAGGAGGAGAAAGCTACATCTCCCTTTTTGGAGAGAAGCTGATTCATAGATTGCAAGGCCAGAAAGAAATCACTGTGATCATCCAGTCTGATCTCCTGTGTAACACAGAACATAAAACTTTCCCCCAAAATGACTACAGCATATTTTTTAGACATGCAGTCTTGATTTTAAAATTGTCTGTCATGGAAAAATCCACAACAATTTGTGGTATATTGTTTCAATGGTTAATTATCCTCAGTGTTAACAATGTAATCCTTATTTCCATCTGAATTTGTCTAGTTTCAACATCCGGCCATTGAATCCTGTTATACCTTTCTTTGCTAGACTGAAGAGACCATTTGAAATAGTTATAACCCCTTAATCAACCCCTTAATCTTCTCTTTGTAAGCTAAGTACTTTGAGCTTCTTGAGTCTATCACTATAAATCAAGTTTTCTAATCCTTTAATCACTCTTTTGGCTCTTCTCTGAACCTCTCTGGTTTATTAACATCCTTCTTGAATTGTGAGCACCAGAATTGGATATATTATTCCACCAGTGGTTGCACAGGTGCCAAATAAAGAGGTAAAACAACCTCTCGGTGCCCACTCAAGAATGGCCACACACCTCCCCCTCCCCCCCAAAAAATGTTTTTCAGTCACTGCTTCCCAGGAAAGAGTCCCCTATCATGTAAGTATTCTTTGTTCCTAGATGTATACATTTACATTTAGATATATTACACATAGTTACTCCTGGGAGAATTCTGCACCAAAACAATTAAAATTCTGCATCAAAAATTACATATTCTGTGTACAGTACTTTAAAATTGGCCTGGAGCGATGAACCGCGGCCAGTGGGAGGCACGATCGGCCGAACCTGTGGACGCGGCAGGTAAACAAACCGGCCCGGCCCACCAGGGTGCTTACCCTGTTAGGCCGCGTGCCAAAGGTTGCTGATCCCTGATCTAGAGAGAGAGAAACAGCCTGATGCTGGCTGCCAGACCTGTATGGAATTTCCTGCACACTGCCTCCTTCCTTCAGGACATGCTGAAAACTGCAGCTGCCAGGAACCCTCCAGTTCCCCCTCCCCCTGGCAGTTTCCTGTATTTGTGAGCTGGAGAGTCAGGCTCTGCTGGGTCCAGTGGTCCCTAGTGGCTGCCAGCAGCTCTGCAGCACCAATTCTGTAGGGAAAAATGAAATTCTGCACAGAATATTAATTCTCTGCACATTCTGCATTGTGCAGTGGTGCAGAATTCCCCCAGGAGTAAGGAGTAAATTTGTGTGGAAGGAAACAAACAAGTGCTTGAAGTATTGGTATTAACATCCAACAATATAGAAGTGATTAAGCCCACTTTTCCGGGTAGACTTCTCTCTTGCCCATTTCTTTGTGATGTCAAAGTATTGCTCAGAAAGGTCCCCTATTTAAGTTTGTGGACTAACCAACCCATTCTCTGGTGGGTTCAACACAAACACTTATGTTGTATAAGCTGTAATGCAAAACCTGTCAAGATCTAATATCATTTTGCAATATTCTACTCACTTATTTGCCAAAACAAGATTTTTTCCCCCTTCGACAGATGAGGAATATTGTTAATTTGGAGGGCGGTGGATAAAGAGAAAAAGAAAAAAAGTTGTTGTCATTTGTCATGGTAAAGGGAAGACTAATATAGATTGATCTCAGGCTGGTAAATTACTATGACAGTTAGCAAGAGCTTGGGCCAAATTCAACCTTCCTTTGCATCTATGTAACACTCTGGGAATTGCACAGATGTATGTGAGAGTAGAATATTACACATAACCTATATAGCTTTGTGATTATTTAAAGGAGCAGAGTCGTTTCATTTTTTTAATTATATATATTAAAAATGGATATATATGTATCCAGTTTCTGACACAGCAGACTTAAAATAGTGTATCCTTACGTGTTTTTACCCTACCCTCTCACAAATTCCAAAAAGCGTATAAGTGTTGTTTTTTTTTCTTTTTTCTTATTTAAATCTGAAATGCAGAGGCTAGCAATAAGAGAAACACAAAACTAAATGAACTTTTTAAAACTTCCAAAAAGTTGTCTTCAGATTTTGCATGAAGGGTTGACTTGATTCTTATTTGATGTTAGTCAGTTCACCAATTTCAATAATTAGAAAACTTTTTGGTGGCCTTATGCTTTCATAAGAAGCATCATCTGTGTGATGTGTGTAATTAGCTCTGACACTTGTGATACCTCAAATAATGAATATGGAAGCATTGCAATAGCAAAGATTCCTGCTTGTCCCATATAATTTCATGTGATTACGAATCTAGACATCTCCCATACTTAATGAGATCAGATAGTAATGTCATAAACTAAGATATGTGAAACTGTAACTTTTTGCTTATTGTTTTCCTGAAAATACAAAAAACTTTTCATGTCTTGACACTGGCACAGTGTCATGTGACATTAAAATATAATGGCACATATATATTATGACTAAAGAGACATGTTCCCATCTCTCCCAAACTCAGTAATGAGGAAAAACTTCCACTGGTTTCAGTGGTGCAGGAATAGATCCTTATACTACAATGACACATTTTTAAATGAGCAACAGAGGGTCCTGTGGCACCTTTAAGACTAACAGAAGTATTGGAGCATAAGCTTTCGTGGGTGAATGCCCACTTCATCAGACGCGTCTGATAAAGTGGGCATTCACCCACAAAAGCTTATGCTCCAATACTTCTGTTAGTCTTAAAGGTGCCATAGGACCCTCTGTTGCTTTTTACAGATTCAGACTAACATGGCTACCCCTCTGATACTTGACATTTTTAAATGTACTTTTTCACCTTTTGATTATTCCTTTTTTTGGAAAGATATAAAGAGGGAATTCTGGCAGGCAAAAGGCCTCCATTTTATTTTTAGCAGTAAAACTAATGTGTGAAAAGATTTGTTGTCATCTCTGAGAACAGTACAGGAATTAGAATAAATCCCAGCACACTGAACACATCTCTTATGAGTAGAGAAATGTATTCTCCCTAAAAATGAAACAGACATGAGCTATATTAACAAATACATTTGCAGGTTCATATCTGGGATTTTATTTCTTCCACTTATTCGACAAGGAGATGTGAACAAGATTATGGAAAAGATCTTTAAATCTTGATGTCAGGTGGATTATGTGTAACTCTTGGAGATGACTCAGAGTATGGCCACCAAATAAATGCAGAAAGATGGAAGATTTAGGATGAAAAGACAATTTACAGGGAAAAATCATTCATAATATAATTTTGTAGAGTATGATCAAATTTGATCATACAGTCCTTTTAACGTTAATTACTTAAGAGCCATTGAACAGTTATGGGTGCAGTTCATTCTACTCCCTGAATCTTTGACACACATACACCTATATGCACAAACAAATTTTGCAAATTGAGGTTGTCACGTTATTGATTTGAACTGGGACCATATAGAACATGGTTGCAACCAAAATCCTGTAGTGGCACCAAATCTTGTATAAAGGGGGTCAAATGAGGTGTCTAAGACAAGGTTATGGTTTGCTGGTTATGATTATGCTGTCTATATGTGTGTATCAATTTTGTAGTTGAAGTTATGAATATTGGCTCTATACTGTCTGTATTTCAAACTTATGCTATGCTTCTGGGAAACTTCCCAGACAAGTTGATGTTAGCTCTGCCTAGCCTGCTTGATGGCCCATTAAGGACCATCAGCTATACAATGGACCCATTGAGAGAAGGCAGATACGCCTTGCAATTCAGCAAAGTATGCAGGGACTGGCCCATGTGACTCCAGACTCCATTTTGCTGTAATTTTCCACAGTAAGGACAAAGAGGTGTTCTTACATCTCAAAAAGAATATAAAAGGCTGATGCCTCTCCTCCATCTGGTCTTCAGTCCTGCTTCTTACCTCTCGAGGGACTTTGCTACAAACTGAAGCTCTACACAAAGGACTGATGACCCATCCCAGCTAGGGATGTATTCCAGAGACTTGATTTAAACCTGCAGTTTATTTCATCATTACTACAAGCCTGAACCAAGAACTTTGCCATTACTGTATGTAATTGATTCCATTTAACCAATTCTAGCTCTCATCTATATCTTTTTCCTTTTATGAATAAACATTTAGATTTTAGATTCTAAAGGATTGGCAACAGCGTGATTTGTGGGTAAGATCTGATTTGAATATTGACCTGGGTCTGGGGCTTGATCTTTTGGGATCAGGAGAACCTTTTTTTTCCCTTTTACTGGGGTATTGGTTTTCATAACCATTTGTCCGCATTACAAGTGGCACTGGTGGTAATACTGGGAAACTGGAGTGTCTAAGGAAATTGCTTGTGTGACTTGTGGTTAGCCAGTGGGGTGAGACCAAAGGTGGAAAAACCCCAGCCTAGGGCTGTAACTGCCCTGTTTTAACCGATTTGTCCTGAATTGGCACTCTCAGTTGGGTCCCGCCAGAACCGCATTGTTACGGAGGTTTTTACACTGCTTTACTCAGCGAAAACTTACACTGAAGGCAATTGTGCCTTTATGATCTGCACATGTCGGTTCTCCTCCCTTTCATTTAGGGACATCTTATGACCCTGAGTGAAAACCTCAGGATTTGTCCTACAGTTTTTATTCCAATTGACTTCAATGTTTCATCATGACATGGAATGTCTAGCTATTTGAAAAAAAAAGTTATTTTTATTTAAATTATTGCCATGTTTGACCAGGGTGGTAGAGTATAGTTAGTACCTAATAGTTAATTCTGAACACAATACCATTCACTCATTTTAATGAGCTGTTAACTTGAAAGCATAGCTGGGACCATTTAAATGTTCATGTCATTAAGTAAGGTGGTAAGTACAACACTATCTTTATTTTTTCCCCTCACATATTATTTGTTCAGGAATTGCTCTCCCTTTACTCACCTGACTTCCAAGAGTGGCCTCAACTATCAGCTAGATATAATTAAGTTCTCTGCCATTCTGTCTTCACTATTTTTCTTTGTTATCATTCAATTTTCTTTTTCCTGGCTTATCAGTTTCTTACCGAGTTGGGTTTCAGCAGAGATGTAGGGCTGTTAGGAAGCTGACATTGGCTCCTTGATTCTCTGCCCAATGCTAACCCACTGGTGGCTGCTTTAGTCTGTGCTAATTTACCATACCACAGCTGGGTGTTGCTGGGACCATATACCAGTTGGAAGTTTCCCAAAGTATCTGATGAAGTGAGATAAGCCTTTTGTTGCATATTTTTCTGTAGTTTAGTCAGACACAGAAATCAGTGACTTGCCATGAACTTGGAGCCTTGAAAAATGCTATATGACCGCAAAGTAGAACTATAATAACTATTGTTATAATATGGAAGGACTAAGGACTTCCCCTTAATCAAGACCCACTCCAGATCCGTATGAACTAATCATAATGTCATTGGTTTTATCAAAAAGGAATTAGACAAACTAGAAACTGAAAAAGCTGCTCAAAATTATTTTTATTTTGGCAAACACAATGCCACCTGCATCTTCCTTTCAATACAATACCTTTTTCAATGGAAGCTGGCAATAAGTTCCTGTTGACTTAAAATATCTGGTTTCTGTAAGAACTTACTACCTATTGTGTGTTACAAACCAAACAAAATCACCTAGCTTCCCTGAGAAATTTGGTTTTATGTTACTATTTGTCCACACCATTGTTTCTTTTTCTCTGAATTGACTTTACTGTTGTATTGAAGACTCCTAACAGGTATAATAAATGAATGTGTTTATTTTTTTAACTGCATGAGAGATTTATTTTTGAACGCTGCATTGGCATTTTAGATATTTGAAAAGAAGTGGTGTTGTTAGAAGTCATAGGAAAGCATACATGGCAAATTTTAGTCCTCAGCAGTAACCGCTGTAATTGCTTCATGGTGATCTGCTGCTGCTGCTGCTACCTACCATTTTTTGACCCTAAGTCAGCAGCAAGTTAGCCTTGATAGTCTAAGGGTACATCAACTGGGAAATGTTCTTTCTCATTGCATAAAATTTTGTTGCTTCAGACATCTGAAAAGTGTAAAACATTAGTGAAGGTCCATAAGTTCAGGTGACAATGCACTGAAATTGGCAGCAGAACATTTAATTTTAAATATAAATCATTTGGAGATGGAATCTAGAGAGAAAACTGTTGGATTGGGGGAGATACAATTTAGCCATCCCTGACTAATGTACAGTTTACTCAATCCCCTGATGGATTTCAGTCTGCACTGTAGGAGAGAGAGAGAACCTAGAGCACTGGGCCCGGTGTAGACCTGAGGCCTAAACCATAAGCAGCAAAGTCAGGCCATATCATGAACCAAAGTCAGGCCATGTGTTAAAACAGATGCTTACAAGTTCACTGTCCAATACATTAACTTGGCACTGCTAGTATTGCTAAAACATAGACACTCCTAAGAAGCTACGGATACTGGGTATGTCTGTGAACACATTCCAAAATATTACTCCAGGTACAGCCTAACATAACACAAGATAAGAGGATTTGACAGAAGTGATGAACAGGGATCTTTGCCCAAGACATCTGGAGTAAGGTACAAGGGGAGGTAACAAACAGATGTCATGAAACACGCAAGATGGTACATAAGTTGTCTCAGTCTATAAATGTTGGGATACTTCACCTTTGTGTGGCCTAGGTGACAGCAGAGACTCCCACTGCTGACTGAGCCACTCCTTGCCACTGGGCACTCATATGTTAGTGCACCTGTAACCATGGAGCTAAGGTGCTAGTACTGTGCCTTGAGGGCAATGAACCTGGCCGATTGCCTTTGTCACCGAACCCTGCCTGCAATCTTTCCTTATTAGTAACATCGAGGTCTGCTGAATTAGCAGGCTACATTCTCTGCAAGTACTAATAACCCATGGAGCTCTAGAAACAGAAGCACTGAGCTGTCCTAATGACCTGGCAGTAGCAACATGCACAAATAAGGTCTGTGTAAGGTTACTGCCTTCCAGAGCATAATCCAGATCTCATTTGCAGTCTATAAGTGGAGACTGAGAGTGTGGTCACCACATATTTGTCATGTATGGTCTGACCCATTGCCTTCATAATAATTCAGGGCTCACCTTTGTACCCTTCAGTTTATAGAATCTATTTTATTGGTCTGTTCTTGAACACTGATGGGCCTTGTTGGTTTTCAGAGTGCACAGAAGAGCTGGTGCACCATCTTAACAAGAGACTTGTTTTGTTATGTAGTCTCAGATATACACATTAGGAAATTGGAGGAGTTATGTATTTGCTTCAGCTGTGGACCCATTAATGCAATGAAGACCCTCATCTCCATTTTACATTTTCACCTTAACCGAAGATGAAAAGTGTGGAAGTTATCTGCATTAATTGTATTAATGTTCATATCTATATATCTAACATAGCAGGGGCCAAACCCATTTGAGCCTGCTGGAGGTAAATATGGTAGGTCAACAGGTGGTGTGGGCTCCTGGTAACCCACTCTAAAAGCAGGGTGAACTGCAAGATTCTATTCTGAGAAAAATGCAGGTGTAGGCTTATCACTTGAAAGAAGAACCCATGAAGCAACAGAAAGATATCACAGATGAAGCTCACCTTGAGGCACCTTGAGTTTTACGACTCTCCACTTTTCCCTTTTATCTATCTCATGTTTAAAGAAAAATGTTTATGTTTTCTACACAAAGGGAAGATCAGTGGATTTCTTGTACCTGCTCCTGCACTACTGAAAATAGCTTGAATCTCTCCTTCTTGGAGGATTCTGGTATCTTCTCTAACACTCACTTCCCCTGGGAGCAGGGCCGGCTCTAGGATTTTTGCCACACAAAGCAAAAACAATTTTGGCCGCCCCCCGCCGTTTTTTAATTACCCCACCGCCGGCCCCGCCTCAACTCCGCCCCTTCCCCAAATCCCCAGCCCTGCCTCCTCCCCCCAGGCTCTCAAGCCTAGGAGGGAGGGAGGGGGAGAAGCGCCGCCCGCGCCGCAGCCACTCGGAGTCTCCTCCTCCTTCCCAGGCTTGAGAGCCTGGGAGGGAGGGCGAGTAGCGGCGCGCAAATCAGCTGTTCCGCGCGCCGTGGCACGCGAGGGGCAGCAGCAGTGGAGGTGAGCTAGGGCGGCCGGGGCACATTTTTAGGGGCGGCATTCTGGCGCCGGCCATGCCGCCCCTAAAAATGTGCCGCCCCAAGCACCAACTTGTTTTGCTGGTGCCTAGAGCCGGCCCTGCCTGGGAGATTCTGTGCAAGTCTTCAAGCCACATAGTGTTTCATAAAGGAAAAGGGGGAGGCCTCGTGAGGCCATATGCCCCCAAAGTCTTGACTACCTGGAGTAGATGATGTGGGGAGGGTACATGGGGGAGCTCAGGTAGACCCTGACCCCAGTTGCTGTTAGCGGTGACTGTTGGCACTGTTATGAGAGAGGATGAGAAGAAAACAGTTACAGGACATTCATCCAATCATGTTTTGAAAATGTTCTAGTCTAGAAAATATAATAGGAAATTGTTCTGAAAGGCAGATATTTAGGACTACTTCATCTCTCTGCTCACACAAAGTACATTAGAAGGTATCTTATTCTTATAAAAGCAATGGATTTTGGCAACATTTTAAAACCAATGGGCAAATTCATATATTGTTTAACTCCATTCACATCAGTAGAGTTACACCAGGGATAAATTCAACTCTCGTCATGCCTACATTTAAAATACAGCTATCCCACCATCGTAGTGCTGCAGTTGTGCTACTGTAGCCCTTCCGGTTAAACACTCACTACAGTGATGGGAGGGGTTCTCCCAGAACTGTAGTTAATCCACCTTCCTGAAAGGTGGTAGCTAGGTCAATAGAAGAACACTTCCATCGACCTAGCACTGTGTAAACTGGATGTTAGGTCAGCATAGCTACATCCCTCAGGTGTATAGATTTTTCACACCCTTGAGAGAGATAGCTATGCCAATGTAAGTTTTCAGTGTAGACCACTCCTCTGTAGATCCTGTCCTTCTCCCATTAAGATGATGACAAATCTCTCATTTATTTTGATGAGTGTAGATCTGGGACCCAATTCCCTGCTCCATTCTATTTTTTTCTTCCTTATTGAACTTCCAAAGAATTAAGCACACATGGTTAAGTTTAAAAAGCTGTCTACATTACTTGCTCCCTTCAGGAGAGCTACTTAAAATTCTACTGATCATAGAATTCTAATTTTAGAATCCAATAATTGGATTCCAACTCATAAAGTCTGGGCTTTGCAAAATTATTAATATTAATTAATATGTATCATTGATCAGAATCAGTGAATTCTGAACATTCTAGCCATAAAGAATGATTAATTATGAACATTATCAAAATAACTGAAAATATTAGTCCCTCTTATCTCCATAGGTATATAGCTGTAATTTATTTTGGGAAAGGTGAATCATTAATTACTCTGAACAAGGGTAAATTCAGAAATTAGAAATCAAAATGTCTGGTATTCTGTTCTAAATCAGAGCAATTTAAAAAAAAATCAGTTTACCAATGGGCAAACATGCATCTCTTAGGGAAAAATAATTCAAATATAAAAAAGCAAAATTAGTGTAAGTTTATTGCTTCTTTTTGCCCAGTCCCAGCCATCTGTGTATGTGTAATTAGGTAGACCTGCAAACTTCTAAAGAGTCAACAGATGGTTCATTCCATCATCTGTTACAAGCTATGTACCCTATGTGAATCATTTCCATACATCTATTTGTATGCTTTATTACGTGTCAGAGGTGGAATGATTTATGGATGAACAGAACTGTCTGCTGCTTAGGCAAACCCTAATGGGATGACCTTATTTTAGTTAGGCCCATCCACCCTATTTTCTGCTCCACACTTGCACAATACCTTGTGTATGTGCCATGTTTTCTGATACTTTTATTGCAGTGCAATGATTTATAGTTGAATAGTCCAAGTCTATTCAAAACATGTTTGCTAGTACCCTTGAACCAATCTCATTTCAATTTTTTGTTTGTTTGTTTCTATGCACATGTAGATCTCATGTTAGAATTTGGCACAAGATGAATGTGACAAATCAGTGTTGGACAATTGCTTTTTACATATCAAAATAAGAGGTGTGCAATAAAGTTGTTAATGCTAACATTACTATTGAAACATCTACATTTCTATTTCCTGGTTTGGGGGATTTTAGCTGTGAAATTTTAACTGCAAAATAAAAAATTATACATTTACTTTCCTTGTTTTTTTGGTGGGTGAGGTGAGGGGTATTGTTTGTTTGATTCCTTAACTTACATTTCACAACTGGAGATGAATGGGAGTATTTTTGAATCTCAAATTGTAATACATTCTATAAATGATTGCTTATGAGAAGCTGTTGCCAAGCAATTTCATTATTATTTTATACTCAGTCCCAAATAAGTCTTTTTAAATTCTGCCCAATAATCTGTGTTATGTTGCCCACAGAGTTTTGAAAAGGCCTTAACACATCAGTATTCACAAACTGAGATACATCTCAGATGTATCTATGTATTTTTTCCTTAATTTACACCTAAAACTAGTATTCTTATTCTCCACTACCTTTCAGATTTAATGAATTGCAATAAATTAAACTGGCATGACCTCAGGAAATGAACCAGCACACATTCTCACAGGGGAAATATTTAAAACTCATTATTCTTTTGTAACATAAAAGATCAACAAATCTGGCAAAATATTCTTCAGATTGCGGTAAATAAGCCCACCATTTATTTTTCTGGATTAAAAACTGGCAGAGTGAATATTTGCAGTGTTTTATGCTTTATACATAATGACCATATAAATACGATTTGTGCTTTTTCACACTTCATGCTTCATTTTCTGCAAGACTCAGCAAACCATAACAAATGTGAATCCTAAACAATAAAAGTGTAGTTCTGAGATGCATGTTCTTCATTTTTCCTTCATTGGTGATAGCTTGGTGATTTTTCTCTCTCTCAACAAAAATGTTAAGCTCTCAAAACGAACTAAATCTCTTGGTCAAATATTCATTTTAGACTTCAATTTGGATTTTTCTACCCTTTTTAGTCCCTTTAAAGTAAGGGGATCTCTAATCAGACAGCTAGCATTTAGCAGTTTCATCAAAGCCTAGAATCCTGCAAAACCATTTTACTAATCTTTTGTAATTCTATAGTAACAAGTACCAGAGGGAGCCACACTGGAAAAGAGACCTGCATTTTATTCTTGGCTCTACCACTGATGTGACCTTGGACAAGTCCCTTCATCACTGGCATGGGCATGGAAGTGAAAGATACACAGACACAAATTACATGGTTGAATGGTAGTTGCAACTTTTGCTAATAAACATAACCTATAAGAAATGAATGTCCTGGCAGCAACCAGCCCAGAGAGGTATCTTAGTCTTGCCAATAAAACATTAATATTTAAGTCACAGATGACCCTTAAAGGATCCATCACAGGATTTAACAAATACTGAAATCTTCCTCCACTGTCTCCTAATCCCAATGAATCCAGGGTTCAATGAAGGCCCTCCAGCATAAAGGTGCTACCTCAGATGGCCCTAGTAACTGTAGGAGTAGCATCCTCCCAAAGCTGTCAGGAAGAATGTACAGGGATGCCTCACCATGAGTGATGAATAAAGTAGGTAGCCTGTGCCACGTTTTCCTTTTGTGAAATATGGACAGTGATACTTCCCCTCCTTTGTAAAGCTCTTTCAATCTACAGAGGAAAGGTAGGGCTATAGAGATATCACATCATCCACCACTGAAGTACCTCTGGCATGGAACACATAGCTTTTAAAAAGTTCATAGATATATTGCATGAGAGTTTTGACCAGGTAATGAGGAAGAATATTATACCAAACTGGGATATAAGGTGAATTTTGGTAAGTGGAATGTAATTACCTGAGTTGGAATTTGTCCAGAAAAATGAGGCGCCTTTGTCTTGCAAACACCAACAGAGTCTCTTAAATAATTATTTCTCAGATCCTGTAAGTTGCTGAGCAACTTCAAGCAAGTCAGTTAATGGGAGTTCTGGGTACTAAGCACATAACAGGATCCAGCCACAAAAAGTTTGGCTCTCTCATTTGAATGGTGGCCCTATGCTAAAGTTTAATATTGACTCATGTAGAAGCATGCTATATACTGAATTGCCAAAAACATTTCCTATTGCAGCCGGTTTCATAAGCAGCATTATGAAAGACATCATGGGAACATTAATGACCACAAGTAATCAGGACCTAGGGTTATGTCTCATATGAAGGCTGATAGAAAGAATACCCCTTTCTGAATCACCATCATTATTTCTTGCAGCAGGTGTTTCTTGGAGGTGTCCAGTCCAAATGATAGCCTGGTTCAGCCTTGCTTGTGGCAGCTTGAGATCTAATGGTATTACAGCACACGGTGGTAGGTCTGCAGGTCACATGTATCTGAAGCACAGCTGTATGAAAATGTTTGTATTAAACTGTTCACTTACGTGTCATAAAGGGAAAGCTGCTTCTTCCTGCTCTGGAGTTAATTTAATTGGTTTAATGCAGGGAGCACTTCAAAGTCCCTCTATCTGGGTCAGGTTTAACCAGTAGTGAGTGTATTGTCTTAGGTATAAGGTCAATCCAAGCACACACACAGGTATAATTTTAATATTGTTTTACTACCCAAATTGCAACATCTAATAGCTTGTGGACTCCCACAGCTCTTGCATTAAATTTCATTATCAGCGGTGCTGAGATTCATACATTATAACAATATGGTAGTCTTAAAGAGACACACCATTACACCACTTTCCCAATTCTTCACAAACCAGTAAGGGCCTCTAGCTTTGTCCCAGTAATAATTAGAATCACCATTGTTGTGCTCCAGAGTTGTAGTCGTCTTTCCCTTAGAATATTCCTGGAATTATGATGGTTTTGTACAATCTTTTCTTCCCTAAATATCTCTTTTTGTGCCCATTATACTGAATAGAAGACAGGAGGTATCAAGTCTTACTGCTTTTTTCTTTTCATAGAATATCAGGATCGGAAGGGATCTCAGAAGGTCATCTAATCCAACCCCCTGCTCAAAGCAGGACCAATCCCCAGACAGATTTTTGCCCCAGATACCTAAATGGCTCCCTCAAGGATTTAGCTCACAATCCTGGGTTTAGCAGGCCAATGCTCAAACCACTGAGCTATCCCTCTCCTTCTTTTCTGTACTGTCAACTAACATCCAGAATTCCACTAAAAGCATTTTACATTTCCTTTTGTCTGCATCCACCATCGGAGGATCATTGTTTTTATTCTGAGCTTTTGATTGCTTTAATACCTCTTTACTTCTTCTCTTCCCTTTCCATTGGAGAATATTTTCTTGCAACATTGATGACAGTCTGTAAATGGTACTCACCTCTTGCTCACCTTCACGCAGTTAGATGTGGTACCACAGTCTTTTTCTTACCTTTGGTGCCCCCAGCACACTGCTGGCTAGCCTTGGTGCATCTTTAGTGGCTTGGATCTCCAACTAAACCCCTTCTGGGGTTTTAAAGAGTCCAGTAAATAGTCTATTTGCCTTTGGTAGGGTCTTTATCCCTGGCTATGTTCCCTTTCAATACAGCTCTTTATCTGGGCTCCCAAGTAAATACATCCCCCTTCTTGGAGTTTTATACTCCTTTACCAATGGCCAGGGTTGTCAGAGGATGGGCCTGCCCATCACTCCAGGTTCCAACCCAGTGACCCTATAAGCAGGAGCCATCTACTGCTTACTCCAATCCATCACTGCTATTTCCTTGGGCCTCTTCCTACCAGGCCCTTTTATCTCCAGCCCGATCTCAAAGCCAACATCCTCCTGTCCTTCTCCCTCTGCAATCTCAGCTGTGTAAGTTCAGCCAGCCATAGACTCTGGCTACTTAGTTGGGTCCTTTGCCCAGAGAGGAACACCCTTTTTCACTCCTCTGGAGCCAGCCAGGAACTGACCTGTTCCTTTTATCTGGGCCTGCAGGGCCCTGATTGACTGTTACTCTTTCCTCTAGCCTTTGGAGGACCATGATTCTGTGGTTTTCAAAATGGCTGCTCTGGAGAGTCCTCTCTAGGCAAGCCTGGAGGATCCACTTTCACTGCTCTTTTCCCCTTAGCTCAATTTCACTTGGGGCAGTGTGTAGGAGGACCATGGGACCACCAGCAGGGAGCCACAATGGCTGAATACAACTAAGACACAGTCCTCCCCAAATGCTGGCCAAGATGATTATTTTCCATAATGGTACTATAACCCTCTGCTACCTGTGCATGTGTTTTGAAAACCATTCTTACTTTTTGAGATTTAGCCTGATGGGACTCCAGGCTTACATGCCTTTAGACTACACACAGACCTTTACATAATAAAAATATAAAGCACAGTTACACTAGTTCAGATACTTAAGGAACAATCCAGCCACTAAGTGGGGTTAGGAAGCCATTTCCCCACAGGTATATTATATTATAATTGCTCATTATGAAGGTTTTATATTTTCTACTGACACATTTTGTACTGACAATTGTAAAATGAAGTATTCTGACCTAGATCAACCATAGGTCTGATCAGGTATGACAAAATCTACATTCCAGTTGGATCCACTAAACTCCACAGGTAGATTGATGAAATAGGCCCTCTACCCTGATGGGCACAAAGGTGATTCTTGATCTCAAATTTTGGGAGGTGATAGACCACGACAGACATACCCGGCTCACAAATTCTCACATAAAACCACTTCTTACAGTTGGAAACAATTATATCCACCCATCCACAGGCACTTGCCACTGAGGCCTGGTCTACACTACGACTTTAATTCGGATTTAGCTGCGTTAATCCGAATTAACCCTTCACCCGTCCACACTACAGAGCCAGTTAATTCGAATTAAAGGGCACTTAAAATCGATTTCTGTACTCCACCTCGACGAGCGGAGTAGCGCCTAAATCGATTTTGTTAATTCGAATTAGGGTTAGTGTGGCCGCACACCACCGAATTACTGTGGTTAAATTAATGGGGTAGTGTGGCCGCACACCACCGAATTAATGTGGTTAAAAACCGAATTAATGTGCTTAGTGTGGCCGCGCACAATCGAATTTATACAACCTGTTTCCCAAATTCGAATTATCTAAATTCGGATTAATCCCGTAGTGTAGACATACCCTGAGGCAATGAGGGAAAAAAAAACAGAGTCAGAAGCTATAGTTATAAGGGTGTTTCATCCTAGTAATACTCTATGCTGGGATTCAGAGACATTTGAAACAAATATTTAAAATAGAATAATAAAATAAATAAAACATTAATGAAAACTAGTTTTCAAAAATATGCCAGATAAGAAGAAACCTAGCAATCTGTATTACTTGATACAGGGTTTGAGATTTCTAGATATGCAGAAAAACATTTGTGTATCATTCTTAAATTGTATTCAGTATTGTTGTATCTTTGTTGGCCCCAGGGTATTAGAAAGACAAGGTGGGTGAGGTAATATTTTTATTGATCTGGACCTGAAGAAGAACTCTGTGTAACTTCAAAAGCTTGTCTCTCTCTCTCACCAATAGAAGTTGGGCAATAAAAGATATTACCTCACGTATTTTGTCTCTCTAACATTTTTAGATGCATGTTAGCTTTCTAAGCTATGAATTCATGAAGTAACAAGTAAGCTTAGGACAAAATGACATACACTTGTTCAGGAATTCCACTTCAGCTTCAACTAGTGTTTCTCAGAACATTTTTTTTCCATTGTAACAATTTCTTCTATGGAGGTGTGATCGCTACTTCTGAGTCTGTGTTTTGCCAGTGTTGCCATCATTTTGAAGTACACAAAAAGCGTGTACTAGTATATGGGTATTCCTAATAAAATGTTATGTTAATATGTTAAGGTTGCAGTGTGAAAACATTCAAAAGTCAGGTTTAGAGCTGGGTGAATAACAGATTTTTTTGGGTTGCTGGCAGTTCTGAAATGTCAAAAATAAATTGTTTCGGGTTGAACTATTTTTTTTATACTTTTGGTGAACTGAAAATAAAAAAATGTTTTGGGTCAAACAAAATATTTTATTCTGACAAAATCAAAATGTTTCATTTTAATTTCAGTCATTTTAAAACATTTTGATTGCAGGCTGGGTCACTGCTTCCTATTGGCTGGGAACGGCGAACCGCAGCCACTGGGAGCTGTGAGTGGCCGTTCCTGTGGACGCTCAGGTAAACAAAGCACCTCGTGGCCTGCCGGAGGCTTACCCTCAACAAACCACAAACCAAGTTTGCGAACCTCTGAGCTAGCCCAATATCCTTCCAATGGTGGCAGCGACCAGAGGCTTCAGAGGGTATGACCAGAACAGGACAATCTATCGAGTTATCCAGTCCCTGTTGTCCAGTCCCAGTTTCTGGCAGTCAGAGGCTTAGGGACATCCAGAGCATGGGGTTGTGCCACTGACCATGTTAGCTAACAGCCATTGATTGACTATCTTCCATGAACTTATCTAATTCTTTTTTGAACCCACTTATGCTTTTGAGCTTCACAAAAAGCCCTGTCAAAGAGTCCCAAGGGGCTAACTGTGTGTTGTGTGAAGAAGTACTTACTTACATTTGTTTTAAACATGCTGCCTATTTATTTAATCAAATAACCCTAACCCTACCCTATTCACTTTCTTCACATCATCCCTAATTTTATACATCTCTGTCATACCCCCTCTTAATTATCTCTTTCCAAGATGATCAGTCCCAATCTTTTTAATCTATAGCCATATGGAAGCTGTTTTACACCCCTAATTGTTGTTGGCCTTCTCTGTACCTCTTCCAATTCTAATATATATTTTTTGAGATGAGGTGACCAGAACTCCACACAGTATTCAAAGTGTGGGCATACCATGGATGTATATTGTGACATTGTGATATTATCTGTCTTATCTATCCCTTTGTGATAGACAGGTGATCAGGAACAGTCAACATGGATTCACCAAGCGCAAGTCATGCCTGACCAACTTGATTGCCTTCTATGATGAGACAATTAACTCTAGGATATGGGGAAAGTGGTGGATGTAATATACTTTGACTTTAGCAAAGCTTTTGTTATGGTCTCCCACAGTATTCTTGCCAGCAAGTTAAAAAGTACGGATTGGATGATAGAAGTATGAATTGGATGGATAGAAAACTGGCTAGATTGTCGGGCTTAACGGGTAGTGATCAATGGCTCGATGTCTAGTTGGCAGCTGGAATCAAGAGGAATGCCCAAGGGGTTGGTCCCTGGGCCAGTTTTGTTCAACATCTTCATTAATGATCTAGATGATGGGATGGATTGCACCCTCAGCAAGTTCGCGGATGACACTAAGCTGGGGGGAGAGGTGGATATGCTGGAGGGTAGGGATAGGGTCCAGAGTGACCTAGACAAATTTGGAGAATTAGGCCAAAAGAATCTGATGAGGTTGAACAAGGACAAGTGCAGAGTCCTGCACATAGGACAGAAGAATCTCATGCACTGCTAAAGGCTGGGGACCGACTGTCTAAGCAACAGTTCTGAAGAAAAGGACCTGGGGATTACAGTGGATAAGAAGCTGGATATGAGTCAACAGTGTGCCCTTGTTGCCAAGAAGGCTAATGGCATATTGGGCTGCATTAGTTGGAGCATTGCCAGCAGATCGAGGGAAGTGATTATTCCCATGTATTCAACACTGTTGAGGCCATATCTGGAGTACTGCGTCCAGTTTTGGGGCCCCCGCTACAGAAAGGATGTGGACAAATTGGAGAGAGTCCAGTGGAGAGTAAGAAAAATGATTAAGGGGCTGCGGCACATGACTTATGAGAAGAGGCTGAGAGAACTAGGCTTATTTACTCTGCAGAAGAGAAGACTGAGAGGGGATTTGATAGCAGCCTTCAACTACATGAAAGAGGGTTCCAAAGAGGATGGAGCTAGGCGTTTCTTAATGGTGGCAGATGACAGAACAAGGAGCAATGGTCTCATGTTGCAGTGTGGGAGGTCTAGGTTGGATATTAGGAAAAACTATTTCACTAGAAGTGTGGTGGAGCACTGGAATGGGTTACGTAGGGCGGTGGTGGAATCTCCATCCTTAGAGGTTTTTAAGGCCTTTTGACAAAGCCCTGGCTGGGATGATTTAGTTAGGGTTGGTCCTGCTTTGAGCAGAGGGTTAGACTACATGACCTCCTGAGGTCTCTTCCAATTCTAATCTTCTATGATTCTTCTGTGATTCTTTGCTAATGATTACTAACCTTCTGTTAACTTTTTTTGACTGTCACTCCACATTGACGGGTTGTTTTCAGAAAACTAACCACAATGACTCCAAGATCTCTTTCTTGAGTGGTAACAGCTAATTTAGACCCCATCATTTTGTACGTATAATTGTATGTTTTCCAATGTACATTACTTTGCATTTATCAATACTGAATTTTATCTGCCATTTTGCTGGTTATTCCTCTCGGGTTTTGAGATCCCTTTTTAACTCTTCTCAGTCAGGTTTGGATCTAAATATCTTGAGTAATTTAGTATTATCTACAAACTTTTCCACCTAATTGTTTACCTCTTTTTCAAGTTCACTTATGAATATATTGAACAGCACTGGTCCCAGTACAGATCCTTGGGTGACTTTGCTATTTACCTCTCACTACTAGTTTGAAAGCTGGCCTTTTATTTCTATCCCAGGTTTCCTGTTTTTTAACCAGTTACTGATCTAGGAGAGGACCTTCTCTCTTATTCCATGACTGATTACTTTGCTTAAGAGCCTTTGGTGAGGGACCTTGTCAAAGGCTCTCTGAAAGTCCAAGTACACTATAATTACTGGATCACTCTTGTCCACATGTTTCTTGATTTCCTCAAACAATTTTAAGAGATTGGAGAGTCACAGTTTCCATTTATAAAAGCCATGTTGACTCTTCCTCAACAAATCATTTTCATCTAAGTGTCTGATAATTCCATTCTTCACTATCATTTCAACTAATGTGACTGGAACCAAAGTTCAGCTTACGGGCCTGTTATTGCCAAGATCGCCTTTGGAACCTTTAAAAAAAAAAGTCTGTGTTATGTTAGCGATCCTCCAGCCATCTGGTACAGAGGCCGATTTAAACGGTAGGCTATGTACCACAGTTAGTAGTTTTGGAATTTCATATTTGAGTTCCTTCAGCACTCCTGAGTGAATACTATTGGGTCCTGGTGACTTAGTATTGTTTAATTTATCAGTTTGTTCCAAACTCTCCTCTACTGACACCTCAATCTGGGACAATTCCTAAGATTTTCCATCTAAAAATAATGGCTCGAGTATGGGAATCTCCCTCACATCCTCAGCAGTGAAGACTGATACACAGAATCAAATATTTAAAATATTCTCATATTTGCATGTGTTTGTTGATTTAAAAAAAAAAAAAACACAACAGAGAATATAATGACCTGCTTCAAACACAATACTAAGTTAGCTAAGAGCAAAATATATAAGGAAACCAACTTGAACACTACCCTCTCCCAAATCTCTATCCCGAACTGTTATAAGAGGCTAGAAGTCCAGTAAAAGATTTCTTCTTCATCATGTAAAAAGTGAGAAAGAGTCCTGTGGCACCTTATAGACTAACAGCCGTATTGGAGCATAAGCTTTCGTGGGTGAATACCCACTTCGTGAGATGCATGTGATGAAGTGGGTATTCACATGCATCTGACGAAGTGGGTATTCACCCATGAAAGCTTATGCTCCAATATGGCTGTTAGTCTATAAGGTGCCACGGGACTCTTTGTCACTTTTTACAGATCCAGACTAGCACGGCTACCCCTCTGATACTTCTTCATCATGGTGAGATAATCTCATGCACTTCAAGATTAACTGGCTAGATGCATTACTACAATTTAAGTAAACCAAGAGATAAAATAAAAAAATAGGGCTCATACAGATTTTCCTTCTGCAACATGTAGGAGAGGATGAGAGGAGCCAGGAGACACCACAGAGTTTCCTTAGAATACTTCCATCAGTGAGGAGACAATTGGAGGAAGCAGGGGACATTGCCTAAGTAGCATAGTTAGGGCCGTACCAAATTCACAGTCCATTTTGGTCAATTTCATCGTCATAGGATTTTAAAAATTGTAAATGTCATGATTTCAGATATTTAAATCTGAAATTTCACGGTGTTGTAACTGTAGGGCTCCTGACCCAAAAGACGATTGCAGGGGTGCGGTCACAAGGTTATTGCAGGGAAGTCACAGTATTGCCACCCTTATTTCTGCCTTCAGAGCTGGCCTCTGGAGAGTGGCGGCTGCTGGCTGGGATCCCAGCTCTGCAGGCAGCACCACCACCAGCAGCAGTGGAGAAGTAAGAATGGCATGGTATGGAGTTGCCACGACCCCCCTAAAATAATCTTGCAACTCCTCACAACCCTCTTTTGGGTTGGGAACCCCAGTTTGTGAAATGCTGGTCTCCTCCATTATATTTGTATAGTGTAGGGTAAAAGTATACAAAAGACCAGATTTCACGGTCCATGATGCATTTTTCATGGCTATGAATTTGGTAGGGCCTTAAGCATAGGGAATATGTGGGGAAATGATAGTGCTGTCTTAAACGCAAGGAGTATTTGGCCTCTCCTTCAGGATTCCTTCTGGAACTAGGCTAGTACAGGCTTCTTTGCCCATCCTTACTAAATATACCACCACCTCAGAAAGCTAATGAGATGTAGTGAGAGTAAATTCTGGTTGGAGCAGCATTAACTCTATTATTGCTTATCCTTATCAGGGTGCTCCCTTCTGGCATTTTTTTCTGTAGCAACCACTCAGCTTCAGTGTCTGAGCTGGTTTTCTGCTGCCTTGTTTGGAGGCTTGTATGCTCCATTACACTCCCATTGGCCTATTTGTTGAGATGTATTCACTGCATGGAGTGCAGCTGCTCCCCACTACCAACCTTCATGCCCCCAGAATTCCCCCTTTTAATAAGCAGAGCGCCAGCTTCCAGACTTCAGTTGAGTGGCTTCCACTGGATGAAGGTAAAAAGGTGTGACATACCACAACCACTCTTACCATTCCTGGCACCAAACCTGTCCTGCTGGCTTCTGATCTTCATTGTTAAATTAGTTAAGGGGTTGACAGAGGAGAGCATGGGAAACCAAAATGCATGCTTCCCACCATCTTTTGTTGTTCTTACTTTGTATATACTTAATTTAAAAGTTAATAATTTGTGAAGAAAACCCAGACAAAAAAGATGAAATATGCTCAGCTAGAGAAAGCTGATAACATCACCAATGGCAGTCCTGGTTCATTTAATGATAAAAGAAATGTGTGACTTTTTTCAGCAAATACATTCTTTTACTTTATTAATCTTTTCAGAGAACCAGTACAGAAAATGGGAATATTTTGTATATATTTACAACAAACCATATATAGATTCACTGCATGAACTGTAAAATAGAACTATAACAGGCAATTAGTATGTTACATTCTGTCTCCAAGGGTTCTTGGGGCAAGGCCATTGTTATAGCTCTTATGTCTCTCTAGTTGGTTGCAAGACTTCAATATTAAAATCTGTTACTTTACAGTGTTGTGTGGTGCATTTTGCTTGGGTTTTTTTTTTCATTTTATGATTCTAGGGAAATCTGAGATTAATTTTCCTTTTATTTTATTTTTTTCAATGAGAAATCGTTCTTTGGGTATTCAATGAATGGACTTCAGCTGATGGATTAATTAATAGACATAGGTTTATTATTTTTCAGTGAGTCTGATTTTTCCCTTTCAGAGAATTTCCCACCCCTTATGATTTGTAGCTACATGTATCTAGTAACAGCAATGGAACATTTTTTCCAGAATAGTCCAATTAATGAGCATCTCCACAAGAGATTACATCTTCCACCTTACCACACTCTCTCAACTATAGATAGCTACCTCACAGGGGTGTAGTGAGGCTTAATACATTAATGAAGTGATACTCAGACTTTAGGGGTTCAGGAGCTAAATTATAGATCAACATTACAAAAAGAGCCACAGTAATGTGCATTCATAATTTATTTTACTACAGTACTATTTATTCATATTTAAACAGTATGATATTGTTAATAACTTAGATTGGTTAATAATTGAATCAGACACTATTTTAATATCATGTGCTGCAAAGAACTGCAGGAGACACATTAATGAACCACTTGTAGCTCACAAGCCTCAGTCGGAGTATCACTGCATTAATGACTGCAAAACACGTTGAGATCTGCCAATGCATAGTACTATTATACATGCAAAGGGTCATTTACATTGCATTGCATTACATTATTTCCTGAGAAAAATCACATCCGCTACTTTTAAAGAAACTTTCTGGGGCTTGCTCATCCCAAGAAATATATGTGTGCAACCTATGGCTTAATCATGTTATGGAGTCTAGAATTCTCTGTCTAGGATCATGTGTTTTGCATATGATTAATATCTAATAATAAACATATATAGAGAGATCAGAGGTGAAGATTGTAGTCTTTGCTATAACAAAATTTACTTTCTCCCCAGAAAATGTCTATCTATCTATCTATATCTATATCTATATCTATCTATATATATATCTATCTATCTATATATATATATATATATATATATATAGGCTGTCAAGTAATTAAAAAAATAATTGTGATTAATCACACTGTTAAACAATAATAGAATAACATTTATTTAAATATTTTGGATGTTTTCTACATTTTCAAATATATTGATTTCAATTAAAGCACAGAATACAAAGTGTACAGTGCTAGCTTTATATTTATTTTTGATTACAAGTATTTACACTGTAAAAAACAAAAGAAATTGTATTTTTCAATTTACCTGATACAGGTACTGTAGTGCAATCTCTTTATCATGAAAGTTGAACTTACAAATGTAGAATTATGTACCAAAAAAACTGTATTAAAAAATAAAACAATGTAAAACATTAGAGCCTACAAGTCCACTCAGTCCTACTTCTTGTTCAGCCAATTGCTCAAACAATTTTTTTTTACATTTGGTAAAGTTGATTTCCTTTTTTGGTGGTTTGGGTTCTGTAGTTTCTGCATCAGAGTGTTGCTCTTTTAAGCTTTCTGAAAGCATTTTCCACATCTCGTCCCTATCAGATTTTGGAAGGCACTTCAGATTCTTAAACCTAGGTT
Organism: Terrapene triunguis; assembly: GCF_002925995.2. NCBI lineage: Eukaryota > Metazoa > Chordata > Testudines > Emydidae > Terrapene > Terrapene triunguis. The sequence goes on from NW_020664372.1 coordinate 13,758,672, forward strand.
CAAGTGCTGTAGCTATCTTTAGAAATCTGATATCGGAACCTTCTTTGTGTTTTGTCAAATTTGCAGTGAAAGTGTTTCTAAATCAAACAACATATGCTGGGTCATTATCCGAGACTGCTATAACATGAAACATATGGCAGAATGTGGGTAAAACAGAGTAGGAGACATACAATTCTCCAGCAAAGAGTTCATTCACAAATGTAATTAATGTATTATATTTTAACGAGCATCATCAGCATGGAAACATATCCTATGGAATGGTGGCCGAAGCATGAAGGGGCATACGAATGTTTAGTATATCTGTCACATAAATACCTTGCAATGCCGGTTACAAAAGTGCCATGTGAACACCTGTTTTCACTTTCAGGTGACATTGTAAATAAGAAGCATTATCTCCCATAAATGTAAACAAACTTGTTTGTTTTAGCGATTGACTGAACAAGAAGTAGGACTGAGCACACTTGTAGGCTCTAAAGTTTTACATTGTTTTGTTTTTGAGTGCAGTTATGTAACAAAAAATAATCTACATTTGTAAGTTGCCCTTACATGATAAATTTCAGAGTAGCAGCCGTGTTAGTCTGTATCCGCAAAAAGAATAGGAGTACTTGTGGCACCTTAGAGACTAACAAATTTATTTGAGCATAAGCTTTTGTGGGCTACAGCCCACTTCTTCGGATGCATATGCAAAGAAATCTCTTTATCATGTAAAAAGAACAGGAGTACTTGTGGCACCTTAGAGACAAATTTATTTGAGCATAAGCTTTCGTGGGCTATAGCCCACTTCTTCGGATTCATTCTATGCATATGCATATGCATCCAAAGAAGTGAGCTGTAGCCCACAAAAGCTTATGCTCAAATAAATTTGTTAGTCTCTAAGGTGCCACAAGTACTCCTGTTCTTTTTACATGATAAAGAGATTCTACTGCAGAACTATTTCTTTGCCATTTTTACAGTGCAAATATTTGTAATAAAAATACTAATATAAAGCACTGTCAACTTTGTATTTGAATTGTGTTGTAATTGAAATCAATATATTCAAAAAAGTAGAAAAAACATCCAAAAATATTTAATAAATATCAATTGGTTTTCTATTACAGGAGTGGGTGGGTGAGATTCTGTGGCCTGTGTTGTGCAGGAAGTCAGACTAGACAATCATAATGGTCCCTTCTGACCTTAGCATCTATGATTCTATGAGTGCGATAAAAACTGCAATTAATCACAAATATTTTTTTTAATCATGATTAATTTTTTGAGTTAATCGCGTGAGTTAACTTTGATTAATCAACAGCCCTAATCTATGGCTAGGTCTACACTACCCGCCTGAATCGGCGGGTAGAAATCGACCTCTCGGGGATCGATTTATCGCGTCCCGTCAGGACGCAACAATCGATCCCCGAATCGACGCTCTTACTCCACCAGCGAAGGTGGGAGTAAGAGCCGTCGACGGGAAGCCGCGGAGGTCGATTTTGCCGCCGTCCTCACAGCGGGGTAAGTCGGCTGCGATACGTCGAATTCAGCTACGCTATTCGCGTAGCTGAATTTGCGTATCTTAAATCGACCCCCCCCGTAGTGAAGACGTAGCCTATCTATCTATCTATCTATCTATCTATCTAACATCATTAGCAGTAGCACTACTGCTCAGTCCAAGACACACAGTGATAAGTGATGGTGGGGGCAATCTCAAAATGGGAAACCTAGAAAGCTACAGATACTGTTTATGCTGAGACATTTATGTTAACAGATATTTTGGCCAAGAGATCACATGGGTTGAAGATGCTTCTGTTACTGCCATTTAGATATCTGCATTCTTCATTTGATGCTACAGCTATTGTCAAGCCCATTTCCATGTGTATTTCCAACATCAAGGGCTTTGCATCACCCATTTTTCAGTAGGAGTTATTTTCTTTCTGTACAGCAGTTAAACTGTTTCCGCTTTGTTTCCTGTGGCAGTTGTTCCTGTGTCTTCTCCTAATGTCAAGTCTGATTCTAAACATGGTTGAAGAGGGGAGTAGTGCTTCTTTTTAATCCTGTCTTTTTATTTTTTGGCTGGTCTTTTAAAAAAAATGTTTGACTTTCATTTGTATGGAGTTTTGAGAAAGGGAACACATTGTTCTAAAGTGTGCTCTCTCTCTCTCTCTCTGCATCTGATAAAATAAGGAACTGCTTGTCTTTACAGATTTTTTGCTGCTCATTACACTGTATGCAATGAAAACATAATACTCCCACAAGCATATGCACACACACTGTCACCTTGGAGATTCAGTATTGTAGTGGGAAGGTGATCACTTACTAATATCCAGATAATACATAATGCCAAGGCCACTCTGACATTTTAAAATTTATGTATTTTTGGTTAATTGCACTGGTTTTATGGATTCCACAATAGTTCCTTTTCATTCAAATACAGAAGTCTTGCATTTCCTTGCACCGTATTGTGCCCAGTGGGATTCTACATTAGGAAGGAGCACACTTGTGCTTTCACTCCTATGCACAGTGCTTCCTTATTGGTGCCATCAGAACTGGAATGAAACTGACACTATCTTAATCAATTTCCTATATGGCTCCTGTGGGAGAAGAGCTGTATATAAAGGGAGCAGAATTTTCTTCTGCTGGGATGCTCTTCAGAGGGCTTGGAAGGAGAAAAGAGACAATTTTGTTTTGCTTCTTCATTTCATTACTTCAGCAGAAGTAGAAAATCTTATCTGTCATTGCGCTACTCCTGAAGAGTTCTTTGCCAAGGCAGCTTTTTCGTGGGGCCTCTCTCTGCCTAGAAGAGGGCCAAGTCACTCATTGGATTCCTGCTCCATTTCTGTTGCCAGAGATGGTAATTCGGCCAGAAAATGAATGTTTTCTACCCCATCTTTTCTTCTGCTGGACTGAGAAATAGGGCTGGCAAATGTGTTTCAGAATTTTGGACTGAAGCACCCTAAGGGGCCACTTATTTTGTTTATAATTGACCCTTGTGCTTCCCTGGTAATTGCTTGTGTTGATTACTAATGCTTATGTAAATCTAAAACCTGTTCCTGTAAGAAATTTTTCCATTTCAATGTATGTCATGCAGACATCTTCCCATGTTCTCTAACACCCAGTTAGAATACTCCTAGAGTTCATCTCAAAAAGCAAGGACAGTATTGACTTTGATCCCAGCCACACCAGTCATGAAGTGCTTTAGACATCTTGAAAGATTAGGAAATGCCGGGTTTAGTACAATATCTTAAAAATATTAAATACAGGAACCACGTTCTCCTAATATAAATAATATACGGTGTTAGGGTAGAGCTCTGATTTCTCATATTGGTGACACTGAGTGGTATTGGATATTTTTCTGAATTTTTTTCCTAGTTCTATTTTATAATGGACAATTCTGTGTGACCTTGAAATATGGCAGAACAAATTATGTCATTGTAATTATTCAAGTGCCTCAAATGTCACTATTTAATAATATACCATTGTATGTTATCATTGCAAAAACAAGACACAAAAAGCATGTCTCCCAGATTATGCATGTGCAAGACTGACAAACAATCCTATTCCCACAATAAAAGATTTGATTATTACATTAGAATAGGTTGCTTTCTAAGACTGTTGATGATTATTATTGTTCTGAAATTAGTGTTTCAAACAAAAAATGGCAATTCTCTGAGTGCAGGTTTAGAGTCAATTTTTCTTGGAGAAAATTAATTCACTTCTCATTTGCATTCATATCATACAATATTTTTCACATTAATAGAAATTCTGTAAAAAACAAGCAAATGAATGGCCATGTTTATATGTGTTTTTTAAATTAATATAAAGTATTTAAGTGAACTACAAACAGGTCATGGTAATGACTGGGCACTCAAGTGACTTGGGACCCAAAGTCCATTTTAAAAATGGGTTTTCTCTTCCTAAGTGATTTAGGAGCTTTTGAAGATTTTACCCATAGATGTTATGGTCAGTAGGGTCCATTATGATATTCTAGGCTTTTAAAAAGAAAAAATAATCCAGATTATAGAGTTTCATCTAATAATGCCTGCATCAAGCCCATAACTTGTAGCTAAGATAGAGCATATTATTTAGAAAGACATCCAGTTTTCATTTAAAGACTTCAGGTGATGAAGAATCCTCCACCTTCCCAGGTAATTTGTTCCAATGGTTTACGAATATCACTTAAGAAAATGTGCCTTGTCTAACCTGAATGTATCTAGTTTCAACTTCTGCCTATTGGATCTTATTATATTTTTGTTGGCTAGGTTAGATAGGCATCTACTATCAGAAATCTTCTCTGTGTGTAGGTATATTGTATCTAGGGGGTTTCATTTACTCCCACATTCTACTTTGTTCTAGTGGAGCTCCGCAAAACCCTAGTGGGGAAAAAAATGTGAGTCCTGTTGTACCCTTCAAATCTGAGGCCTGGCTTGCACAGTCTTCCCCTGAGGTTCCAAACAACCAAATTAATGTTTAAATACAGTTAACTAAGGATGAATGACATGGATCCTGACTGTCCCACACCACTCACCCTGGTAGGACTTGTACTAGAGGAAGAAATAAAGGCCCAGATCATCTCAGAGACATGTTTGTGAGGATCTGCTCCATCCTACTTGAAATTGTGCATAATCATGCCCTCTTTCCTTGGAGACAGCTGTTTCTGTGGAGTTGTGATTTGTGTGTGGAAGAAGACTGAGCTGGCTAGGGAAGGGCAGTTATCAGACAGAGAGGTCTTTTCTATGTCTCCCTACCCCCTTTTAAATGGAATAAAATGCTTCTAAAGGAGTTCCTTCTGGCATCCATGACAAGGGGGCGCTCTGATAGTGCATTACCTATTGGACCAAATTACCAGAGATAATGTGTGTGTAGAGCAGGGGGAGTGTGTACAGATGCCCTTTGCTTCCAGTGGATCCACTGCATAGTCACAACTCTATCCATCAGGACCAAACCTTCTGCACAGCACAGAATGAAATTTCCTATTGAAAGTATATGCTCAGAAGTGGGCAATCCAGCTAAAACCTGTCATCTGATGCTAATACAGGATCGAGAGAGCACATCACTGTCTTAAACAGGCAGCTAATGAATTCGAACTTGGCCAAAAATCCACTGTACACAAATCCTTCTCCCATACGTATTCTAGTGAACTTCAACCATGCTGCATTCAAAGATACGAGATATTTATAGTACATGTATCTTTAATATGAAATGTATTCAAACCAATCTAGTACTTTTATCTCCAGTGACATCTTCTCAAGGCAGCACAGTAACTTATTTTATCCATCACCATTTTGTAGTGGGTACTTAGATAGTTTTAAAAAACAGCACAGGTTTCAATACTTTGCTTAGAACATGAAAAAATATTCCATGGATTTCTATTTTGATTTTTGTCCACACAGCATCTTTGGAAAGATGCAATGATCTTGTCATGATTTAAGTCTGTGGATCTAAGGAGCCTATCTGCTCTATTTCAAAACTAATAGCAAGACCACTAAGCAGCACTCTTAATCTTCTACCTTCTCCTATCAAACTGGCTTCTTATAAGATCTCTGTCTGAATTTCCAAGATTTTTTGGAACATATGATTTAGTATATGGTACAGTTCCCTTTGAATTTTACAGTTTAAAAGTGTGTCTTGATTTTTTAAATTTTATATAGTAAAAGATTATGCAGGAAAGAGAGGACTGGTAGATAATCTAAAACGAGTTAAAGAGTCCTTTGAGAATATTCAATATTCACCCAAGATTTGCAATCTGAAATTGGCCTTAAGTATAGCATTTTGCTTTACTAAATTATGTATCAAGGATACATTTTGATGCAGGATGGAATTGAAAATAAGATATTGTGACTACTCTAGAGGGCTGATAAACTCAGAGGCCTCAGTCGTCAATTGTGCTTATGTTGAGTTTGGTACAGACAAGGCAAGGAAGGGCAGAGGTGTATTACAACTTTCCCTCCCACAAACAAAGAACTTGGGGTCAACCAGGGAATGGTTTAGCTCAGTGGTTCTCAAAGCCGGTCCGCCGCTTGTTCAGGGAAAGCCCCTGGCAGGCCGGGCCAGTTTGTTTACCTGCCATGTCCGCAGGTTCAGCTGATAGCTGCTCCCACTGGCCGCGGTTCGACTGAAGCGGCCTGGAGTGGCAAACCACGGCCAGTAGGAGCCGTGATCAGCCGAACCTGCGGACGCAGCAGGTAAACAAACCAGCCTGGCCCGCCAGGGCCTTTCCCTGAACAAGCAGCGGACCGGCTTTGAGAACCACTGGTTTAGCTCACAGAGTACATTTAACACAGACTTAGGGTTGTTCTTCTGGGTCAGGCTTGCCCTCCAAATGCCCCTTTCCACCAGGAGTATGTGGCATGATTTCTACTTTGTTCAATATTGTGGGGAAAAATCTCAAAAATTAAATAGGTATCTAATTCAGAAACCACTAACTGCAGTGGAGTTATACCAGAGGAGAACTGGGCCCTATGTCATTTGACTTACTGTACAGAGTTTGACTGTGGCATTAAATCACTGCTCATAACAGACCAGAAGCCAACGGGAGCTCCAAGAGACATGGTGCCACAGCATGTTTACAGTGGAACCACAATCTGCTGTAATTAATGTTAGGTCTATCACCATCTTACAGTTGCTGTTCTACTGTTTCTTGTTTGCACTTGACATACAGACCTTATCATCATAAATTCTTAATAGTTGCTGAATAGTCTTGTATAAAAATTCAGCTTGCATAGACAATGGAGAACAATTAACAAGCAAGTGATGAAAACTACCTTAAGTTTGGGAATTTTTCTCTGGCAGTTGGAGCACATTGCTTTAAATTTTCATACTATATTTTGTTCTAGACAAATATATTTCATGTAATGGGGAAAAAAATCTTGACATTTATGGTATGCTAGGGGTTTAATTATTGATAAAAGCATCTGGATAAAGAGACAATTTTTCTCTGACTTAAATATCATTAGAAGAAATTGCAAGAACAGGATTATTCCATGGAGGAATTGTGTCTTTTAAGACTTATTTGATGAATACCTATAGCATAACAAAACTTCCAGAGATTTGTGAGCAACAGGGGTGCAATTGCACATATTGAGACAGATGGTTCTCACAGGTTATCTGGTCATACTGGCCTCATTTTAGTTTGATTTTCAACTTTTTCTTTGGACTCTTTGGATTTCATTGCTCCCAACTGGTGCATGTTAACTGTTTGGGGGCAGGAACTAAGTCTCATAACAAAAAATGTCCCTCTTTCCTTTTTTTTGCCCTATGGGATCTCTGGCCAAGGTGACTTTTGGGTACTACTCCCACAGCAGCTTGTCCCCCTGGCTGGGAACCAGGGTTAGCAGATTTTTTAAATAATTCCTTGACTACAAGTATAGATTTAATCTTTAAGAAGTTGGACACTCTGCATAGCATTGAAACAGGAACTGATAAACAGACAGAATCCTTTTCCAAAAGATTTCTAGAATGAGACTGAGATCTAGTCTCACTCTTAAGCACATGCTTAACTTTAACCATGAGAATAGTCTCTTTGACTTTAATGGAAGTATTCATGAGTTTAAGTGATTGGCTAGGTCAGGGCCACAGATAACTCTTTTGGAAACTTCCTGTTCAAGCTATGAGGTGCATTTACTTCTCTGATCAGAGAAAATAAAGAAAATCAAAGAAAGCTTTTCAAGACAAAATGGATTAATTCAATATTATAGCCAAAAAAAAAAAAAAAATCTGAGATTTTGAAGACTACCTGAAAGTGTCAAAAAAGGAAGGTTAGAGATTTAGTGGCTTCTTGTTAAACTGGAGGGAAGAATGAGAATCAAATGACCTAATTTCTGTTAGAAGATCATCTAGGGAGAAGTGAGGGAAACAATAACTAAGCACTCCAATCTTCCCAGAATTGTTCTGACAGCTTGCAACTTGATTGCAGACAAGAATAGGATTTTAAGTGATATGACAACTTTAAGTTATTTGAAAACTTTAAGACTTGGATTTATTCCCATTTCTACACAAAACTTATGCAAAGGAGTCAAGTTTTTCCAAGTACAATATATTGATTCATGTTCATTGAATTTGCATAAGAGTGAAACATGGCTGTGTGAAGAGACACTCACCCTTTGAGCACCTCTAAGCAGCTGGGTGTGGTACCACAGTGCTTTTCTTGCCCTTGCTGCCCCCTACAAGCTGCCAAAGGACCTTGACAGATCGTCAGCAGCTTGGCCTTCATTTAGGTCACAAAGTCTGAATGAACCACTTCTGGGAAAATAAAGAGTCTAATACCTTAACAGTCTAGTGTACTCCCTTGGGCAGTGGTGGGCAACCTGCAGGGCACAGGGAGCCAATCAGAGTAACCTGATTGTGGGCCGCGAGACATTTTGCATGTTGACCACCCACAGACACGACTCCCCCCCCAGCTCCCAGTGGCCGTGGTTCACCGTTCTCAGCCAATGGGGGCTGCGGGAAGCAGCAGGTCTTCAGCCCTAGCTCTTCAGACCCAGCTCTGGCACCTTTAATTTCAACCCTTGATTTGGGATCCCAAATAAGCCCTGTCCCCTTTGTGGGGTTTACACTACTTTACCTGTGTCCAGAAGGGGAACTCAGGTCTGCCCAATACTCTTCCAACCCAGGGACCCTATGAACAACAGCCATATCCTACTTAATCCCAATCATCTGCTGCTGTTTCCCTGGGCCTCTTTCCACCAGGCCCTTTTATCTCCAACCCCATTTCAGGGCCAGTATGCTCAGGTACTTCTCTCTCTGCAATCCCAGCTATGTAAGTTTAGCCAGCCATAAATTCCTGATATTTGTCAGGCTCCTTCAGACATAGAGAAGCCCTTTCTTGACGCGGACAGTCCCAGCTCCTTTTATCTGAGTCAGCAGTGCCCTGATTTGCTGTTTCTAGCTCCTCTAGCCTTTGGATCATATCTTAGGCCTGGTCTACACTAGGCTTTTATGTCGACTTTAGCGCCGTTATATCGAATTAACCCTGCACCCGTCCACACCAGGAAGCCATTTAGTTCGACATAAAGCTCTCTTTAAATCGATTTCTGTAATCCTCCCCAACGAGAGGAGTAGCGCTAAATTCGACATGGCCATATCGAATTAGGCTAGGTGTGGATGGAAATCGACGGTAATAGCTCCGGGAGCTATCCCACAGTGCACCACTCTGTTGACGCTCTGGACAGCAGTCCGAGCTCGGATGCTCTGACCAGCCACACCCCCGGGAAAATTTGAATTCATTTTCATTTTCCTGTCTGGGCAGTTTGAATCTCATTTCCTCTTTGGACATCGAGGGGAGCTCAGCAGCAGTGGCAACTATGCAGAGCTCTCCAGCAGAGATGGCCGTGCAATCCAATAGAAAGAGGGCCCCAGCATGGACTGATCGGGAAGTCTTGGATCTCATCGCAGTGTGGGGCGATGAGTCCGTGCTTTCAGAGCTGCGCTCCAAAAGAAGGAATGCTAAGATCTACGAGAAGATCTCCAAAGCCATGGCAGAGAGAGGCTACAGCCGGGATGCAACGCAGTGCCGCGTGAAAATCAAGGAGCTGAGACAAGGCTACCAAAAAACCAAAGAGGCTAACGGACGCTCCGGATCCCAGCCCCACACATCCCGTTTCTACGAGGCACTGCATTCCATCCTGGGAGCGGCCGCCACCACTACCCCACCCCTGACCGTGGACTCCGAGGATGGGATCATGTCGGACATGACAGCGGACGGGGAAGAGGAGGAAGGAGATGAGGAGGACGAGGCAGTCGACAGCGCTGGCACCGCTGATTTCCCCGACAGCCAGGAGCTCTTCATCACCCTTACCGAGATCCCGTACCAACCGTCCCCATCCCTTACCCCGGACACAGAATCAGGGGACGGATCAAGCAGTAAGTGCTGTAAACATGTAAACATTTATTTAAAACAGAACGGTAATATTTATACTATTAACAATGTATATTTATAAAAGTGCTGTAAACTAGTAAAAAAATAATCAGGTACAAAACAGGAATATTTACAAAGGTAACAAATGGGTTTTGCATGATTTCTCTGTCTTAGGCTCTTCTCAATTTAGTCCCAAGTATTTTAAAAAAATTTCACAATGTCCGTTACTACATGATTCCCAGGCCCAAGACGCTCCACTCCAAAGTCCCAGTGCACCTACGCGAAAATCCGGTCAATGTGGCCGGGGATCGACGAGAAATCCTCGTAGGAGAACTCCTCGTAGGTCTCGTGGAGGTAGAGCTCAAGCCTGTTGATCAGGTTCCGGGGTAGGGCGATCTTAGTGGGCCCTCCGTGGTAGCAGACATGTCCCCTCCATGCCACAATCAGGTACTCGGGGATCATGGCCCGACATAGCATGGCGGCATACGGCCCCGGTTTCTGCATGCTTTCCCGCAGCATGCGTTCTCTCTGGGTGTCCGGGATCCTCAGGAGGGTGATGTCGCTCATGACGCCCTGCTTTGAATTAGGGAGGGGACTGTTAGTATTGGGACTGCTTTACAGCCACGCGGTGGAGGGAGAGGGGCAGCATACAGGGATCTTTCCCTGGGACAGCCGCGAGGGGGTGGGACAGGGGCAGAGTTGATGCTGTCCTGATTGCTGGCAGCAGAGACTGGCATTGCTTTCAATGTGAAAGGAGGCCAGTGCTACAGCTGGAGTTTTAAGCAGCCACAAGTCTGCGGCTTACCATTATTGCCCGCTCCAGAAGTTCAGGTCTCCAGCCACAGTTCTCTGAACACTCCAAGACCTCCGCAAGTCCACAGGCACTGAAGGCGACGGCCGAAAATTCGACCTTGTCCTGAGTGCGCATGTGAGAGGTTCAGTGCATGGTCTTGTTCACAGAGAAAGACTAGGTTCTTTGTATACAATTTCATTTATCTGTCTCAGGAATTCACTCCCTTTTTAAAATTCACACAGACACATCTGCGACTGTCTCCCAACCCAGCCTGTCAGCACACTCCCAGAGGCTAGCGCAGATTAGGCGGAGGAAGAAGAAGACGCGTGAAGACATGTTCACAGAACTAATGGGCTGCTCCCGAGCCCAGGCAGCCCAGCAGACACAGTGGAGGGAGAACTTGTCACAAATGCACCGAGCAGTCATGGAACGGGAGGAGAGGTGGCGTCAGGAGGACCAACAGGCTACTGAAAAGCTGCTTGGACTAATGAGGGAGCAAACGGACACGCTCCGGCGCCTTGTGGATGTTCTGCAAGACCGGAGGCAGGAGGACAGAGCCCCGCTGCAGTCTATCTGTAACCGCCCTCACCCGCCACCAAGTCCCACACCACCCTCACCCAAAGTCCAAAGAAGGAGGGGCGGCAAGGGCCGTTAAAACTTTCAATCAACCCCTGCAGACTGCTCTAGCAGTAGAAGGCTGACATTCCCCAAAATTTCATAAGTCCTTTCCTACCCACCTCACACAAGCCCCCGTCCAAGTTTCACCCCCCACGTTTCATGTCTGGTTCGCAATAAAATGTTTGTTTCTGTTCATTACTGTTTCAGTCAGGTTCTTTTGAGGGAGAGTCTGTCTGGAGGGGGGGAAGGGGCTTGGTAATTGGACAGGACAGTCACCTTTAGCAGGGTACAGAGGCGGTGTCAGGTCCAGCATCAGGACACATACACAGTGCAGTCACTGGTTACCCTGGTCAGTCTGGGAGGTGCTTTTTATGTTTTTGGGGGGGGGGGTTGCTCTGTGACTTTGTGGCGGGGGAGGGCAGTTACAGATCTTATGCAGCGGTCCTTATCCTGGCTCACAGATCCACGCAGCAGGGGATCTGTAACCCTACCCCCCCTGCCAGAAAGTCACATAGCCGACACATACACACAGTCCCCCCCAGGAGTGCTGGCAGGCTCCATTGAAATAACCAGTCCACCAGTGCGGAGCCTGTCATTCCGGGAGTTTAGAAGTATCATTTGCATCAGAACACTAAACCCGCCCCCCGCCACAGTCTGCGTCCCCGGTTTAAAATATTCCCGCGAAAACAGCAATACAGACAACGGTGTTCATTAAAAAATCGAAATGATTTTATTTTTTGGGAAGGGGAAGGGGGTGAAGGTTGTATGTAACTGGAGAGGATAGTCAAAATGGACTGGGTAAAGAAACGGGGGCAGGTTCAGCTTTTCTGTCCACAAACTGAAAAGTCACTGGTTGCCCTGCTCACTCAGGAACCTAGCTTTCAAAGCCTCCCGGATGCACAGGGCGTCCCGCTGGGATCTTCTAATGGCCCGGCTGTCTGGCTGGACGTAATCAGCAGCCAGGCTATTTGCCTCTAGCTCCCACCCCGCCATAAAGGTCTCCCCCTTGCTCTCACACAGATTGTGGAGCACACAGCAAGCTGCAATAACGATGGGGATATTGGTTTCACTGAGATCACAGCGAGTGAGTAAGCTTCTCCATCTCCCTTTGAGACGGCCAAAAGCACACTCCACCACCATTCTGCACTTGCTCAGACGGTAGTTGAACAGTTCTTTTTCTGTGTCCAGGGCGCCAGTATAGGGCTTCATGAGCCAGGGCATTAGCGGGTAGGCTGGGTCCCCGAGGATGACTGTAGGCATCTCCACATCCCCAAGAGTTATTTTGTGGTCTGGGAAGTAAATACCTTCCTGCAGCCGTCTAAACAGACCAGAGTTCCTGAACACGCGAGCGTCATGAACCTTGCCCGGCCATCCGACGTAGATGTTTGTAAACCGTCCCCGATGGTCCACCAGTGCTTGCAGCACCATTGAAAAGTAGCCCTTTCTATTGATGTACTGGCTGGCCTGGTGGTCCGGTCCCAGGATAGGGATGTGAGTCCCATCTATAGCCCCACCGCAGTTTGGGAATCCCATCGCGGCAAAGCCATCTATGATGACCTGCGCGTTTCCCAGGGTCACTACCTTTGGGAGCAGTACCTTGACGATTGCCTTGGCTACTTGCATGACAACAACCCCCACGGTAGATTTGCCCACACCAAAGTGGTTCGCGACTGACCGGTAGCTGTCCGGCGTTGCAAGCTTCCAGAGGGCTATGGCCACTCGCTTCTGGACAGTGAGGGCTGCTCGCATGCGGGTGTCCTTGCGCTTCAGGGCAGGGGACAGCAACTCACAAAGTTCGAGGAAAGTCCCCTTCCGCATGCGAAAGTTTCGCAGCCACTGGGATTCATCCCAGACCTGAAGCACTATACGGTCCCACCAGTCCGTGCTTGTTTCCCGGGCCCAGAATCGCCGTTCAACAAAATCCACATGCCCCATTGCCACCGTGATGTCCTGGGCGCTGGGGCTCGTGGTTTCTGACAGCTCTGTGCCACTCTCCGACTTCAGGCTCTCACGGCGGTGCCGTAGCCTCCTCGCCCGATTTCTCTGCATCTGCCTCAGGGAAAGGTGTATGATAAGCTGCGAGGTGTTGAGAACGGCCACAAGTGCAGCGATGGTCGCAGCGTGATCCATGATCGCAGTGCTGTGGCGTCCGCGCTGTCACTGACCAGAAAAGTGCGCGAACTGATTTCCCGCCGGCGCTTTCATGGAGGGAGGGAGGGCGTTAGTGACGGACGGATGACGACAAATTTTTTTTACCCAGAAGGCATTGGCGGCTCGACCCAGAATTCCGATGGGCAGCGGGGACTGCGGGAACTGTGGGATAGCTGCCCACAGTGCACCGCTTCCAATATCGACGCTCGCCCCGTTAGTGTGGACTCACAAAGTCGAATTACTGTCCTTAGTGTGTCCTTAGTGTGGACACACACGTTCGACTTTGCAATATCGATTCCACATATTCGATTTAAGTAAAATCGAATTACCCTCGTAGTGTAGACATACCCTTAGTGTTTTCCAAAATTCTACAGAGTGTCTTCTAAGCAAGCTCTTTTCCTCTCAGCTCCCTGCTTCTTGAACTCTAGGGCCTCCAGCATGGAACCACAAAGGTCAAATGCACCCCATCACAGACTGTTTATGGATTTTGCAAAATTTTTGTTATTGAGATTCATTATCCCTCGTTCTGATCTCACACTGGTATAAAGCAGAAGTAACTCCGCTGAAAAAATAGACATATGACAGAACAGGTTCTTGCAGCAGGTATCCATCTGTCTTGCTGTAGCCAAAGAGCCTGTCAGTTGAATATTTAAAAAGTGCTTCCCTAATATTTTTTTTTCTTATTTCCTTCCCTCCCCTCTTAATTTAGACAATGTTACAAGTTCCTAAATCTAGATATAAATTTAATGTTGACTGTTGAGACTTTGATGAAAGCAACAAAGAGTTCTGTGGCACCTTATAGACTAACAAATGTATTGGAGCATAAGCTTTCGTGGATGAATACCCACTTCGTCAGACGCAAGCTTATGACCACGAAAGCTTATGCTCCAATACATTTGTTAGTCTATAAGGTGCCACATGACTCTTTGTTGCTTTTTACAGATCCAGACTAACACGGCTACCCCCCTCTGATACGAGACTTTGATGGAATCTCTCCATGGCAATTATAAGTATGTTTAATAATTATAAAAAATTATTTACTGTTCTGTTCTCCCCACAGAGTTTCACTTTTCTATTGTCATGGTTCTGTAAAAGGACACTAATTGGTGGGGAAATGTTTTTATAAAAATCCTATTTTTTTCTGTTAGAGAGAGAGAGAGAGAAAGAAAGTATATGTTTGTGTGTTGATTTGTTCCTTATTATGATAAAGCAGGGATCAGCAATCTTTGGCATGCGGCTCATCAGGGAAATCTGCTCGGCCTGTGCTGCTTCCCGCAGCCCCCATTGGCCTGGAACAGTGAACCGCAGCCAGGGGGAGCTGCGATTGGCCAAACCTGTGGACGCTGCAGGTAAACAAACTGTCCTGGCCCACCAGCGGATTTACCTGATGGGCCGCATGCCAAAGGTTGTCGATCCCTGTGATAAAGCATTTATCAGCTTTAATTTGTAATAATTTTCTTAATCACTTACTAATGTGATGTGATGCTTTCACTTTATATATTAATAAAGCAATGAAACAAAGAGAGAATTCTTAATAAAATGAGGAGATAAATAAGAAAGGATAAAAGTATATGAAAGGTATATCATACCATGCTCCTAGTACAAACCTTTGCTTGAGCTGCAGACAAAGAAGATAATCCTTCTTTGTTTTAAATACTTGCTATTGTGATTTGCTATTTTGTTTAAAATGAATGATCAGTTACTAACTTAGGAAAATGTTTACTGTAGTGCACCATCTGACTAGCAGGGCTGTGCATTTGTGAGTTCTTCAAGGCCAGAAAAGAAACAGAACCTCCACCACAAACTGTTGAGAAGCTATAGTAGTCCTCAGGGCTTCAGTGCTCCCACTCCACAGGGAACAATGTCCTGTGGATTCAGATCAACTGGCAGATAAAGCAGCCAATCCTTACCCTTTTTCCCAGCTTGCCTCTTCCTCACACTCAAACTAACTTTGTAGAGCTGCATGTAGGGAGCCTTAGAGCTCGATGGCATACAAGGGATATGTACCTGAGCCTGATCTCTCCAAGTGCAGCCTGAGTGAGATGGGGGGGGGGGGGAAGGGAGCAGTATTTGCCCTATAAAATATAAGAGATGGAAATGTATTTTAATAGAACATTTAAGTATCATCATACATCATTTAAGTATTCAAGTATTCTGTGGAAGGGCAAGAAAGGTCAGAATAATTATCCCCAGAAAAGAGAGAATTTTATAAAGGCAATGTGGTCCAATGGTTAGGGCACTGAACTTGAAGTCAGGTGGTTTCTGTTCTGTTCCTGGCTCTGCCACTAACTTTCTGTGTGAATTGGGGTAGGTCTCTATGTCTTAGACCTGGTCTACACTACGAGTTTAGGTCGACTTTAGCCGCGTTAAATCGAATTAAGCCTGGACACGTTCACACGACGAAGCCCTTTCTTTCGACTTAAAGGGCCCTTTAAACCGGTTTCTTTACTCCACCTCCGACGAGGGGATTAGCGATAAAATCGGCCTTAGGGGGTTGGAATTGGGTTAGTGTGGACGGAATTCGACGTTATTGGCCTCCGGGAGCTATCCCACAGTGCTTCATTGTGACCGCTCTGGACAGCACTCTCAACTCAGATGCACTGGCCAGGTAGACAGGAAAAGCCCCGCGAACGTTTGAATTTCATTTCCTGTTTGCTGAGCGTGGAGAGCACAGGTGACCACGCAGAGCTCATCAGCACAGGTAACCGTGATGGAGTCCCAGGATCGCAAAAGAGATCCAGCATGGACAGAATGGGAGGTACGGGATCTGCTCGCCATATGGGGAGATGAATCAGTGCTGGCCGAACTCCGAAGCAGTAAACGAAATGGCAAAATATTAGAAAAGGTCTCCAAGGCCATGAAGGACAGAGGCCATAACAGGGACGCACAGCAGTGCCGCGTGAAAATTAAGGAGCTAAGGCAAGCCTATCACAAAGCCAGAGAAGCAAACGGAAGGTCCGGGGCTGAGCCGCAAACATGCTGCTTCTACGCGGAGCTGCATGCCATTCTAGGGGGTGCAGCCACCACTACCCCAACCGTGTGCTATGAGTCCCTCACTGGAGAAACACACAGGGAAGCGGGTTCGGGGTACGAGGAAGATGAGGATGAAGATAATGTAAATAGCTCACAGCAGCAAGGAAGCGGAGAAACCGGTTTCCCCAACAGCCAGGATATGTTTATCACCCTGGACCTGGAACCATTAACCCCCGAACTCACCCAAGACCCTGGGGGCACACAGGGGACCTCTGGTGAGTGTAACTTTGTAAATATTACACATGGTTTAAAAGCAAGTGTGTTTAATGATTAATGATTAATTTGCCCTGGCAATCGCGGCCAGTACAGCTACTGGAAAAGTCTGTTAACGTGTATGGGGATGGAGTGGAAATCCTCCAGGGACATCTCCAGAAAGCTCTCCTTCATGTACTCCCAAAGCCTTTGCAAAAGGTTTCTGGGGAGGGCTGCCTTATCCCGTCCGCCATGGTAGGACATTTTACCACGCCAGGCCAGTAGCACGTAGTCTGGAATCATTGCATAACAAAGCATGGCAGCGTATGGTCCCGGTGTTTGCTGGCATGCAGACAACATCCATTCCTTATCGCTCTTTGTTATCCTCAGGAGAGTGATATCATTCACGGTCACCTGGTTGAAATGGGGCAATTTTATCAAGGGGACATTCAGAGGTGCCCCTTCTGCTCTGCTGAACAGAAATATTCCCCGCTGTTAGCCACGCGGTGGGAGGGAGGGGTGAAGTGATCATCCCAGAGAATTGGGTGTGTGGGGGAGGGGAATTAGTTGGGTTTGTGCTGCATGTTAACCCTGAAACCGCAGCCCCTCCTTTTACATTGCAAACCCATTTTAAATGGCCAATCCAACGGGTGCTTGGTATGGTTAATGAGAGCAGTACTGTTTGAAACCATCGCCACATGTTAAGAAGGTTAAAAAAGCCAAAAGACTGTGTCTTACCATGGCTGCCTGCAAGCTGAAATCTGTGGCCTGGCACTGCGTGAGTTATCTCTCACACCAAACCGGCAGGCCCTCAATATAAGAGGAAAAATGCGATCTTGTAACGAAAGCACATGTGCTGTGTAATGTGAACAGCAAAATTTAACGTGAAAGAGTGTACCCATTCTTCTCTAAAATGTGTCTTTTTTAACCACCTCTCCCTTCTCCTCCACCAGCTGCAAATCTTTCTCCTTCACAGAGGCTAGTGAAGATTCGAAAGCGAAAGCGAAGGACGCGTGATGAAATGTTTACAGAACTACAGACTGCCTCCCATGCTGACAGAGCACAGCAGAATGCGTGGAGGCAGTCAATGACTGATTATAGAAAAGCCCAATATGAGCAAGAGGAGAGGTGGCGTGCTGAATCGCGGGCTGAAGATGATAGGTGGCGTCAGCTTGCACACAGAAGGCAAGAGTCGATGCTCTGGCTGCTGGAGCATCAAACTGATATGCTCCAGTGTATGGTTGAGCTGCAGGAAAGGCAGCAGGAGCAGAGACTGCCGCTACAGCCCCTGTGTAACCAACAGCCCTCCTCCCCAAGTCCCATTGCCTCCTCACCCAGATGCCCAAGAACACGGTGGGGGGGGCCTCCGGCCACCCAGTCACTCCACCCCAGATGATTTCCCGAGCAGTAAGTGTTAAAGTTTTAAAGTTTTAAACTGCAGTGTGTCCTTTTCCTTCCCTCCTCCCCCACCCATCCCGGGCTACATTTGCAATTATCCCCCTAGTTGTGTGATGAATTAATAAAGAATGTATGAATGTGAAGTAACAATGACTTTATTGCCTCTGCAAGTGGTGCTCGAAGGGGGGAGGGTAGGGGAGGGTGGGGTGGTTGGTTTACAGGGAAGTAGAGTTAACCGGGTGGGTGGGGGGCTGAGATTTCATCAAGGAGAAACAAACAGAAGTTTTACACCGCGCCATGCTGTGCTCCTCTAACCGCCCTGGTGTCTGGCTGCGCGTAATCAGCGGCCAGGCGATTTGCCTCAACCTCCCACCCCGCCATAAATGTCTCCCCCTTACTCTCACAGATATTGTGGAGCGCACAGCAAGCAGCAATAACAATGGGGATATTCTTTTCGCTAAGGTCTGAGCGAGTCAGTAAGCTGTGCCAGCGTGCTTTTAAACGTCCAAATGCACATTCTACCACCATTCGGCACTTGCTCAGCCTGTAGTTGAACAGGTCCTGACTCCTGTCCAGGCTGCCTGTGTACGGCTTCATGAGCCATGGCATTAAGGGGTAGGCTGGGTCCCCAAGGATCACGATAGGCATTTCAACATCGCCAACGGTTATTTTCTGGTCCGGGAAGAAAGTCCCTTCCTCCAGCTTTCGAAACAGAACAGAGTGCCTGAAGACGCGAGCATCATGTACCCTTCCCGGCCAGCCCACGTTGATGTTGGTGAAACATCCCTTGTGATCCACCAGGGCTTGCAGCAGCATTGAAAAGTACCCCTTGCGGTTTATGTACTCGGTGGCTTGGTGCTCCGGTGACAAGATAGGGATATGGGTTCCGTCTATCGCCCCACCACAGTTTGGGAATCCCATTGCAGCAAAGCCATCCACTATAGCCTGCACGTTTCCCAGAGTCACTACCCTTGATATCACCAGGTCTCTCATTGCCCTGGCAACTTGGATCACAGCAGCCCCCACAGTAGATTTGCCCACTCCAAATTGATTCCCGACTGACCGGTAGCTGTCTGGGGTTGCAAGCTTCCACAGGGCTATCACCACTCGCTTCTCAACTGTGAGGGCTGCTCTCATCCTGGTATTCTGGCGCTTCAGGGCAGGGGAAAGCAAGTCACAAAGTTCCATGAAAGTGCCCTTACGCATGCAAAAGTTTCGCAGCCACTGGGAATCGTCCCACACCTGCAGCACGATGCGGTCCCACCAGTCTGTGCTTGTTTCCCGGGCCCAGAATCGGCGTTCCACGGCATCAACCTGCCCCAGGAACACTATGATTTCCACATTGCTTGGGCCTGTGCCTTGTGAGAGGTCTATGTCCATGTCCATTTCCTCATCACTCTCGTGGCCGCGCTGCAATCGCCTTCTCGGCTGGTCCCGGTTTTGCTTTGGCATGTCCTGGCTCTGCATATACTCCAGGACAATGCGCGTGGTGTTCATAGTGCTCATAATTGCCGCGGTGATCTGAGCGGGCTCCATGATCCCAGTGCTAGCTATGGCGTCTGGTCTGAAAAAAGGCACGAAACTAGTATCTGACGGACCAGGGGAAGGAGGGAGGGAGGGAAGGAGGGGCGAGTGATGACATGGCGTACAGGTACAGGGAATTAAAATCAAGAAAGGTGGCTGTGCATCAGGGAGAAACACAAACAACTGTCACACAGAATGCCTCCCCCCAAAGATTGAACTCAAAAGCCTGGGTTTAGCAGGCCGTTGATTTGATGGAGGGAGGGAGGAAGGAAATGAATACAGAACAAATCTATTTTTTACATCTTAAGACGACGGTGCAGCATGACTGATAGCCCTTGGCATTTTCTGGGTGCTTGGCAGCAAATACTGGGTGCTTGGCAGTTAGCCTTCAGGCCTATTGCACGATCTACTGCTCAGGGAAGACTCTGCTAACGTGCGATGATCCAACAGGGCGCTTGGCAGAAAATGGCATACTACGACTGATAACCATCATCATCAAGACAGTTCCATAGGACTGAGCATGTCTGCCCAGGTGCCCATGATCAACAGCCACTGCTGTACGACGAGGACGGTTACCAGTCGTAATAAACCATCTACTGCCAAATGGCAAAAGGCAAGGGGCTGGTGCAATGCAGCCCCACGGCTGCCGGCACCCAGATCGCCAATGAAGGCTACCAGTCATGCTACACCATCTACCGCCAAAAGGCAGTTAGCTGCTGCTGCTGTGTAGCAATGCAGTCCCATGTCTGCAGGCACCCAGATGACATATGGTGACGGTGAGCTGAGCTGAGCGGGCTCCATGCTTGCCGTGGTATGTTGTCTGCACAGGTAACCCAGGTAAAAAGGCGCGAATCTATTGTCTGCCGTTGCTCTGACGGAGGGGGAGGGGACTGACGACATGTACCCAGAACCCCCCGCGACACTGTTTTGCATCATTCGGGCATTGGGAACTCAACCCAGAATTCCAATGGGCGGCGGAGACTGCGGGAACTGTGGGATAGCTACCCATAGTGCAATGCTCCGGAAGTCGACGCTAGCCTCGGTATTGTGGACGCGGTCCGCCGACTAGAGCACTTAGAGCATTTTATGTGGGGACACACACAATCGGCTGTATACAACCGATTTCTATAAAACCGGCTTCTATTAATTCGATCTAATTTCATAGTGTAGACATACCCTTAGTAACCTTATGAAAAATAAGGATAATAGTAGCTTTCCTTTGTAAAGTACTCAGAGATCTATGGATGAAAGGTGCTATATAAGAGAGCTAAGTATTATTATAAGTAGTCACCAGCTAATGTGTAGGTGGTAATATAGACATGAATAACTACTAGGGATTAAAACAATATATTCAGAAGCATAAGTACTCTTACACAAAAATGTTTGCTGAAAGAGTTGGTTGTAAACAACTGCAGGTGTATATCTGTACTCAGTTTTGTAAAGATAATAGCACAGGTGTTATGCACCTGTTACATATAATCATATTATCTTATCAACAGTCATTTTACACTAATTTAGGTTTGCAAGATGCTTGAAAAGACATCAGTCCTTTTAAGGGAAAAATAACATTAAATAAATATAGGGTGAACTTTTTTTCTCAGTTTTTTTTCATGATTGTAAGTGAATTAAATCTACTGTGTACAAATATTTTCTTCAAATCATCCGGTTTAATTTAGCATTTTATTTAAGGAAAACAATATTTGTAAGCAAGACAGTTTTAGATCTGATGTGGAGCCCTGTCTATACCATATTTTTGATCAGATTAAAAAAAACAGATTTTATGATGTGGCTCTAACAATAATCACATTTGTGCCAACAGCATGGCTGGTGCACAACCTCATTCATAAAAATGTATTTACGATTTTCAAGGTGAGGTGACTAATCTTTAAAAAACCTTCTTTTTTTTAATACATCTGAAAATATAGTTTAGACTTCACATTCCATCACACCACCCAATGGGAGCTGCGGGAAGCGGCGTCCATCACGTCCCTGCAGACTGCGCCACTTCCCACAGCTTCCATTGGCCAGGAACAGTGAACTGCAGTCACTGGGAGCTGCGGGCGGCCATACAAATGTAAACAAACTGTCTGGCAGCCTGCCAGCGGATTACTCTGATGGACCACATGCAGCCTGTGGGCCGCAGGTTGCCCACCACTGATATGGACTATTCCTGAGAGGTGTTTGTCTAACCTGCTCTTAAAAATCTTCAATCTTCACAACCTCCCTAGGCAATTTATTCCAGTGCTTAACCACCCTGACAGTTAGAAAATTTGTCCTTATTGTTCAACCTAAACTGCCCTTGCTGCAATTTAAGCCCATTGCTCCAGACTAAACAAACCCAATTTTTTCAATCTTCCCTCACAGGTCATGTTTTGTACACCTTTAACCATTTTTGTTCTCTTCTCTGGACTTTCTCCAATTTGTCCACATCTTTCCTGAAATGTGGCACCCAGAACTGGACACAATACTCCAGTTGAGGCCTAATCAAAGCGGAGTAGAGCAGAAGATTTACTTCTCGTGTCTTCAAAAACAATGAGGAGTCCAGTGGCACCTTAAAGACTAACAGATTTATTTGGGCATAAGATATCATGGGTAAAACCCCCCACTTCTTCAGATGCATGGAGTGAAAATTACAGTTGCAGGCATAAATATAGTTGTCACGGAGTCACCAGGCGATGCTCTGGAACTACTCCATACGAAGCCAGTCAGGACTCTGGGGGAGCATGACTCTTCTCTATGAGCATACTGTCTCCAGGGCAAGAAGCTTACACAGTTTCGACCTTCCTGGGGCTGATCTCGGAACATGAAGCATCCCCTTCCACACCGTACCGTGCGCTTCCCACAGCGAGTCAGCACAGGTGGGGCTCCTGGGGAAGCCAGAGGGCCCTGCACCCCAATTCCGCAGTCAGACGTGACTCTCAACCAGCCAGTAAAACAGAAGGTTTATTAGATGACAGGAACACGGTCTAAAACAGAGCTTGTAGATACAGAGAACAGGAACCCTCAGTCAGGTCCATCTTGGGGGGCAGGGAGCCCAGAGCCCCGTCTGGGCCTCCCTCCATTTCCCCAGCCAGCTCCAAACTGAAAACCCCTCCAGCTCCTCCTCTTGCCTTTGTCTCTTTCCCGGACCAGGATGCCAGCTGATCTCTTTGTTCTCCAACACCTTCGTTGGCACCTTTGCAGGGGAGGGGCCCAGGCCATCATTTGCCAGGAGACAGGGCATTGGCCATTCTCTGTGCAGATCTCTGCACACCCCTGCCCTCTAGGGTGCTGCAACAATCACATACCCTTATCCCACCTCCTAGATACTTAAGAATGGCATAGGGGAAACTGAGGCACCCACACAGTATTCAGAGTAAACATTAAGAACATTCCCACTTTGTCACATCTCTCCCTCCTTGGAGACCAAACTGAGATGGGTCACTTTAGCCGGTGACCTGGGGAAGTTCGAACCCACCAACGTTCCCATGGATGCCCCAGCATCTCTCCCATTCCTTGGTGGGAGTTACACCAGGCCCTTCCAGTTTCAAGCCCTCCCTTCGGTTTGTTGTGCTTGATGGCACTCACAGGCCACATGTGGGAAGGTTTATGTGGCCCATGCCCTTTTGCCACCCCAAAACCCCTGGGGCTCAAACAGATCGGGTCTTCTCCCAGCACTCCATTCTGGAGGGCTGTGATTCAGGCTCTCTTGGTTAAGAGCCCCCATTTTGACCTTGGCCACCCTCTGATCAGGTGTCTCTGTCACCAGCAGCTTGGCATTAGCCCCTTTCATTTGATACAGCCACGTCAGAGGAGAGAGGTCAATATACACAGTAAAGCACCGCCCAAATAGATACAGCTGCAGCTTTTTAAGGGCCTGTACCATGGCCAGGCATTATGCCTGCATCTGTAATTTTCACTCCATGCATCTGAAGAAGTGGGGTTTTTTACCCATGGAAGTTTATGCCCAAATAAATCTGTTAGTCTTTAAGGTGCCACCGGACTCCTCATTGTTTTTGTGGATACAGACTAACATGGCTACCCCTCTGATTCTTGTGTCTTGCTTACAACACTCCTGCTAATACATCCCAGAATGATGTTCACTTTTTTTGGCAACAGCGTTACACTGTTGACTCATATTTAGCTTGTGGTGCACTATGACCAATAGACAAACCTCCAGTTACTACATCACTTCCCCTTTCTCCATTATTAATCCCACTCACAGTTTGGTGTCAGTGCATAGTAATGCCAGAATCCTGAGGTGTATGCAGATAGGCCTGTCTCCAGTCCCATGTGAAATGATGAAATGATGCCTGGTCTGTCCTAAGGCCCCACCACCTAACCTAGTTATAGTGATTTCAACTTCATTTTGTGGCTGGGTAGAAGGGGCCTAACCAAAAGTCACTCAGTTCTGCTGCTGTTTTGTGCACGCTCATCAGTAGAGAGCCTCTGCACATTGCACACCATCAAAAATCCTCTTCTGTTTTAACAGAGAGTCCTTCCAACATCACTTGATCCTCATCTATGACACTTATGCAGGTTGCTTGTTCCATGGAACACACTGCTTATGACAAGGTAGGAGCCTTTTCCTCCATCTTAGTTCCGTTCCACTACCAACCAATTCTAAGTTTGTATACAGTTATGGTGCCTCCCAAAGTGTCACTGGAGGAATTATATATATAAAGCTTATGCAAACAAAAATATTTCTATAGCTGTACTTCCCCTGTTCACCAATAGATGGGGACATAAACCTCCTTCTCTGGAGCTTCTGTCTATTTGGAATTCTGGGTAAATAGCTTATACAAATGTAGCAGCTCTGTGGCTATTCTTCTCTCTATTCACAAACAGATAGGAACAGAAAGCTCCTTACCATCGCAGGCTTCAGGCCACAAGACTTACATCTGCAAATGTAAATTGTACATATAATTAAGGTGACTGTATTTTCAAAATCAAAAACTAGGACACTTTTCTAGCAACATATTTTAGAGTCGCAAAATACTCCCATATTCTGTATTTCAGTGATGGTCAACCTGCAGCCCACGGGTGGCATGCGGCCAATCCTGGTAATCCATTGGCAGGCCAAGAGACAGTGTTTACATTGACCGTCCACAGGCACGGCCGTCCGCAGCTCCCAGTGGCCGCAGTTAGCCATTCCCAGCCAATGAGAGCTGCGAGAAGCAGCAGCCAGCACGTCCCTGAGGCCCATGCTGCTTCCCGCAGCCATTGGGAGCTGCGGGTGGCCATGCTTGCAGACGGTCAATGTAAACACTGTCTCACAGCCTGCCAGCAGATTACCCTGACAGGCCATGTGCAGCCCATAGGCCACAGGTTGCCCACAACTGCTATATCCTGTGGGTTTTTTTGTTTTTGTTTTGCTTTGTTTTCTGTTCTATTTGCCTGAAGTAGATCAAAGATGGCTTATCTTATTACCGGGCTCCTGTCTGTCCAATTCTTCTCTTCTTTCTGTGGTTCTAATGACTATAGAGAGGAGCAAAAAGAGGGTCAGAGGAACTGTCAAGTATCCTCCCAAAAACCTTTTTCACACATGTCCCCAGAGAGGTCAGAGCAGGGCTTTTGCACTGACTAGACTTATTCACCAACTCTTATTACAGAGCTGTCACCTGACATGTTAAGACAAGCTTTGGCCATGGACAATGATTCAGTGAAAGTTACAACTGCTGCATGATGTCAGTGAAACAGGGCTGTAAGAAATATTTTACACCAGCACAGAAACATGTCTTGAGCACAAATTTTGTAGTAACAAAAAAAAAAATTGAGAATTTTGATGGATGAAATGAAAAACCAGGACATTTCAGGAGTCCAATAAAAGTTCTTGAGACACAGGTCATCATATGGGGAAAAAATGGTTGTCCCAGCAAAACTGGAGACACTGGAGATAGGTGACGTTAAATATCTTTTGTTGGCTCAACTTCTGTTGGTAAAAAGGACAAATGAAAGATATTACTTCACCCACTTTTTCTTTCTAATATCCTGGGACCAGCACAGTTACAACACTGCAACCAGTAAAACTGGGGCATATGGTCTCTTGTGACATATTCCTCAAAGATTTACTGTAGCTTTAGAAATGTATAGTTATTTTTATGACATAGACCACAAAACATAGTGATTAAATATGAATAATACATTCCACTCTATAGCTAGAAAAAGTAGTCAAGGAGAAATAGAATATATTATTTTGTTTCTGTTGCTGAGTGACAGGGTTATTCAGAGTGAATCGGGACAATGCAGTTAAATTAAAATTATTAGTTAAACTTAAAATAAATCCAAACTAATTAATGTGCCGATCATAAGAGCAATAAAAAGGGAGAGAGAATTTTATCATAACTTTTTTCTGAATCCTGTTGCTGCAAACCTCTGTTTTTTTTACTCAGTCTGTCAAGGACAAATTCATTTTTGTAGTTATCTCATTAATAGCTAAAATATAGATGTCTGTAGCAACTGAAGACCCGATCCTGCATTTACTCAGGTAAAACTTCCATTGAGTGCAACAGGAGCTTTGGCTGAGAAACTGTAATAGGATCAAGACCTCATTATCACTGGATTAACATTCCTGTCATTTTAGCAGATGCAGAAACATTTAATTTGTTATTTGACATGTGCTATACAAATTGGGAGCGGTCACATCACATTACAGTAAAACCACTGCAGGCAAGTAAAAGGCAATGCAATATTGCCAGGCCCAAAAAACATATTGCCAGGCCCAATATTTTCAAATACTGGAGTTAGTCTTGAGAATCCATCTCATTGAGTTAAAGGAATAGATAGATCGATTGATCGATCGATAGATAGAACAAGCATTAAAAACCCAGGAAATTCAGAGTTAAAATTATAAGATGATAGTTTATATTTTATTTTCATTCGCACCTTTTCTAAGTCCAGTTACTTAGTGAAGGAGCATTTGCAAACACACAGTTGTTGGGAGAAGTCTGACACAGGGCAGGATTTTGTGCAGAAATAAAACTGCAGATTGGGGATAAGCATGCCCTGTATTATTCAGGAATGTGCAAGACTAAAAATGATGGGATGCTTGGGATGACCAAAGGATTTTCACAGTGTGGAATGGGGAGGTGGGTGTGTGTGCGGCAGGAAACTTAGCTGGGTCTCCAAAAAATGTATAAAAAACATGAACCAACATAATTTGGGTTCTTAATTTTATCCTCCCATCTGATTTTCATCGGATAAATGTCTATAATTTTAACATTTGATATATGACCATTTTAAACAATTCAGACTTTGGATAAGTAACTGGGATCCTGAATAAGATATGGAAACGGTGAGTAAGTATTAAGCATCAGGCAGTCACATTGCTGGAGAACCTAGTAAAGCTCATGGCAGAGCAGAGACCAAAATGAAGGACTCCTCACCTTTGGGTTCGTGGGTGCAAGAGAAAATTTTTGCTGTCCAGTAGTGACTCCCTCACGGGAGCCAGGGAGCAATAGGACAGGGGGGAGAGAGGAGAGAGTCTGTCTCCAATCCCACCTTCCTTCCAATCTCTCGCATAATCTCTCCCCATCCCTTCATCCCTTTCCCCCATCCACCCCATTCTCCTCTACAGGTGGGGAACCACTTTAGACTATTTTTATATCCTTGTGCTCTCTAGTATCCACCTTCTTTACCCTCCCCAGTGTATCCCACTCTCCTGCCCCACCAAAATCCCTTCTCCGGTCCTCACCTTTTCCCACATTCTGCCTCAATTTCCCCCCCTCTCTTATTCTTTGATGTTAGGGTGACTCCTCTAGTCCTACAACATCATACAGAATAAGAGAAAGCGGGAAGGCAGACCAGCCTAACCTGTGGCTTTTAACCAAGGCTCTGGCTTTCAGGTCTTTTATCTCATTCCCTGAGCTCTCTTTCTGTGTCACTGACTTTTTCTTTTTTTCTTTCTTTTTTTTGGGGGGGGGGCAGCTGTCAGAATGGGTGGGCAATGTCAGGGGCTGGTTACTGAGACTCTTTCCTTTCATTGTCTCTGCTAGCCAATCACTGCCTCCCTGTCCTCAGTTCCCCCCATCTTCTCTAATGAGAGGCACAGTGATCTAGGGGAGGATGATCCCATAGTCAGTAATTCTGTTCAGGTGACAAGGGAGGAAGAAGGGTAAGGAGGTGCAGCACTTGCTGATCAGGGAACCTACCTCAGTCTGTATGTGAGCTATTAGGGGAGGGGGAAACCGAGGCACCAAAAAGGGGAAGAGGATTATAGACTGGTAGGAGTGGGAGGACTGTAAAGGAAAAAGAACTGATTGTTGGGACAAGAACGGATAGAATTGATGGGAGAGAGAATTAGTAGATGTGGGCGGAAGAACATTTCTGGAGGGAAGGAAGAAAACAATGGAAAGTGGAGGAGAGGACTTTTGTAAGTGTGTGGGGTGATAGATGGATTTGTGGACTGTGGACTGGGTTTCCTAATAGGGGACTTTACAATTAGGGCTGTGTGAAATTTTTCAGACAAATAGTTTATTCTAGGAAAAATGTGGTTTTGGTTGACCTGAAACTAGTCAGGAATTTGATACAAATAGTTTTGAACATTCACAAAATGGCCAAAGAAGAAGGCAGTGGTGGAGAAGTGTTACTGTTGTTGTCATTGTTCCTCCTACCCCTGTAACTTTTAGCCCAGTGATTAGGGCACTCACCTGAGATGTGAGAGGCCCATGTCCAAATACCCACTCTGGAACAGATCTATAATAAACTTTTTGAGTCACCAAAAAATCAGAAAAAAATGGATTTGCTTCAACCTGAACCTTTTTTTTTTTTGAGAACTGCCACTGAACCAAAAAAAAAAAATTATTTGCCAATATCTTTTTAAAAGGTTATATTTTATTTCTTGTGTTCATTATAGTTTGATGTCACTGAAGCTGAACTCAAGCTCATATTTATCCTGTAAACTAAGTTCCACACCTGAAATTATACAGAATCCAGATCAAAATCTGTCCAGCACCATGCTTGGGCTATCCACCTCCAATAGACTAATCTTTGTCTGTGAAAGT
Organism: Terrapene triunguis; assembly: GCF_002925995.2. Taxonomy (NCBI): domain Eukaryota; kingdom Metazoa; phylum Chordata; order Testudines; family Emydidae; genus Terrapene; species Terrapene triunguis. The sequence continues at coordinate 13,787,188 of NW_020664372.1, forward strand.
ATCCTGTCACAAAAATCTAGTACATCTATATTTGACCTTTAATTAAAGACTCTCTCTTTGGGCCACTGAGTTTTACTAGTCTCTTGGGTAGTTGCTTAAGACAGGTTTCACAGAACAGTATATTTTTGCAAAAATAAAAGCTAATATGAAATAAAACTTTTCTCCTCTTCACGGAATGCTATAGGCATAAGTACTATTTTATCTTTTCTCTGGAGTAAAACATCTCTGTTGCTCCATGAGCAGTTATTTTCTCAACTTTAGCTATACTTACTCCTGGGTTTCTCAAAGTATTTCACATTACTATGTTGCATTTTTTCCTACCACTTGCTGTGATCTTTTCTTATAGGGTCTCAGATAGCTCAGTATATTTCTTCCCTTTAAATCTTTTTTATTTCCTCTTTATCAATTGTCCTCCTGCTACTTTCTCTAAAATGTTTTGTCCCAGTTTAGTCTTGTTCTTGTTCCATTTCAAAGATTGGATTCTACCTTTCATCCTAGAACTAATTTCTGTCATCTCCTCAGAATGCATGGGTCAGCTATATTTTACTGCTTCTGTAATACTTTATTTCAGATCTCCAGATTTTGTGTTCAGCTGAATAATATAACTACAGCTGCACGAAACTCAGGACACAAGGGTTTCATGCATACCATTTCTTTTAATTTGCATCTTTCCTGTTTGTGGTTATATAAAAAAAATCTACGGTCAGACAGACAAAACCAATGAGATTAGCATGATTTTCCATAAAACAATAAAGTAGATCAGGTTTGGAAACCTGGGGGAAATGTTTGACTGACCTAGCTGTATTTTCATGTTTGCCGTTGTCAAGGTTCCTTCCCCACTCTGAACTTTAGGGTACAGATGTGGGGGACCTGCATGAGAAGCTCTAAGCTCAATTAACAGCTTAGATCTGGTCTGGCTGCCACCACTCCCAAGCACTAATTCCCTTCCCTGGGTAGCCTTGAGAGACTTCACCAATTTCCTGGTGAACACAGATCCAAACCCCTTGGATCTTAAAACAAGGAGAAATTAACCATCCCTCCTCCTTTCTCCCACCAACTCCTGGAGGATCCAGATCCAACCCCCTTGGATCTAAAAAACAAGGAAAAATCAATCAGGTATAAAAAAAAAAGGCTTTTAATTAAAGAAAAGAAAGGTAAAAGAAAACCCTCTGGGAGAGATTAGCATACCAGCTACTCTCACAAACAACAGATTCCAAACACAGAGGATGTTCCCTTGGGCAAAAACTTAGTTACACAAAAAATACCCAAATACCCGATTTGATTATTCCTCTAATTGCACAAGACAGGTTACAAAGAAATAAACATGAACCTATTTATTTCCTTCACTAATACTCACGACTTAATAAGAGGCTGAATTCTGGAGCTTTCCCACTCCGGTCCAAAGTGAAACTC